>NC_138962.1:186324995-186944995 GCF_055761805.1 Camellia sinensis
ATCGGTCTAAGAACTCCCGGAAAATCCGGTTCATCAAGTCCATAAAGACCGCCGGTGCATTGGTAAGCCCAAATGGCATCACCAGAAACTCATAATGGCCATACCGCGTACGGAATGCCGTTTTCGGAATATCCTCTTCCCTGACCCTCAACTGGTGGTAACCCGATCTCAAATCTATCTTAGAGAAACAACGGGAACCCTTCAACTGGTCAAACAGATAATCAATACGAGGCATAGGGTACTTATTCTTAACCGTAGCCCGATTCAATTTCCGGTAATCTATACAAAGTCTCAAAGCGCCTCCTTTCTTTTTAACAAAGAGGGCTGGTGCTCCCCACGGTGAAACACTAGGGCGAACAAAACCCTTATCTAGCAATTCGTGGAGTTGAACTTTCAACTCAACCAACTCAGCTGGGGGAAAACGATAAGGTGCCATCGAAATCGGCGCCGTGCCGGGCACTAGGTCAATGGAGAACTCAATCTCCCGATGCGGTGGCAAACCAACAAGATCCTCGGGAAAGACGTCCGAGTACTCACAAACCACCCTTGGCAACACAATCTGTGCTTCCTCATCCTTACTAATCGAAAGGTTAGCAAGTAGACCACTAAGCTCACTCCGTCCTCGTGGAACATACCCCGGTGGCAACACATCACCAACCCGGTCCCCCAGAAAATGAAAATACTCTCCGCTCACAGTACAACAAGTGACCCTCTGGTGGTAGCAATCAATAACTGCCCGGTATGACGATAACCAGTCCATACCCAAAATAACATCGAAACCCCTCATAGGCATAACTACAAAGGAAAATGGGATTCTATGATAATCAACCTCTATATCACAACCCCTAACGCCTTGTTTCAAAATCAATTCACCCCCAAGAGGTGACACTACACAAATAGGAGATGCTAGCTGTGCTAACTCCAACTCCAAAACAGATGCAAATGCAGCAGACACAAAAGAATGAGATGCACCCGTATCAATCAAAACATTAGCAACCGAGTTGCAAAACAAGAAGGTACCTCTCACAACTGATGGTGCTGGCACAAGATCCTGCGCGGTAACAGTATACACGCGCCCAGACGACCTCTGATCAACTTGCTCAACCCTAGGAGCATAAGATTGCTGCACCAACTGAGACGATGAAGCCCCCCCCTGATTGGCCCTCGAGGCCTGACCCGACTGAGCTGGCTGCTGACCCTGAATCGGCCTCAAACCAAGTGCACCAGATGTGCCACCCAACTGCGGGCAATACCTCTTCATATGCGCTGGCTGACCACACTGATAACACGAGAGTGGCTGACCTCTACCCTGACTCTGGCTCTGAGATCGAGCCGAAGAAGATGCTGCTCTCTGAACTCCTCCCCTCTGAGGACAAACTGGAGACTTGTGGCCCAGCTGGCCACACTTGAAACAGGTAATGTCTCCCTGACTGCCTTTCCCCGAACTAGCACTCGGTACAGGGAAAGTTGATCTCGAAAAGCTACCCTGAGACTGCTGGCGATTAAAACCCTTCTGTCTCCTATCATCACTCTGACTATCCTGACTCCTCTTGGAGCCCTTCTGCCCTTCCTCCTCCTCCTGCATCATGATCTCCATATGGGCTGTAGCATCAACCATACGCCCATAATCCCGAATCATAGTTCCCCCAACTCTCAGCTTGAGGCCACGCCTCAACTTCTTCTCAAACTCAATACAACGGCGTTCCTCAGACGCCACCAACTCAGGTGCAAACCTGGACAAACTAGTGAATGCAGCCTCAAATTCGGCCACTGAAGAACTCGCCTGCTTAAGCTGGCAAAACTGGTCGCAGCTTCTCCCTGACTGCTGGAGATAAGAACTTCTCCTGGAAAGCATTCACAAAAGCCTCCCACGTACCTCCTATACGCCCCTTAGTAAACTTCCACCACTGACCTGCATCCCCCTTCAACTGGAAAGATGCCAAGGTCACTTTCAACCCCTCGTCTTCGATGCCAAGCATCTCAAACGTCTTCGTTGTCTGTTCGAGCCATTCATCTGCCTTAAGCGGCTCTTTAGGATCACCCACAAATTCATCTGGATTAGACCGGAAGAACTCCCTCTTCAGAAAGGAAGGTCCTGCATCAGCAGCAACAACGTGAGCTTGATTCTCAGCTCTGAGAATGCCTACTGACTCCCTGAATGCTCCTGCTATCTCTCGAGCTAAAGCGCCCATAGCCTGCTGGCCTACTGGCTCGGCCACATTAGCCTGGCCAATTCCCTCCTGGACTGCCGGAATCTCCTCTGGCACAGGCACCTCCTGCCTACCCGGCCTACCACGCCTACCGCGTCCTCGTCCTCGTCCTGACATCCTAATAAAGGAAACAGAGACATTAGCACATTAATAAATGTGCCGAAGCTAAACACTCGCGTCCTAATGCAATGGACAACAATAATTCATTCCACGTAAGCACATAATCACATAAGCACCTACGAATTTCATTCCCGGATAATGATAGTCCAAATGCGTTACTATAGTTCCGGTTGGAAGCAGCAGTGATCAAGTGCCTTTCCAACAAGACTACTAGAAACTCAAGGGTCCAATCAACATCCTAGAAACTACATTCCATACCCACATAATCACATAAACATGTTATCACATAAGCATATAACATTACACTCAGTCTCTATCAAACGAGACGAACCCAATGTGATACTAATCACTTCCCACGTACCCAAAGTATTCAAACCCGGTACGCTCTGATACCAAGTTGTCAAGCCCTCAAAATTAACCCATTATATATCATTGACAGGCATTATTTAAAGAAGACAATTTATTAATTCATTCATCAGAGTATTACTAAATAAAGCATTACATGTAACATCGAATAAAATGCCCTACAGGCTTACATCTTTCCAAGCCAACATTTGGATACAAAAATATGAGTTCTAACTCAATACAAGAAAAGCCCTAGGCTTGAATGTTTACATGTACTAATAATTAAAGACAATTAACTAAAGGTAGTCTTCTTCAATCCAGAAGCCAAACCCTCCCAAGCTAAGTCCTTGGAGGTAGTTTATCACCTGAACCTGAAAATGATGTTCCCATAAAGGGTGAGCCACAGCCCAGGAGAAATCTACTAAACCATATATAAGCAATGAATAAAGCAATAGCATTCAACAGATGGTTAACCAAGATAATCAATTACTTCATTTTACAGTCTCATGACACTATTGTCTAAGATACGTTTTACTTTCCAATTTTATCAACATGGCTCAGAACCTGGCCAAACTTACAACAGTGAATCACATATGTCATATTCACATCCTTCCAATATCAACAAACAAATGAGACACAAGCTCAAATCAAACACTTCATACTTCCAGATTGATACACATTTTAGTGTTGTATCAATAAAACACTTCTATATAAATAAGCACACATAAAAGTGATGCTAATGGAGTCCATCCCCTATCTCCTCCCAAACAAAATCCGGTGTAGAGGTCCATCCCCTATCTTCCCCTAAACCGTGGAGTACATCCCCTATCTCCTCCCACACACAAAACAATGTATGCAAATGCAATGCTCAATCAATACACGTATTTTCTGTATCAATGCCATAGTCAAAATTAATGACTTAACCAATGTGATTAGTTTCAGTTATTCCTAATCCACATGCAATGTCTACAACAATCACGACTATCCTCCACCGATAGCCCAAAACAGTTATTTCTAAACTGAAAATAACTATGTCAACAATTCAATAGACAAATGATTCCAATTACCCAATTACGCCGTTTAATCAATGAATTCCCCAATTCCATGAATTTAACCCTCTTTTCCCAATTCCATGAATTACTTATACAAATTAATTCAATAATACAACTAGGGTTTTTCCCAAAATTTACCAAAGTATCCCCAACATATCAAAATACCAAAACTTAGAACAAAACCTATAAAATGGAGTAGGAAATCCCTACCTCGAAGAAAACAACACAAATGGTGAAGACAAAGATGAGTGCCCAAATACCAAAGTGCTCCAAATCGCCAAATGTTCAAATTAAATGAAAGCCCTCGACTCCCTCTATCTTTTTAATGAAGGATCTAGGGTAGAAACACACCCTAAGTGGATCAAATCTAAGAGAGAAGGTGAATAGGGAGAGAGAGAAGTCGGACCTAGGGTTTGGAATCAAAAAGAATATGAAAAAGACTCATCAAAACCCGTTGTTGCGTATATAAACTAGACAGGCTCGCTCGAGCGAAGACTTGGTCGCTCGAGCGACCAGACACAGAGAAACTACGCTCGAGCCAAGGAACTATTGCTCGAGCGAAGAACGAACTAACTCGCTCGAGCGAAGAAAAGCTCGCTCGAGCCAAGAATGCAAAGCTACAGGTCCAAACCAGACGCAAACTCTCGCTCGAGCTACCAAACCCCGGCTCGATCGAAGAACCAAAAACAACAGCTCGCTCGAGCGACAAACTCCTCGCTCGAGCGAAGATCCAAAATTCTGGACAGCAACACTTGATTTCTAAACCCAACCAACCTGAAACAAACCTGCCCAACACATCCTATAATTCCAAATGAGAAAATAAGGGACAACAACAACCATTATACAATGACAGAATCTACGGAACCTATGTCCGGACACAATAGTCAAATGGAAAAAGACCGGGGTCGCTATAGGTGGAATCCTTAATAGCTCCAAGTGCCTTCCTCAAACTTTTCTACGTACCTCCTCCCAGCATCCTCTCTATTTAAGAATAGTACACACCTTGTAAACTTTTCTAAGAATTAATGAGTTTGAATTGTGTGTTAGGAAACCAATCATAAGTTGCTACATCGGCGGGCAAGAGGAGATCCTCCATAATGGATTGGAGGAAAACTCTGTCCATAGTGTAGGGGTCTATTTACACATTTTTATAATTTAGGAGATAAAATGATATTTTTCAATTGTTTAAAATGTCTATTTGTACGCTTATGCAACTAGGTATATATGGAAGAAATGAGAAAGGAGGGGTTTTTGCTTGCTTACCTGCCCAAATGCGAGCTATGACTGAGGAGAGATTCCATCCGAATGTGAAAATGCCAAAAACCACAGCTTTCTTGTGAGGCAGAAGATCTTGCACCCCATCATGTATTTTCTTATTTATGATGTGTGAATGAAAAATTGAATTCACAAGACAATATCAAATTTTGGTTAAATGCTTTCCTGCTCCGCTTGTTCCAAATTGTTGTAAATTATTTGTTATTTTATATATGGTGTGATATTGTCTAGAGCTTATTGGGCTGTTGAATGGGTATAGTCATTTTGAAGCAAATAAGAAACGGCAACACTAAGACGATTATAATAATTTTAACTATTATTACATTCTCCACGTGTGTCCTATATTTTAAAAATTATTAAGAGAGTTCTCAAGTAGGCTCATTTTAAATTTTTTCAAAAAATAAAAATAAATAAATAAATCACTTCAACTCAACAGTGTTACACTGCATTATAATATTTGCACCAGTCTTTGCAATCTTGTAATGATGACTTAGGGGACTAGTGATACGAAACATATATTTCACATGCATTTTCACATAACCATCTGTTGTATTCTGGATCTAATGTATTTCGATCTAGTGGATTTATACACTCAATATCATCCAACAAATCACTAGCCACAAGAACCACCAACACCAACACAAACAACCTCTTCAAAGACATATTTTCCAAACCTAAAACCAAGGGAAAGGAAAAGACTGGATAAAGAAAACTGGTTGAAGTTGTAGTTACAATGAACTTTCTATAACAGATTTATAAACTCTTCACATTTCATAAGACATTTAATTGGAATGTATCGACATTAAATTATCAACTGAAATGTATTTAGATCATGGCATTAATTGTGCATTAAAATTTGGTTATCTGACGGAACTGCAACCTAATCACAATTTAATCCCTCTTGGCATTGGCGCGCATTGGATTTTGATTATATTAAATTTATGAAATTAATTGTATTTTTCTCTAAATGGTGTAATTTATTGTACTCCATGTATGATTATGTGTTTAAATACATTGTATATGTATGATTGTTTAAGAAGGAGAAAAGGGATGGACTCTACTGTTTGGGAGGAGAAAGGGGATGGACTCCATTATAATTAAGTTGGCCGGAGTGTCCTGGGTGAAAGTCCCGAAATTTATACATGGGTGCCAATCTCGCAGACGAAATATCCTTAAAATGGAAGATTGAAGTGTTTGTGTATCAATGACGTGATTGTAGAACCACTGAGTTGTAGTCTCATTTGGGTTATTGAGAAATGATGGAATTAACTCATGTATTGAAATGAATTGAATGTAAATAGATTACGACTTGGATTTGGTACCTCATGGATATATATAAGCCGTGAATGTTTTGTCTTTTGGAAACATAATTTTTGAAAATTTAGAATAAAAAATTATAACTGTTTCCTAAATAATGGATGTTTTCAAAAGGAAAAAATTTCTTTAAAAGCAATTATGAAAATTATTTGTCAAACAAATATCCGTACTAGTTTCTTTTTTCCCTTATTTTCATTAACACAAAATATTTTTAAAAAATGTTAAAATGCGCTATTATATATATATATATATATATTTCAATATAAGTCATTTTTTTCCATTTATACGATTAACGAATTATTAATAATAAAAAAAATCAAATGTTTTGTGAACTAAAATTTCAAGGGAGTCTGATATAATTATAAAAAATTTGTGTGATTTATTATATATTTTTTTTAAATCTCCAGAAAATTAGTGTAATTTACCCATATAATAGTAACACATAAAAGAATAATACTTGCACACCTTTGATCCACCTATAAAAGAGAGTCTAGCCATAATATAATAAGCAAACAAAGAAATTAGTCTATTGGGCCAATTTCTTTATGACACAGCGGAATGGATTTTGAAGAACCACGCCCAATATAGTACAAAAATCTTAGGAAATTTTTGAATTTTGAATATTAAAATTTACAAATTAATGTTACAGTTCCGCTGCATCCGCAGTAATTCAATCCACAATAATTCTAGAAATATTTGCTTATGCTGAAAACTTTGTCTGTATTAAAATTTTTCTTATTTTTTTACAACTTGTGCCTCACTTTGATGAGGGGTGCGCCTTGCCTTGCACCTCACGCTTAGGCTCCAAGAGACCTTAGTGCCTCAATGCACCGAGAGCATTTTAAAACACAGATAGGTGAACCTCAAGGGATTGGCCTAGTGGGTGTAACTTGAGGCCTGGGGATGTACTCCCTCTAAGTTTCAGGTTCAACTCACATTAGGTGCTATCAATTCCTAAGGGTCATACCTGCAGGCTCTGCCTGAGATTTGCCCAATGCCCATTTTTAAATCAGGTTAAAATATTGCATGTTTCATTATTATTATTTTAAAAAAAGAAAAAAAAAAGTAGGGAAAGAAATTGATCCTATTTAACTTTAATCTTCATGTCTAGATTAGGGGGGCAAATAAAAGAAGAAAACAATAGGAATTTCCAAGTTATTTATCCAATTTTGGTTTATTTGAAGTCTACTTTCAAGAAAAGTGAGATTTAACGGCGTTAATTTGACGGCGTTTAAAAAAATGCCTCTGTTTCTAAATATTTAACGGCATTTTCTTAAACGTCGTATTTTTATTGACTAACACGGTACCGTTTTAACTTCAGAAAATTCAAGAAATGTGCATCTTAAGCCCACTTTGTTGAGTGAAAAAATCATATTTTAAGCCCACTTAAGGTGGCAAATCCGCATCTTTAAGCCCACTTGAGGGTGGCAAACTCAAACTATTTTCGGAAGCAAACATGAGTTGAATTGTTACAAAATGAGCAGACTAGTCTATACTTGTATGTGTGTGCATCACGTAGTAAGGTTAGCTTAATAACCGGAATAGGAACATATAATGTTGATAAAAATCATATCATGATTAGTAGAGGCCGATCTTTGATCAGGCGAGCGGGGGTGCTCAATTCATGACCTTCCCCCCTCGTACCTAAGTTCCCGAGCCGAGGCAACTTTGGTGATGACAGACACGTGGCCTTTGGCACAAGTCAAGGTTTCCTAAATTTTCCCAAAAGCAAAAATATTTAGGTGGCGACTCTGTATCTGGCAAAACAGTCCTATTTTGGCATTATTTGATTGAAAATCGATTTTCCAAAACGATTTGCTGGATTTGGACTCTTTGGTATTTATTTTATTTTTTATGACTATTTTAACCTGAAATCCATCCAAAGAACTGATATTGAACGAGTTTTTAATGAGATGATATTGAACGAGTTCTTAACGAGTTAAATATGAATTGAGAAAATACTTCTCACAAGTCTCATTCCACGTAAACTTTATTCCCTTTCTCGTTAGTCTAGTCAAAGATGAGACTAACTTAGAGAAATCCTTCACAAACCGACTGTGAAATTAATTTGTTTAAATAAAATTTTATTTTCAAATTAATTTCAAATAAAAGTTACAATTCTTGTTTCTTTTATTTTTACAAAATTTAAATTATATGTTTTTGGTTTAATTTTCTGTGTAGTATAAAATTCTAATTATAATTTTATTTTATAATTTAGAATTAATGGCTATTGAAACTAATCCTCAAACAAGTACTGGTATAGTGGCTGTAGTTGCACCAACCCCCTCTCTTGTTGTGACTGTACCGGTTACTCATGGTGAAAAGGTAGAGAAGTTCTTAGGAATTGATTTTAAAAGATGGCAGCAAAAAATGCTGTTTTATCTTACTACTTTCAACCTATCATGGTTTCTCGTGAGAATGCTCCTACTATGAACGAGGGTGAAACCGACCAACAATTGGTTGCTACGGTCGATGTCTAGAAACATGTTGATTTCCTTTGCCGGAACTACATCTTGAATGAACTTGATGACACATTGTACAACATTTATAGCCCTATCAAGATGACAAAGGAACTTTAGGAGTCTTTGGAGAAAAAGTACAAAATAGAAGATGCCGGTTCGAAGAAATTCGTAGTAAGTAAATTTCTAGACTTTGTGATGGTCGATAAGGTAAATACTGTTTGGATGTGATTAATATGCAATTACCTATTTTTTTATGCTTACATGCAAATTCATTGTACTTTCTATTATTCAATTTTAATCATTGACCTTGTCATATTTGCTTAAGTCATGCCTAAACTACACTTGCTTATGTCCCCATACTTGTACCCATTTTTTGGATACATATCCAATATCCTAAGATTTAGATTTAGGAAGGTTTGATGTTTGGACGTGCACCCACACCCAATATTCGTATATTAGTCCACACAAAAAGGAAAGTGTAATATGCATCCCTTAGTGTAGCAAATTCACCAATGTTAGTATATACCATACCACACTTGTCTCACATAGAGACTATATCACGACAGAGGGTACAATTCCCCTTGTTGAAGTCCATTTTTTAGATTTTATAAAATCTAGCATAATGTTGGTGGAAGTTGCCATTTTGTTACGTGAACCTAAACCATTGTCTAATTGTGGTAGAGGTTTGAGGGTATCCTTGTAAAAAAACCCTTGAAGAAGTGGATGTAAATGTTTAAATTAGAGCGCTACTACTAGCACCCCATAAATTATTTTGAACCCCCAAATTTTTAGTTTTTTTATTATAATAATAACCTCAAATAAAATTACTACAAAGGACATCATTAATTTTGGGATACCCCATCTCACAATTAAACCTACACACCTCCTACATCATGAACTAGAGTTTATGAGAGCACCCACCTCCATCACCACCCATCTATCTTTCGCAAATCCTATAGCGATCCCGGGTTTACCCTTGTTATACCATGATCCGGACATGTGTCCGTGGATGTTGGTAGTTGTTTATTATTTTGTTTACATCCTTTTACTTCGTATTTGAGTTATAGGATGTGTTGGGCGGATTTGTTTCAGGTTGGTTGAGTTTAGAAACCAAAACTAGTTGCCCAGATTTTTGGCCTGTACGCTCGAGCGGAGGTGTTGGCGCTCGAGCGGGTAATACACCCATCCAGTATTTGTTGTGCAGTGTTGTACGCTCGAGCGTGGAGTTGGCCGCTCGAGCGGATCTGTGTGAGTGGCCGCTCGAGCGTATGGTTGGGAGCTCGAGCGGAGTCCTGGTTTTGCAAAAGTGCTGGGCGAGTGCATTCTGCGCTCGAGCGGGCGGTTGGCCGCTCGAGCGGAAGTCTGTGAGTGGACGCTCGAGCGGGGTGTTTTACGCTCGAGCGGAGACCTGGGTTAAAGTCCCGAAATTGTGACTTTTCAAATCACTTTTTCACTTTCTCTTCTCTCTCTTACTTTTCCAAAATCACCATTGTTGAGCCTCTCACTCTAGACTCTACCTTCTCTCTAGGTTTTGATCTAGTAGGAGTGATTTACTCACCTTTGGCCTTTACAAAAAAGTTGTTGATCGTCGAGGGCTTCATTTTAATCTGAAAATCTCGGGTTTTGGAGCACGTTGGGTTTTGTCGTCTTCTCCTTTGGGACTCCGAATTTGAGGTAGGGATATCCTACTCCTCTCTATGGGTTTTGTCTTTAAATTTTGGTATTTTGAGATGTTGGGCTTGGTTTGGTAATTTTGTGAAAGTTTGGGACTTTTGTGTAATTTTACAAAAGTTGGGGTTTTATTCATAATAAACCTAGATGCATGTTTGGCATGAAAAAAATGGGATGATTGTTGAATCATTGATGAAAATGGGACCTAAGGGTTGAAATGTTAATTATGGGAATTGCCCTAATTACATTGTTTAATTAATTGGGATAATTAATTGAGAAGAATGAAGAAATGAAATGTTGATTGAATATCCATTGTGCATTTATTTTCTGTTTAGAAATAATTGTTTTGGGCTATCGGTGGAGGATAGTCGTGATTGTTGTAGACAATGCATGATGATTAGGTAAACTGAAACTAATCAATGAAATGTGTCATGGAACTTGACGGTTGATAGAATACATTAATTGTACGTATTGGGTGATTGTATATAGAACCAATGTGTTTATATACGTTATGTGTAGAGGAGGAGATAGGGGATGTACTCCGCGGTTTAGGGGAAGATAGGGGATGTACCTCTAAACTGGATAGGTATTGGGAGGAGATAGGGGATGAACTCCGTAGACACAGCTCATATGCTTGTCTAGAGAAGTGAAGATAGAGCTCATATGCTTATCTTTGTGAAGTGTGGATACAGTTTATATGCTTATCTGTGAATGTGGGATATTGTTGTTATACATATCTGTTGAGAATGTGGATATAGCTTTTATGCTTATCTGAATGTGAGATATAGTTTTTATACATATCTGTGGAAATGATGATAGAGCTAGCATGCTTATCTGTTGAAAAAGGGAAAATGAAAGGTAACTTAGACTCATAAGTTGAAAGACATAAATATGTGATTTATGTGATTGTATCAGTGTTGACCATCTATCAATTGCTAATATTTTAGTCATTGTCCATGGTTGGTTTAGTGTATTTCTACTGGGCTGTGGCTCACCCTATATGGGAATATCATTTTCAGGTGCAGGAAGCATGCCACCTCCAAGGACATAGCTGGGAGGCTAGTGGCGGACATACTTTTGTCGCTTAACTTTTGATGTATTACATGTAACTTCAAGCCTAGGGCTTAATGTGTAAACGAGTTAGTACTCTTTTGTTGTAACCAAGTGTTAACTTGGAAAGCTGTAAGCCCGTAGGGCATTTTGTTTTTGATAGTAACATGTAATACTTACGAAATGAAACTCTACTGAATAAAAGAGTGTGGTTAGTTTATATGTAAATGCATGTCTTATCTGATGGGTTTATTGTTGTTATTTTGAGGGCGTTACAACTTGGTATCAGAGCGTACCGGGTTCGAATACTTTGGGTACGTGGGAAGTGATTAGTATCACAATGGGTTTGTCTCGCTTGATAGAGACTTAGATATAGTATCATATACTATGGGCTTAAGTGATAACATGCTTATGTGACTATGTGGGTATGGGATTTAATTTCTGGGATATTGATTGGATCCTTGAGTTTCTGGGAGTCTTGTTGGAAAAGCACTTGATCAATGCTGTTTCTAACCGGAACTCTAGTAACGTCTCGGGACTATCATTATCCGGAAATGAAATTCGTAAGTGCTTATGTGTTTATGTGCTTATGTGGAGTGAATTACAGTTGTCCATGTATTAGGACGTGAGTGTTTAGTTTCGGCACATTTATGAATGTGCTAATGTTCTGTGTTGCCTTTATTAGGATGTCAGGACGAGGAAGAGGTGCTAGGCGTGGTAGACCTGCGAGGCAGGAAGTACCGTTACCTGGTGAGATTCCGGCAGTACAGGAGGGGGTTGGGCAGGCCACTGTGGCCGAGCCAGTAGGTCAGCAGGCTATGGGTGCCTTGGCCAGAGAGATAGCAGGAGCTTTGGGTATTCTTAGAGCTGGGAATCAGGCAGCTGAGATAGGGCCTTCTTTCTTGAAGAGGGAGTTCTTCCGGTCTAATCCGGATGAGTTTATCGGGGATTCGAAGGAGCCACTGAAGGCTGATGAGTGGTTAGAACAGATGAGTAAGACGTTCGAGATGCTTGGCATTGAGGACGGAGCACTGAAAGTGACCTTGGCATCCTTCCAGCTGAAGGGAGATGCGGGTCAATGGTGGAAGTACGAGAAGGCTCGTGTGGGCAGTACTTGGGAGGCGTTTATAAATGCTTTTCAGGAGAGGTTTTTGTCTGCAGCAGCTAGGGAGAAGCTGAGGGATCAGTTTAGTCGGCTTAAACAGCAGGGCTTGTCAGTGGCCGAGTTTGAGGCTACTTTTACCAGTCTGTCCAGGTTTGCACCGGAACTGGTGGCGTCTGAGGAACGCCGTTGCTATGAGTTTGAACGGAAGTTGAGGCGGGGCCTCAAGTTGAGAGTTGGTGGGTCTTACATTCGAGAGTATAGACACCTGGTTGATGCTGCTGCTCATATGGAGATTATGATGCAGGAGGAGGAGGAAGAACAGAGGGGCTCCAAGAGGAGCCAGGATAGTCAGAGTGATGGCAGGAGACAGAAGGGTTATAACCCTCAGCAGTCTCAGGGTGCAGTCTCTAGATCGACCTTTCCAGTGCCGAGTGTAGGCTCGGGGAGAGGCAGTCAGGGGGAATTCACTTGTTACAAGTGTGGCCAGCTGGGTCACAAGGTTTCGGTTTGCCCGCAGAAGGGTGGGGGTCAGAAAGCTGCTTCTTCTTCAGCTAGACCGCAGAGTCAGAGTTTGGGCAGGGGGCAGCTCTTGACTTGTTATCAGTGTGGACAACCTGGGCACATGAAGAGGTTTTGCCCACAGTTGAGTGCCACTTCGGGAGTGTCTGGTTCTAGGCAGACGCAGGGTTTTCAACCAGCTCAGTCTGTGCAGGCCTCGAGGGCCAATCCGGGAGTTTCGTCATCCCAGTCTGTGCAGCAGTCTTTTGCTCCGAGAGGTGAGCTGGTAGACCAGGGGCCTACGGGGCGCGTGTATGCTGTTACCGCGCAGGATTTAGTACCGGCTCCATCAGTAGTGAGAGGTACTTTTCTGTTTTGCAACTCAGTTGCTAGTGTGTTGATAGACACGGGTGCATCTCATTCTTTTGTATCTGCTGCATTTGCATCGGTTTTGGAATTGGAGTTAGCACAGTTAGCATCTCCTATTTGTGTGGTATCGCCTTTGGGTGGTGAGTTGATCCTGAAACAGGGTGTTAGAGGATGTGATATAGAGGTCGCCGACTATAGGCTTCCTTTTCCGTTTGTTGTCATGCCCATGAAGGGTTTTGATGTTATTTTGGGTATGGACTGGCTATCGTCATACCGGGCTGTTATTGATTGCTACCGCCAGAGGGTCACGTTATGTACCTTGAGCGGGGAGTGGTTCCATTTCTTGGGAGACCGGGTTGGTAGTGTTTTGCCACCGGGGTATGATTCGCGAGGGCGAAGTGAACTTAGTAGTCTACTTGCTAGCTTTGGGAGTGGTGAGAGTGGTGAGACCCAGCATGTATTGCCGAGGGTGGTTTGTGAGTGTTCGGATGTTTTTCCCGAAGACCTTGTTAGTTTGCCACCACACCGAGAGATAGAGTTCTCTATTGATTTAGTGCCCGGCATGGCGCCGATTTCTATGGCACCTTACCGTTTTGCTCCAGCAGAGTTGGTTGAGTTGAAAGTTCAGCTCCAGGAATTGCTAGATAAGGGTTTTGTTCGCCCTAGTGTTTCACCGTGGGGAGCACCGGCACTCTTTGTTAAAAAGAAAGATGGTGCCTTGAGATTGTGTATTGACTATCGGAAGTTGAATCGGGCTACGGTTAAGAATAAGTATCCTATGCCCCGTATAGATGATTTGTTTGACCAATTGAAGGGTTCCCGTTGTTTCTCTAAGATAGACTTGAGATCGGGTTACCACCAGTTGAGGGTCAGGGAAGAGGATATTCCGAAAACGGCATTCCGTACGCGGTATGGCCATTATGAGTTTCTGGTGATGCCATTTGGGCTTACCAATGCACCGGCAGTCTTTATGGACTTGATGAATCGAGTTTTCCGGGAGTTCTTAGACCGATTTGTGGTCGTCTTCGTGGACGACATTCTTATCTATTCGCCTTCTGAGGAAGAGCACGAGGCACACTTGAGAGTGGTGCTTGAGTTACTTAGAGCCCATAGGCTGTATGCCAAGTTTGGGAAGTGTGAGTTCTGGCTGAGGGAAGTCAAATTCTTAGGCCACGTGGTATCCGGGGAAGGGGTGTCTGTTGATACATCCAAGGTTGAGGCAGTGCAGGATTGGGCACAGCCTAAGAGTGTGTTTGAGATCCGCAGTTTTCTGGGATTAGCAGGGTATTACCGTCGGTTTGTGAAAGATTTCTCCAGGTTAGTGTCACCGTTGACTAGACTGACTCGGAAGGGAGTCAAGTTTGTGTGGAGTGAGACTTGTGAAAAGTCGTTCCAAGAGTTGAAAGTTAGATTGACCACCGCTCCGGTGTTGATTATTCCGGAGAGAGGGTTGGGTTATGCGGTTTATTGTGATGCCTCACGAGAGGGTTTGGGTTGTGTGTTGATGCAAGAGGGAAAAGTGGTAGCTTATGGCTCACGTCAGTTGAAAATACACGAGAAGAATTACCGTACACACGACCTAGAGTTAGCAGCAGTGATCTTTGCCTTGAAAATCTGGAGGCACTACCTTTATGGTGAGAAGTTCGAGGTATTCTCGGATCATAAGAGTTTGAAGTACCTGTTTACACAGAGAGACTTGAATTTGAGGCAGAGGAGGTGGATGGAGTTCATCGAGGATTATGATTTTGAATTGCATTATCATCCGAGAAAGGCCAATGTTGTGGCCGATGCCCTTAGTAGGAAGACCATTAGTGATGTAGCTAGTATAGCCATCCGGGAAAGGGAGATGTTGGGAGCACTTGGCGAGTTTGATTTGCTACTGGGCGAATCTGTTGAGGCTGCGGCCTTGTTTTCTGTTGTTGCGCAGCCTACACTTGTGATTAGAGTGTTAGAGGCACAGAGAGGTGACCTTGAGGTAGAATCCCTCCGAGAGAAGATCTCTAGTGGGACAGTTGAGAAGGGTTTGACGGTGTATCCCGACCTGAGTGTGAGATACCGAGACCGTTTGTTTGTACCGGAGTCTTGCCGAGAGGAAGTACTCCGAGAGTTTCATCATTCGCGCCTTGCGGTGCATCCGGGAGGTACTAAGATGTATCAGGATTTGGGTCGCCAATTTTGGTGGCGGGGTATGAAGAGAGATGTGGCTGTTTTCGTATCGAAGTGCCTTACTTGCCAGCAAGTGAAGGCCGAGCATCAGAGGCCAGCGGGTTTGTTGCAACCCTTGCCTATTGCCGAGTGGAAGTGGGAGCATGTCACTATGGACTTCGTTGTAGGTCTTCCGAGGACTCAGCGGGGTAGTGATGCTATTTGGGTGGTTGTAGACCGGTTGACTAAGTCGGCGCACTTTATTCCTATGCGCGTGAGAGATTCGGTAGATCATCTTGCCGACCTGTATATTCGGGACGTAGTGAGATTGCACGGGGTCCCAGTGACGATCGTCTCAGATAGAGATCCTCGTTTTACTGCTAGGTTGTGGCAGAGTTTGCAGAGTGCCTTGGGCACTAAGTTGACCTTTAGTACGGCTTATCATCCTCAGACTGACGGGCAGTCCGAGCGTACTATTCAGATCCTCGAGGATATGCTTCGGGGTTGTGTCCTGGACTTCAGTGGGACGTGGGAGAGGCACTTGCCATTGGTAGAGTTTGCCTACAACAACAGTTTTCAGTCTAGCATCGGTATGGCACCGTTTGAGGCCTTGTATGGCCGACCGTGTAGGTCTCCAGTGTGTTGGGCCGAGGTGGGTGATGCACCTTTGTTGGGTCCAGAGTTAGTTAGGGAGACGACGGAGAAAGTTGAGCTTATCCGTAAGAGGCTTGTTACAGCCCAGAGTCGACAAAAGAGTTATGCCGACCGTAGGAGGAGGCCTTTGGCGTTTGAGGTAGGTGATCATGTCTTTCTGAAGATATCACCTAGACGAGGCCTGATGAGGTTTGGGAAGAGTGGGAAGTTATCCCCTCGGTTTATTGGTCCTTTTGAGATCCTTGAGAGGATTGGTGAGGTTGCTTATCGATTAGCCTTACCACCGCAGTTGTCCGGAGTGCATGACGTGTTTCATGTGAGTATGCTTCGGAAGTATGAGCCAGATCCATCACATGTGTTGGATTGGACTGATTTAGAGGTAGATGAGGATGCCTCGTATGAGGAGAGACCGGTACGGGTCTTGGATAGGCGGGATCAGATCCTGCGTGGCAAGACCATTCCTTTGGTAAAAGTCTTGTGGAAACATCACGGAGTGGAGGAAGCCACTTGGGAACGTGAGTCGGGAGTCCGTGAGAAATATCCGGACTTGTTTGTTGATATGTAATCTTGTATTTAAATTTTACTTTTTGTTGAACTTAAGAGCTTTTATATATGTCTTAAGTTGTGAAACATTGAAAATGTTTTGATTATTGGAAGTATGTTTGGAACTTGCCTCATATGGAAGTTGAATGTGACACTATATGTGTTGAATATATTGTTGAAATTGGAAAGATAGTGCATAATGTTAATGCATGTTGAAAATACATATGTTGTTTACATATTGTGATATGTCTCTTGTTAAAGGGATGGGATGACCGGTAATGGGTCGAATTGTTGAATGTTAAATTGTAACATTGTCTAAAATGAAGGAAAACTTGTTTTGAAAACTTGTGCTTAATTTCGGGGGCGAAATTCTTTAAGGGGGGGAGGTTATAGCGATCCCGGGTTTACCCTTGTTATACCGTGATCCGGACATGTGTCCGTGGATGTTGGTAGTTGTTTATTATTTTGTTTACATCCTTTTACTTCGTATTTGAGTTATAGGATGTGTTGGGCGGATTTGTTTCAGGTTGGTTGAGTTTAGAAACCAAAACTAGTTGCCCAGATTTTTGGCCTGTACGCTCGAGCGGAGGTGTTGGCGCTCGAGCGGGTAATACACCCATCCAGTATTTGTTGTGCAGTGTTGTACGCTCGAGCGTGGAGTTGGCCGCTCGAGCGGATCTGTGTGAGTGGCCGCTCGAGCGTATGGTTGGGAGCTCGAGCGGAGTCCTGGTTCTGCAAAAGTGCTGGGTGAGTGCATTCTGCGCTCGAGCGGGCGGTTGGCCGCTCGAGCGGAAGTCTGTGAGTGGACGCTCGAGCGGGGTGTTTTACGCTCGAGCGGAGACCTGGGTTAAAGTCCCGAAATTGTGACTTTTCAAATCACTTTCTCACTTTCTCTTCTCTCTCTTACTTTTCCAAAATCACCATTGTTGAGCCTCTCACTCTAGACTCTACCTTCTCTCTAGGTTTTGATCTAGTAGGAGTGATTTACTCACCTTTGGCCTTTACAAAAAAGTTGTTGATCGTCGAGGGCTTCATTTTAATCTGAAAATCTCGGGTTTTGGAGCACGTTGGGTTTTGTCGTCTTCTCCTTTGGGACTCCGAATTTGAGGTAGGGATATCCTACTCCTCTCTATGGGTTTTGTCTTTAAATTTTGGTATTTTGAGATGTTGGGCTTGGTTTGGTAATTTTGTGAAAGTTTGGGACTTTTGTGTAATTTTACAAAAGTTGGGGTTTTATTCATAATAAACCTAGATGCATGTTTGGCATGAAAAAAACGGGATGATTGTTGAATCATTGATGAAAATGGGACCTAAGGGTTGAAATGTTAATTATGGGAATTGCCCTAATTACATTGTTTAATTAATTGGGATAATTAATTGAGAAGAATGAAGAAATGAAATGTTGATTGAATATCCATTGTGCATTTATTTTCTGTTTAGAAATAACTGCTTTGGGCTATCGGTGGAGGATAGTCGTGATTGTTGTAGACAATGCATGATGATTAGGTAAACTGAAACTAATCAATGAAATGTGTCATGGAACTTGACGGTTGATAGAATACATTAATTGTACGTATTGGGTGATTGTATATAGAACCAATGTGTTTATATACGTTATGTGTAGAGGAGGAGATAGGGGATGTACTCCGCGGTTTAGGGGAAGATAGGGGATGTACCTCTAAACCGGATAGGTATTGGGAGGAGATAGGGGATGAACTCCGTAGACACAGCTCATATGCTTGTCTAGAGAAGTGAAGATAGAGCTCATATGCTTATCTTTGTGAAGTGTGGATACAGCTTATATGCTTATCTGTGAATGTGGGATATTGTTGTTATACATATCTGTTGAGAATGTGGATATAGCTTTTATGCTTATCTGAATGTGAGATATAGTTTTTATACATATCTGTGGAAATGATGATAGAGCTAGCATGCTTATCTGTTGAAAAAGGGAAAATGAAAGGTAACTTAGACTCATAAGTTGAAAGACATAAATATGTGATTTATGTGAATGTATCAGTGTTGACCATCTATCAATTGCTAATATTTTAGTCATTGTCCATGGTTGGTTTAGTGTATTTCTACTGGGCTGTGGCTCACCCTATATGGGAATATCATTTTCAGGTGCAGGAAGCATGCCACCTCCAAGGACATAGCTGGGAGGCTAGTGGCGGACATACTTTTGTCGCTTAACTTTTGATGTATTACATGTAACTTCAAGCCTAGGGCTTAATGTGTAAACGAGTTAGTACTCTTTTGTTGTAACCAAGTGTTAACTTGGAAAGCTGTAAGCCCGTAGGGCATTTTGTTTTTGATAGTAACATGTAATACTTACGAAATGAAACTCTACTGAATAAAAGAGTGTGGTTAGTTTATATGTAAATGCATGTCTTATCTGATGGGTTTATTGTTGTTATTTTGAGGGCGTTACAAATCCCATCTTCAAAACCTAGCCATCCTCAAAACTTTGAAAACCCTTTGGCAGCAATATTCCGGCGGTAACGATGGCAACCATTTGATTACCTACACTTCTCCGGCAATGACAATGAGTGGAAGTTTTTTTGACAACCATAACTCCATAAGACGAGAGGAGTACAGCAATAAAAGCTTAGAGGAGGTTCATTGCTTTGATATTGTTCTTAGCTTAGAGAAAATTGGCCTTGTAAGAGTAAGTTTTTTTTAAAAAAAAAATGGAAAAAATAATAAAATATGTTCGTTATTTTTTCAGGATTGAACTCCTAAACATATGACCGAAATTCGGGAACACATGCCCGAACATTGTTTATTTGTTCGAGAGCCGGTAACCGAACATTTATTATTTGTTCGAAAATAGGTAACAGAACATTATTCATAGGTACGAACCTATTTTGCTGATCACATTTTGAAATTTAGCTCTTGTTTGGCATCAACTAAGAAAGATAAAAATTCAAAAAGTCATTAAAAAAGAAAATATATATATACTATTCACAATGTTTGGGCGGGAATCTGGGGCTGAATACTCAGAGTGCAAAAAGACAATTTTGCCCTTGCTTTTGTCCCTTCCTTTGAGAATACAATTATTAAAGGGATACTTAGGTTTATAGAGGGTCTAACATCAACATCTCCTCTCCTTCTCCAAACACACGCATAAACACTCCTCCGTCAAGCCGCCGACATTATTGAATTCAACATAATAATTAAAAAAACAAAATTGCACAACTCACGGGTGAAAAAAAAAAAAAAAAAACCAATGCAGCTCAGTGCATTGCCTCGAGTTTGACAACTCCACTGACGTGCACGGAAAGCATGTCTCCACTCAAAAGGGTAGAAAGGTAATTTTAGTATTTCATACAATATTTTAATACACATTTTTTCATAAAAAGTCAAAAAGTTATTCCAAACAACCATATTTTTTTTCCTCTACTCTTTAAGCCAAAAAAATCAAAAAGTGCACTTATATAGTTCATCCAAAACAATCCTGTAATTTGTATTGTTATTTATTTCAGTTTTGAAGAAGTAATGAGAGAGAGAGAGAGAGAGAGAGAGAGAGCATACTAACTGTGATAATGGTTAAACCGGCAGAGATAGAATTCTTCTTCTTCTTCATGGGTTTTGAAAAGGATGAGACTCTTCTTCTTTTTAGTAGATTTTATAAGGGTTTTTTGGAAGGGACATTTTTTTGCCTGTTTGGTAACCATTTCATTTCTAGTTTTTAATTTATATTTACAAAAATTTTAAAAACAGTCATAAAAACTTGTTTGATAATTTTTTTGGTTTATAAATGGTTGTCTCAGTTTATAAATTTGGTGGAAAAAATGTAAACTCAAAAAATGAATTTACGTGCTTTTAAGCAGAAATTTAAAAATTTGACTAACAATTTTTTTTTTTCAATTAATTTTTTTCCAATTATTTTTTTTCAATTATAATGTGTACGATCCCATTGTCATAAATAATAAAAAATAAATACAAATATTTTAGGTCTGAACAAACATATATTTTTAGTCTATGTTTTTAAAATTTTTCAAATATTTTGTTCAAACCAAACACATTTGTAGTTTATGTTTTTCTAAAAACAAACAAAAATTAGTTTATAAAATTTTGTAAACATAAACCAAAAATGTAAACGTTACCAAATGCGACCTAATGCTTCAAAATTTATAAGTGGCGGTTCAAAGAAATGGGCGGTCCAAAATAATTCATTCGATGCTAATAGCACCACTCTTAAATTACTTGGTGAAAACCCATTTTCTTACTGGATAATGCCGATAGGGAAGGTCAGAAATGGGCATAGACAAGTTGTCGTATTGCTGTAAATCTATTGGAACAATCTTCTGTGTAAAATAAATAACTTGAAATAAATCAAATAAATAAAAATAAATTACTTACAAAATTTATTTTACCGAAATATAAAGTACATAAAAAATCAAGTCAATTGTGTGACATTCTGTCTTTAAGATAGATTCGCCCTGCTATCGTGCTAACGGATAAAAGGCGTTTGTCTACCAGGATACAATGATCTTCACAAATTGTAGTAGCACTCCAAACAATTTGTACAGCAAACCATACCTGTGTTTTATACTCTCTAAGTATTCTCTAAAATTAATATGAAGAATTATGCAAAGAAAGAACAAAATGTGGACAACAAGCAAGTGAATTTTTCAGACTATTTTCGGATCCAAAAGACTGCTGAAATGGCTGGCATTTATAGGCATATAGATCTGTCCGAACAGGTGTTGTCTTGAACCAAACGGGTATGAAACTGTTTTGACAGATACAATTCAAAATTCCAACAAATCTGAAGCTGTTTTAGATTTGAATTTGTCTGGAAAAACTATCCAGAATTGCTGAGCAATTCTGGCAGTTAAAACCTGTTAAAAACCAGTTTATCTGTAGGGAATTTTGGATTGGAAGTGGTATAATTATGGACATAAAATTTGAACTCAAATTTGGTACAAAATTTTGAATTAATTTCCCGCAATAATTTTTGGAAAAAATTCAAACAGATTTTCTCCAAAAAATTAATGTTAGAACCGACTCGACCCACAATCCACACCTGCGCCCGCCTGGCTGATCGGACGGACAATGGCGGCCGCGCGCGCGCGTGTGGTGGTTTGAGCCAAGGTTTCATTTGTCCATAACTCCTTCCTTCTACAAACTTGGGGTGTCCCTTGGGGCCTAACCCAAATGTTACCACCTAGAACTTATATACACATAAAAGTTCTCTTAGGTTTCCAATGTGGGACAAGCATTACAAGGAAGCCCATATTTTACTTCTTTAAATGTCCATTCCACGAGCCCGAAAACAACGTCAAGTTCTCATTCACTCATAAATGGTTTTGACAAACCATCTTCACCGTACACTTTCCATGCAGCAAGAAACACGTCACCTCTTTGGACCTTCCCGAAAAGACGTTTGGGACCCACTCAAATTTGGGCTCAAAGTTGGCCCAAAATGAGCCTATAAAAACCCTTATTTCCAACAATCCCTCACATGAATAGAATTTGACAAAAAGAAAATGCCACAACATGATCTAATACAAAGAGTACAGAAATTGGAAATATTCTGCAAAGGACAGGTAGCTTTTGGCTTTGAACCTTCCCTTGTGAAACACTATCGGATTTACTAGCTAACCAGTGAACATGATGTCTTGAACTGTTCAGTGGTTTGCGTAAACCAAGACAATAGAACTCACACAGTATACCACCAGACACAGTTTAGTTCTCACTATTGTGTTCATCTTGGCCCTAAACAACCTGGTGTTTCATGAGTGCTCTAGAGAATTGTAGCCTTTCACAAATCTCATAGAACCGCCCTAGTTCACAATCATATAGGTGATTCTTATGAAGAGTATCCTGCCATACTTCACTAGGTATACCTAGATATGAGAATCATTAAAAGTATTACTTAACCTAAAATGCTGTAGACATCACTACTTCATCATAGAAATGGGTAGGAGTTTGACTTCGCAGTGATCTTTATGAGTCATACACAACGCAGTTGTCCCTTTGAACCTAGATCTTGGGATCTCCAGTCAATTAGGTTGGGTTGCTGTTGTGGTAACTCTTATTTAATAAGCTTAAGTTCCATTTCCCTCGACGAATTCTCAACTAACTCTCTTACTAACCCTTTGGTTAGTGGATCCGCTATGTTGTCTTTAAACTTCACATATTGAAAGGAAATAATCCCATTAGAGAGTAGTTGTCTCACGGTGTTATGTCGACGATGAATGTGTCGTGACTTACCGTTATACAAATGACTCTGTACTTTACCTATTGCTGATTCACTATCACAATGTATGCATATAGCAGGCACTGGTTTTAGCCACATTGGAATACCTTCAAGGAAGTGGCAGAGCCATTCTGCCTCTTCCCCAGCTTTATCTAAAGCTATGAATTCTGATTCCATAGTAGACCTAGTAATACAAGTCTGTTTGGAAGATTTCCAAGATACAGCCGCCCCACCAAGAGTAAAGGCATACCCACTGGTGGATTTTGAGTCTCTAGTATCCGATATCCAGTATCCTTCAAGTATTGTTGGATATCTAGTATAATTCAATCCAATGTTACGAGTAAATCGAGGATATCTTAGAACCCTTATAATAGCTTTCCAGTGTTCTACTGTTGGATTACTCGTATATCTACTTAATTTACTTACTGCATAGGCTAGATCTGGGCGAGTGCAGTTCATCAAGTACATTAAGCTTCCAATAATTTGGGCATACTCTAATTATGAAATACTTTCTTGTACATTCTTAGAAAGAAACAAATTAACATCCACAAGTGTTTTAGCAAGATGATAGTCATCTTTGTTAAATTTGTCAAGTATTTTCTCAATGTAATGTGATTGTAACAAAGCATAACCTTCTGATAGTTTGGTAATTTTCATACCAAGAATTACATCAGCAATCCCCATGTCCTTTATGTCAAAATGTTTATTCAACATTTTCTTGGTAGTTTTAATCATGTCACTATTACTACCTATGATGAGCATATCATCCACATAAAGACATACTATAACATAACCGTTGTTTGTGTTTTTAATATAAACACATTTGTCACATTCATTAATCTTAAATTCATTTGACATCATCGCTTTGTCAAATTTCTCATGCCATTGCTTTGGTGCTTGTTTTAAACCATATAATGATTTAACCAATTTACACACTTTTGTTTCTTTTATTAGAACAGAAAATCCTTCTGGTTGTTCCATGTAAATTTCTTCATTCAACTCACCATTTAAAAAAACAGTTTTCTCATCCATTTGATGAATTTCTAGATTATATAAAGATGCAATGGCAATTAGCATTCCAATTAATATTATTCTAGTAACTGGTGAGTATGTGTCAAAATAATCAAGACCTTTTTGTCTAAAACCGTTGACCACAAGTCTTGCGTTGTATTTGTCAATTGATCCATCTGCGTTCATTTTTATTTTGAAAATCCACTTGTTCCCAAGAGGTTTATAATTTGGTGGTAAGTCCACTAATTCCCAAGTGTGATTTTGCAAGATGGATTCAAATTCACTATTGACCTCTTTTTCCATGGAGGAACTTCAAGACTGGACATAGCCTCTTTAAAAGTTAAAAGCTCATTTTCTAACAAAAATGTTAGAAAATTTGGACCAAAAGATTTTGAGGTTCTAGCACGTTTACTATGCCCAGGTTCCCCTTTATCAATTTGATCTATCTCTTGCTCTTGTTCTTGATCTTGTTCTTGATCATGACTAGTAATATCTTCATAAGATCTTTTATTATTACTAGTCTCTTGTCTAGTCTTATTTGGAAATATCAGTTCAAAGAATGATGCATTCCGAGATTCAATAATAGTATTTACATGCATTTCGGCATGTTCTGATTTATGAATCAAAAACCAATATGCACTACTATTCTTGGCATAACCAATGAAAATACAATCAACGGTTTTATGACCTATCTTAGTCTTTTTAGGACCAGGAATAGCCACTTTAGCCAAACACCCTCACACTTTTAAGTATTTGTAGGATGGTACTCTCCAATGCCACAATTCATAAGGTGTTTGATTCACTTTCTTTCGGGGTACTTTATTAAGTATATAATTAGCAGAAACTATTGCTTACCCCCACAAGTTCTGAGGTAATCCAGAACTTATTAACGTGACATTCATCATTTTTTTATAGTTCTATTTTTCCTTTTAGCAATTCCATTTTGTTGAGATGAGTAAGGAGCGATGGTTTGATGAATTATTCCATGTTCTTTACGAAATTCACCAGAAGGTGATTTGTATTCACCACCTCTATCACTTCTAAGCTTCTTAATTTTCTTACCAAGTTGATTTTCAATTTCATTATTATATTGAATAAAAGTTTCAAAAGCTTCACCCTTGGTTTGAATTAAATAAACATAACTATATCTAGTATAGTCATCTATGAAAGTGATAAAATATTTTTTCCCACCTTTGGTTTGAATTGATTTAAAATCACAAATGTCACTATGAATTAATTCAAGTGGCTCCGTACTTCTTTCAATTGAATGAAAAGGAGTTTTGATAATTTTGCCTCAACACAAATTTCACATTTATGATTTAAATCAATGTCAAATTTTGCTAAACATTCCATATTAATTAATTTACAAAAAGATCCATAATTAACATGTCCAAGTTTACCATGCCACAAATTTGAAAACTCAAGCAAGTAAGAAGAAGATGTATTTTTATTAATGATAGAGGGTACAAAAGTCGTTACATTCATTTTGAAAAGGCCATCAGACATGTAACATTTTTCTACATACATCCCGTTTTTGGTAAGTACAAACTTGTCACTTCCAAAAACTAGCCTAAACCCAGTTTTACTCAACAAAGATCCAGAAACAAAGTTCTTATGAATGTCCGATACGTGCAGCACATTATTGAGAGTGAGTTCCTTTCCAAATGTCATCTTCAGAATAATCTTTCCTTGTCCTTCAACTTTAGAAGTCGAGGAGTTACCCATAAAAAGTTGTTCACCATTGTCGACTATAGAATAAGATGTGAATATCTTTTTGTCGGCACAGATATGACGAGTAGCACCAGTGTAACGCCCTCAAAATAATAACATTAAACCCATCAAATAAGACATGCATTTACATATAAACTAACCACATTCCTTTATTCCTTAGAGTTCCATTACATAAGTATTACATGTTAACATCATAACAAAATGCCCTACAGGCTTACAGCTTTCCAAGTTAACACTTGGTTACAACAAAAGAGTACTAACTCGTTTACACCTTAAGCCCTTGGCTTGAAGTTACATGTAATACATCAAAAGTTAAGCAATAAAAGTATGCCCGCCACTAGCCTCCCAGCTATGTCCTTGGAGGTGGCATGCTACCTACACCTGAAAATGATATTCCCATATAGGGTGAGCCACAGCCCAGTAGAAATATACTAAACCAACCATGAACAATGACTAAAACATTAGCAATTGATAGATGGCCAACACTGATACATTCACATAAATTTAATATTTATGTCATACGACTTATGAGTCCAAGTTTCCTTTCATTTTCCCTTTTTCAACGGATAGGCATATAAGCACTAACCACATTCTCAACCGATATGTATAACAACGATATCCACATTCTCAGATAAGCAAAAAAAAGCTATATCCACATTCTACAACAGATATGTATAACAACAATATCCACAGATAAGCATAAAAGCTATATCCACACATCACCAAGATAAGCATATAAGCTCTATCTTCACTTCTAGACAAGCATATGAGCTGTATCTACGGAGTTCATCCCCTATCTTCTCCCAACACTAACCGGTTTAGAGGTACATTCCCTATCTTCTCCTAAACCGCGGAGTACATCCCCTATCTCCTCCTCTACAGATAACGTATACAAACACATTGGTTCTATATACAATCACCCAATACATACAATTAATGTATTCTATCAACCGTCAAGTTCCATGACACACTTCATTGATTAGTTTCAGTTTGCCTAATCATCATGCATTGTCTACAACAATCACGACTATCCGCCACCGATAGCCCAAAGCAGTTATTTCTAAACAGAAAATAAATGCACAATGGATATTTAATCAACATTTCATTTCTTCACTCTTCTCAATTAATTATCCCAATTAATTAAACAATGTAATTAGGTCAATTCCCATAATTAACATTTCAACCCTTAGGTCCCATTTTCATCAATGATTCAACAATCATTCCATTTTTCTGTGCCAAACATGCATTTAGGTTTATTATGAACAAAACCCCAACTTTTGTAAAATTACACAAAAGCCCCCAAACTTTCACAAAATTACCAAACCAAGCCCAACATCTCAAAATGCCAAAATTTAAAGACAAAACCCATAGAGAGGAGTAGGATATCCCTACCTCAAATTCGGAGCCCCAAAGGAGAAGATGATAAAACCCAATGTGCTCCAAAACCCAAAATTTTCAGATTAAAATGAAGCCCTCGACGATCAACAACTCTTTTGTAAAGGCCAAAGGTGAGCAAACCACTCTTACTAGATCAAAACCTAGAGAGAAGGTAGTATCTAGAGTGAGAGGCTCAACAATGGAGTTTTTGGAAAAGTAGCAGAGAGAAGAGAAAGTGAAAAAGTGATCCAAAAGTCGGATCTCGGATTTATATAAAAGTCGCCCCGCTCGAGCGTCAAAACCCCCGCTCGAGCGTAACTCACAGACTCCCGCTCGAGCGACCAAACTCCAGCTCGAGCGCCGGATACTCACTCCCAGAACTTTTACAGAACCAGGTCTCCGCTCGAGCTCCAACTCCCCCGTTCGAGCGTCACACACAACACTCCCGCTCGAGCGGTCAATCCCACGCTCGAGCGTCCAACACTGCACAGGAAATACTGGAAGGGTGTATTCCCCGCTCGAGCGCCAACACCCCCGCTCGAGCGTACAGGCCAAAACCTGGGCAACTAGTTTTGGTTTCTAAACTCAACCAACCTGTAACAAACCTGCCCAACACATCCTATAACTCAATCACAAAGTAAAAAGGATGTAAACAAAATATTAAACAACTACCAACATCCACGGACACATGTCCGGATCACTGTACGACAAGGGTAAACCCGGGATCGCTATAACCTCCCCCCCTTAAAGAATTTCGTCCCCGAAATTAAGCACAAGTTTTCAAAAACAAGTTTTTATTCATTTTAAACAATGTTACACTTTAACATTCAACAATTCAACCCATTACCGGTCATCCCCTCCTTTAACAAGAGGCATATCACAATATGTAAACAACATATGTATTTTCAACATGCATCAACATTATGCACTATCTTTCCAATTTCAACAATATATTCAACACATAAAGTGTCACATTCAACTTCCATATGAGGCAAGTTTCAAAACATACTTCCAATAAACCAAAACATTTTCAATGTTTCACAACTTAAGACATATATAAAAGCTCTTAAGTTCAACAATGGTTCAAAATTTAACTATAAGATTACACATCAACAAACAAGTCCGGATAGTTTTCACGGACTTCCAACTCACGTTCCCAAGTGGCTTCCTTCACTCCGTGATGTTTCCACAAGACTTTTACCAAAGGAATGGTCTTGCCACGCAGGACTTGATCCCGCCTATCCAAGACCCGAACCGGTCTCTCCTCATACGAGGCATCCTCATCTACCTCTAAATCGGTCCAATCCAACACATGTGATGGATCTGGCTCATACTTCCGAAGCATACTCACATGAAACACGTCATGCACTCCGGACAACTGCGGCGGTAAGGTTAACCGATAAGCAACCTCACCAATCCTCTCAAGGATCTCAAAAGGACCAATAAACCGAGGGGATAACTTCCCATTCTTCCCAAACCTCATCAAGCCACGCCTAGGTGATATCTTCAGAAAGACATGATCACCTACCTCAAACGCCAAAGGCCTCCTCCTACGGTCGGCATAACTCTTTTGTCGACTCTGGGCTGTAACAAGCCTCCTACGGATAAGCTCAACTTTCTCCGTCGTCTCCCTAACCAACTCCGGACCCAACAACGGTGCATCACCCACCTCGGCCCAACAAACTGGAGACCTACACGGTCGGCCATACAAGGCCTCAAACGGTGCCATACCGATGCTAGACTGAAAACTGTTGTTGTAGGCAAACTCGACCAATGGCAAGTGCCTCTCCCACGTCCCGCTAAAGTCAAGGACACAACCCCGAAGCATATCCTCAAGGATCTGGATAGTACGCTCGGACTGCCCGTCAGTCTGAGGATGATAAGCCGTACTAAAGGTCAACTTAGTGCCCAAGGCACTCTGCAAACTCTGCCACAACCTAGCAGTAAAACGAGGATCTCTATCTGAGATGATCGTCACTGGGATCCCGTGCAATCTCACTATGTCCCGAATATACAAATCGGCAAGATGATCCACGAATCTCTCACGCGCATAGGAATAAAGTGCGCCGACTTAGTCAACCGGTCTACAACCACCCAAATAGCATCACTACCCCGCTGAGTCCTCGGAAGACCTACAACGAAGTCCATAGTGACATGCTCCCACTTCCACTCGGCAATAGGCAAGGGTTGCAACAAACCCGCTGGCCTCTGATGCTTGGCCTTCACTTGCTGGCAAGTAAGGCACTTCGATACAAAAACTGCCACATCTCTCTTCATACCCCGCCACCAAAACTGGCGACCCAAATCCTGATACATCTTAGTACCTCCCGGATGCACCGAAAGGCGCGAATGATGAAACTCTCGGAGTACTTCCTCTCGGCAAGACTCCGGTACAAACAAACGGTCTCGGTATCTCGCACTCTGGTCGGGATACACCGTCAAACCCTTCTCAACTTTCCCACTGGAGATCTTCTCTCGGAGGGATTCTACCTCAAGGTCATCTCTCTGTGCCTCTAACACTCTAGTCACAAGTGTAGGCTGCGCAACAACAGAAAACAAGGCCGCAGTCCCAACAGATTCGCCCAGTAGCAAATCAAACTCGCCAAGTGCTCCCAACATCTCCCATTCCCGGATGGCTATACAAGCTACATCACTAATGGTCTTCCTACTAAGGGCATCGGCCACAACATTGGCCTTTCCCGGATGATAGTGCAACTCAAAATCATAATCCTCGATGAACTCCATCCACCTCCTCTGCCTCAAATTCAAGTCTCTCTGTGTAAACAGATACTTCAAACTCTTATGATCCGAGAATACCTTGAACCTCTCACCATAAAGGTAGTGCCTCCAAATTTTCAAGGCAAAGATCACAGCCGCTAACTCTAGGTCGTGTGTAGGGTAATTCTTCTCGTGTATTTTCAACTGACGTGAGCCATAAGCTACCACTTTCCCCTCTTGCATCAACACACAACCCAAACCCTCTCGTGAGGCATCACAATAAACCGCATAACCCAACCCTCTCTCCGGAATAATCAACACCGGAGCGGTGGTCAATCTAACTTTCAACTCTTGGAACGACTTTTCACAAGTCTCACTCCACACAAACTTGACTCCCTTTCGAGTCAGTCTAGTCAATGGTGACGCTAACCTGGAGAAATCTTTCACAAACCGACGGTAATACCCAGCTAATCCCAGAAAACTGCGGATTTCAAACACACTCTTAGGCTGTGCCCAATCTTGCACTACCTCAACCTTGGATGTATCAACAGACACTCCTTCCCCGGATACCACGTGGCCTAAGAATTTGACTTCCCTCAGCCAGAACTCACACTTCCCAAACTTGGCATACAGCCTATGGGCTCTAAGTAACTCAAGCACCACTCTCAAGTGTGCCTCGTGCTCCTCCTCTGAAGTCGAATAGATAAGGATGTCGTCCACGAAGACGACTACAAATCGGTCTAGGAACTCCCGGAAAATCCGGTTCATCAAGTCCATAAAGACTGCCGGTGCATTGGTAAGCCCAAATGGCATCACCAGAAACTCGTAATGGCCATACCGCGTACGGAATCCCGTCTTCGTAATATCCTCTTCTCTGACCCTCAACTGGTGGTGACCCGATCTCAAGTCTATCTTAGAGAAACAACGGGAACCCTTCAACTGGTCAAACAAATCATCTATACGGGGCATAGGATACTTATTCTTAACCGTAGCCCGATTTAACTTCCGATAGTCAATACACAATCTCAAGGCACCATCTTTCTTTTTAACAAAGAGGGCCGGCGCTCCCCACGGCGAAACACTAGGGCGAACAAAGCCCTTATCGAGCAATTCCTGGAGCTGAACTTTCAACTCAACCAACTCTGCTGGAGCAAAACGGTAAGGTGCCATAGAAATCAGCGCCGTGCCGGGCACTAAATCAATAGAGAACTCTATCTCCCGGTGAGGTGGCAAACAAAGAAGATCTTCGGGAAAGACATCCGAATACTCACAAACCACCCTCGGCAACACATTCTGAGTCTCAACACACTCACTACTCTCAAAGCTAGCAAGTAAACCACTCAGCTCACTTCGCCCTCGCGAATCATACCCCGGTGGCAAAACACTACCAACCCGGTCTCCCAAGAAATGGAACCACTCCCCGCTCAAGGTACATAATGTAACCCTCTGGCGGTAGCAATCGATAACAGCCCGGTATGACGATAGCCAGTCCATACCCAAAATAACATCAAAACCCTTCATGGGCATGACAACAAACGGAAAAGGAAGCCTATAATCGGCGACCTCAATGTCACATCCTCTAACACCCTGTTTCAGGATCAATTCACCACCCAAAGGCGATACCACACAAATAGGAGATGCTAACTGTGCTAACTCCAATTCCAAAACAGATGCAAATGCAGCAGATACAAAAGAATGAGATGCACCCGTGTCTATCAACACACTAGCAACCGAGTTGCAAAACAGAAAAGTACCTCTCACTACTGATGGAGCTGGCACTAAATCCTGCGCGGTAACAGCATACACGTGCCCCGTAGGCCCCTGGTCTACCTGCTCACCTCTCGGAGCAAAAGACTGTTGCACAGACTGGGATGACGAAGCTCCCGGATTGGCCCTCGAGGCCTGCACAGACTGAGCTGGCTGAAAACTCTGCGTCTGCCTAGAACCAGACGCTCCCAAAGTGGCAGTCAACTGCGGGCAAAACCTCTTCAGGTGCCCAGGCTGTCCACACTGATAACAAGTCAAGGGCTGCCCCCTGCCCAAACTCTGACTCTGCGGTCTAGCTGAAGAAGAAGCAGCTCTCTGACCTCCACCCTTCTGCGGGCAAACTGAAACCTTGTGACCCAACTGGCCACACTTCTAACAAGTGAAATCCCCCTGACCACCTCTCCCGGAGCCTACACTCGGCACTGGGAAGGTCGATCTAGTAACACCACCCTGCGACTGCTGAGGGTTAGGACCCCTCTGCCTCCTGCCATCACCCTGGCCATCTTGGCTCCTCTTGGAGCCTCTCTGCCCCTCATCCTCCTCCTGCATCATGAGCTCCATATGAGCTGCAGCATCTACCAAGTGCCTATACTCTCGGATATAAGACCCACCAACTCTCAACTTGAGGCCCCGCCTCAACTTCCGCTCAAACTCATAGCAACGGCGTTCCTCAGACGCCACCAGTTCAGGTGCAAACCTGGACAGACAGGTAAAAGTAGCCTCAAACTCGGCCACTGACAAACCCTACTGATTAAGCCGGCTGAACTGATCCCTCAGCTTCTCCCTAGCTGCTGCAGACAAAAACCTCTCCTGAAAAGCATTCACAAATGCCTCCCAAGTACCACCAACACGAGCCTTCTCGTACTTCCACCATTGACCCGCATCTCCCTTCAGTTGGAAGGATGCCAAGGTCACTTTCAGTGCTCCGTCCTCAATGCCAAGCATCTCGAACGTCTTACTCATCTGTTCTAACCACTCATCAGCCTTCAGTGGCTCCCTCGGATCCCCGATAAACTCATCCGGATTAGACCGGAAGAACTCCCTCTTCAAGAAAGAAGGCCCTGCCTCAGATGCCTGATTCCCAGCTCTAAGAATACCCAAAGCTCCTGCTATCTCTCTGGCCAAGGCACCCATAGCCTGCTGACCCACTGGCTCAGCCACATTGGCCTAACCAACCCCCTCCTGCACTGCCGGAATCTCACCCTGTAACGGTGCTTCCTGCCTCGCAGGTCTACCACGCCTAGCACCTCTTCCTCGTCCTGACATCCTAATAAAGGTAACACAGAACATTAGCACATTCACAAATGTGCCGAAACTAAACACTCACGTCCTAATGCATGAACAACTGTAATTCACTCCACGTAAGCACATAAACACATAAGCACTTACGAATTTTCATTTCCGGATAATGATAGACCCGAGGCGGTACTAGAGTTCCGGTTAGAAACAGCATTGATCAAGTGCTTTTCCAACAAGACTCCCAGAAACCCAAGGATCCAATCAACATCCTAGAAATTAAATCCCATACCCACATAGTCACATAAGCATGTTATCAAGTAGACACATAGCATATGATACTACATCTAAGTCTCTATCAAGCGAGACAAACCCATTGTGATACTAATCACTTCCCACGTACCCAAAGTATTCGAACCCGGTACACTCTGATACCAAGTTGTAACGCCCTCAAAATAATAACATTAAACCCATTAAATAAGACATGCGTTAATATACAAACATTCCACATTTATTCATTCATTAGAATTCCATTACATAAGTATTACATGTTAACATCATAACAAAATGCCCTACAGGCTTACAGCTTTCCAAGTTAACACTTGGTTACAACAAAAGAGTACTAACTCGTTTACACCTTAAGCCCTTGGCTTGAAGTTACATGTAATACATCAAAAGTTAAGCAATAAAAGTATGCCCGCCACTAGCCTCCCAGCTATGTCCTTGGAGGTGGCATGCTACCTGCACCTGAAAATGATATTCCCATATAGGGTGAGCCACAGCCCAGTAGAAATACACTAAACCAACCATGAACAATGACTAAAACATTAGCAATTGATAGATGGCCAACACTGATACATTCACATAAATTTAATATTTATGTCATACGACTTATGAGTCCAAGTTTCCTTTCATTTTCCCTTTTTCAACGAATAGGCATATAAGCACTAACCACATTCTCAACCGATATGTATAACAACGATATCCACATTCTCAGATAAGCAAAAAAAAGCTATATCCACATTCTACAACAGATATGTATAACAACAATATCCACAGATAAGCATAAAAGCTATATCCACACATCACCAAGATAAGCATATAAGCTCTATCTTCACTTCTAGACAAGCATATGAGCTGTATCTACGGAGTTCATCCCCTATCTTCTCCCAACACTAACCGGTTTAGAGGTACATCCCCTATCTTCCCCTAAACCGCTGAGTACATCCCCTATCTCCTCCTCTACACATAACGTATACAAACACATTGGTTCTATATACAATCACCCAATACATACAATTAATGTATTCTATCAACCGTCAAGTTCCATGACACACTTCATTGATTAGTTTCAGTTTGCCTAATCATCATGCATTGTCTACAACAATCACGACTATCCTCCACCGATAGCCCAAAGCAGTTATTTCTAAACAGAAAATAAATGCACAATGGATATTTAATCAACATTTCATTTCTTCACTCTTCTCAATTAATTATCCCAATTAATTAAACAATGTAATTAGGTCAATTCCCATCATTAACATTTCAACCTTTAGGTCCCATTTTCATCAATGATTCAACAATCATTCCATTTTTCTGTGCCAAACATGCATTTAGGTTTATTATGAACAAAACCCCAACTTTTGTAAAATTACACAAAAGCCCCCAAACTTTCACAAAATTACCAAACCAAGCCCAACATCTCAAAATGCCAAAATTTAAAGACAAAACCCATAGAGAGGAGTAGGATATCCCTACCTCAAATTCGGAGCCCCAAAGGAGAAGATGATAAAACCCAATGTGCTCCAAAACCCAAAAATTTCAGATTAAAATGAAGCCCTCGACGATCAACAACTCTTTTGTAAAGGCCAAAGGTGAGCAAACCACTCTTACTAGATCAAAACCTAGAGAGAAGGTAGTATCTAGAGTGAGAGGCTCAACAATGGAGTTTTTGGAAAAGTAGGAGAGAGAAGAGAAAGTGAAAAAGTGATCCAAAAGTCGGATCTCGGATTTATATAAAAGTCGCCCCGCTCGAGCGTCAAAACCCCCGCTCGAGCGTAACTCACAGACTCCAGCTCGAGCGACCAAACTCCAGCTCGAGCGCCGGATACTCACTCCCAGAACTTTTACAGAACCAGGTCTCCGCTCGAGCTCCAACTCCCCCGTTCGAGCGTCACACACAACACTCCCGCTCGAGCGGTCAATCCCACGCTCGAGCGTCCAACACTGCACAGGAAATACTGGAAGGGTGTATTCCCCGCTCGAGCGCCAACACCCCCGCTCGAGCGTACAGGCCAAAACCTGGGCAACTAGTTTTGGTTTCTAAACTCAACCAACCTGTAACAAACCTGCCCAACACATCCTATAACTCAATCACAAAGTAAAAAGGATGTAAACAAAATATTAAACAACTACCAACATCCACGGACACATGTCCGGATCACTGTACAACAAGGGTAAACCCGGGATCGCTATAACCAGTGTCCACCCACCATTCTTTAGGATTTCCGACAAGGTTTCCCTCGGAAACAACTGCAGAAAGATTTATGTCATCAACACCATTGAAAATTTTGTCCACTTCGGTCATATTGGCTTGAGTAGGCTTCTTGTTTGATCTTCCTTTGCCTTTGCGTTTGCTACTGCAATCTTTGGCCCGATGTCCCTCTTTGTCACAGATGTAACACTTGCCATTAAATTTGTACTTTTTAGCTTCTCCTCCTTTAGAGCTTTGTAAGGAACTTTCTTCATAAAACTTTCGTTTCTTGGCTTTCGGAGCATGTTCCACCACATTTGCCTTAGACTTCATTGGATGCTTACCAGCCCACTTCTCAGACTTGCAAACACACAATCAATTCCTCCAAAGACATTTCTTTGAGCCAACATCTTCTATTTTATACTTTTTCTCTACAGACTCCCCAAGTTCCTTTGCTGTTTTGATAGGACTGTTGACGTTGTATAATGTGTTGTCAAGTCCGTTCAAGATGTAGTTTCGGCAAAGGAAATTAGCATGTTTCCAGGCATCGACCGTAGCAACCACTTGCCGGTCGGTTTCATCCTCTTTCAGAGTAGGAGCATCCTCACGGAGAAAACGAGCCAGGTTCAAAGTTATAAGATAGAACAGCATTTTCTGTTGCCATCTTTTAAAATCAGTTTCTGAGAACTTCTCTGGCTTCTCACCGTGATTAACTGGCACAGTCACAACAGGAGGGGTTGGAGCAATTGCAGCCACCACACTTGTACTTGTTCGAGTATTAGTTTGACCAGTTTCAGTAGCCATGAATTCTAAATTATAAAACAATATTATAATTAGAATTTTATACTACACGAAAAAGTTAAACCAAAACTGCAGAATTTATAAAAATAAAAGAAATAAGAATTGTAACTTTTATTTCCAATTAATTTGAAAATAAAATAAAATTTTATTCAAACAAATTAATTCCACATAGAAAATTAAATTTCTATAACACTTCAAAAATTATTTCTAAAAACCAAAATTAATTTCTGACAAACTTCATAACCAAATATTATGAATTGTTAATGACACATGTATATTACTACTAGTTGTCAAAGAAAATAAACAATATATTACTATTATTTGTTAAACAGTATATTACTACTATTTGTTTTTCTAATCAGAATATTATTTTATAAAACCACAGAAAATAATTTTTGTAAGAAGAAGAAAAAAGAAAAGGAAACAAATGAAAAATTCTATATAAACAAAATAATTCGAATCAGTCTTAAGATTGTTGGAACAATCTTCTGTGTACAATAAATAACTTGAAACAAATCAAACAAATAAAAATAAATTACATACATAATTTATTTTACTGAAATGTAAAAGTACAAAATAGATCAAGTCGAGTGTGTGACACTCTGTCCTTAGGACAGATTCGCCCCGTTACGGTGCTTACGGATGAAGGACGTCTATCTCCCAGGATTCAATGATCTTCACAAATTGTAGTAGCACTTCAAACAATTTGTACAGTGAACCAAACCTATATTCTATACTCTCTAAGTATTCCCTAAAATTAATATGAAGAATTATGCAAAGAAATAGCAAAATGTGGACATCAAGAAAATTAATTTTCCAGACTATTTTCGGATCCAAAAGACTACTAAAATGGCTGGTATTTATAGGCATACAGATCTATCCAAACAGGTGCTGTCTTGAACCGAATAGGTATGAAATTGTTTTGAACAGATACATTTCAAAATTCCAACAAATTTACAGCAGTTTCAGATTTGAATATGTCTGAAAAAACTATCCGAAACTGCTGGGAACTGCTGGGCAGTTTTTGGCAGTTAAAACCTGTTAAAAACCAGTTTATCTGTAGGGAATTTTGGACTGGAAGCAGCACAATTACGGACAGAAAATTTGAATTCAAATTTGGTGCAAAATTTTGAATTAATTTCCAGAAATAATTTTTGAAAAAATTCAAACAGATTTTCTCCAAAAAAATTAATGTTAGAACTGACTCGACCCGACCCACAACCCATACCCGTGCCCAACCGAGCGACGACACACGCGTGTGTGGTGGTTTAAGCCAAGGTTTCATTTGTCCACAACTCCTCCCTTCTACAGACTTGGGGTGCCCCTTGGGGCCCAACCCAATTGTTGCCACCTAGAACTTATATACACATAAAAGTTCTCTTACGTTTCAATGTAGGACAAGCCTTACAACGAAATCGACATTTTACTTCTTTAAATGTCCATTCCACAAACCCGAAAATGACATCAAGTTCCCATTCACTCATAAATGGTTTTGATGAACCGTCTTCATCGTCTGACTTGCCATGCGGCAAGAAACACGTCACCTCTTTGGATCCTCTCCAAAAGACGTTTGGGACCCATTCAAATTTAGGCTCAAAATTGGCTCAAAATAAGCCTATAAAAACCATTATTTCCAACAAAATCTTGGTGTGAATCTCTTTATCTAAGGCCTTATTTGGGAACAGACTATTTTAGTAACCTTTTGGCTTTTTACGAAAATATTTTCAGAAAGTAAAGAGAGTGATGTGATCATTTATAATGACTTTTTGATATTTTAGCTAAAATGAATAGTTGACAAACGAGACCTTAATCTTCATCTCTTTATTATGTGCATTCTAATTTGTATACTTACATATTGATATTGCTGAGATGAGTGCTTTTGTATGTCATTCTGGATGATTGATGAATTGCCACAATCTTGTTCTAAAATAATTCCTGAAGTTGTACTCATCAAGTAAGATAACAAACTAGTTAAGGGGATAATTGATGATTGGTTAAGGCAAATTCTAAACTAATCCCTCAAGTATACTCATCAATTAAGATAACAAACTAGTTAAAGGGGTAATTAATGATGCTTACGACAATAGAAAATTGAATTAAGTAAAAGATGATAAAATTAGCGAGAAAAGGGAGCAAAATTTGAGTTCCTATTCAACCTCCCCCTCTCCTCTAGGACTAACTTTCACTTGACTGCTGTCGAGGTTCCTTTGCAATGGTCATAGTGCATTGAGTAAACATCCTAATGTTCTCATTGGTTTATAGAACGCTATTGTGCTTTACAGCTTATAGAGCATTGGAAATTAGTTTGTCATGCTTTTGGTAGCATATGAATGATGTATAGTTGTAATTGGTTTTCAATTTATTCTAATTTCAACTATTTTATTAAGTGCTATTATTTGAGCTAGTTTCAGTGATGTGGCTGATGTCCAACCATTCCCCAAAAAATTATCCCACATTTCAATTTTTATTTTATTTTATTCTACTCTTATATATATATACATGTATTGTAATGTTGTAGATTTTACTAAAGAAGGCTTGAATACCGCTGTGCATTAGAGAAACCAGCAAAGTAATGTCGGCAGCAATACATGTATAAAATAGTTGACAACAAGAAGTCCTAGATGAAAAAGAGAAATAAAAAACTCCATATTGACAACACTATTTTGACCTCATATTTTAGAATTTATTGTTTTCTTAAGCCATTAATATCATATGGATTCTCTTGGTTTGATTGAATCTCAAATTTTAAACGCAATTTTTTTCATTAGTAAATCTCATCTGCATTACATAATTATGTCATCGTGAGATTCTTATAACCTGGTGTAACTTTATCTTTTGCTCCACTTTTACCATGAAGAGAGATTATTGGAATTATAGGTCGTTTTGCCTTTATTGGCAGGTTACTCCTGATGTTCATTTTTAGAAGGATTTGGGATTGCATAGCTTAGATACTGTGGAGATTATAATGGCTCTAGAAGAGGAGTTCAAGCTAGAGATTCCAGATAAAGAAACTAATAAGATTGACTCCTGTTTTTTTGATCTAGAAGTGTCACATGATCACGCCTGTAACGCCCTCAAAAATATAACATTAAACCATCAATTAAGACATTCATTGACATACAAAATATCCACATTCTTCTATTAATCAGAGTTTCATTACAAAAGTATTACATGTTAACAACAAAAGCAAATGCCCTACGGGCTTACAGCTTTCCAAGTTAACACTTGGTTACAACAAAAGAGTGCTAACTCAACTACACATTAAGCCCTTGGCTTGAATATACATGTAATACATCAAAGAAATAAAACGACAAAAGTCTGCCTGCCTCTGGCCTCCCAAGCTACGTCCTTGGAGGTGGCATGATACCTGCACCTGAAAATGATATTCCCATATAGGGTGAGCCACAGCCCAGTAGAAATACACTAAACCAACCATGAACAATGACTAAAAGATTAGCAATTGATAGATGGCCAACACTGATACATCCACATAAATCACATTTTATGTCATACGACTTATGAGTCCAAGTTACTTTTCATTTTCCCTTTTTCAACAGATAAGCATATTAGCTCCATCATCATTTCAATAGATATGTATAAAAACTATATCCCACTTCCACAGATATGCATATAAGCTACATCCACATTTCACAAAGATAAGCATATTAACCCTATCTTCACCTCTCTAGACAAGCATATGAGCTGTATCTACACTTCTCAAAGATAAGCATATGAGCTCTATCTTCATTTCTCTAGACAAGCATATGAGTTGTATCTACGGAGTTCATCCCCTATCTTCTCCCAATACTATCCAGTTTAGAGGTACATCCCCCATCTTCCCCTAAACCGCGGAGTACATCCCCCATCTCCTCCTCTACACATAACGTATACAAACACAATGGTTCTATATACCATCATTCAATACATACAGTTAATGTATTCTATCCACCGTCAAGTGCCATGACACATTCCATTGATTAGTTTTCGTTTGCCTAATCATCATGCATTGTCTACAACAATCACGGCTATCCTCCACCGATAGCCCGAAGTAGTTATTTCTAAACAGAAAATAAATGTACAAATGGATATTCAATCAACATTTCAATTTGGTGAGTGATAAATAATTCAACTACACCCTTTTTCCTATACATTCCCAATCTTAACATTTCCATTTCATTTTCTCATTTCTCACGATTAATTATCCCAATTAATCAAACAACGTAATTAGGGCATTTACCATAATTAACATTTCAACCCTCAAGGTCCCTTTTTCATCAATGATTCAACATTTATTCCATTTCTCTATGCCAAACATGCATCTAGGTTTATTATAAATAAAATCCCAACTTCTGTAAAATTACACAAAAGCCCCAAACTTTCACAAAATTACCAAACCAACCCCAACATCTCAAAATACTAAAATTTAAAGACAAAATCCATAGAGAGGAGTAGGATATCCCTACCTCAAATCCGGAGCCCCAAAGGAGAAGATGACAAAACCCAACGTGCTCCAAATCCCGAGATTTTCAGATTAAAATGACGCCCCCGACGATCAACACAACTTTTACAAAGGCCGAAGAGAAGGAGGACACTTTAACTAGATCAAACCCTAGAGAGAAGGGAGTATCTAGAGAGAGAGGCTCTCAAAAAGGGTTTTTAGAAAAGTAGGAGAGAGAAAGAAAAGCAAAAAGTGATTTGAAATCACCCAGCGGATAACTCATATACGTATGACCCACTCGAGCGGAGAACACAACACTCGAGCGCCAAGAACAAAACTCTGGACATGCTCGAGTGCAATAAGGCCCGCTCGAGCGCCAAGACACAAGAATAAAGCACTTCTGCTCGAGCACTAAAACCAGTCCGCTCGAGCGCAGATTTCCACCTCCCAGAACTTACTACCCGCTCGAGCGCCACCGCTCGAGCGTAAACAAACCCGCTCGAGGGCAGAAATCACATTTGCAGAAGTTTTGCAGAAACCCGAAATACTGGAGGTGTGCAATACCCGCTCGAGCGCAAGAAGACCCGCTCGAGCAGAACGCCTAAAAACTGGGCGACAAGGAATTGAAGCCAAGGCCTAACCAACCTGTAACAAACCTGCCCAACACATCCTATAACTCAAATACAAAGTAAGAAGGGATGTAAACGAGATAAAGATCAACTACCAACATCCACGGACGCATGTCCGGATCACTATACGACAAGGGTAAATCCGGGATCGCTATAACCTTCCCCCCTTAAAGAATTTCGTCCCCGAAATTAAGCATAAGTTTTTAAGAAAAATAGGTTTTCCTCCATTTTAACAATGTTACATTTAACATTCAAAAACTTGACCCATTACCGGTCATTTCATCTCTTATCAAGAGGCATTTCACAATATGTAAACAACATATGTACTTTCAACATGCATCAACATTACGCATTTCCTTTCCAATTTCAACAATATATTTCAACACATATAATGTTACATTCAACTTCCATATGAGGCAAGTTCTAAAACATACTTCCAATAAACCAAAACATTTTCAATGTTTCACAACTTAAGACATATACAAAAGCTCTTAAGTTCAACAATAGTCCAAAATGTAAATACAAGATTACACAACAACAAACAAGTCCGAATATTTTTCACGGACCTCCAACTCACGTTCCCAAGTGGCTTCCTCCACTCCGTGATGTTTCCACAAGACTTTCACCAAAGGAATGGTCTTGCCACGCAGGACCTGATCCCGCCTATCCAAGACCCGAACCGGTCTCTCCTCATATGAGGCATCCTCATCTACCTCTAAATCGGTCCAATCCAACACATGTGATGGATTTGGCTCATACTTCCGAAGCATACTCACATGAAACACGTCATAAACTCCGGACAACTGCGGCGGTAAAGCTAACCGATAAGCAACCTCGCCAACCCTCTCAAGGATCTCGAAAGGACCAATAAACCGAGGGGATAGCTTCCCACTCTTCCCAAACCTCATCAAACCTCGCCTAGGTGATATCTTCAGAAAGACATGTTCACATACCTCAAACGCCAAAGGCCTCCTCCTACGGTCGGCATAACTCTTTTGGCGACTCTGGGCTGTAACAAGCCTCCTACGGATAAGCTCAACTTTCTCCGTCGTCTCCCTAACCAACTCCGGACCCAACAAAGGTGCATCACCCACCTCGGCCCAACAAACTGGAGACCTACACGGTCGGCCATACAAGGCCTCAAACGGTGCCATACCAATGCTAGACTGAAAACTGTTGTTATAGGCAAACTCTACCAAGGGTAAGTGCCTCTCCCACGTCCCACTGAAGTCAAGGACACAACCCCGAAGCATATCTTCAAGGATCTGAATAGTACGCTCAGACTGCCCATCAGTCTGAGGGTGATAAGCCGTACTAAAGGTCAGCTTAGTGCCCAAGGCACTCTGCAAACTCTGCCACAGCCTGGCAGTAAAACGAGGATCTCTATCTGAGACGATTGTCACTGGGACCCCGTGCAACCTCACTATGTCCCGAACATACAAGTCGGCAAGATGATCTACCGAATCTCTCACGCGCATAGGAATGAAGTGCGCCGACTTAGTTAACCGGTCTACAACCACCCAAATGGCATCACTACCCCGCTGAGTCCTCGGAAGACCTACAACGAAGTCCATAGTGATATGCTCCCACTTCCACTCGGCAATAGGCAAGGGTTGCAACAAACCCGCTGGCCTCTGATGCTCGGCCTTCACTTGCTGGCAAGTAAGGCACTTCGATACGAAAACAGCCACATCTCTCTTCATACCCCGCCACCAAAATTGGCGACTCAAATCCCGATACATCTTAGTACCTCCCGGATGCACCGCAAGGCGCAAATGATGAAACTCTCGGAGTACCTCCTCTCGGCAAGACTCCGACACGAACAAACGGTCTCGGTGTCTCACACTCAGGTCGGGATACACCGTCAGACCCTTCTCAACTTTCCCACTGGAGACCTTCTCTCGGATGGACTCTACCTCAAGGTCACCTCTCTGTGCCTCTAACACTCTAGTCACAAGTGTAGGCTGTGCAACAATAGAAAACAAGGCCGCAACCTCAATAGATTCGCCTAGTAGCAAATCAAACTCACCAAGTGCTCCCAACATCTTCCATTCTCGGATGGCAATACACGCTACATCGTTAAAGGATTTCCTACTAAGGGCATCGGCCACAACATTGGCCTTTCCCGGGTGATAGTGCAACTCAAAGTCGTAGTCCTCAATGAACTCCATCCATCTCCTCTGCCTCAAATTCAAGTCCCTCTGTGTAAACAGATACTTCAAACTCTTGTGGTCCGAGAACACCTCGAACCTCTCACCGTAAAGGTAATGCCTCCAAATCTTCAAGGTAAAGATCACTGCTGCTAACTCTAGGTCATGAGTAGGGTAATTCTTCTCGTGTATTTTCAACTGACGTGAGCCATAAGCTACCACTTTCCCCTCTTGCATCAACACACAATCCAAACCCTCTCGCGAGGCATCACAATAAACCGCATAACCCAACCCTCTCTCCGGAATAATCAAAACCGGAGCGGTGGTCAATCTAACCTTCAGCTCTTGGAACGACTTTTCACAAGTCTCACTCCACACAAACTTGACCCCTTTTCGCGTCAATCTAGTCAACGGCAAAGCTAACCTGGAGAAATTTTTCACAAACCGACGGTAATACCCAGCTAATCCCAGAAAACTGCGGATCTCAAACACACCCTTAGGCTGTGCCCAATCTTGCACTACCTCAACCTTGGATGTATCAACAGACACTCCTTCCCCGGATACCACGTGGCCCAAGAATTTCACATCTCCTAGCCAGAACTCACACTTCCCAAACTTGGCATACAGCTTATGGGCTCTAAGCAACTCAAGCACCACTCTCAAGTGTTCCTCGTGCTCCTCCTCTGAAGGCGAATAGATAAGGATGTCGTCCACGAAAACGACTACAAATTGATCTAAGAATTCCCGGAAGATCCGGTTCATCAAGTCCATAAAGACTGCCGGTGCATTGGTAAGCCCAAATGGCATCACCAGAAACTCACAATGGCCATACCGCTTGCGGAATGCCGTCTTCGGAATATCCTCTTTCCTGACCCTCAACTGGTGGTAACCCGATCTCAAGTCTATCTTAGAGAAACAACCGGAACCCTTCAACTGGTCAAACAAATCATCTATACGGGGCATAGGGTACTTATTCTTAACCGTAGCCCGATTCAACTTCCGGTAGTCAATACACAATCTCAAGGCACCATTCTTCTTTTTAGCAAAGAGGGCCGGTGCTCCCCACGGAGAAACACTAGGGCGAACAAAACCCTTATCTAACAACTCCTGAAGCTGAACTTTCAACTCAACCAACTCTGCCGGAGCAAAACGATAAGGTGCCATAGAAATCGGCGCTGTGCCGGGCACTAAATCAATGGGGAACTCAATCTCCCAATGAGGTGGCAAACTAACGAGATCCTCGGGAAAGACGTCCGAGTACTCACAAACTACCCTCGACAACACAACCTGGGTCTCATCACACTCACCACTCTCAAAGCTAGTAAGTAGACCACTAAGCTCTCCCCGCCCTCGCGGATCATACCCCAGTGGCAATGTAACGCCCTCAAAATAGTAACATTAAACCCATCAGATATGACATGCATTTACATATAAACCAACCATATTCCTTTATTTCACTGAGTTTCATTACATAAGTATTACATGATAACATCAAAACAAAATGCCCTACGGGCTTACAGCTTTCCAAGTTAACACTTGGTTTCAACAAAAGAGTACTAACTCGTTTACACATTAAGCCCTTGGCTTGAAGTTACATGCAATACATCAAAAGTAAGACAACTACACTATGTCCGCCTCTAGCCTCCCAAGCTATGTCCTTGGAGGTGGCATGCTTCCTGCACCTGAAAATGATATTCCCATATAGGGTGAGCCACAGCCCAGTAGAAATACACTAAACCAACCATGGACAATGACTAAAACATTAGCAATTGATAGTTGGTCAACACTGATACAATCACATAAATAACTTATTTATGTCAACGACTTACAAGTCCCAAATACTTTTCATTTTCCCTTTAACAACAGATAAGCATGCTAGCTCTATCATCATTTCCACAGATATGTATAAAAACTATATCTCACATTCAAATAAGCATAAAAACTATATCCACATTCTCAACAGATATGTATAACAACAATATCCTCAGATAAGCATATAAGCTGTATCCACATTCTACAACAGATATGTATATCAACAATATCCACAGATAAGCATACAAGCTGTATCCACACTTCACAAAGATAAGCATATGAGCTCTATCTTCACTTCTCTAGACAAGCATATGAGCTGTGTCTACGGAGTTCATCCCCTATCTCCTCCCAATACCTATCCGGTTTAGAGGTACATCCCCTATCTTCCCCTAAACCGCGGAGTACATCCCCTATCTCCTCCTCTACACATAACGTATATAAACACATTGGTTCTATATACAATCACACAATACACACAATTAATGTATTCTATCAACCGTCAAGTTCCATGACACATTCCATTGATTAGTTTCCGTTTACCTAATCATCATGCATTGTCTACAACAATCTCGACTATCCTCCACCGATAGCCCAAAGCAATTATTTCTAAAACAGAAAATAAATGCACAAATGGATATTCAATCAACATTTCATTTCCTCATTTCTCACCAATTAATTATCCCAATTAATTATACAATGTAATTAGGCCATTTTCCATAATTACCATTTCAACCCTTAGGTCCCATTTTCATCAATGATTCAACAATCATTCAATTTTTCTATGCCAAACATGCATCTAGGTTTATTATGAATAAAATCCCAACTTTTGTAAAATTACACAAAAGCCCCAAACTTTCACAAAATTACCAAACCAAGCCCAACATCTCAAAATACCAAAATTTAAAGACAAAACCCATAGAGAGGAGTAGGTTATCCCTACCTCAAATTCGGAGTCCCAAAGGAGAAGACGACAAAACCCAACGTGCTCCAAAACCCGAGATTTTCAGATTAAAATGAAGCCCTCGACGATCAACAACTTTTTTGTAAAGGCCAAAGGTGAGTAAATCACTCCTACTAGATCAAAACCTAGAGAGAAGGTAGAGTCTAGAGTGAGAGGCTCAACAACGGTGATTTTGGAAAAGTAAGAGAGAGAAGAGAAAGTGAAAAAGTGATTTGAAAAGTCACAATTTCGGGACTTTAACCCAGGTCTCCGCTCGAGCGTAAAACACCCCGCTCGAGCGGCCACTCACAGACTTCCGCTCGAGCGGCCAACCTCCCGCTCGAGCGCAGAATGCACTCGCCCAGCACTTTTGCAGAACCAGGCCTCCGCTCGAGCTCCCAACCATACGCTCGAGCGGCACTCAAACAACCCCGCTCGAGCGGCCAATACCACGCTCGAGCGTACAACGCTGCACAGGAAAATACTGAATGGGTGTATTACCCGCTCGAGCGCCAACACCTCCGCTCGAGCGTACAGGCCAAAAATCTGGGCAACTAGTTTTGGTTTCTAAACTCAACCAACCTGAAACAAAACCGCCCAACACATCCTATAACTCAAATACGAAGTAAAAGGATGTAAACAAAATAATAAACAACTACCAACATCCACGGACACATGTCCGGATCACGGTATAACAAGGGTAAACCCGGGATCGCTATAACCCCCCCCCCTTAAAGAATTTCACCCCCGAAATTAAGCACAAGTTTTCAAAACAAGTTTTCCTTCATTTTAGACAATGTTACAATTTAACATTCAACAATTCGACCCATTACCGGTCATCCCATCCCTTTAACAAGAGACATATCACAATATGTAAACAACATATGTATTTTCAACATGCATTAACATTATGCACTATCTTTCCAATTTCAACAATATATTCAACACATATAGTGTCACATTCAACTTCCATATGAGGCAAGTTCCAAACATACTTCCAATAATCAAAACATTTTCAATGTTTCACAACTTAAGACATATATAAAAGCTCTTAAGTTCAACAAAAAGTAAAATTTAAATACAAAATTACATATCAACAAACAAGTCCGGATATTTCTCACGGACTCCCGACTCACGTTCCCAAGTGGCTTCCTCCACTCCGTGATGTTTCCACAAGACTTTCACCAAAGGAATGGTCTTGCCACGCAGGACCTGATCCCGCCTATCCAAGACCCGTACCGGTCTCTCCTCATACGAGGCATCCTCATCTACCTCTAAATCAGTCCAATCCAACACATGTGATGGATCAGGCTCATACTTCCGAAGCATACTCACATGAAACACGTCATGCACTCCGGACAACTGCGGTGGTAAGGCTAATCGATAAGCAACCTCACCAATCCTCTCAAGGATCTCAAAAGGACCAATAAATCGAGGGGATAACTTCCCACTCTTCCCAAACCTCATCAGGCCTCGTCTAGGTGATATCTTCAGAAAGACATGATCACCTACCTCAAACACCAAAGGCCTCCTCCTACGGTCGGCATAACTCTTTTGTCGACTCTGGGCTGTAACAAGCCTCTTACGGATAAGCTCAACTTTCTCCGTCGTCTCCCTAACTAACTCTGGACCCAACAAAGGTGCATCACCCACCTCGGCCCAACACACTGGAGACCTACACGGTCGGCCATACAAGGCCTCAAACGGTGCCATACCGATGCTAGATTGAAAACTGTTGTTGTAGGCAAACTCTACCAATGGCAAGTGCCTCTCCCACGTCCCACTGAAGTCCAGGACACAACCCCGAAGCATATCCTCGAGGATCTGAATAGTACGCTCGGACTGCCCGTCAGTCTGAGGATGATAGGCCGTACTAAAGGTCAACTTAGTGCCCAAGGCACTCTGCAAACTCTGCCACAACCTAGCAGTAAAACGAGGATCTCTATCTGAGACGATTGTCACTAGGACCCCGTGCAATCTCACTACGTCCCGAATATACAGGTCGGCAAAATGATCTACCGAATCTCTCACGTGCATAGGAATAAAGTGCGCCGACTTAGTCAACCGGTCTACAACCACCCAAATAGCATCACTACCCCGCTGAGTCCTCGGAAGACCCACAACGAAGTCCATAGTGACATGCTCCCACTTCCACTCGGCAATAGGCAAGGGTTGCAACAAACCCGCTGGCCTCTGATGTTCGGCCTTCACTTGCTGGCAAGTAAGGCACTTCGATACGAAAACAGCCACATCTCTCTTCATACCCCGCCACCAAAACTGGCGACCCAAATCCTGATACATCTTAGTACCTCCTGGATGCACCGCAAGGCGCGAATGGTGAAACTCTCGGAGTACTTCCTCTCGGCAAGACTCCGGTACAAACAAACGGTTTCGGTATCTCACACTCAGGTCGGGATACACCGTCAAACCCTTCTCAACTTTCCCACTGGAGATCTTCTCTCGGAGGGATTCTACCTCAAGGTCACCTCTCTGTGCCTCTAACACTCTAATCACAAGTGTAGGCTGCGCAACAACAAAAAACAAGGCCGCAGCCTCGACAGATTCGCCCAGTAGCAAATCAAACTCGCCAAGTGCTCCCAACATCTCCCATTCCCGGATGGCTATACAAGCTACATCACTAATGGTTTTCCTACTAAGGGCATCGGCCACAACATTGGCCTTTCCCGGATGATAATGCAACTCAAAATCATAATCCTCGATGAACTCCATCCATCTCCTCTGCCTCAAATTCAAGTCTTTCTGTGTAAACAGATACTTCAAACTCTTATGATCCGAGAATACCTCGAACTTCTCACCATAAAGGTAGTGCCTCCAGATTTTCAAGGCAAAGATCACTGCTGCTAACTCTAGGTCGTGTGTGGGATAATTCTTCTCGTGTATTTTCAACTGACGTGAGCCATAAGCTACCACTTTCCCCTCTTGCATCAACACACAACCCAAACCCTCTCGTGAGGCATCACAATAAACCGCATAACCCAACCCTCTCTCCGGAATAATCAACACCGGAGCAGTGGTCAATCTAACTTTCAGCTCTTGGAATGACTTTTCACAAGTCTCACTCCACCCAAACTTGACTCCCTTCCGAGTCAGCCTACTCAACGGTGACGCTAACCTGGAGAAATCTTTCACAAACCGACGGTAATACCCAGCTAATCCCAGAAAACTGCGGATCTCAAACACATTCTTAGGCTGTGCCCAATCTTGCACTGCCTCAACCTTGGATGTATCAACAGACACCCCTTCCCCGGATACCACGTGGCCTAAGAATTTGACTTCCCTCAGCCAGAACTCACACTTCCCAAACTTGGCATACAGCCTATGGACTCTAAGTAACTCAAGCACCACTCTCAAGTGTGCCTCGTGCTCCTCCTCAGAAGGCGAATAGATAAGAATGTCATCCACGAAGACGACCATAAATCGGTCTAAGAACTCCCGGAAAATCCGGTTCATCAAGTCCATAAAGACTGCCGGTGCATTGGTATGCCCAAATGGCATCACCAGAAACTCATAATGGCCATACCGCGTACGGAATGCCGTTTTCGGAATATCCTCATCCCTGACCCTCAACTGGTGGTAACCCGATCTCAAGTCTATTTTAGAGAAACAGCGGGAACCCTTCAACTGGTCAAACAAATCATCTATACGGGGCATAGGGTACTTGTTCTTAACCGTAGCCCGATTCAACTTCCGATAGTCAATACACAATCTCAAGGCACCATCTTTCTTTTTAACAAAGAGGGCCGGTGCTCCCCACGGTGAAACACTAGGGCGGACAAAACCCTTATCGAGCAATTCCTGGAGCAGAACTTTCAACTCAACCAACTCTGCTGGAGCAAAACGGTAAGGTGCCATAGAAATCGGCGCCGTACCAGGCACTAAATCAATAGAGAACTCTATCTCTCGGTGAGGTGGCAAACTAACAAGATCTTCGGGAAAGACATCCGAATACTCACAAACCACCCTTGGCAATACAACCTGGGTCTCACCTCTCTCACCACTCTCAAAGCTGGCACATAGACTACTAAGCTCACTTCGCTCTCGCGAATCATACCCCGGTGGCAAAACACTACCAACCCGGTCTCCCAAGAAATGGAACCACTCCCCGCTCAAGGTACATAACGTGACCCTCTGGCGGTAGCAATCAATAACAGCCCGGTATGACGATAACCAGTCCATACCCAAAATAACATCAAAACCCTTCATGGGCATGACAACAAACGGAAAAGGAAGCCTATAATCGGCGACCTCTATATCACATCCTCTAACACCCTGTTTCAGGATCAACTCACCACCCAAAGGCGATACCACACAAATAGGAGATGCCAACTGTGCTGACTCCAATTCCAAAACAGATGCAAATGCAGCAGATACAAAAGAATGAGATGCACCCGTGTCTATCAACACATTAGCAACTGAGTTGCAAAACAGAAAAGTACCTCTCACTACTGATGGAGCCGGTACTAAATCCTGCGCGGTAACAGCATACACGCGCCCCGTAGGCCCCTGGTCTACCTGCTCACCTCTCGGAGCAAAAGACTGCTGCACAGACTGGGATGACGAAGCTCCCGGATTGGCCCTCGAGGCCTGTACAGACTGAGCTGGCTGAAAACCCTGCGTCTGCCTAGAACCAGACGCTCCCGAAGTGGCACTCAACTGTGGGCAAAACCTCTTCATGTGCCCAGGTTGTCCACACTGATAACAAGTCAAGAGCTGCCCCCTGCCCAAACTCTGACTCTGCGGTCTAGCTGAAGAAGAAGCAGCTTTCTGACCCCCACCCTTCTGCGGGCAAACAGAAACCTTGTGACCCAGCTGGCCACACTTGTAACAAGTGAATTCTCCCTGACTGCCTCTCCCTGAGCCAACACTCGGCACTGGAAAGGTCGATCTAGAGACTGCACCCTGAGACTGCTGAGGGTTATAACCCTTCTGTCTCCTGCCATCACCCTGACTATCCTGGCTCCTCTTGGAGCCTCTCTGACCCCCATCCTCCTCCTGCATCATAAGCTCCATATGAGCTGCAGCGTCCACTAGGTGTCTATACTCTCGAATATAAGACCCACCAATTCTCAACTTGAGGCCCCGCCTCAACTTCCGCTCAAACTCATAGCAACGGCGTTCCTCAGACGCCACCAGTTCAGGTGCAAACCTAGACAGACTGGTAAAAGTAGCCTCAAACTCGGCCACTGACAAGCCCTGCTGATTAAGCCGGCTAAACTGATCCCTCAGCTTCTCCCTAGCTGCTGCTGATAAAAACCTCTCCTGAAAAGCATTCACAAACGCCTCCCAAGTACCACCAACACGAGCTTTCTCGTACTTCCACCATTGACCCGCATCTCCCTTCAGTTGGAAGGATGCCAAGGTCACTTTCAGTGCTCCGTCCTCGATGCCAAGCATCTCAAACGTCTTCGTTGTCTGTTCGAGCCATTCATTTGCCTTAAGCGGCTCTTTAGGATCCCCGATAAACTCGTCCAGATTACACCGAAAAAACTCCCTCTTCAAGAAGGAAGGCCCTGTCTCAGCTGCCTGATTCCCAGCTCTAAGAATACCCAAAGCTCCCGCTATCTCTCTGGCCAAGGCACCCATAGCCTGCTGACCTACTGGCTCGGCCACAGTGGCGTGCCCAACCCCCTCCTGTACTGCCGGAATCTCACCAGGTAACGGTACTTCCTGCCTCGCAGGTCTACCACGCCTAGCACCTCTTCCTCGTCCTGACATCCTAATAAAGGCAACACAGAACATTAGCACATTCATAAATGTGCCGAAACTAAACACTCACGTCCTAATACATGGACAACTGTAATTCACTCCACATAAGCACATAAACACATAAGCACTTACGAATTTCATTTCCGGATAATGATAGTCCCGAGACGTTATTAGAGTTCCGGTTAGAAACAGCATTGATCAAGTGCTTTTCCAACAAGACTCCCAGAAACTCAAGGATCCAATCAATATCCCAGAAATTAAATCCCATACCCACATAGTCACATAAGCATGTTATCACTTAAGCCCATAGAATATGATACCACATTTAAGTCTCTATCAAGCGAGACAAACCCATTGTGATCCTAATCACTTCCCACGTACCCAAAGTATTCGAACCCGGTACGCTCTGATACCAAGTTGTAACGCCCTCAAAATAGTAACATTAAACCCATCAGATATGACATGCATTTACATATAAACCAACCATATTCCTTTATTTCACTGAGTTTCATTACATAAGTATTACATGTTAACATCAAAACAAAATGCCCTACGGGCTTACAGCTTTCCAAGTTAACACTTGGTTTCAACAAAAGAGTACTAACTCGTTTACACATTAAGCCCTTGGCTTGAAGTTACATGCAATACATCAAAAGTAAGACAACTACACTATGTCCGCCTCTAGCCTCCCAAGCTATGTCCTTGGAGGTGGCATGCTTCCTGCACCTGAAAATGATATTCCCATATAGGGTGAGCCACAGCCCAGTAGAAATACACTAAACCAACCATGGACAATGACTAAAACATTAGCAATTGATAGTTGGTCAACACTGATACAATCACATAAATAACTTATTTATGTCAACGACTTACAAGTCCCAATTACTTTTCATTTTCCCTTTAACAACAGATAAGCATGCTAGCTCTATCATCATTTCCACAGATATGTATAAAAACTATATCTCACATTCAGATAAGCATAAAAGCTATATCCACATTCTCAACAGATATGTATAACAACAATATCCTCAAATAAGCATATAAGCTGTATCCACATTCTACAACAGATATGTATATCAACAATATCCACAGATAAGCATACAAGCTGTATCCACACTTCACAAAGATAAGCATATGAGCTCTATCTTCACTTCTCTAGACAAGCATATGAGCTGTGTCTACGGAGTTCATCCCCTATCTCCTCCCAATACCTATCCGGTTTAGAGGTACATCCCCTATCTTCCCCTAAACCGCGGAGTACATCCCCTATCTCCTCCTCTACACATAACGTATATAAACAAATTGGTTCTATATACAATCACACAATACACACAATTAATGTATTCTATCAACCGTCAAGTTCCATGACACATTCCATTGATTAGTTTCCGTTTACCTAATCATCATGCATTGTCTACAACAATCTCGATTATCCTCCACCGATAGCCCAAAGCAATTATTTCTAAAACAGAAAATAAATGCACAAATGGATATTCAATCAACATTTCATTTCCTCATTTCTCACCAATTAATTATCCCAATTAATTATACAATGTAATTAGGCCATTTTCCATAATTACCATTTCAACCCTTAGGTCCCATTTTCATCAATGATTCAACAATCATTCCATTTTTCTATGCCAAACATGCATCTAGGTTTATTATGAATAAAACCCCAACTTTTGTAAAATTACACAAAAGTCCCAAACTTTCACAAAATTACCAAACCAAGCCCAACATCTCAAAATACCAAAATTTAAAGACAAAACCCATAGAGAGGAGTAGGTTATCCCTACCTCAAATTCGGAGTCCCAAAGGAGAAGACGACAAAACCCAACGTGCTCCAAAACCCGAGATTTTCAGATTAAAATGAAGCCCTCGACGATCAACAACTTTTTTGTAAAGGCCAAAGGTGAGTAAATCACTCCTACTAGATCAAAACCTAGAGAGAAGGTAGAGTCTAGAGTGAGAGGCTCAACAATGGTGATTTTGGAAAAGTAAGAGAGAGAAGAGAAAGTGAAAAAGTGATTTGAAAAGTCACAATTTCGGGACTTTAACCCAGGTCTCCGCTCGAGCGTAAAACACCCCGCTCGAGCGGCCACTCACAGACTTCCGCTCGAGCGGCCAACCTCCCGCTCGAGCGCAGAATGCACTCGCCCAGCACTTTTGCAGAACCAGGCCTCCGCTCGAGCTCCCAACCATACGCTCGAGCGGCACTCAGACAACCCCGCTCGAGCGGCCAATACCACGCTCGAGCGTACAACGCTGCACAGGAAAATACTGAATGGGTGTATTACCCGCTCGAGCGCCAACACCTCCGCTCGAGCGTACAGGCCAAAAATCTGGGCAACTAGTTTTGGTTTCTAAACTCAACCAACCTGAAACAAAACCGCCCAACACATCCTATAACTCAAATACGAAGTAAAAGGATGTAAACAAAATAATAAACAACTACCAACATCCACGGACACATGTCCGGATCACGGTATAACAAGGGTAAACCCGGGATCGCTATAGGCAAAACACTACCAACCCGGTCTACCAAGAAATGGAAACACTCCCCGCTCAAGGTACAAACTGTGACCCTCTAGCGGTAGGAATCAATAACAGTCCGGTATGACGATAACCAGTCCATACCCAAAATAACATCAAAACCCTTCATGGGCATGACAACGAACGAAAAAGGAAGCCTATGGTCGGCGACCTCTATATCACAACCTCTACAACCCTGTTTCAGAATCAACTCACCCCCAAGAGGTGACACTACACAAATAGGAGATGCTAACTGTGCTAACTCCAATTCCAAAACGGATGCAAATGCAGCAGATACAAAAGAATGAGATGCACCCGTGTCTATCAACACACTAGCAACCGAGTTGCAAAACAGAAAAGTACCTCTCACTACCGATGGAGCCGGTACTAGATCCTGCGCGGTAACAGCATACACGCGCCCTGTAGGCCCCTGATCTACCTGCTCACCCCTCGGAGCAAACGACTGCTGCATAGACTGGGATGACGAAGCTCCCGGATTGGCCCTCGAGGCCTGCACAGACTGAGCTGGCTGATAACTCTGCGTCTGCCTAGAACCAGACTATAGCGATCCCGGGTTTACCCTTGTTGTACAGTGATCCGGACATGTGTCCGTGGATGTTGGTTGTTGTTTATTATCGTGTTTGCATCCTTTGTACTTTGTATATTGAGTTATGGGATGTGTTGGTCAGGTTTGTTACAGGTTGGTTGTGTTTGGGAGCCTAGTGTTGCTGCCCAGATTTTTGGTCCTTCGCTCGAGCGAGGAGTTTGTCGCTCGAGCGAGAGTGGTGTTGCGTCTGGTTCTGGACCTGAAAGCTGTCTTTCTTGGCTCGAGCGAGCTTCCTTCGCTCGAGCGGTCTGGATTTTTCTTCGCTCGATCGAGAACTTCTTGGCTCGAGCGAGAGTTTTCTGTGTCTGGTCGCTCGAGTGACCAAGTCTTCGCTCGAGCGAGCGTGTTTTATATCAGCGGGCAGCAGCGTCTTAAACATCACTTTTTCAGTCCCTTTCTTTGATTAAACCCTAAATCCGACACCCTCTCTCTCTAAACTTGCACTCTCTGTAAGATTTGATCTCCCTAGGGTGTGAATCTAGCCTAGGGCCTTTGTTAAAAAGATAGAGGGCGTTGAGAGCTTCGATTTAATCTGAAAAAGTTTGGATTTGGAGCAAGTTGATCTTCGAGTCTTCATCTCCTTTGTGGCTTAAACTTCGAGGTAGGGATATCCTACTCCTCTCTATGGGTTTTGTCTTTAAATTTTGGTATTTTGAGATGTTGGGCTTGGTTTGGTAATTTTGTGAAAGTTTGGGGCTTTTGTGCAATTTTACAAAAGTTGGGGTTTTATTCATAATAAACCTAGATGCATGTTTGGCATAGAGAAATGAAATAAAAGTTGAATTATTGATGAAAATGGGACCTAAGGGTTGAAATGGTAATTATGGAAAATGGCCTAATTACATTGTTTGATTAATTGGGATAATTAATGGTAAGAAATGAGGAAATGAAATGTCGATTGAATATCCATTTGTGCATTTATTTTCTGTTTAGAAATAACTGCTTTGGGCTATCGGTGGAGGATAGTCGTGATTGTTGTAGACAATGCATGACGATTAGGTAAACTGAAACTAATCAATGAAATGTGTCATGGAACTTGACGGTTGATAGAATACATTAATTGTATGTATTGGGTGATTGTATATAGAACCAATGTGTTTATATACGTTATGTGTAGAGGAGGAGATAGGGGATGTACTCCGCGGTTTAGGGGAAGATAAGGGATGTACCTCTAAACCGGATAGTGTTGGGAGAAGATAGGGGATGAACTCCGTAGACACAGCTCATATGCTTGTCTAGAGAAGTGTGGATACAGCTTATATGCTTATCTGTGAATGTGGGATATTGTTGTTATACATATCTGTTGAGAATGTGGATATAGCTTTTATGCTTATCTGAATGTGAGATATAGTTTTTATACATATCTGTGGAAATAATGATAGAGCTAGCATGCTTGTCTGTTGAAAAAGGGAAAAATGAAAGGTAACTTAGACTCATAAGTTGTATGACATAAATGTGTAATTTATGTGAATGTATCAGTGTTGACCATCTATCAATTGCTAATATTTAGTCATTGTCCATGGTTGGTTTAGTGTATTTCTACTGGGCTGTGGCTCACCCTATATGGGAATATCATTTTCAGGTGTAGGAAGCATGCCACCTCCAAGGACATAGCTGGGAGGCTAGTGGCGGACATACTTTTGTCGCTTAACTTTTGATGTATTACATGTAACTTCAAGCCTAGGGCTTAATGTGTAAACGAGTTAGTACTCCTTTGTTGTAACCAAGTGTTAACTTGGAAAACTGTAAGCCCGTAGGGCATTTTGTTATGATGTTAACATGTAATACTTATGTAATGGAACTCTAAGGAATAAAGGAATGTGGTTGGTTTATATGTAAATGCATGTCTTATTTGATGGGTTTAATGTTATTATTTTGAGGGCGTTACACAGACGCTCCCGAAGTGGCACTCAACTGCGGGCAAAACCTCTTCAGGTGCACGGGCTGACCACACTGATAACAAGACAAGGGCTGCCCCCTGCCCAAACTCTGACTCTGCAGTCTAGCTGAAGAAGAAGCAGCTCTCTGACCCCCACCCTTCTGCGGGCAAACTGAAACCTTGTGACCTAGCTGGCCACACTTGTAACAATCAAACTCCCCCTGATTGCCTCTTCCGGAGCCTGCACTCGGCACTGGAAAGGTCGATCTAGCAACACCACCCTGCGACTGCTGAGGGTTAGCACCCCTCTGCCTCCTGCCATCACCCTGGCCATCTTGGCTCCTCTTGGAGCCTCTCTGCCCCTCATCCTCCTCTTGCATCAAGAGCTCCATATGAGCTGCATCATCCACTAGGTGCCTATACTCACAGATGAAAGACCCACCAACTCTCAACTTGAGGCCCCGCCTCAACTTCCGCTCAAACTCATAGCAACGGCGTTCCTCAGACGCCACCAGCTCAGGTGCAAACCTGGATAGACTAGTAAAAGTAGCCTCAAACTCGGCCACTGACAAGCCCTGCTGATTAAGCCGGCTAAACTGATCCCTCAGCTTCTCCCTAGCTGCTGTAGACAAAAACCTCTCCTGAAAAGCATTTACAAACGCCTCCCATGTACCACCAACACGAGCCTTCTCGTACTTCCACCATTGACCCACATCTCCCTTCAGCTGGAAGGATGCCAAGGTCACTCTCAGTGCTCCGTCCTCGATGCCAAGCATCTCGAATGTCTTACTCATCTGCTCTAGCCACTCATCAGCCTTCAGCGGCTCCTTCGGATCACCAATAAACTCATCCGGATTAGACCGGAAAAACTCCCTCTTCAAGAAAGAAGGCCCTGCCTCAGCTGCCTGATTCCCTGCTCTGAGAATACCCAAAGCTCCTGCTATCTCTCGTGCCAAGGCACTCATAGCCTGCTGACCCGCTGGCTCGGCCACATTGGCCTGACCAACTCCCTCCTGTACTGCCGGAATGTCATCCGGTATAGGTACCTCCTGCCTCGCAGGTCTACCACGCCTAGCACCTCTTCCTCGTCCTGACATCCTAATAAAGGTAACCAAGACTATTAGCACATCCACAAATGTGCTGAAGCTATAACACTCGCGTCCTAATGCATGGACAACTGTAATTCACTCCATGTAAGCACATAAACACATAAGCACTTACGAATTTCATCTCCGGATAATGATAGTCCCGAGGCGTTACTAGAGTTCCGGTTAGAAATAGCATTGATCAAGTGCTTTTCCAACAAGACTCCCAGAAACCCAAGGATCCAATCAACATCCTAGAAATTAAATCCCATACCCAAATAAACACATAAGCATGTTATTAATTAAACACATAGCATATGACACTGCATCTAAGTCTCTACCAAGCGAGACAAACCCATTGTGATACTAATCACTTCCCACGTACCCAAAGTATTCGAACCCGGTACGCTCTGATACCAAGTTGTAACGCCCTAAAAAATATAACATTAAACCATCAATTAAGACATTCATTGACATACAAAATATCCACATTCTTTTATTAATCAGAGTTTCATTACAAAAGTATTACATGTTAACAACAAAAGCAAATGCCCTACGGGCTTACAGCTTTCCAAGTTAACACTTGGTTACAACAAAAGAGTGCTAACTCAACTACACATTAAGCCCTTGGCTTGAACATACATGTAATACATCAAAGAAATAAAACGACAAAAGTCTGCCTGCCTCTGGCCTCCCAAGCTACGTCCTTGGAGGTGGCATGTTACCTGCACCTGAAAATGATATTCCCATATAGGGTGAGCCACAGCCCAGTAGAAATACACTAAACCAACCATAAACAATGACTAAAAGATTAGCAATTGATAGATGGCCAACACTGATACATCCACATAAATCATATTTTATATCATACGACTTATGAGTCCAAGTTACTTTTCATTTTCCCTTTTTCAACAGATAAGCATATTAGCTCCATCAACATTTCAACAGATATGTATAAAAACTATATCTCACTTCCACAGATATGCATATAAGCTACATCCACATTTCACAAAGATAAGCATATTAGCCCTATCTTCACCTCTCTAGACAAGCATATGAGCTGTATCTACACTTCTCAAAGATAAGCATATGAGCTCTATCTTCATTTCTCTAGACAAGCATATGAGCTGTATCTACGGAGTTCATCCCCTATCTTCTCCCAATACTATCCGGTTTTGAGGTACATCCCCCATCTTCCCCTAAACCGCGGAGTACATCCCCCATCTCCTCCTCTACACATAACGTATACAAACACATTGGTTCTATATACCATCATTCAATACATACAGTTAATGTATTCTATCCACCGTCAAGTGCCATGACACATTCCATTGATTAGTTTTCGTTTTCCTAATCATCATGCATTGTCTACAACAATCACGGCTATCCTCCACCGTGAGCCCGAAGCAGTTATTTCTAAACAGAAAATAAATGTACAAATGGATATTCAATCAACATTTCAATTCGGTGAGTGATAAATAATTCAACTACACTCTTTTTCCTATACATTCCCATTCTTAACATTTCCATTTCATTTTCTCATTTCTCACGATTAATTATCCCAATTAATCAAACAATGTAATTAGGGCATTTACCATAATTAACATTTCAACCCTCAAGGTCCCTTTTTCATCAATGATTCAACATTTATTCCATTTCTCTATGCCAAACATGCATCTAGGTTTATTATAAATAAAACCCCAACTTCTGTAAAATTACACAAAAGCCCCAAACTTTCACAAAATTACCAAACCAACCCCAACATCTCAAAATACTAAAATTTAAAGACAAAATCCATAGAGAGGAGTAGGATATCCCTACCTCAAATCCGGAGCCCCAAAGGAGAAGATGACAAAACCCAACGTGCTCCAAATCCCGAGATTTTCAGATTAAAATGACGCCCTCGACGATCAACACAACTTTTACAAAGGCCGAAGAGAAGGAGGACACTCTAACTAGATCAAACCCTAGAGAGAAGGGAGTATCTAGAGAGAGAGGCTCTCAAAAAGGGTTTTTAGAAAAGTAGGAGAGAGAAAGAAAAGCAAAAAGTGATTTGAAATCACCCAGCGGATAACTCATATACGTATGACCCGCTCGAGTGGAGAACACGACGCTCGAGCGCCAAGAACAAAACTCTGGACATGCTCGAGCGCAATAAGGCCCGCTCGAGCGCCAAGACACAAGAATAAAGCACTTCCGCTCGAGCGCGAAAACCAGTCCGCTCGAGCGCAGATTTCCACCTCCCAGAACTTACACCCAGAAAGTACTACCCGCTCGAGCGCCAAACGACCCGTTCGAGCGCCACCGCTCGAGCGTAAACAAACCCGCTCGAGCGCAGAGATCACATTTGCAGAAGTTTTGCAGAAACCCGAAATACTGGAGGTGTGCAATACCCGCTCGAGCGCAAGAAGACCCGCTCGAGCGGAACGCCTAAAAACTGGGCGACAAGGAATTGAAACCAAGGCCTAACCAACCTGTAACAAACCTGCCCAACACATCCTATAACTCAAATACAAAGTAAGAAGGGATGTAAACGAGATAAAGATCAACTACCAACATCCACGGGCACATGTCCGGATCACTGTACGACAAGGGTAAAGCCGGGATCGCTATAACCCCTCACCAATAACAATTTATCATATCATTTCATATTTTTTAATCACTCAACATAAATTTGTGAATTATATCCTTCCACCAATTTAAAATGTCAAGTAACGGTGGCCCAAGAATCACCAATAACTTGTCTTTGGGGCACTACATACAAACTGCACGAACTAACTAACCCACTTTATCTGGAGTTGGTTGGGGTCTCTATTCATTTCTTGATCTTGTGTAAAACCTCTCTGAAAACCCTTTCTCTCTCTTCTCTTTTCTCTCTCTATTCCCATTCTTGAAAAGAAGCAAAAATGGCGAATCAAGAAAGAAATACAGAGGCTATCGATGATGCAATGTCATCGTCTTCGGACTACAATCTCTATCTCCCCATGGACATCATCTTCGACATTCTGAATCATCTTCTTATCAAATGTCTCCTTCGATTCAGGTGTGTATGCAAAACCTTCCGCCACCTCATCTCTAACCCTACCTTCATCTCATCCCACCTCCTCCACCACCGCACCACCACCACCGCTACCATTTTTACTTTCAAACACTGCTCTACCACATTCCTCTCTTTGTTACAATCACCTTCATCGTCTCAAGACCCTAACAATCTGGTCCACCCCTTTTCTAACCGCACTCGCAATCTACACCTAATCGGCTCCATCAATGGCCTCCTCTGTCTCTATCTCTCTCTGTCGAACCATCCACTCCATTGCCATCGATGCATCATCCTCCTCCTCTAGAACCCCGCTACCAAACTCTTCAAATCTCTCCCCTCTCCCACCATCCAAATTCCTCTTGGGTTTTTTTCTCCCCTCTCACAGGTTCGGATTCTGATTCCATTCTACTACTTCTTCCAGTGACTACAAGGTCGTCAGGATAGTTTCTTTCAATTTACAGACCCGAGTCGAGGTCGTCTACTCTTCAATTTCTGATTGTTGGAGAGAGATTCAGGTGATGGATTTGCGCTTTTATATCCGTAAATTGTCTTGTGAGGTGATTGTCAATGGATCTCCCTATTGGTTACTCTCAACTCCTTCAAATCATTGCATTACTTCACATGGTTTGAGGTTCAAAATGAGGCTTTTGTCATGTTGCCGGGGCTCGATTTTTCTGGGTTCTACATCGAGACTTCTGTCCACTGGAAACTAATGGATTGGAAAGATAATGCTGCTGTGGTTGTGTGTTGTCCTGGCAACCCATTTGTTGATGAATGGATGATAGAGGATCATTGCGGCGGTGAGAGCAATTGGTGTAAGAAATTTGTGATTGGACCGGTTTTGGGTGTTGATCGATTTTGGTTTTTGCAATGCATGAAGAATTGTGAGATTATAGCAGCAGATGTACGGGGAAGGATATTCTTGTACAACCCCCGAAATGGAGAGATTAAAGATATTCCAATCCATGGAGTTTTGTTCGAAGCTTTTCACTATGTGGAGAGTTTGGTTTCTATCAAAGGATTCAGACAACAAGAACTGAACAATCAGCACTAATGTTCTACAAAGGTCAATTCATCACTCAATCAGATAAGTAACTCGAGCATTTGTTTATGCTACTTACTGCGATGCATTTGGTTTATAGAAGGCTATTGTCCTTTACAATTTACATAGCATTGGAAATTAGTTTTTTTGCGCTTTTGGTAGCATATGAATGAAAAATATAATTGTAATTGGTTTTCAATTTATCCTAATTTTCACCCTACCATTGATTGTGGTTTTGTTTGGTCTCTTTTTAATTTGTGAACGTCTGTGTTCAATTGTTATAGTATTATTTGTGCTTGTCTCAGCAATGTGAGTCATGTGACTGTTGTCTAACATTCCCTCCAAAAATTATCCTGCATTATAGTTTTGAATTTATTTTATTTATTTGTTTTAATTCTTATTTTTGTATAGAAGTGTTGTAGATTTTGTAGGACAATCTTCACTGTATTTAAAAAAGATTAAATTTATTGTGTACTAAACAACAACAAGAATATAAAGAAATAAAGGAAAGGAGAGAATTTGTTTGATTACAAAAATCAAACTAGAAATAAATAAATAAAAACAGATTTTATTTTGTTACAAAAATAAAATTAAAATCTGATTTAATAAATAGAATAATAAATTAAACAACTTACTTGATTAATTTCTTCAAATAAATATCTGATCAAGTCCAGTGTTTGACACCGTATCCTCAAGACAGATTCGTCCGCTCCTCGGTGCTTTCAGAATATGGAGGTCTATCTCCCAGGATGAAATGATCTATCAACGAATAAAACCAGCACTATAATTTATTTGTTCGTCGAACACACTAAGTGTTTATACTCTCTCTGACAAGAAAATAATGCAACAAAATGAAGATTATGCATGCAGAATTTTATGGACGAAATTAGTGAATGAATCCAAATGAGGGGCTAGTCTATTTATAGATGGAATGGTGGCTGCAAATTTTGAGTTAAACAGGGACAACACCTGTTCAATTTGAATTAAACAGATACAAATCTGTTTAAGGCACTGTTTGGTTTGAAATTCAGATGGATTTGAATTTGAACATATAAAACGGGAAGGGCCTTGTTTGGGTGCACAGGAAAAACCAGACTAGTTTAATTCTAGAATTAATTTGAATTCTGGTTTTTATTTTCAAAAAAATAAAATTTAATTCAAATGTTTTTGGCCCAAAAAGATAGGTATTGGGCCGAACAAGCCCAACCCAACCACACACCACGCACCCAGCCCAGCCGGACGGACAACGACGGCGCGCGTGCGCGTGTGGTGATTTTTGGGTCCAATGGATTTAGCCCATTTTGCCCATAACCTCACTCTCTAAAACACTTAGGTACCCCTTGGGGCACACCCCAAGTACCAAACCCATGCTTTATAAACCCATTCACAACTTCCCACCAAATCAATGTGGGACAAGTCTTATTCAAACCTTTAAGGATTTTACACCAAAACTCCATTTCCATGGAGCATACTTTGGCTTCAATTTCCCATTCAGCGGGTAATGGTTTTGAGCAACCAAATATACCACGTGAATCACAACACGGCATAGAACGCGTTACCACTTTGACCCGTGAAAATTGACGCACGGGGCCCACCTAAAAAATAGACCAAAGTTAGGAAAAAATTCTTGTTTACCCAGAATTTTTCCAAACCATTTCCAACAATCCCCCACATGAATGGAATTTGATGACAACGGAAATGCAACAATATGCAGACTATATCGAAAGAGTATAAGTCGAAAATATCTTGTATCAGGATAGGTAGCTTTCGGCCTTGAACCTTCCCTAGTGATAACCTATCGGACTTACTAGCTAACTAATGGACGCGATGCCTTGAGTTGTTCAGCTATTTGTGTAAGCCAAGACAATAGATTTCACACAAAATATCTTCTAACACATCGTGGTTCTCACTGTTGTGTTCATTTTGGCCTTGAACGCTCCTAGTTTTCATAAGTGTTTCTAGAGAATTTAGCCTCTTATATTCTCATAGAACCGGCCCCAGTTCGGCACTCATATAAGTGATTCTTATTGTGAGTATCTCCTTATACTCGTCTTGATTTTATGCCTTAATCAAGATATAAGTAATCATTAAAAGCAAAGCTTATCCTTATACCCCTGCATACAACATATGTTACAAATATCACTCTCACCATAGGAATGGGTAGGGATTTTTAATCCCTTGGTGATTTTTGGCGAGCCATACATAACTTAGTTGTCCCTTTGAACTTAGTTCTTGGGATCTCCAGTCATATAAGTAGGGTTACCATTATGACGACTCTTATGTAATAGGCTTTAATCTCATCCCCTTTGATGAACTATACACTAGCTCTTTTGTCAAACCTTTTGTTAACGGATCTGCAATATTCTCTTCAAATTTTATATAATCTATTGAGATTATTTCATTTGACAACAACTGCCTAACGGTATTATGTCGACGACGAATATGTCGTGACTTACCGTTATACATGTGATTCTGTGCCCTGCCTATTGTAGATTGACTATCACAATGAATGCAAATAGTTGGCACAAGTTTTGGCCACATTGGAATGTCTTCTAAGAAGTGACGAAACCATTCTGCTTCTTCTCCTGCTTTGTCTAAAGCAATAAACTCGAATTCCATTGTCGATCGTGCAATGCATGTTTGTTTCATGGATTTCCAAGAAACAGCAACGCCTCCCAGAGTAAAGACATATCCACTTGTGGATTTTGAATCTTTAGTATCTGATATCCAATTTGCATCATAATAACCTTCAAGTACAGCTGGATATCGAGTAAAGTTCAAACCGTGATCACGAGTAAATCTTAGATATCTAAGAACCCGAATGATCGCCTTCCAATGGTCTTCTCCGACGTTACTAGTGTACCTACTCAATTTACTGATAGCATAAGCTATATCAGGACGAGTACAATTCATTAGGTACATTAGGCTTCCAATGATTTGGGAGTATTTTAACTGAGACACCGTAGCACCTTTATTTTTTGATAAATAAAGATTGACGTCTACAAGTGTTCTAGCTAAATTCATATCATCCTTGATAAATTTATCAAGAATCTTCTCAATATAATGAGATTGAGATAATGCATATCCGTCAGATGTTTTAGTAATTTTCATTCCTAATATAACATCTGTGACCTCCATATCTTTCATATCAAATCATTTGTTAAGTATTTGCTTAGTTGATTTGATCATGTTTTGAATGCTTCCAATGATAAGGATGTCATCCACATAAAGACAAACTATGACATATCCTTGGTCAATGTTTTCAACATAGACGCATTTGTCACATTCGTTTATCTTAAACCCATTGGTAAGCATTGCATGATCAAATTTTTCATGCCATTTCTTAGGTGCTTGTTTTAATCCATAAAGGGATTTTACAAGTCGACAAACTTTCTTTTCTTCCCTTGGTACTACAAACCCTTCGGGTTGCTCCATATAGATCTTTTCATTTAGATCACCGTTTAAGAAAGCTATCTTAACATCCATTTGATGTATTTCTAATTTAAACAACGCTGCTATAGAAATAAGCATGCGAATGGATGTTATTCTTGTCACAGGGGAATATGTGTCAAAATAGTCCAGACCTTCTTTTTGTCTGTAACCTTTAACTACAAGTCTTGCTTTATACTTGTCAATTGAACCATCTGCTTTCATTTTTCTCTTAAATATCCATTTATATCCAAGAGGTTTAGAACCTTGTGGAAGATCCACCAATTCCCAAGTATGATTTTGCATAATGGATTCAATTTCATTATTAACAGCTTCTTTCCACAAAGGTGCTTCAGGACCTGTCATTGCTGCCTTAAAGCTTTGAGGTTCATTTTCTAACAAGTATGTCAAAAAATCTAGACCAAAGGATTTTGATGTTCTCGCTCTCTTACTTCGTCTTGGTTCATCATCAGTTAAATCCTGTTGGTCGAGACCATTACTAGTCTCTTGTGTTTGATTGTCAATAGTCTCTTGACTTTGTGTACAATCATAAGTTCTTTTCTGTGAACTTAATTCCTATCCTTTCTTACAAGGAAAGACATGTTCAAAAAACACAGCATTCCTTGACTCTATAATAGTGTTCACATTTATATTAGGTATTTCTGATTTATAAGTCAGAAACCGATATGCGCTACTATTCTGAGCATAACCAATAAACACACAATCTACTGCTTTTGGTCCAATCTTAGTCTTTTTAGGAATAGGAACTTCAACTTTTGCCAAACACCCCCACACTTTTAGACCTTTCCACAATTTATAAGGAGTGTTGTTAGTTTTTTTTTGTGGGGTATTCTGTTAAGAACATAATTAGCAGACAATATTGCTTCCCCCCACAAGTTCTGTGGTAAGCCTGAACTTAGTAACATGGCATTTATCATTTCTTTTAAGGTTCTATTCTTCCTTTCAGCAATTCTATTTTGCTGTGGAGAATAAGGTGCTGTAGTTTGGTGAATAATGCCATGTTGTGCACAAAATTCATTTAATGGTGCATCATATTCACCACCCCTATCACTTCTAACCATTTTAATAGTTTTACCAAGTTGATTTTCAACTTCTGTTTTGTAGAGTTTAAACATTTCTAAGGCTTCATTTTTACTTCTAAGTAAATAAACATAACAATATCTTGTGCAATCATCGATAAATGTTATGAAATACTTTTTGCCTCCTCTAGTTTGAACAAATTTAAGATCACATACATCAGTATGAATTAATTCTAGAGGTTCGGTTTTTCTTTCAACCGATTTAAATGGAGCCTTAGTTAGTTTGCTTCTACACAAACTTCACATTTATGATTAGGATTAATTTCAAACTTTGGTATATAATCCAAACCAATTAATCTACGCAAAGCATCAAAATTCACATGTCCTAATCTACCATGCCATAAATTCGAGTCAAGAATATAAGCAAAAGATGTGTTATTCTTATTCATAGCAACTTTCGGTACAACTGTCATCACATTCAACTTAAAGAGACCATCATTCATGTATCCCTTACCAACATACATACTACTCTTTGTTAATACAAATTTATCAGACTCAAAGACAGGCCTAAAACCATTTTTACTTAACAAAGAACCAGAAACTAAATTCTTCTGGATGTCAGGTACATGCAGTATGTTGTTGAGGGTCAGTTCTTTCCTTGATGTCATCTTCAAGATCACTTTCCCTTGTCCAGCCACAGTGGAAGTAGGAAAATTTCCCATGAAAAGTTGGTCACCATTTGCAGCCTCATTGTAGGTAGTGAACATCTTCTTGTCAACACAAATATGACGAGTTGCCCCAGTGTCAACCCACCATTCCTTGGGATTTCCAACCAAGTTAGCCTTAGACACCACAGCAGAGAGGTTGATGTCATTCACTCTGTTAGAGATGTAATCTAGTTCAGTTACATTGGCCTGATTGGTAGTCTTCTTACTTGTACTTCCATGATCCTTCTTAGGGCGGCGGCAGTCAGAAGCTCGATGTCCAGTCTTGCCACAGTTATAGCATTTTCCTTTGAACTTCTTGTTGCTATCGCCTTGTTTAACACCATCTCCAGTAAACTTCCTCTTTTTGTTATGTGGTTTATGAACTTGTTCAACCACATTAGCCTTGGATTCGATGGGATTTTTCCCATTCCTCTTTTCATCCTTTCGGTTATCTTCCTCAATTCTTAATCTTACAATCAATTCATCCATGGTCATCTCTTTGCGTTTATGTTTTAAATAATTTTTAAAATCTTTCTAAGCCGGTGGTAACTTTTCCACTAAAGCAACGACTTGGAATGACTCACTAAGAGACATACCTTCTGAATAAATATCATGCAAAATTATTTGAAAACTTTGAACTTGAGAAATTACCATTTGGGAGTCTACCATAACAAAGTCCAGAAATTTACCGACGACAAATTTCTTCGTGCCGGCATCCTCGGTCTTGTATTTCTTCTCCAAAGAATCCCACAATTCTTTTGCTGATTTCAAAGGACAGTAAACATTATACAGCATGTTGTCAAGGCCATTGAGGATGTAGTTCCTGCACAGGAAATCTGAATGTTTCCAAGCATCTACAGCGGCAACAACTTGCCGATCACTTTATGTTGGAACAATCTTCTGTGTAAATAAAATAACTAGAAATAAACAAACAAAAATAAATAAATCTTACAGAATTTATTTCGTTGAACCGAATAAATAATTCAAGACCAAGTCGAGTGTGTGACACTCTGTCCTTAAGACAGATTCGCCCCGCTACGGTACTTACGGTTGAGCGGCGTCTATCTCCCAGGATACAATGATCTTCACAAATTGTAGTAGTACTCCAAACAATTTGTTCGGTGAACCAAACCTATGTTCTAACTCTCTGAAATTATTTATTCCTAACAAATGAAGATTAATGCACTAATGCACCAAAGATAACAAACTGGACATCAAATAATATTTCAGACTGATTTTTGGGATCCCCTAGACTGCTGGAATATGGCTCTATTTATAGGCAAAAATTATTCACAGCCTGAACAAGTGCTGTTTAGACAGAACCGGTACAAAAGATTTTGAACTCAAAAAGTGGTTCTTACTGTAAGCACATTTGAATACCAATATTCAAACAATTTGTCCGCTAGTGGAAAATTTGAAATTTTGTCCGTTAGAGCAAATGTTTCAAACTGTTGCATCTTTATTATATACACTATTTTGAATATATATATATATATATATTAAATCATTTCAATATATATATATATATTAAACAAATTGAATAGTTTAATAAATAAATGGAAAGGTACAAACTTTAGGAAACCACTTAGGAACCTAAAATTTGAATTTTAGAATTAAATTAAATTCCCACAATTACAAATTTTAGGAAACCACTCAGGAACCCAAAATTTGAATTTTAGAATTAAATTAAATTCTCACAATAATTTTTATTGAAAAAATTCAAAAGAATTTTATCTAAAAAATTAATGTTAGACCCGAAAACGACGTCAACTTCACATTCACTCATAAATGGTTTTGACATTCCTTCTTCACCGTGTGACTTGTCACGCGGCAAGGAACACGTCACCTCTTCAGACCCACCTCAAAAGACGTTTGGGGCCCACTCAAATTTGCCTATATTAAACCATTTTTCCAACAATCCCCCACATGAATGGAATTTGACGGAGAGAAAGTGCAACAACATGATCTAAATTCAGAGAGTACAGAAATTGAAAATATTCTGCAAAGGATAGGGAGCTTTTGGCTTTGAACCTTCCCTTGTGAGACACTATCGGATTTACTAGCTAACCAGTGAACATGATGTCTTGAACTGTTCAGCCGTTTGTGTAAACCAAGACAATAGAACTCACACAGTATATTCCCAGACACAGTTTAGTTCTCACTATTGTGTTCATTTTGGCCCTGAACAACCTGGTCTCTCATGAGTGCTCTAAAGACTTGTAGCCCTTCACAAATCTTATAGAACCGGCCCAGTTCACACTCACATAGGTAATTCTTATGAAGAGTATCCTGCCATACTCCACTAGGTTTACCTAGATATAAGAATCATTAAAAGTATTACTTAACCTAAATCGCTGCAGACATCACTTATTTTATCATAGAAATGGGTAGGAGTTGGACTCCACAGTGATCCTTCTGAGTCAATCACAACTCGGTTGTCCCTTTGAACCTAGATTTTGGGATCTCCAGTCAATTAGGTTGGGTTGCCGTTGTGGTAACTCTTATTTAATAGGCTTAAGTCCCATTCCCCTCGATGAATTCTCAACTAACTCTCTTGCTAACCCTTTGGTTAGTGGATCCGCTATGTTGTCTTTAGACTTAACATATGCTATGGAAATAATTCCATTAGAGAGTAGTTGTCTCACGGTGTTATGTCGACGACGAATGTGTCGTGACTTACTGTTATACATATGACTTTGTGCTCTACCTAAAGCTGATTGACTATCACAATGTATGCATATAGCAGGCACCAGTGTTGGCCATATTGGAATATCTTCAAGGAAGTGGCGAAGCCATTCTGCCTCTTCCCCTGCTTTGTCTAGAGCTATGAATTCAGATTCCATAGTAGACCTCGCAATACAAGTCTGTTTGGAAGATTTCCAAGATACAGCCGCACTACCAAGAGTAAAGACATACCCACTGGTGGACTTCGAGTCTTTAGTATCCGATATCCAATTTGCATCACAGTATCCTTCAAGTACCGCTGGATATCTAGTATAATTAAGCCCAATGTTACGAGTAAATCGGAGATATCTTAGAACCCTTATCATTGCTTTCCAGTGTTCTACTCCCGGATTACTCGTATACCTACTTAATTTACTTACTGCATAAGCTATATCTGGGCGAGTGCAGTTCATCAAGTACATTAAGCTTCCAATAATTTGGGCATACTCTAATTGAGAAATACTTTTCTGTACATTCTTAAAAAGATACAAATTAACATCTACAGGTGTTCTAGCAAGATGATCATCATCTTTGCTGAATTTGTCAAGTATTTTCTCAATGTAATGAGATTGTGACAAAGCATATCCTTCTGATGTTTTGGTAATTTTCATACCAAGAATTACATCAGCAATGCCCATGTCCTTCATGTCAAAATGTTTATTCAACATTTTCTTGGTAGTTTTAATCAGTCATTATTACTACCAATGATAAGCATATTATCTACATAAAGACATACAATGACATAACATTTATCTGTGTTTTTAATATAAACACATTTGTCACACTCATTAATTTTAAATCCATTTAGCATCATTGCCTTGTCAAATTTCTCATACCATTGCTTTGGCGCTTGTTTTAAACCATATAATGATTTAACTAATTTACACACTTTCTTTTCTTTCCCTAGAACAGAAAACCCTTCTGGTTGTTCCATGTAAATTTCTTCATTTAACTCACCATTTAAGAAAGCGGTTTCAACATCCATTTGATGAATTTCTAGATTGTATAGAGATGCAATGGCAATTAGCATTCTTATGGATGTTATTCTAGTAACCGGTGAGTATGTGTCAAAGTAATCAAGACTTTCTTTTTGTCTAAATCCTTTGACCACAAGTCTTGCCTTGTATTTGTCAATTGATCCATCCGCTTTCAATTTCCTTTTGAAAATCCACTTGTACCCAAGAGGTTTACAACCTGGTGGCAAGTCCACTAATTCCCAAGTGTGATTTTGCAAGATGGATTCAACTTCACTGTTGACAGCTTCTTTCCATAAAGGAGCTTCAGGACTGGACATAGCCTCTTTAAAAGTTAAAGGCTCATTTTCTAACAAAAATGTTAGAAAATCTGGACCAAAAGATTTTGAGGTTCTAGCACGTTTACTACGCCTAGGTTCTTCTTCCTCATTTTGGTCTAACTTTGCTCTTGATCATGTTCTTGATAATTACTAGTAATAGCATCAAAAGATCTCTTATTATTACTAGTCTCTTGTCCAGTCTTATTTGAAAATACAAGTTCAAAGAATGATGCATTCCGAGACTCAATAATAGTATTTACATGTATTTCGGAATGTTCTGATTTATGAATCAAAAATCGATATGCACTACTATTCTTGGCATAACCAATGAAAATGCAATCAATGGTCTTAGGACCTATCTTAGTCTTTTTAGGACTAGGAATAGCCACTTTAGCCAAACACCCCCACACTTTTAAGTATTTGTAGGATGGTACTCTTCCATGACACAATTCATAAGGTGTTTGATTCACTTTCTTTCGGGCTACTTTATTAAGTATATAATTAGCAGAAAGTATTGCTTCCCCCCACAAGTTCTGAGGTAATCCAAAACTAATTAACATGGCATTCATCATTTCTTTTAAAGTCCTATTTTTCCTTTCAGCATTTCCATTTTGCTGAGGTGAGTAAGGAGCGGTGGTTTGATGAATTATTCCATGTTCTTTACAAAACTCACCAAAAGGTGATTCATATTCACCACCTCTATCACTTCTAAGTTTCTTGATTTTCTTACCAAGTTGATTTTGAACTTCATTCTCTTATATTGAATGAAAGTTTTCAAAGCTTCATCCTTGGTTCGAATTAAATAAACATAACTATATTTAGTATAGTCATCTATGAAAGTGATAAAATATTTTTTCCCACCTCTAGTTTGAATTGATTTAAAATCACAAATGTCACTATGAATCAATTCAAGTGGTTCCGTACTTCTTTCAATTGAATGAAAAGGAGTTTTAGATAATTTTGCCTCAACACAAATTTCACATTTATGATTTGAATCAATGTCAAATTTAGGTAAACATTCCATATTAATTAATCTACGCAAAGATCCATAATTAACATGTCCTAGTCTACCATGCCATAAATTTGAAGAATCAAGCAAGTAAGAAGAAGATGTAGTATTATTAATAACTGAGGGTACAACGGTCATTACATTTAACTTGAAAAGGCCATCAGACATGTAACCTTTTCCTACATACATCCCATTCTTAGTAAGTACAAATTTATCACTCTCAAATACTAGCCTAAACCCACTCTTACTCAACAAAGATCCAGAAACAAGATTCTTGCGAATGTCCGGTACATGCAACACATTGTTGAGAGTGAGTTCCTTTCCAGATGTCATCTTGAGTATAATCTTTCCTTGTCCTTCAACTTTGGAAGTTGAGGAGTTGCCCATAAAAAGTTGTTCACCATTGTCCACTGAAGAATAAGATGTGAACATCTTTTTGTCGGCACAAATATGGCGAGTAGCACCAGTGTCCACCCACCATTCTTTAGGATTTCCGACAAGATTTGCCTTGGAAACAACTGCAGAAAGATTGATGTCATCGACACCATTGGAAATATTGTCCACTTCAGTCATGTGGGCTTGAGCAGGCTTCTTCCTTGTTCTTCTTTTGCTTTTGCCTTTGTTACAGCAATCTTTGGCCCGATGTCCCTCTTTGTCAAAGATATAACATTTGCCATTAAACTTGTACTTTTTTATTTTCCCCCCCTTTAGAGCCTTGTGATGAACTTTCTCCAGAAGACTTTCGTTTCTTGGTTTTTGAAGCATGTTCCACCACATTTGCCTTAGACTCCATAGGAAGCTTACCAGCCCGCTTTTCAGAATTGCAGTTGTCCTCCTCAATCCTCAAACGCACAATTAACTCGTCCATAGAAATTTCTTTGCACTTGTGTTTGAGGTAGTTCTTGAATTCCTTCCAGCCTTTTGGTAATTTTTCAATTAAGGCTGCAACTTGAAAGGATTCACTTAGAGACATACCTTCTGCGTGAATGTCATGCAGAATGAGTTAGAAATCTTGAGCTTGGCTGATCACAGTTTTTGAATCAACCATTACAAAATCCAAGAATCTGCCAACCAAAAATTTCTTTGAGCCGGCATCTTCCGTTTTGTACTTTTTCTCCAACGATTCCCAAAGCTCCTTTGCTGTCTTGATTGGACTGTAGACGTTGTATAATGTGTTGTCAAGTCCGTTCAAGACGTAATTCCAGCAAAGGAAATCAGCATGTTTCCAGGCATCAACCGCAGTAACCACATGCCGGTCGGTTTCATCCTCTTTCAGGATAGGAGCATCTTCACGGAGGAAACGAGCTAGGTTCAAAGTTGTAAGATAGAACAACATTTTCTGTTGCCATCTTTTAAAGTCAGTTCCTAAGAACTTCTCTGGCTTTTCACCGTGATTTACCAGTACTGTTACAACAGGAGAGGGGGTTGGCGTCATTGCAGCCACCACAGAAGTACTTGTTTGGGCATTTGTTTCAATAGCCATCAATTCTAATATATAAAACAAAATTATAATTAGAATTTACACTACACAGAAAATTAAACCAAATTCACAGAATTAAATTCTGTAAAAATAAAAGAAACAAGAATGTAACTTTTATTTTCCAATTAATTTGAAAATAAAATAAAATTTTATTTAAACAAATTAATTCTACACAGAAAATTAAATTATGTAAAATAAAAGAAATAAAAACTATAACTTTTATTTTTTCAATTAATTTGGAAATAAAATAAAATAAAATTTTATTTAACCAAATTAATTCCACACAATAAATTAAATTCTGTAAAATAAAAGAAATAAAAACTATAACTTTTATTTTTCAATTAATTTGGAAATAAAATAAAATTTTATTTAACCAAATTAATTCCACACAGAAAATTAATTTCAGCAACACTTCAATAATTAAAATACTGAAAACAGAATTTTAATTAATGAAAACTCAGAAAATAATTTCTAAAAAACCAATATTAGTTTTCTGACAAAATTCCACAAAAATATATTCTGAATTGTTAATGACACCAATATCGTACTACTAGTTGTCAAAGAAAAGAGACAATATATTACTACTATTTGCCAAATAGCATATAATCACTATTTGTTTTTCCAACCAGAATATTACTTTGTAAATTCACTGAAAATAATTTTCTTCCAAAATTATTTACGAAGAATGAAAAAAGGAAACAAACGAAAAATTCTGTAAACAGAATAATTCAAATCTGTCTTAAGATTGTTGGAACAATCTTTTTTGTAAATAAAATAACTAGAAATAAACAAACAAAAATAAATAAATCTTACCGAATTTATTTTGTTGAACCGAATAAATAATTCAAGACCAAGTCGAGTGTGTGACACTCTATCCTTAAGACAGATTCGCCCCGCTACGGTACTTACGGTTGCGCGGCGTCTATCTCCCAGGATACAATGATCTTCACAAATTGTAGTAGTACTCCAAACAATTTGTTCGGCGAACCAAACCTATGTTCTAACTCTCTGAAATTATTTATTCCTAAAAAATGAAGATTAATGCACTAATGCACCAAAGATAACAAACTGGACAGCAAATAATATTTCAGACTGATTTTTGGGATCCCCTAGACTGTTGGAATATGGCTCTATTTATAGGCAAAAATTATCCGCAGCCCGAACAGGTGCTGTTTAGACAGAACCGGTACAAAAGATTTTGAACTCAAAAAGTGGTTCTTACTGTAAGCACATTTGAATACCAATATTCAAACAATTTGTCCACTAGTGGAAAATTTGAAATTTTGTCCGTTAGAGCAAATGTTTCAAACTGTTGCATCTTTATTATATACACTATTTTGAATATATATATATATATATATATATTAAATCATTTCAATATATATATATATATTAAACAAATTGAATAGTTTAATAAATAAATGGAAAGGTACAAACTTTAGGAAACCACTTAGGAACCTAAAATTTGAATTTTAGAATTAAATTAAATTCCCACAATTACAAATTTTAGGAAACCACTCAGGAACCCAAATTTTGAATTTTAGAATTAAATTAAATTCTCACAATAATTTTTATTGAAAAAATTCAAAAGAATTTTATCTAAAAAATTAATGTTAGACCCGAAAACGACGTCAACTTCACTTTCACTCATAAATGGTTTTGACATTCCGTCTTCACTGTGCGACTTGTCACGCGGCAAGGAACACGTCACCTCTTCAGACCCACCCCAAAAGACGTTTGGGGCCCACTCAAATTTGCCTATATTAAACCATTTTTCCAACACTTTCACCCTCTTTAAGTGCTGGAGCATCTTCATGGAGAAACTGGGCCAAATTTAGAGTTGTAAGATAGAACAGCATATTCTGCTGCCATCTCTTAAACTCAGTACCGTTAAATTTTTCCGATTATTCTCCATGATTTATTGGTACATGAACATGGTTCTGGATAGGGACCGGTGCTGGTGTAATAATCGAAGTACCACTACCAGTTGTCGTTTCAGTAGCAGTAGCCATAATCTCTGATTACAAAAATCAGAAAAAATTAAAACACAAATTAATTTTCTAGTTACTAAAACCAGAAAATAAATTACAACACAAAATAATTTTATTTTTCTTGTTACTAAAACTAGGAAAAATAAAATACCACAATAATTTTCTGTAACACAATTAATATTCTGCAATTGTTAATGACACCAGTATATTACTACTTGTTGTCAAAGAAAAGAGACAGTATATTACTACTATCTGTCAAATAGCATAAATCACTATTTGTTTTTCCAACTAGAATATGTCTTTTATGAAATCAGAAAATTAAATACAATGAAGATACCGAAAAATGCTATGTCTTAAGATTGTAGGACAATCTTCAATGTATTTAAAAAAGATTAAATTCTGTTGTGTAGTAAACAACAACAAGAATATAAAGAAATAAAGGAAATGAGAGAATTTGTTTGATTACAAAAATCAAACTAGAAATAAATAAATAAAAACAGATTTTATTTTCTTACAAAAACAAAATTAAAATCTGATTTAACAAACAAATAAAACAGAATAATAAATTAAACAACTTACTTGATTAATTTTTTCGAATAAATATCTGATCAAGTCTAGCGTTTGACACTGTGTCCTTAAAACAGATTCGTCCTCTCCTCGGTGCTTTTAGAATATGGACTTCTATCTCCCAGGATGAAATGATCTATCAACGAATAAAAGCAGCACTACAATTTATTCGTTCGTCGAACACACTAAGTGTTTATACTCTCTCTGACAAGAAAATAATGTAGCAAAATGAAGATTATGTATGCAGAATTTTATGGACGAAATTAGTGAATGAATCCAAATGAGGGGCTAGTCTATTTATAGATGGAATGGTGGCTGCAAATTTTGAATTAAACAGGTACAACACCTGTTCAATTTGAATTAAACAGATACAAATCTGTTTAAGGCACTGTTTGGTTTGAAATTCAGATGGATTTGAATTTGAACATATAAAACGGGAAGGGCTTTGTTTGGGTGCACAGGAAAAAACCGGACTAGTTTAATTCCAGAATTAATTTGAATTCTGGATTTTATTTTCAAAAAAATAAAATTTAATTCAAATGTTTTTGGCCCAAAAAGATAGGTATTGGGCTGAACAAGCCCAACCACACACCATGCACCCAGCCCAGCCCGGACGAATGGCGGCGGCGCGCGTGTGGTGATTTTTGGGTCCAATGGGTCTAGCCCATTTTGCCCATAACCTCCCTCTCTAAAACACTTGGGTACCCCTTGGGGCACACCCCAAGTACCAAACCCATGCCTTATAAACCTATTCACAACTTCCCACAAAATCAATGTGGGACAAGTCTTATTCAAACCTTTAAGGATTTTTCACCAAAACCCCATTTCCATAGAGCATACTTTGGCTTCAATTTCCCATTCACTCGGTAATGGTTTTGAGCAACCAAATATACCACGTGAATCACAACGCGGCATAGAACACGTTACCACTTTGACCCGTGAAAATTGATGCACGGGGCCCACCTAAAAAATAGACCAAAGTTACCCATAATTTTTCCAAACCATTTCCAACAGATTTTACTAAAGGCAACCACTATGAATTAGAGAAAATAACAAGAAGTGTTGGCAACGAACAATAGAACTACGAAGATGCTTTATAATTTCCTAAAAAGAAGTCCTGGACAAAATTAGAAGGCTCCATATTAACAAAATTATTTTAGACCTCTGATTTTTGGAATTTAATTTTTCCTTGACTTGATTGAACGTCAAATTTATAACTCAATTCTTTTCATCGGCAAATTTCATTGTCAGCATTACGTAATTATGTCTAGCATGGGATTCTCATATATCTCTGGCTCCACTTGTAGCATAGGGAGTTATTATTGGATTTGGAATTACAATTCGTTCTACCTTTATCTGCAGGTGACTCCTGATGTCCATTTTCATGAAGATTTGGGATTGGATAACTTAGACAATATGCAGATTGTAATGGCTCTAGCAAATGAGTTCAAGCTAGAGATTCCAAATAAAGAAGCTGATAAGATTGACTCCTGTTTTCTTGCAATTGAGTAAATCTATAACCATCCGTTGGATAGTTAATATTAGCGAATTCCTCTAATTTGAGTTTCAATCCTATTTCATTTGCTTATACTATCCTTAAAAAACAAGTGTTCTAGTCCTTTCTTGCTTTTGATTTTGGAAGTTAGTACAAAATTTTATCTCTGTTAAGAGATGGAATGGAAATAATTGGAGTTCTGTTTGTGTAGTTTGTTGGCTGCTTTGCAATGTTTGCTATGCTTTTGCTTAAAAAGATCTAATATTTCCTTCCTCTCAAATTCTCAATGAATTGGCACAATTCTTGATCTGTCTGCTTTCATTTTTTGAGATGTTATTTTTGTTAACATGGTTTTTTTTTTAAATTCTTTTATTTTTGTTGCATTTGATTTATTTTTGGGTAATTGTTGTGGGATCTAGTCCTATTAGACCTTTTTCCCTAGATGTGGGGTGACATCAATGTGTGGTTAGGTCTCTTGATGAGAAGAGAAGAGTGCAATACCAAGTTAGAGGAGCAAAAGTGTTGGAGAAATGGATTCTTAAAAACAGCCACTACATTCTCTTTGTTTTTGGCCCACGATTACTATTTGTTCAAATATTTAAAATTGCTATACTGTAGAATTCATCTATAATATTGTTGTGCCAAACTACCAGGATTTGTTGAAATATGACGTGTTTGAGACTGCATATTTTATATCCATGTATAATGATAGTTTGCTACATTTTGTTACATCTCTAGATGATTATAATACGTGAAGATATAGGATGATGCCCTTTGATGCTATTTCATTCTTCTTGCACTCAATGCTATTTGAAATTAAGGGGTTGTTCGGGAAACACTATATTAGTATACTTTTTGACTTTTTTACGAAAAAAACGTGAAATATGGGTTGAGTTTGAAATGATATGGTAGAGAAGTGATGTGACCCAAATAAGATGATTATGACCCAAATAAGATAATGTGCAAAAATAGCATGTGTTATTTTAACGCACGCCAAACAAGCACTAAATGTTTCTCTAACTCAATCAAACAGTGGATATCAATTCCATTTCTCGTGTCTCTCTTTGATTTCGGAGCACATGGTGTAGCAATTAAATTTAGTGAATAGATTCATGGGTCTCACCTTCAATTCATCTTGTGCATTTTATGATTGGCATCGATGGCTGGGGAGGGTTTACTGTCGAAGCTGGAGTTGGAGGTGAGCTGTAGGTTGGGGCGGTGATTGGTGTTATGTACTTACAAATTAGGGTTAGAATTTTGTCCAAAAGAATAATGTAATTAAGGGATAAATTTGTAATAAATAAATAAAAAAATTGAAAGATGGTAGGTGTAAATAGAATTACCCATGACAATCATAAAAAAATTAAAAAAAATTAAAAAAAATAAGAAAAAAATTCAATTTTTTTTTCTTTATATGGGTTTTACATAGTCTCCACATAAATAAATGATTAATGATTTAAATTTATTTGTGACATGACAACGAACTTAATATAAAATTTCAAAGGCTCTTCACTACTTAGTGTTGGTGGCATCAAAATTGGAAAATGTTTCAGATTCACAAAAAGTTCTCACAATTTGACCTACACTAAAGAAGTATGATAGGTGTCAATTTTTGATTAGTTACACGCTCAATTATATAAAACCTACCTTCTTTGTTACATCATTGTGGGAGAAATTGTAGGTAAATTTTTTACCTTAAAATGTGAGTTTCTAACATTACTCCATCAAAATTGGATAAATTACATTGGTTACTTTTGAATTTAAAAAAAAAATTAAATAACTTTTGAATTTAAAAGAAAATAAATAAATAACAAACTTTACAATTATCTCAGCTTTTAAAATTAAAACGGGTGGAACTCATGCAAATGACATATACATATAAGGATAAATAAAGGCAAGGTATATTTTTTTTTAAGTAAAAAAGATGGCAATATTATAGTAGTGATATACTGATGAAAGCGATACAAGTTTTCGATGGTTTAAAATCTTATAAACTTTTAAGTGTAATTATAATAAACTTATAGAAGTTGACGTTTTTTTTTTCCAAATCTCAAAGTTAGTTTAAGTTACCTCATGGGGTGTTTGGCATATATTTAGGAAAGTCAATTTTTTTTTTATTTTTTGAACTTTTTTTGTCTTTAAGCATCTTTTTTTTCCAAAGTTATGTTGATGTTTTTTGCATTTTAAGCCTTGTTTAGATGAATCTAAAATATTCAAAAAAAAATCACTAAACACTAAAATAAACTAAAAAATTCTATTATTTTTTACTCTTTTTTTAGATATCCTTTTTGGACTTTTTTTTTTTCCAATTTTGGTTTAATACTTTTTTAATCCGTCTAATTGGATAAAATTCAAAATTTTAAATCTTTTTTTTTTTTTTGAATTCACAAATAAATAAATAATCAATCCCAAACACCCTTCATTGAATGTCTGCTAATGGTGCATTTCTTTCCACACTAATTTTTTTTCCTTTTTTCTCAGGGAGTTACTGGTTGGTGTTGAAAAACCCATCAATCCAACACTATTTGAATTGGAAAAAAATTTATAATCCTTATCCATGCAATAAGAGTATTTCTAATATAAATGTTAAAATTTTGTAATTTGCGTTATATAACAAAAAATTATAAAAGTGAAGTGAAATTTTGTATCTTAAGATTTGTTAATTTAGTGAGTAAGTGGCGTTATAATAGTGATGTTAAGGTATGTGTTAAGTAAAAATAGGATAAATTATAAAAATAAAAATAATAAAAAAATTCTAAGATTTGATCCTTATAATAAAATAAACCTTGAAATTTTAATTTTATCACTTTAAAGTCTTAACTTTTTATTTATTTTCAATTTAAACTATTTATTTATTTTTTTGAAATAAAATCAATAAAAAAATATTTTAATCATTAAATTCAATAAAAACAAATATTTTAGATATTATGTAAATCCTTAGTTTTCAAAGAAAATAAAATAACATAGGGGTGTTTTGAAAAGATAATTAAAAGTTAATTTTTAAAATGTTTTTTATTATTTTATGTGAAAGGTGATGTGACCCAAAATTATTTTTAATTTTTTTTTTTACCCCATAATATGAGTACAATGTCCCACCACATGCACCTACCAACAGACCCTCTGTCTCTGTCTCTCTCTCTCTCCCCATGCATCTTCTTTCCCAATCTAATTTTTTTAATTTACGTTTGAGAGATTATATTTAAATATTTTTTATATATTGAAGGCCAAATGAAAATAATTTTATATACTGAAAATTAAATTAATACAATTTAAATATTGAAAATTAAACACAAAATTTATATTTGGGAACAAAAAATATAATTAATTGATTATTTTATTTATTTTAATATTTTGCACCCAAGTCTATGTTTCATATAACATTTACATTTTGCTTGATATACATAAATGTGATGGGAAATGCTATACCACATGCACCCTTCTACAAAGTGTATAATTTTATTATAAAATTTCGTAACATTAACTACAAAATGAGTAATCTCGTCATAAATTGATGTAAAAAAAATCACAATCAATCACACATTTTTGTAATATTAATTACAAAATTTTATTGTGGCAATTATGAAGAGATTACACATTTTATGATTGCTATTATAAAATTTTATAATAAAATTATATATTTTTTTAGTAGAATGCACATAATATATGTACTGCTAAGAACATCTTCAACGGCGTATCAAAACTATCATCAAATTTAAATTTGATAAAAAGAAATTTCTTTTTCTGCTCCAATAGTTTCATCAAATACATATCAAATTAAAAATATCAAAAATGTTTCACCAAATTAAGGACATCTGGGACCTTTAGCATTTTACTGTTGAGATCCGTTATATTTTTATCATCGGATGTCTCTCCAGATGTCTCCCGAATGACCACCTCAAAGCAAAAATTTGTGAAAAATTTACATTGGCCGGTCGACCTGTCAGACATCTGCCCGATCAACCCCTGGATGACCACGTCAAAGCAAAAATTTATGCAAAATTTACACTAGCCGATCAACCAACGGGACATCCGCCCAATCATCCTCTTGATTGGTCGGTGTTTTGATGAAATCTTAAAAACTTTCGTTAAATCACTTGATATTAAATAAACTTTCTATTTAAATTTAATAAAAAAATTTGATACACTGCTCTAAAACGATGCACACTAAGGGTGTGTTTAATTAGACAGACTGGATAAAAGGGATTAAAATCCATCAGACTTGAATTCTGGGACTGTGAATCCCCCGGACTATTTGGTTGGATTGGATGGATATCCCGTGTTTGTTTTCTCATAGGATTAGATGTCTAGAAATGATTATTTTTAGTGAATCTAATGTTTAGTTGGACGGACTGGATAGGATAAATGAGTAAAAGATTATTTTACCATTTTTTAATTGTTTACTAAGTAATAACAATATTAAACATATCTTTAATATTTTAATTATTTTTAGCTAGATTAAATAAAAATTTATTTTATTTTATTTTTACACAATTAAATAAATTTATTATTAAAAAATTAAATAAATAAAATATCAATAAAAATATATGTTATTTTTTAATTAAAATTTTAAATAAATTTATTTTAAAAAATAATAATAATGAAATAATGAAATTAAATAAAACATCTATTAAAATTTAAATAATGAAATTAAATAAAATATAAACGAAATTTTAAAATAAAAAATCAATAAAATATCTATAAAAAATTAAATAAATAAAACATCAATAAAAGTTAAACATAATTATTTATTTTAAAATTGAGACATTTAAATTTTATTGAATTTTACTAAATATAATATATAATTAAATAGTAGAGGGTCAAAATGGTCATTTCACCACCTAATCCCAATAGTAATAATTCCATGAAAATTGTGCCACATCCCCCCGGATTTTATAATCCCATATATGGGGGATAAGAAATCCGATCAGACTCCATGTTCGGAAGATTAAAAAAAAACAAACATCGAATAAAATCTTTCCCCAAATTACAATCCGAACAATAAATAATCCCTCCTAATCCCCAATCAAATGCACCCAAGAGTTCCCGTGTGAAGCCGTTTGAAAGGTGGGGGACATGCTTTGAATCGATTATAAATTGTGTCTTTACAAGAAAATGATATAAAACTGATTTTACAGCCTATTTTAGGAAAAATGTTTGGATCTCCATAGCTAGCCCACCACATTATGTGTTTTTTTTTTATTTAAATTTTTAAAATTCTATTTGGATTATAAATTTATATACTAATTTAAAATAAAATTATCAAAAAAAATATAAACTAATTTTTATTTTTTTTCATTTCGTTTTTCTTTTTGCTGGGTGTGTTGCCGGGCGTGGGGGAGGGGTTCCAGCCACCGGTCTCCTCTCTCCTCTTTCTATCTATTTTTTTCTTTTTTTTTCTGTCTTTTTGCTTAATAATATTGGAAGCTTGTCCTTCCAACTCTTTTTAGCGCCGCCACCACCACACTGCCACCAGATCTACCACCTTCCTACCTCCATGAATCTACCCTCACTAGATTTGTCTCTAGCCACCGATGTTGGTGTCGCCTCTCCCTCCTTCCAATCTTTTTCGAATCTGATGTTTGGCTTGCACCCAAACTTTCACCTTCGCGCCCAAAACATTGAGATCTAGTTTCAGATCTTCTCATAATCTGAAGACCGATACTGTTTAACGCGTTCATTTCACGCTAGGAAAACACCTCAACCTCAATGTTTCATCTTGACCAGCGGAGATGGGGCCTTAATATTTCAAGTTGAAGGTTACGGTGTAATGGCGCTTCGGTGCGTTTCGCGACTGATTGCTTTTGATTTTTTTTTTATTGTTTGCTGTAATAATCCCCCCTATGTAGAGGTTGTGACCCTCCTTTGTGAGGATTTTTTATCATCCTCTATAGAGGCTACAACTCGTCCTCCTATGGAAGTTTGTTATCTCTTTTTGCTGTCATAATCCCCCCTATGTAGAGGTTGTGACCCTCCTTTGTGAGGATTTTTTATCATCCTCTATAGAGGCTACAATTCGTCCTCCTATGGAAGTTTGTTATCTCTTTTTGCTGTCATAATCCCCCCTATGTAGAGGTTGTGACCCTCCTTTGTGAGGATTTTTTCTCATCCTCTATAGAGGTTAAAATTCATCCTCCTATGGAAGTTTGTTATCTCTTTATGAGATCTTTTGCTAGCATTGTAATTTGTATGACATTAATATGATTTTTTATCAGTTTTATAATGAAAATTTTCTTTCCAATTTTTTTTTTTTTTAAAAAATTAAGTGTAAGTCAATCATCAATATTGATACTTTCATATTCTTAGATAAAATAGTAACGTAAATATACATTAATGAAGGAATCACATTTAATGTGTACTTATTCGGTTTGATTTTCAGTTTTTTAAATATAATTTTTTTATTTTTTATTTTTTGAATTTGTGTCTATCATGAATTTTTTAAATATTTCATCAAAAAAAATTAATTTTTTTTAAATATACTTAAAAAGTAAAATATTTATAAAAGTTTTATTGAACTTGATTATAAATTCCTTATTATTTGGAAAGCTAGACAGAAAAGACTTAGACTTGAACAGAGAGATCGCATTTGTGAGTGAATTCTTTTGATTTTAAACTAAATTCTTTTAGTGATATAATTTCATACTTTATTCTAATTCTAATAATTTTAACCTATATATCACTATATTTTAGGACAAATTACCGGTAAATTCCAAATTACAGAATGATGATCCATTAGTCTTATATTTTTTCTTATGAACCATTTGGTCCTATTTAATTAGTAAGGAATATTTTCCTTTGATTTGGCATGGGCAGAGTTTACACACTACTCTTGTTATGATTTTGGTGGATTCTTTTTTGCTCATTTGTATATAATGATTGAGATGGTAACGTTTTACATTTTTATTTTTGTGTGTTTGATTTATATAGAATAATATACGGTGGATGGATTTTAATTGCTGATGTTATTTTCTTCATTAACATCGATACGATTAACATTACATTTTTACTAACACAAATGTTATTAACATTCCATATCACTACCAACATCCATACACTCAAAAAATAGAGGAATGGGTGATACATTACAACACAACAAATCAAAAAAAAAAAAAAAAAATTGATACTGACACTATACTTCATTAACATCGATACGGTTAACATTAAATTTTTTATCACCGCAAATGTTATTAACATTTCATATCACCACCAACATCCATACACTCAAAGAACAACGTTTCATGCAGTTGCTTACTATGCCCTTCTCCCAATTCCAATTCCATCGCAGTGTTTATCACTCCTGCGACATTAGACTGGTACATCAACCTTGATGGGTCAATCACACATTATCGCACACTTCCTCAAACAACTTTCTTCTTCTTGAACGACAATTGTGACTGTCTCTTTGCTGCCAATCTTGTAGACGTCTACACTGATACGTTCGACCCGAGTTTCTTGCCACCATTACTACGTTTCCTGGAATGTCGTCCAACACTACCTGCTAGATTAGTCACAGATACACATCAGTCCATAAACCGACATAATTTGCAACAACAATGGGCATACCATCACACAAATGTCATTACACATAGTTGTTCTTGAATCACCACATCATATCAACAAGACAACAAATGACCTTCACAATTCTTACAAATTTCTTGCTCACATTACAACACAACCAACCTACACAAAATGTTGTTCTACACACAAAAAAAAAAAAAAAAAAAAAGAACATTTGCGTATTTAGGGGCCAAATAATCAAATTGACCCACCAGAAATGGCATTAGCCATGGAACCTCGTAACATTTCGTCCATGTTTCATTTTGTTAAATGATAATAACATTACAACAACAAACAATGCATAATGGGTTATTACAACCTATCATACAAAATTAATTCCAACTACGAGTACACAATAATTTCACATGATCACGTGAAAAAATAACACACTCACATTCGCGACGCCTACTAATGTCCTGTCCCAATTGCATTTTACCACTTACTCGCCCAGGACATCATAACACGTAGACGATGCACAACACCATATTGCCAATAACAAAGCACCTCTATCCCATGGGACCAAAACATACATTATGCTACTAACACTATACTCAAACACCGCCAACGTAAACCGCAAAATATGTACTAAACTAATCTCCACGATTACATTACGACAATTCCATTCACACTTAACAAATTGCACCGACCAACACTTGCATATTACACCACTGAAACTACATAAACCAAATTACAAGAACCAACACTTACAAAAGCTCGACCAGGCCACTGTAATTGACATATGCGGTCATAACCTTCAACTTATATTAACATCGACCACAGAGCACACTAATCAACAACTAATTACCAACCACAATTAGGGATGACAATTTGAACCCGGCCCGACGGGGACCCGACCCCAATTAGAACGTGTTTTCCTCGAAAATTACCCCCAATAGGGTCGGGGATGGTATTAAAAATTGAATCCCTGATTAGAAATTATATCTAATATCTATCTCAGTTCTCAACTCTCTTACACACACTCTCTCTCTCTCTCTCTCGTTCTTCTCCCTCTACTCTCTGTGGGAGAGATGAATGAGCACCTTCTAGATCTAAGTCGCGACGGAGAAATCTAGAGACAGATTAGCGACGGAGAGCTCCTTCCAAATCTGAGCCGCAATAGACATTTTTGCACACCACCGTCAGCCGCTGATCGCACCACCGTCACTGACACCACAACTACTCTCTCTCTCTCTCTCTCTTTTTCTTACACCTCCATTTGCTGCCTTGTCTACAGATGTCACCCCCTCAAAATAAACCCATAATATATATAACATTGACATGCATTAATAAAAGAAAACCAACCATTATACCATTCATCAGAGTATTCTTATTGAAAAGCATTACATGTAACATCAAAAGTAAATGCCCTACGGGCTTACATCTTTCCAAGCCAACACTTGGACACAAGATGTGAGTACTAACTCAACTACAAATTAAGCCCTTGGCTTGAGTGTTTACATGTAATATCAAATAAAATAAATGACAACTAAACTAAACAGAGTCTTCAACTCCAATTCCTTCCAATCTAAGTCCTTGGAGGTAGCTTATCACCTGAACCTGAAAATGATGTTCCCATATAGGGTGAGCCACAGCCCAGTAGAAATATACTAAACCAAATATAAGCATTGAATAAGTAATCGCATTCAATAGATGGTTAACCCAAACATCCATTTCATTAACATATAGTTTCATGACAAGTTTCACTTTCCATCTATACCAATATGGCTCAGACCCTGGCCAAACTATAACAGTGAACTATATATTACATCAATACTACTTCCAATATCAACAAAACAAATGAGACTAAGGCTCATACCAAAACACTTCCATACTTCCCGTTTGATACACATTTTAGTGTTGTATCAAGAACATATAAAAATACTTCCATAAATCAATAAGCACACATATTAACGGTGCTAATGGAGTCCATCCCCTATCTCCTCCCAAATAATATCCGGTTTAGGAGTCCATCCCTATCTCCTCCCAAACCGTGGAGTACATCCCCTATCTCCTCCCAAACAATATGCATATACAATGTATTAAACACTTGTCATATACAACACACAATCAATACATGTATTTTCTGTATTAATTCAACAGTCTAAATCAATGACTTAACCAATGTGATTAGTTTCAGTTTTCCCTAATCCACATGCAATGTCTACACCAATCACGATTATCCTCCACCGATAGCCCAGAACAGTTATTTCTAAACAGGAAATAAATGTATCAACCAACATAATTCCAACATTTTCATAGGTGAGTGATTAAACTAGCCAACTACACCATTTAATCAATAAATTCATTAATTCCACGAACTCAACTAAATTCCCCAATTTTCCCTAAATTAATTATATAAATTAATTTATTACAACAACTAGGATTTTTTTCCAAAATTACCAATCAACCCCCAACATATCAAAATACCAAAACTTGGAACAAAACCTATAATATGGAGTAGGAAATCCCTACCTTGAAGTGAAGAACTCGAATGGAGAAGATGACGAAAGTCCAAAGTGCTCCAAATCCTCTCTTTTTCAGATTAAAAGAAAGCTCTCGCGAAGCTCTACCTTTCTTCCAAAGGAACTAGGGTAGAAGACCACCGGAAATAGATCAAATCTTAGAGAGAAGGTAAGAGTAGAGAGAGAAACTCTCAAGTGGCGGTTTTTAAGAGTTAAGAGAAAAAAAGTAGGTCAAAAAGTGATCCAAAAAGTGAAATCTCGGACTGATGTAGTCGACTCTCTGCTCGAGCGTGGAAATCCCCACTCGAGCGTCAGACACAGACTCACGCTCGATCGTAAAAAGAGCCGCTCGAGCGTCGATTGCACACTTCCAGAAGTTTTGCAGGCGATGGTACCCGCTCGAGCGTCAAACTCTCCGCTCGAGCGGAGGGACAAAATCAAGGGATCACGCTCGAGCGAAGAAAACTACCGCTGGAGCGGACGAACTGCAGAGCAAAGTACTGGGAGATGGAAAATCACGCTCGAGCGTCAAAACTCCCGCTCGAGCAGAGAAGCAACAACGAAGAGCCCGCTCGAGCGTTAAAACTTCCGCTCGAGCGTGAAGGCCAAAATCTGGGCATCACCCTTTTGGTTTCAAAGTGGAACCAACCTGTTTCAAACCTGTCCAACACAACCCAAGACTCAAATACAAAAGCAAAGGCTAGAAGTGATAATGATACAACAACAAGTCCACGGAACCAAGTCTGGAATACAGTATACAAAGGAAGGGAAAACCGGGATCACTATAACCTCCCCCCCTTAAAGAATTTCATCCCCGAAATTAAGTACAAGTTTTTTTGTTTTTGTTTTTTTTTTTTTTTTCAAGAGGCATATCACATTATACATAACAACTTGCATTATCAACATGCATTTTCCTTTCAAATTCAACAGTTTTCAATATATGTGATTCCCATTTCCGTCTCATATTCAATCTCATGATATAACTCTAATTCTACAACACATTCAACATATGCAGTGTTACACTAAACTTCCATTATGAGGCAAGTTTCAAAATACTTCCATTAACCAAAACATAAACTATGTTTCACAACTTAAGTTATATTCAATACACTTAAGGTGCAATATTACAACAAAATAAGCAACATATGCTCAAGCATCTACAAATAGGTTCGGATATTTCTCTCGGACCTCCAACTCACGTTCCTAAGTGGCTTCCTCCACCCCGTGATGTTTCCACAAAACCTTTACCAAAGGGATGGTCTTGCCTCGCAAAACTTGATCCCGTCTATCCAAGACCCGAACCGGTCTCTCCTCATACGAGACATCCTCATCTACCGCCAAGTCGGTCCAATCCAATACATGCGATGGATCCAGCTCATACTTCCGAAGCATACTCACATGAAACACGTTATGTACTCCGGATAACTGCGGCGGCAAAGCTAAACGATAAGCAGTCTCGCCAATCCTCTCAAGGATCTCAAAAGGGCCAATAAATCGAGGGGACAACTTCCCCCTCTTCCCGAACCTCATCAATCCCCGCCTAGGTGATATCTTCAGAAAGACATGATCACCCACCTCAAACACCAAAGGTCTCCTCCTACGGTCGGCATAAGATTTCTGACGACTCTGGGCTGTAACAAGCCTCCTACGGATAAGCTCAACTTTCTCCGCCGTTTCCCTTACCAATTCCGGACCCAGCAAAGGTGCATCGCCCACCTCGGCCCAGCAAACTAGAGAGCTACACGGTCGGCCGTACAAGGCCTCAAACGGTGCCATACCGATACTAGACTGGAAACTATTGTTGTAGGCAAACTCCACCAAAGGCAAGTGCCTCTCCCACGACCCACTAAAGTCAAGAACACAACCCCGAAGCATATCTTCAAGGATCTGAATAGTACGCTCGGACTGCCTGTCAGTCTGAGGATGATAAGCCGTGCTAAAGGTCAACTTAGTGCCTAAGGCACTCTGCAAACTCTGCCACAACCTGGCAGTAAAACGAGGATCTCTGTCTGAGACGATCGTCACTGGGACCCCGTGCAACCTCACTATGTCCCGAATATATAAACTGGGAAGATGGTCTACCGAATCTCTCACGCGCATAGGAATGAAGTGCGCCGACTTAGTTAACCGGTCTACAACCACCCAAATAGCATCACTACCCCGCTGAGTCCTCGGAAGACCTACAACGAAGTCCATAGTGACATGTTCCCACTTCCACTCGGCAATAGGCAAGGGTTGCAACAAACCCGCTGGCCTCTGATGCTCGGCCTTCACTTGCTGACAAGTAAGGCACTTAGACACGAAAGCTGCCACATCTCTCTTCATACCCCGTCACCAAAACTGGCGACCCAAATCCTGATACATCTTAGTACCTCCCGGATGCACCGCAAGGCGTGAATGATGGAACTCTCGGAGTACCACCTCTCGGCAAGATTCCGACACAAACAGACGGTCTCGGTATCTCACACTCAGGTCGGGATACACCGTCAAACCCTTCTCAACCTTCCCACTGGAAATCTTTTCTCGAAGAGATTCTACCGCAAGGTCACCTCTCTGAGCCTCTAACACTCGAGTCACAAGTGTCGGCTGCGCAACAACAGAAAACAAGGCTGCAGCCCCAACGGATTCGCCCAGAAGCAAATCAAACTCCCCAAGTGCACCTAACATCTCCCACTCTCGAATGGCTATACTAGCTATGTCACCAACAGATTTCCTGCTAAGGGCATCGGCCACTACATTAGCCTTCCCCGGATGATAATGCAATTCAAAGTCATAATCCTCAATAAACTCCATCCACCTCCTCTGCCTCAAGTTCAAGTCTTTCTGTGTAAATAGGTATTTCAGACTCTTATGATCCGAGAACACCTCAAACCTCTAACCATAAAGATAATGCCTCCAAATCTTCAAGGCAAAGATCACAGCTGCTAACTCAAGATCATGCGTAGGGTAATTCTTCTCGTGTATTTTCAACTAACGTGAGCCATAGGCAACCGCTTTCCCCTCTTGCATCAACACACAACCCAGACCCTCTCGTGAGGCGTCACAATAGACTGCATAACCTAACCCTCTCTCCGGAATAATCAAGACCGGAGCAGTGGTCAGTCTAACTTTCAACTCCTGGAATGACTTTTCACAAGTCTCACTCCATACAAATTTGACTCCCTTCCGAGTCAATCTACTTAACGGTGAAGCTAACCTGGAGAAATCCTTCACAAACCGGCGGTAATACCCAGCTAATCCCAGAAAACTGCGGATCTCAAACACACTCTTAGGCTGTGCCCAATCTTGCACTGTCTCCGTCTCGGATGTATCAACAGACACCCCTTCCCTAGAAATCACATGGCCTAAGAACTTCACCTCTTCTAGCCAGAACTCACACTTCCCAAACTTAGCATAAAGCTGATGGGCTCTAAGTAATTCAAGCACCACTCTCAAGTGTTCCTCGTGCTCCTCCTCTGAAGGTGAATAAATGAGAATGTCGTCTACGAAAACGACCACGAAACGATCCAAGAATTCCCAGAAGATCCGATTCATCAAGTCCATAAAGACTGCCGGTGTATTGGTGAGCCCAAAAGGCATCTCCAGGAACTCATAATGGCCATACCGTGTACGGAATGCCGTCTTCGGAATGTCCTCCTCCCTGACTCTCAACTGGTGGTAACCCGATCTTAAGTCTATTTTAGAGAAACAACGGGAACCCTTCAACTGATCGAATAGATCATCTATACGTGGCATAGGGAACTTATTCTTAACCATAGCCTGATTCAACTTCTGGTAATCTATACAGAGTCTCAAAGCACCACCTTTCTTTTTAGCAAAGAGGGCCGGTGCTCCCCACGGTGAAACACCAGGACGAATATAGCCCTTATCTAGCAACTCCTGAAGCTGAATCTTCAACTCAACTAACTCGGCTGGGGCAAAACGATAAGGTACTGTAGAAATCGACGTCGTGCCGGGCACTAGATCAATAGAGAACTCAATCTCTCGATGAGGTGGCAAACTAACAAGATCCACGGGAAAGACGTCTGAGTACTCACAGACCACCCTTGGCAACACAATCTGGGTCTCATCGCACTCACCACTCTCAAGGCTAGCAAGTAGACCACTAAGCTCACCCCGCCCTCGCGGATCATACCCGGTGGCAAAACACTACCAACCCGGTCCCCCAGAAAATGAAAACACTCCCTGCTTAAGGTACATAGTGTGACCCTCTGGCGGTAGCAATCGATAACTGCCCGATATGACGATAACCAGTCCATACCCAAAATAACATCAAGCCCTTCATGGGCATAACTACAAAAGGAAACGGAAGCCTATGATCGGCGAATTCTATATCACAACCCCTAACACCTTGTTTCATGATCAATTCACCCCCAAGAGGTGACACCACACAAATAGGAGATACTAACTGTGCTAACTCCAACTCCAAAACAGATGCAAGTGCAGCAGACACAAAGGAATGAGATGCACCCGTATCAATCAAAACACTAGCAACCGAATTGCAAAACAAGAAGGTACCTACCACGACCGATGGAGCTGGTACAAGATCCTGCGCGGTAACGGCATACACGCGCCCAGATGGTCTCTGATCAACCTACTCACTCCTAGGAGCATAAGACTGCTGCACAGACTGGGACGATGAAGCCCCCTGATTAGCCCTTGAGGCCTGAACCGACTGAGCTGGCTGATGACTATGAATCTGCCTCAAACCAGATGCATCAGATGTGCCACTCAACTCCAGGCAAAACCTCTTCATGTGCCCTGCCTGACCGCACTAAAAACAAGAGAGTGGCTGGCCTCTACCCTGACTCTGGCTCTGATATCGAGCCCAAGAAGATGCTGCTCTCTGTACTCCTCTCCTCTGCGGGCAAACTGGAGACTTGTGGCCCAGTTGGCCACACTTGAAACAGGTAATGTCTCCTTGACTGCCTTTCCCAGAACCTGCACTTGGCACTGGAAAAGTCGATCTAGAAAAGCTACTCTAAGACTGTTGAGGAGTGAAACCTCTCTGTCTCCTTCCATCACTCTGGCCATCCTGACTCCTCTTGGAGCCTTTCTGCCCTTCCTCCTCCTCCTGCATCATGATCTCCATATGGGCTGCAGCATCAACCATACGCCCATAATCCCGAATCATAGTTCCTCCAACTCTCAGCTTGAGGCCACGCCTCAACTTCTTCTCAAACTCAATACAACGGCGTTCCTCGGACGCCACCAACTCAGGTGCAAACCTGGATAAACTAGTAAATGCAGCCTCAAACTCGGCCACTGAAGAACTCGACTGCTTAAGCTGACAGAACTGGTCTCTCAGCTTTTCTCTGACAGCTGGAGTTAAAAACCTCTCCTGGAAAGCATTTACAAAAGCCTCCCACGTACCTCTTATACGACCCTTTGTGAACTTCCGCCACTGACCCGCATCCCCCTTCAGCTGGAACGATGCCAAGGTCACTTTCAACGCCTCGTCTTCGATGCCAAGCATCTCAAACGTCTTCGTTGTCTGTTCGAGCCATTCATCTGCCTTAAGTGGCTCTTTAGGATCACCCACAAATTCATCCGGGTTAGACCGGAAGAACTCCCTCTTCAGAAAAGAAGGTCCTGCATCCGCAACAACAACCTGGGCTTGATTCTCAGCCCTAAGAATGCCAACCGACTCCCTGAATGCCCCTGCTATCTCTCGGGCCAAAGCGCCCATAGCCTGCTGGCCTGTTGGCTCGGCCACATTAGCCTGGCCAACTCCTTCTTGCTGCTCCAGAATCTCCTCCGGCATAGGCACTTCCTGCCTATCCTGCCTACCACGCCTACCACGTCCTCGTCCTCGTCCTGACATCCTAATAAAGGTAAACAAGATGTTAGCACATTAATAAATGTGTCGAAGCTATAACACTCGCGTCCTAATGCATTGGACAACAGTAATTCATTCCACGTAAGCACATAATCACATAAGCACCTACGAATTTCATTCCTGGATAATGACAGTCCCAAAGCGTTACTATAGTTCCGGTTGGAAGCAGCATTGATCAAGTGCCTTTCCAACAAGACTACTAGGAACTCAAGGTTCCAATCAGTATCCTAGAAACTACATTCCATACCCACATAGTCACATAAACATGTTATCATATAAGCATATAACAGTACACTAAGTCTCTATCAAACGAGACGAACCCATTGTGATACTAATCACTTCCCACGTACCCAAAGTATTCGAACCCGGTACGCTCTGATACCAAGTTGTCACGCCCTCAAAATAAACCCATAATATATATAACATTGACATGCATTAATAAAAGAAAACCAACCATTATACCATTCATCAGAGTATTCTTATTGAAAAGCATTACATGTAACATCAAAAGTAAATGCCCTACGGGCTTACATCTTTCCAAGCCAACACTTGGACACAAGATGTGAGTACTAACTCAACTACAAATTAAGCCCTTGGCTTGAGTGTTTACATGTAATATCAAATAAAATAAATGACAACTAAACTAAACAGAGTCTTCAACTCCAATTCCTTCCAAGCTAAGTCCTTGGAGGTAGCTTATCACCTGAACCTGAAAATGATGTTCCCATATAGGGTGAGCCACAGCCCAGTAGAAATATACTAAACCAAATATAAGCATTGAATAAAGTAATCACATTCAATAGATGGTTGACCCAAACATCCATTTCATTAACATATAGTTTCATGACAAGTTTCACTTTCCATCTATACCAATATGGCTCAGACCCTGGCCAAACTATAACAGTGAACTATATATTACATCAATATTACTTCCAATATCAACAAAACAAATGAGACTAAGGCTCATACCAAAACACTTCCATACTTCCCGTTTGATACACATTTTAGTGTTGTATCAACAACATATAAAAATACTTCCATAAATCAATAAGCACACATATTAGCGGTGCTAATGGAGTCCATCCCCTATCTCCTCCCAAACAATATCCGGTTTAGGAGTCCATCCCCTATCTCCTCCCAAACCGTGGAGTACATCCCCTATCTCCTCCCAAACAATATGCATATACAATGTATTAAACACTTGTCATATACAACACACAATGAATTCATGTATTTTCTGTATTAATTCAACAGTCTAAATCAATGACTTAACCAATGTGATTAGTTTCAGTTTTCCCTAATCCACATGCAATGTCTACACCAATCATGACTATCCTCCACCGATAGCCCAGAACAGTTATTTCTAAACAGGAAATAAATGCATCAACCAACATAATTCCAACATTTTCATAGGTGAGTGATTAAACTAGCCAACTACACCATTTAATCAATAAATTCATTAATTCCACGAACTCAACTAAATTCCCCAATTTTCCCTAAATTAATTTATTACAACAACTAGGGTTTTTTTCCAAAATTACCAATCAACCCCTAACATATCAAAATACCAAAACTTAGAACAAAACCTATAATATGGAGTAGGAAATCCCTACCTTGAAGTGAAGAACTCGAATGGAGAAGATGACGAAAGTCCAAAGTGCTCCAAATCCTCTCTTTTTCAGATTAAAAGAAAGCTCTCGCGAAGCTCTACCTTTCTTCCATAGGTACTAGGGTAGAAGACCACCGGAAATAGATCAAATCTTAGAGAGAAGGTAAGAGTAGAGAGAGAAACTCTCAAGTGGCGGTTTTTAAGAGTTAAGAGAAAAGAAGTCGGTCAAAAAGTGATCCAAAAAGTGAAATCTCGGACTGACGTAGTCGACTCTCTGCTCGAGCGTGGAAATCCCCGCTCGAGCGTCAGACACAGACTCACGCTCGATCGTAAAAAGAGCCGCTCGAGCGTCGATTGCACACTTCCAGAAGTTTTGCAGGCGATGGTACCCGCTCGAGCGTCAAACTCTCCGCTCGAGCGGAGGGACAAAATCAAGGGATCACGCTCGAGCGAAGAAAACTACCGCTGGAGCGGACGAACTGCAGAGCAAAGTACTGGGAGATGAAAAATCACGCTCGAGCGTCAAAACTCCCGCTCGAGCAGACAAGCAACAACGAAGAGCCCGCTCGAGCGTTAAAACTTCCGCTCGAGCGTGAAGGCCAAAATCTGGGCATCACCCTTTTGGTTTCAAAGTGGAACCAACCTGTTTCAAACCTGTCCAACACAACCCAAGACTCAAATACAAAAACAAAGGCTAGAAGTGATAATGATATCACAACAAGTCCACGGAACCAAGTCTGGAATACAGTATACAAAGGAAGAGAAAACCGGGATCGCTATAACCTCCCTCCCTTAAAGAATTTCGTCCCCGAAATTAAGTACAAGTTTTTTTTTTTTTTTTTTTTTTTCAAGAGGCATATCACATTATACATAACAACTTGCATTATCAACATGCATTTTCCTTTCAAATTCAACAGTTTTCAATATATGTGATTCCCATTTCCATCTCATATTCAATCTCATGATATAACTCTAATTCTACAACACATTCAACATATGCAGTGTTACACTAAACTTCCATTATGAGGCAAGTTTCAAAATACTTCCATTAACCAAAACATAAACTATGTTTCACAACTTAAGTTATATTCAATACACTTAAGGTGCAATATTACAACAAAATAAGAAACATATGCTCAAGCATCTACAAATAGGTCCGAATATTTCTCTCGGACCTCCAACTCGCGTTCCCAAGTGGCTTCCTCCACCCCGTGATGTTTCCACAAAACCTTTACCAAAGAGATGGTCTTGCCTCGCAAAACTTGATCCCGTCTATCCAAGACCCGAACCGGTCTCTCCTCATACGAGACATCCTCATCTACCTCTAAGTCGGTCCAATCCAATACATGCGATGGATCCGGCTCATACTTCCGAAGCATACTCACATGAAACACGTTATGTACTTCGGATAACTGTGGCGGCAAAGCTAAACGATAAGCAGTCTCGCCAATCCTCTCAAGGATCTCAAAAGGGCCAATAAATCGAGGGGACAACTTCCCCCTCTTCCCGAACCTCATCAATCCCCGCCTAGGTGATATCTTCAGAAAGACATGATCACCCACCTCAAACACCAAAGGTCTCCTCCTACGGTCGGCATAAGATTTCTGACAACTCTGGGCTGTAACAAGCCTCCTACGGATAAGCTCAACTTTCTCCGTCGTTTCCCTTACCAATTCCGGACCCAGCAAAGGTGCATCGCCCACCTCGGCCCAGCAAACTAGAGAGCTACACGGTCGGCCGTACAAGGCCTCAAACGGTGCCATACCGATACTAGACTGGAAACTATTGTTGTAGGCAAACTCCACCAAAGGCAAGTGCCTCTCCCACGACCCACTAAAGTCAAGAACACAACCCCGAAGCATATCCTCAAGGATCTGAATTGTACGCTCGGACTGCCTGTCAGTCTGAGGATGATAAGCCGTGCTAAAGGTCAACTTAGTGCCTAAGGCACTCTGCAAACTCTGCCACAACCTGGCAGTAAAACGAGGATCTCTATCTGAGACGATCGTCACTGGGACCCCGTGCAACCTCACTATGTCCCGAATATATAAACCGGCAAGATGGTCTACCGAATCTCTCATGCGCATAGGAATGAAGTGCGCCGACTTAGTCAACCGGTCTACAACCACCCAAATTGCATCACTACCCCGCTGAGTCCTCGAAAGACCTACAACGAAGTCCATAGTGACATGTTCCCACTTTCACTCGGCAATAGGCAAGGGTTGCAACAAACCCGCTGGCCTTTGATGCTCGGCCTTCACTTGCTGACAAGTAAGGCACTTAGACACGAAAGCTGCCACATCTCTCTTCATACCCCGCCACCAAAACTGGCGACCCAAATCCTGATACATCTTAGTACCTCCCGGATGCACCGCAAGGCGTGAATGATGGAACTCTCGGAGTACCACCTCTCGGCAAGATTCCGGCATAAACAGACGGTCTCGGTATCTCACACTCAGGTCGGGATACACCGTCAAACCCTTCTCAACCTTCCCACTGGAAATCTTTTCTCGAAGAGATTCTACCTCAAGGTCACCTCTCTGAGCCTCTAACACTCGAGTCACAAGTGTCGGCTACGCAACAACAGAAAACAAGGCTGCAGCCCCAACGGATTCGCCCAGAAGCAAATCAAACTCCCCAAGTGCACCTAACATCTCCCACTCTCGAATGGCTATACTAGCTATGTCACCAACAGATTTCCTACTAAGGGCATCGGCCACTACATTAGCCTTCCCCGAATGATAATGCAATTCAAAGTCATAATCCTCAATAAACTCCATCCACCTCCTCTGCCTCAAGTTCAAGTCTTTCTGTGTAAACAGGTATTTCAGACTCTTATGATCCGAGAACACCTCAAACCTCTAACCATAAAGATAATGCCTCCAACTCTTCAAGGCAAAGATCACAGCTGCTAACTCAAGATCATGCGTAGGGTAATTCTTCTCGTGTATTTTCAACTGACGTGAGCCATTGGAAACCACTTTCCCCTCTTGCATCAACACACAACCCAGACCCTCTCGTGAGGCGTCACAATAGACTGCATAACCTAACCCTCTCTCCGGAATAATCCAGACTGGAGCAGTGGTCAGTCTAACTTTCAACTCCTGGAACGACTTTTCACAAGTCTCACTCCATACAAATTTGACTCCCTTCCTATAGCGATCCCGGTATTCCCTGTTATAGTTTAACTGTAATCCGGACTCGGTTCCGTAGATTCGTTGTTGTCTTATCTTCATTTCTAACCCTTACTCTTCGTGTCAGAGTTTTGGGTTGTGTTGGGCAAGTTGGGAATAATTTGGTTGTGTTTTAAAACTTAGGATTTTTGCCCAGGTTTTGGTCTCTATGCTCGAGCGGCGTTTTTACGCTCGAGCGGGTTTTTGTTGTTGCCTTTCCGCTCGAGCGGCAGTTTGGACGCTCGAGCGTGAATTTCCATCTCTCAGCATTTTGGTCGTCTGCAAAAAATTCTGGGAGAGTGCATTTGGCGCTCGAGCGGCTTTCTTCACGCTCGAGCGTGAGTCTGTGTCTTACGCTCGAGTGGGGCTTTCTATGCTCGAGCGAGCGTGAGTCTGTGTCTTACGCTCGAGCGGGGCTTTCTACGCTCGAGCGTAGAGTCGATTACATCAGTCCGTGAAATCACTTTTTTTGATCACTTTTTGATCTCCTTTCTCTCTCTTATCTTTTCAAAACCGCCATTGGAGAGCACCTCACCCTAAAACCTAACTTCTCTCTTAGGATTGATCTACCTAGAGTGTTTTCCTCACCTTGGGCCTTTGTAAGAAGTGTGTTGATCGTTGAGGGCTTCGTTGTGATCCAAGAAATTTGGGATTTGGAGCACTTCCGAGTTTTGCTCTTCTTCTCTTTGAGTTCTACATTCGAGGTAGGGATTCTCCTTGTTTCTTTTCAATACTTCGTCTATAGATAGACATGTGGTAGTTTTTGTATTGCATAAAAATTGTCTCATGTTGGATTTGTGAAAATCATGGGTCCGAACCTTGGGTTGGTTGTCGGATTTGGGTTTATTATCATTAGTTATGGTTTGGGCTAATTGGGGTGTTAATTAGCATGTGGTTGTTGAAAGGAGAGGAAACCCTATTTTTTTTTTGTTTTATTTGATTTAATAAATTAATTGGAGGGTTTTGATCTTTGGGCAAATACTTAGGTATTTTAAGTCTTAAGTGTGGTTATTGTTGTTTGTTGTTGTTAATTGCCCTTTTGGGTCAATATTGAGAAAGAGGAAGGAAAAACCCTAATTTATTGTTTATGACTTAATTTGCATAATTAGTTCGAAATGGCTTTGAAAAGAATGTAGTGGATTTAAATGAGTTATGGCTTATTATCCATGGAATTGATTTTGTAAAATGAAGAGAATGTAATTGGTTTTGTGAAAAGGGAAAAGTGTTTTTGGAATAAGTGATGGAACATGTTGACTTGAAAAATTATGAAAGTTGATCTTGAAAATGGTAAATGAAATGTTAACTCTATGTGAGTCTCAGAAAATAAATTTGAGAATTGAACTATTGTATCATGAGTGTTGATTACACACATTTGGGGGGGGGGGGGTTTATCCTTACCTATCGTACTAGTGTCGTTGTTGGGTTTAAAGTTTGCTTGAGAGTTGAGTCTCTTTTATTAGGTGTACTGAATACATGCATCTAGAGGTTTTGTCCTTGGTCATCGGTGGAGGATGACATTGTTGTGTTGAATTGTGATGTATGCGTTACACTTGTGTTGGTTAAACATTATTGAATAGTTTATGTGTATGTATTACCCTTGTTAGTGATGCTTTGTTGTTTTGAGGAATTTGTATATGATAATTGTTTATATACATTGTTTTGTGTGGGAGGAGATAGGGGATGTACTCCACGGTTTAGGGGAAGATAGGGGATGGACCTCTAAACCGGATTTTGTTTGGGAGGAGATAGGGGATGGACTCCATTAGCACCACTATATGTGTGCTTATTACTATTGGAAGTGTTTTTACATGTTGTTGATACAGCACTAAAATGTGTATCATTTGTGAAGTATAGAAGTGTTTTTGTTTGATATTGATACAGCACTAAAATGTGTATCATTTGTGAAGTATGGAAGTGTTTTTATCTGAGATTGACACAGTACTAAAATGTGTATCTATTATGAGGCATGAAATGTTTAAGATGAGTTATTATGTCGCTTATCGCTTGGCGTATCCTTAGCTTACTGTGCATATAGCTAGTAGAGCAGACTTGCTTTGTTATTGTTTCAGTGTATCTGGAAACATTGTGGACTGTATTGGTTACAGTGTTGGAGGGATGAGTTGTCACATTGATTTATTTTATGCATGTAGTTGAGTTGTTATCTACTTCTTTATAGAGGTGTGCATGGAGAACTATGATAGAATTGGGATTGAACTGAAATGCCCTTTTATCTTTTGGAAGTATAAAGAAAATCAAACATTTTAGAAATATGTTTTGAAAAGGCACATCTGTTGTATGTGTGGCAAATGAGATAGAGTAATGGGCTTAGTGAATCTATTTTCCTAAATAGTTGTTAATGTTATAAAAGCTTGGGAACGGGAGTTAATGAAAGGAAAAAGGAAAGATGAATCGCTTATGGCGTTGATTGAAATGGTGGTTTTCGAGAAAAGTTCATATATATATATATATTGTATAAACTGTCACATTATTATTCTAGTATGAGAATGAGTGTTCATGATCATAGCTATCTGTAATGTTGCTATTGTTGAGGATCATGTTGAGATCCCTACTGGACTATATGTTCATCCCACGTTGTTGAATCTTTTTTCAGGTATTAAGCAGGTTGAGCTGCAAGATTTGGATCTACTTATTTGTTGGCCACGGGGCCTTTCTTATGTGGGCGGAATGCCATTGTTGTAAAAGGGTTACACCCTTCTTCTTGTACCTTAAATGATGTAAGCCCAAGGGCAATTTGTTTAATTTGTTCATGTAATATTTACTTGCATACGAATGAGAGTAATGTTAATCACATCTACAGATTGAATGTATGAGTTTATTTCCGCATGTTAACCTTGAAATGGAATATAGTTAATGGATTTGGTAATGACTTAGAGTAATAAAAAGTGGGGCGTGTCAACTTGGTATCAGAGCGAGCCGGGTTTGAATACTTTGGGCTCGTGGGAAGTGGTTTTTACCACAGTGGGTTTACTACGTATTGTGAGGACGTTGCATATAGATATCATGAAAGTTAGGACTTATGTGTTGCATTTATGTGAGCATGGGATTCAGTCTCCTGGATAGTATTCATAGCCGGTGAACTTGCTTTGAGGTCTTTTTCGAAACACGCCTGATCAACGTGGTTTCTGATGGGAATTCCTTGAGAGTTCCGGGATGAGTGGCTATCCTCGTGCACTTGATTCGATTATGTGTATTACATGTTTAGATGTTATATGCAATAGAGATGTAAATTTTGAGACTAGGTGTGTCTTGTAACTTAACGATAGTGGTTTGTGCCTCGGAGAAGGCTGTTGTGTTGTGCACTAAGCGTGGCGTTTTCTTTTGTGCTTTATAGGATGTCTACACGAGGAAGTAGAGGACGGTTGAGTAGTAGGAGTGTCGGTAGGGGCACAGCAGTTCCTTTAGTACCTGCCGTTACAGCATCGGCTGTCGGCGAGGATGTCGCACGTGAGATTGTGAGAGCCATGCAGGACGCCCTAGTTCACATTAAGGGCGGCAGCGTGCATGCTCTCAAGCTTACTAAGGAGTTCTTTCGCTCCTGTCCACCAGAGTTTGTGGGGGAGGCTAAACCGTTGGAGGCGGAGAGCTGGTTAGAGCAGTTTACCAAGACTCTTGATATGCTCAGAGTCGAAGATGAGGAGTTAAGGGTTTCTTTGGCGACTTTTCAGTTGAAGAGTGATGCGAGTTATTGGTGGAAATATGTTAAGAGTAATGTGGGTAGCACGTGGGTTGCTTTTACCGAGGCCTTTTTGGCCAAGTATTTCCCTCCTTCTGCTCAGGAAAGGTTGAGGGATCAGTTTTTGGAGTTGCGTCAGGATGATACTCCTGTGGCACAGTTTGAGATGCGGTTTGCTAGTTTATCGAGGTTTGCTCCAGAGTTGGTGGCAACAGAGGAGCGTCGTTGTTTTGAGTTTGAAAGGCGGTTGTGTTTCGATATTCGGGAGTAGGTAGTTGGATCCTTTTGGAAGGATTATTATTATTTAGTTGAGGCAGCGGCCCATGTGGAGGCCATGGTTGCGAGTGATGATGGGGTTAAGGAGGAGACCATTGCGGTAAGTCCTTCAGTTCCTAAATACTCAAGGCATAGTAAGGGGTGGATGCGGAAACATGCTCAGTCGGGGGCTGGTTCATTTTCTTCGTCTGGGTTACGGATTCTTCTGTTGGGAGGTCCGGGGAGGTACAGGTTTCAGGCCAATCACAGAGTAGGGAGTCTGGTGGTTGTTTCATTTGTGGCCAGCAGGGCCATGGTAGACGTTTTTGCCCTTTGCGTCTAAATTCTTCCGGTGTTTCAAAACCTAGTCTGATTCAGTCGTACCCGTACAGTCGGGGGTGCTATCGGTACCAGAAACGGGCAGGCCAGGCTTCGGGAGCCTCGCGAGGGGCGACTTATTAGTTGGTCCTTTGGAATTACCCTGGAGAGGAACTTTTGTATTGTTGGCCGGTGGTTTATTATAAGAATCTTTTTGTTGTTGACCGGTGTACTGTTGGATGCTGAGGCACCATGTTTATGTATTGCTTATGTATGCATCTTGTTATTGTTGGTTTAACCCTCATGTATTGGGGTAGTATTGGTAGTGTGATTGGTTATCTATTTTGGGGTATGATTTGTGAGTGGATGCTGGCAGCATTCTTTGGAGGAAGAACAGTTTGAGTTCTAGAGTAATGAGAATAGCGTTGGTCAAATTGTCCTTCGTGATTGGGTTGCTGTATTTGAGGTTTACCAAGTCGGTTTTCGGTCGACGAAATGAGTAGGCTTGTTACGTAGCCATGGGGGGGGGGGAATAGTAATTCCCTTAGACACAGTATTATTGTGGCTTGATTTTAGGAGATCCGTTGAGATTCCAAAATTTGGGGGTTTGTGTGGGGAACTCCGTGTGTGGGGTTTAGTGGCACATCAGTGTGTGGATTACTGAGTGTGGGGTTTATTGAGTTGATTAGTCAGCTTGCTGGTATCGGGTATTGGGATTGACTTTGGTCACCGTGGAGTTAGTCTCATTCGTTGTAGACTTTGTGTGTTGATTGAGGAAAATCGAAACTAATCATCCGGTTGTGTCATTGAATATGACGGTAATAATAATACAGCAAATCTGTGTATTGAATGATCATTGTGAATGATTGGATTTTTTTTTTTTTATACATTATATATGTATATTGTTTGGGAGGAGATAGGGGATGGACTCCGATGATATAGCACCAAAATGTATATCTGTTGAAAGATTGATATAGCTTATATGCTGATCTATTATGAAATGAAAAATGTTTTATATGAGTTACTATCTCATTTAATTGTTTGGCCAGGTTCTGAGCCAGGTGTGTAGTATTAAATTGGTTAAGTAAAGGGAGGCGGAATGAAATTGCAAAACCATGAATTTCTTATGCCTTATGTGTTGATAGTACTGTTGTTATTTCTGTTAATTATTATTATAGAAATGTTCTGTTTTGTGTTAGTTGTGACATCACTATATGGGTGATGGTTGTGGTGGTATTATTTTGGAAAAAACGGTAAACAAAATTTTCCTAATGATTGGGCCATCTAATTGCATTGTCGAGAAATTGATTTAATTCAAGGGTTTTAAGGAATTCCAAATGAAATTTTTTTTTTGGCAAATAAATTGTGGATGCTTATGTTTTTGGATAACACCGTCTTTGTAAAAAAAAAAAAAAAAAAAAAAAAAAAAAAAAAAAAAAAAAACTGTTTACAAAACTTTTGAGTTTTGCGTTGATAAGGCAAGGTTTATATGAAATGTTTCTTGAGCAAAAAAATGTTTTTTTTTTTCCTATATTAGATTAGCCTTGAGTATCCTTTTATTGGAAGTAATGGTTGTTGTGTAGTGACTTAGCTTGAAGCGCTGGTCAGTTGATGGTAAACTGTTTTAGAAGGGTTGATTTTATTGTGGCTTTATGCCTACATTGTTGTCATTTGGAACGTGTTCCCTTGGTAAGTCTCTTCCTTGGTAAGAGTGGATTAAAGGTTTGTAGTGAGAGTCGTTTCTTTCCTAGTACTCGGGTGTTGGTGTTGTGTGATCAGTTGGCCTTGTGTTTTGGCGTATCCTTAATTTCGGGGACGAAATTCTTTAAGGGGGGGAGGTTATAGCGATCCCGGTATTCCCTGTTATTGTTTAACTGTAATCCAGACTCGGTTCTGTAGATTCGTTGTTGTCTTATCTTCATTTCTAACCCTTACTCTTTGTGTCAGAGTTTTGGGTTGTGTTGGGCAAGTTGGAATAATTTGGTTGTGTTTTAAAACTTAGGATTTTTGCCCAGGTTTTGGTCTCTACGCTCGAGCGGCGTTTTTACGCTCGAGCGGGTTTTTGTTGTTGCCTTTCCGCTCGAGCGGCAGTTTGGACGCTCAAGCGTGAATTTCCATCTCTCAGCATTTTGGTCGTCTGCAGAAAATTCTGGGAGAGTGCATTTGGCGCTCGAGCGGCTTTCTTCACGCTCGAGCGTGAGTCTGTGTCTTACGCTCGAGTGGGGCTTTCTACGCTCGAGCGAGCGTGAGTCTGTGTCTTACGCTCGAGCAGGGCTTTCTACGCTCGAGCGTAGAGTCGATTACATCAGTCCGTGAAATCACTTTTTTTGATCACTTTTTGATCTCCTTTCTCTCTCTTATCTTTTCAAAACCGCCATTGGAGAGCACCTCACCCTAAAACCTAACTTCTCTCTTAGGATTGATCTACCTAGAGTGTTTTCCTCACCATGGGCCTTTGTAAGAAGTGTGTTGATCGTCGAGGGCTTCGTTGTGATCCAAGAAATTTGGGATTTGGAGCACTTCCGAGTTTTGCTCTTCTTCTCTTTGAGTTCTACATTCGAGGTAGGGATTCTCCTTGTTTCTTTTCAATACTTCGTCTATAGATAGACATGTGGTAGTTTTTGTATTGCATAAAAATTGTCTCATGTTGGATTTGTGAAAATCATGGGTCCGAACCTTGGGTTGGTTGTCGGATTTGGGTTTATTATCATTAGTTGTGGTTTGGGCTAATTGGGGTGTTAATTAGCATGTGGTTGTTGAAAGGAGAGGAAACCCTATTTTTTTTGTTTTATTTGATTTAATAAATTAATTGGAGGGTTTTGATCTTTGGGCAAATACTTAGGTATTTTAAGTCTTAAGTGTGGTTATTGTTGTTTGTTGTTGTTAATTGCCCTTTTGGGTCAATATTGAGAAGGAGGAAGGAAAAACCCTAATTTATTGTTTATGACTTAATTTGCATAATTAGTTCGAAATGGCTTTGAAAAGAATGTAGTGGATTTAAATGAGTTATGGCTTATTATCCATGGAATTGATTTTGTAAAATGAAGAGAATGTAATTGGTTTTGTGAAAAGGGAAAAGTGTTTTTGGAATAAGTGATGGAACATGTTGACTTGAAAAATTATGAAAGTTGATCTTGAAAATGGTAAATGAAATGTTAACTCTATGTGAGTCTCAGAAAATAAATTTGAGAATTGAACTATTGTATCATGAGTGTTGATTACACACATTTGGGGGGGGGGGGGGGTTTATCCTTACCTATCGTACTAGTGTCGTTGTTGGGTTTAAAGTTTGCTTGAGAGTTGAGTCTCTTTTATTAGGTGTACTGAATACATGCATCTAGAGGTTTTGTCCTTGGTCATCGGTGGAGGATGACATTGTTGTGTTGAATTGTGATGTATGCGTTACACTTGTGTTGGTTAAACATTATTGAATAGTTTATGTGTATGTATTACACTTGTTAGTGATGCTTTGTTGTATTGAGGAATTTGTATATGATAATTGTTTATATACATTGTTTTGTGTGGGAGGAGATAGGGGATGTACTCCACGGTTTAGGGGAAGATAGGGGATGGACCTCTAAACCGGATTTTGTTTGGGAGGAGATAGGGGATGGACTCCATTAGCACCACTATATGTGTGCTTATTGATATTGGAAGTGTTTTTACATGTTGTTGATACAGCACTAAAATGTGTATCATTTGTGAAGTATAGAAGTGTTTTTGTTTGATATTGATACAGAACTAAAATGTGTATCATTTGTGAAGTATGGAAGTGTTTTTATCTGAGATTGACACAGTACTAAAATGTGTATCTATTATGAGGCATGAAATGTTTAAGATGAGTTATTATGTCGCTTATCGCTTGGCGTATCCTTAGCTTACTGTGCGTATAGCTAGTAGAGCAGACTTGCTTTGTTATTGTTTCAGTGTATCTGGAAACATTGTGGACTGTATTGGTTACAGTGTTGGAGGGATGAGTTGTCTCATTGATTTATTTTATGCATGTAGTTGAGTTGTTATCTACTTCTTTATAGAGGTGTGCATGGAGAACTATGATAGAATTGGGATTGAACTGAAATGCCCTTTTATCTTTTGGAAGTATAAAGAAAATCAAACATTTTAGAAATATGTTTTGAAAAGGCACATCTGTTGTATGTGTGGCAAATGAGATAGAGTAATGGGCTTAGTGAATCTATTTTCCAAAATAGTTGTTAATGTTATAAAAGCTTGGGAACGGGAGTTAATGAAAGGAAAAAGGAAAGATGAATCGCTTATGGCGTTGATTGAAATGGTGGTTTTCGAGAAAAGTTCATATATATATATATATATATTTTGTATAAACTGTCACATTATTATTCTAGTATGAGAATGAGTGTTCATGATCATAGCTATCTGTAAACTGTCACATTATTATTCTATTGTTGAGGATCATGTTGAGATCCCTACTGGACTATATGTTCATCCCACGTTGTTGAATCTTTTTTCAGGTATTAAGCAGGTTGAGTTGCAAGATTTGGATCTACTTATTTGTTGGCCACGGGGCCTTTCTTATGTGGGCGGAATGCCATTGTTGTAAAAGGGTTACACCCTTCTTCTTGTACCTTAAATGATGTAAGCCCAAGGGTAATTTGTTTAATTTGTTCATGTAATATTTACTTGCATACGAATGAGAGTAATGTTAATCACATCTACAGATTGAATGTATGAGTTTATTTCCGCATGTTAACCTTGAAATGGAATATAGTTAATGGATTTGGTAATGACTTAGAGTAATAAAAAGTGGGGCGTGCCACTTCCGAGTCAATCTACTTAACGGTGAAGCTAACCTGGAGAAATCCTTCACAAACCGGCGGTAATACCCAGCTAATCCCAGAAAACTGCGGATCTCAAACACACTCTTAGGCTGTGCCCAATCTTGCACTGCCTCCGTCTTGGATGTATCAACAGACACCCCTTCCCTAGAAACCACATGGTCTAAGAACTTCACCTCTTCTAGCCAGAACTCACACTTCCCAAACTTAGCATAAAGCTGATGGGCTCTAAGTAATTCAAGCACCACTCTCAAGTGTTCCTCGTGCTCCTCCTCTGAAGGTGAATAAATGAGAATGTCGTCTACGAAAACAACCACGAAACGATCCAAGAATTCCCGGAAGATCCGGTTCATCAAGTCCATAAAGACTGCTGGTGCATTGGTGAGCCCAAAAGGCATCTCCAGGAACTCATAATGGCTATACCGCGTACGGAATGCCGTCTTCGGAATGTCCTCCTCCTTGACTCTCAACTGGTGGTAACCCGATCTTAAGTCTATTTTAGAGAAACAACGGGAACCCTTCAACTGATCGAATAGATCATCTATACGTGGCATAGGGTGCTTATTCTTAACCGTAGCCCGATTCAACTTCCGGTAATCTATACAGAGTCTCAAAGCACCACCTTTCTTTTTAGCAAAGAGGGCCGGTGCTCCCCACGGTGAAACACCAGGACGAATATAGCCCTTATCTAGCAACTCCTGAAGCTGAATCTTCAACTCAACTAACTCGGCTGGGGCAAAACGATAAGGTACCATAGAAATCGACGTCGTGCCGGGCACTAGATCAATAGAGAACTCAATCTCTCGATGCAGTGGTAAACTAACAAGATCCACAGGAAAGACGTCTGAGTACTCACAGACCACCCTTGGCAACACAATCTGGGTCTCATCGCACTCACCACTCTCAAGGCTAGCAAGTAGACCACTAAGCTCACCCCGCCCTCGCGGATCATACCCGGTGGCAAAACACTACCAACCCGGTCCCCCAGAAAATGAAAACACTCCCCGCTTAAGGTACATAGTGTGACCCTCTGGCGGTAGCAATCGATAACTGCCCGGTATGACGATAACCAGTCCATACCCAAAATAACATCAAAGCCCTTCATGGGCATAACTACAAAAGGAAACGGAAGCCTATGATTGGCGACTTCTATATCACAACCCCTAACACCTTGTTTCAAGGTTAATTCACCCCCAAGAGGTGACACTACACAAATAGGAGATGCTAACTGTGCTAACTCCAACTCCAAAACAGATGCAAGTGCAGCAGACACAAAGGAATGAGATGCACCTGTATCAATCAAAACACTAGCAACCGAATTGCAAAACAAGAAAGTACCTCTCACGACCGATGGAGCTGGTATAAGATCCTGTGCGGTAACAGCATACACGCGCCCAGATGGTCTCTGATCAACCTGCTCACTCCTAGGAGCATAAGACTGCTGCACAGACTGGGACGATGAAGCCCCCTGATTAGCCCTCGATGCCTGAACCGACTGAGCTGGCTGATGACTATGAATCTGCCTCAAACCAGATGCATCAGATGTGTCACTCAACTGCGGGCAAAACCTCTTCATGTGCCCTGCCTGACCGCACTGAAAACAAGAGAGTGGCTGGCCTCTACCCTGACTCTGGCTCTGAGATCGAGCCGAAGAAGATGCTGCTCTCTGTACTCCTCCCCTCTGCGGGCAAACTGGAGACTTGTGGCCCAGTTGGCCACACTTGAAACAGGTAATGTCTCCTTGACTGCCTTTCCCAGAACCTGCACTTGGCACTGGAAAAGTCGATCTAGAAAAGCTACTCTGAGACTGTTGAGGAGTGAAACCTCTCTGTCTCCTTCCATCACTATGGCCATCCTGACTCCTCTTGGAGCCTTTCTGCCCTTCCTCCTCCTCCTGCATCATGATCTCCATATGGGCTACAGCATCAACCATACGCCCATAATCCCGAATCATAGTTCCTCCAACTCTCAGCTTGAGGCCACGCCTCAACTTCTTCTCAAACTCAATACAACGGCGTTCCTCAGACGCCACCAACTCAGGTGCAAACCTGGATAAACTAGTAAATGCAGCCTCAAACTCGACCACTGAAGAACTCGACTGCTTAAGCTGACAGAACTGGTCTCTCAGCTTTTCTCTGACAGCTGGAGTTAAAAACCTCTCCTGGAAAGCATTTACAAAAGCCTCCCATGTACCTCCTATACGACCCTTTGTGAACTTCCGCCACTGACCCGCATCCCCCTTCAGCTGGAACGATGCCAAGGTCACTTTCAACGCCTCGTCTTCGATGCCAAGCATCTCAAACGTCTTCGTTGTCTGTTTGAGCCATTCATCTGCCTTAAGTGGCTCTTTAGGATCACCCACAAATTCATCCGGGTTAGACCGGAAGAACTCCCTCTTCAGAAAAGAAGGTCCTGCATCCGCAACAACAACCTGGGCTTGATTTTCAGCCCTAAGAATGCCAACTGACTCCCTGAATGCCCCTGCTATCTCTCGGGCCAAAGCGCCCATAGCCTGCTGGCCTGTTGGCTCGGCCACATTAGCCTGGTCAACTCCTTCCTGCTGCTCCGGAATCTCCTCCGGCATAGGCACTTCCGGCCTATCCTGCCTACCACGCCTACCACGTCCTCGTCCTCGTCCTGACATCCTAATAAAGGTAAACAAGACGTTAGCACATTAATAAATGTGTCGAAGCTATAACACTCGCGTCCTAATGCATTGGACAACGATAATTCATTCCACGTAAGCACATAATCACATAAGCACCTACGACTTTCATTCATGGATAATGACAGTCCCAAAGCGTTACTATAGTTCCGGTTGGAAGCAGCATTGATCAAGTGCCTTTCCAACAAGACTACTAGAAACTCAAGGTTCCAATCAGTATCCTAGAAACTACATTCCATACCCACATAGTCACATAAACATGTTATCATATAAGCATATAACAGTACACTAAGTCTCTATCAAACGAGACGAACCCATTGTGATACTAATCACTTCCCACGTACCCAAAGTATTCGAACCTGGTACGCTCTGATACCAAGTTGTCACGCCCTCAAAATAAACCCATAATATATATAACATTGACATGCATTAATAAAAGAAAACCAACCATTATACCATTCATCAGAGTATTCTTATTGAAAAGCATTACATGTAACATCAAAAGTAAATGCCCTACGGGCTTATATCTTTCCAAGCCAACACTTGGACACAAGATGTGAGTACTAACTCAACTACAAATTAAGCCCTTGGCTTGAGTGTTTACATGTAATATCAAATAAAATAAATGACAACTAAACTAAACAGAGTCTTCAACTCCAATTCCTTCCAAGCTAAGTCCTTGGAGGTAGCTTATCACCTGAACCTGAAAATGATGTTCTCGTATAGGGTGAGCCACAGCCCAGTAGAAATATATTAAACCAAATATAAGCATTGAATAAAGTAATCGTATTCAATAGATGGTTAACCCAAACATCCATTTCATTAACATATAGTTTCATGACAAGTTTCACTTTCCATCTATACCAATATGGCTCAGACCCTGGCCAAACTATAACAGTGAACTATATATTACATCTATATTACTTCCAATATCAACAAAACAAATGAGACTAAGGCTCATACCAAAACACTTCCATACTTTCCGTTTGATACACATTTTAGTGCTGTATCAACAACATATAAAAATACTTCCATAAATCAATAAGCACACATATTAGCGGTGCTAATGGAGTCCATCCCCTATCTCCTCCCAAACAATATCCAGTTTAGGAGTCCATCCCCTATCTCCTCCCAAACCGTGGAGTACATCCCCTATCTCCTCCCAAACAATATGCATATACAATGTATTAAACACTTGTCATATACAACACACAATCAATACATGTATTTTCTGTATTAATTCAACAGTCTAAATCAATGACTTAACCAATGTGATTAGTTTCAGTTTTCCCTAATCCACATGCAATGTCTACACCAATCACGACTATCCTCCACCGATAGCCCAGAACAGTTATTTCTAAATAGGAAATAAATGTATCAACCAACATAATTCCAACATTTTCATAGGTGAGTGATTAAACTAGCCAACTACACCATTTAATCAATAAATTCATTAATTCCACGAACTCAACTAAATTCCCCAATTTTTCCTAAATTAATTATATAAATTAATTTATTACAACAACTAGGGTTTTTTCCAAAATTACCAATCAACCCCCAATATATCAAAATACCAAAACTTAGAACAAAACCTATAATATGGAGTAGGAAATCCCTACCTTGAAGTGAATAACTCGAATGGAGAAGATGACGAAAGTCCAAAGTGCTCCAAATCCTCTCTTTTTCAGATTAAAAGAAAGCTCTCGCGAAGCTCTACCTTTCTTCCAAAGGAACTAGGGTAGAAGACCACCGAAAATAGATCAAATCTTAGAGAGAAGGTAAAAGTAGAGAGAGAAACTCTCAAGTGGCGGTTTTTAAGAGTTAAGAGAAAAGAAGTAGGTCAAAAAGTGATCCAAAAAGTGAAATCTCGGACTGATGTAGTCGACTCTCTGCTCGAGCGTGGAAATCCCCGCTCGAGCGTCAGACACAGACTCACGCTCGATCGTAAAAAGAGCCGCTCGAGCGTCGATTACACACTTCCAGAAGTTTTGCAGGCGATGGTACCCACTCGAGCGTCAAACTCTCCGCTCGAACGCAGGGACAAAATCAAGGGATCACGCTCGAACGAAGAAAACTACCGCTGGAGTGGACGAACTGCAGAGCAAAGTACTGGGAGATGGAAAATCACGCTCGAGCGTCAAAACTCCCGCTCGAGCAGAGAAGCAACAACGAAGAGCCCGCTAGAGCGTTAAAACTTTCCCTCTAGCGTGAAGGCCAAAATCTGGGCATCACCCTTTTGGTTTCAAAGTGGAACCAACCTGTTTCAAACCTATCCAACACAACCCAAGACTCAAATACAAAAGCAAAGGCTAGAAGTGATAATGATACAACAACAAGTCCACGGAACCAAGTCTGGAATACAGTATACAAAGGAAGGGAAAACTGGGATCGCTATACCAGATCTACCGCCATTGTTCATCTGCACTTTCTGTGGAGCCATTCTTTGATCTTACCAATGAAAAATGTGATTTTGGTTTCTTTGAGTAAGCTCTGTTTTGTGTTGTAGTTCTGATGTTTTTGTTTCTTCTAGTTGAAACACTGATGATGATGATTGATCTATGTAGTTTTGTTCATTTTTTTCAAAAAAACAAAAATGGGTATAAAAGTTGGAGTTATGGATGAAGAGATGTAATCTTTGATTGGTAGGATACATTGATCTCTCTCTAAAATATATATATATACACTGGTTCTCAAGATCTTCACTATATCAACATCATTGATATAGATATAGATATACATTTTGTTGTTGTTGATGTTGATGATGATGATCATTGATGATAATTTTGTAGACTGTAGTTGATGTTGATGTTAATGATGATGAGATAGTTGTTGTTTTGCTTTTTCTTTTTTCTTTTTTTTTTTGTGTTGGCCAGGGAATTTTCGAGGTCGGGTAACGGGGGCGATGATAGGTTCCTCATCGAGGATCGGGGCTGGGGTTGGAGGAATTTTCACCATCGGGGATCGGGGACGGGGAGTGTGATCCCTAGCCCCACCCCGCCTCGTTGCCATTCCTTACCACAATATACTTCCCATTATCAATACCCCACCAAGTACCTACCCTGAAAGCTTTCTTACAACGCACTCGAACACCAACATACACATCAAAAATAATAAAAAATAAAAAATAAACCACACATTTTTAATAAAACACAAAATTTATTCAAACCCCAACGCACAACCACTACAACTTGTCTGCGTCGCACACCAAAATCTTCTACACAACACTGATGCCATTACACCAACATTCAATGTTTCGTATACATTAATATATACACAAACTAAAACCATGTCCATAAAATGTATAACAGATGTACAAACCCCTACCCAACATCACAGACTACCCCAAAACAACATCACGCTACAATTATACATTTCCAATCCAAAATATATGCAAACATACATGTTTACCCATACTAACAACATCGGCACAGAGAGCATTCATCTCAAACACACACACACACACACACACACACACACACACACAAAACACAAACGAACACATTCTGAAAAAATGTTGCCTTGTGAATCAAACGAAACCCATACTTGACGCCATTTCGGAACAAATCCAACGCCGCCTCTGACACATTGAAGAACTACACTCACCGGAAACCCGTTGCCAACATCAAGCAATTCAATTACACCAAAAGACGATTCGTATTTCTATGGTTTCAATGACCCAAATACCAAATTAGAAACATATAATGACGAGTTAACATTACCAAAGCCAGCAACGTCACATAAAACCCATTTCACTAGTTTAACATTGGGAATCTAATTTTTTCCATAATCATCTCTTCCGTGAAGATCGTAAAGGAGGAAAAACTAAAACAGGCTATAGTAAGGTTTTTGGGTACTAATGTAATTGCAACATTGTTCAATCCCTAGATTACCGACATATTACACACAGCACACGCTAACATGATGGCCAAATAGGTCATTTCATATAAAACGGGACTTATCAGTCTAAAAGATAAAACACAAGACTAAATGGTTCAAAAGTCCTCATTTTGGAATTTATTGGTTCATTACCCTATATTTTATCCTAACCAATCAATGTTCTCCCAAACTCTTTTTATTAAAATCGAATTGAAGCAAATACAATCAGATCGAGTGATTTTGCCATAACATGAGATTTGTAGGGTTTTTTTAAGATGGATTTGACTTATAGCCTAAAATGGATTTGACTTTGTTTTAAGATGGATTTGACTTATATCTCCAAGACTTGAGAGATTTTGTGAGAAAATGAAAGAAATTGACAAATAAGGTTTCTCATTATTTGTTTAGATTATTAATATGATGAGTAATGGTGAGAAAAACAAAATGACAAGAAAGACAAATCACACAAAACTAAAGTTTTACTTCTCACTAAAAGTGGTGAGCAGTGGTGGGCAAGCATCTACCCAATTCGTCAAAACTGAATCGCCTGAACCAATCCATCACAAAATGGACTATTTTAATGATTTGAGCGGACGAATGCAGATGCATTTTTCTTGATCTGCTTATGTTTGAACAGATGGTGGATAAGAGGCCAGCTGATTCAACCCGATTCGCCACTCTCCTAAAATAATGAAATTATGCTTTTATACTTTGTGTGTAAAAAAAGGAAATTTTATTTATTAATTATATTTGTTATTTATAAAATATGAAATAGGCCATTTACTATTAAAAAAAATGAACAATAAAAAATTTTGAGCGCAAAATAGTGCAGAATTACTAGAAACTAGTTTGAAAAAAAAGTTCAAAATCATAAAGTCTAAACCATTAAATCAATCCGTATCCACCCTTATGACCTGCTCAATCCGCATCCGTTACCTAAGCGGACGGATGCAGATTAATTTTTCTAAATCCGCTTAAGTTCGAACATATGGTGGATGAGAAACTATTCGGTCCAACCCGATCCATGAGCACCTTTAGTGGTGAGATTTGATGAGAAACCAAATTACTCTTTATAAAAAATTTATAATACCTAAACTACCCCTCTAATTACAAAACAAATAAAAAGACACATGTATTCTCATTTAGTCATTGTCCATCCAAACAACAAGATAAGAAATCACAATCAATTTTTTCTTTTCTTTTTTCACCTAAATGAGATATTCCAATCATTTATTTTCTTTTATCATCTCAACATCATCACAAATAAAATAACAAGAGTCAATGATCTAAAATTAATAAATAAGAGCCTTGTCCCGAGATTACCATATAGATTCGAACTCATGTTCAATTCCATTAAATAATATCCAAAGACTTTGTTGTATTATATATTTTGTTCTACATAGAAATAATAGAATTCACATTAATAAATTAATAGATGCATATCTTGTATCTATAGTGATAAAATAGGTATAAGAAATGAGACTTGTCATTTGGAGACCTCATAAAAAAGTTAATTTTTGAATAAAAAATAAAATAAAATAAAAGACTATTAGGTTGTTTATTATTAGTTAAAAAAATTAAATGGCATGCCAACTTTTCACTTACAAAAAATAAATTTTTTAACAACTTTACAAATGCATTAATTTTTTTTGCTCCTAAAAAAAAAAAAAACCTAAAAGACTACACACACCCAAAAAAAAAAAGAAGCAAATCCCAAACACTCACTTAAGGATATTTGACATACAAGTAAAAAAAGTTACATTTGGTCCAAACTTTTTTCAATCTTTAGTAATATTTTTTCAAAATTATATTAATTTTTTATTTTATTTTTATTTTTCATGTCCATCTTGAATAGATCAATCTAAAAAATAAAAATAAAACATTCAAAAAAACTTTTTAAAAAAATAAAAATAAACCAAAAGAGCCAACTGTTCTTGACTTTTGTTGTTGTTGTTGTCATTCTTGGACCTCTTTTTTTTCTTTTTTTCTTTTTTTTTATCCTTCTAATTGAATAAAAGACAAAAGTATATATATATATATATATATATTTTAAATCTATAAAAAAAATTTAACTAAATATATATATATATATATATATTAAAAAAGCCAACTCTAAACACTCATTTAGGTATGAGAACTCTGAAGAGCCAAGTAATAAGATTGCCTTGCAATTTGTTCAGTATTAAAAGAAAGAGCAATGCTACATACCTCGAATTTGATCTTGCCTCAAATGGCTTGAATCTTATTTTGCCAACTGTCCGACTGGTCGTCCGCTAAAAAAATTGACAGCCACGGTCGACAAAGTGACAACCGCAATAGACAAGTGCTTCACGCAGTCATCCGATGAACACAAATTCGAGCCATTCGAAGCTACTCAATTCGAGGCTCCAAGAATTTCCCTAAAAGAAAGATTGGCATGCAACTTTCTTCACATAATGTAAAATCTACTTAGCTTAGCACTTACCAATAATTTGGGAATTTACTATTTTGTTTGATTTTTTAACAACTTTACAAATGCATTAATTTTTTTAGCTCCAAAAAAAAAAAAAAAAAAAAAAAAAAAAAAAAAAAAAAAAAAAAAAAACTAAAAAGCAACAAAGAGCAAACAACAAAGTAACGTTGGCAGCAAACTAGAGGAACTATAGAGATGCCTTGTAATTTCATAAAAAGAAGTCTTAGATGAAAAAGAGAACTAAAACGCTCCATATTGACAACACTATTTTGACCTCATATTTTTAGAATTTGGTTTTTTCTTAAGCCATTAATATCATTGTAGACACCCCATTTTTGACAGCCCATAAGACTTGGGCGTTACTGATGGTTTGCTTGGTGGAGACAGGTGTGCAGGGCAAAGGTTCAGTTTCTTCGGCAAGAAGAGAGGCAAATCTCAACTTCACACCCCATTTTGGACCAAAGTTATTTTGGATGGTTTTTAGACATTAAAACCCTCTCTTTCAAAACATTTTTGAAATAAAGTTTTTACAATGTTCCGAGGCTCACATTTTGTCAAATGATGCGCTTTTCGATAAACCGAGCAAGGACAAAGTGGAAAGTAATGAAAGAGAGATGAAATCTTTAAAAAATCTTTCAAAACACCTTACTTAGGGGTTTGAAGTTGAAGAAGAGAGGAAAGGAGAGGAGAAAACTAGTTTGGGAGAAGTTCGGCATGAATCCGGGTAGAAGCGAGTCGAGCAGCCCTCGCTAAATCGGGTTTATCTATCTGTACACTTGGAGTTTAGCTATGGGGCCACCACCGTCGGAAATCTTACTTCCGGGGCTTCATTTTTCACTCAAGAATCTCTTAAATCCAAGTCCGGGTAGGGGAGATATGATCAGCTGAAGTTGGGCATCATCCCGGTTGGATCGAATCTGCGCGGCTTCACCAAAATGGGCATAACTTTTTCCACAGGAGGAATTTTAATGCACGGTTTGCGCCATTGGAAAGCTAACTTCCGGGGCTTCAATCTACACATCCACCGGCACTTTTTGACCTCGTCGTCCACCCATCGGCACTCTATTTATCCGACCGGCCAGTATAAATTGCAGGTCGGCAATATATTGTGCCGACCGGCCATTTATTTTGCCGACCGACCATTTTTGCTAGCCGACGACCTTCCGGAGCACTCTACAAATTGAGTGGATGCCAGCTGTGCCAGCTGGAGGGCACAGACTGGATCCTCCATACACGTGTATGGAGGATCTTTGCTCTTAGTTTGAAGCTTCTAAGAGAAGCTTTAGTCTCTTGGCTGTAAAAAGGAAGCTCTCATCTTCCTTATACTAGGTTGAAGAAACCAGCTGAGGCACCATTAAAGATACAACCATATATCTATACATTCAACCCCCCTCTTCCAAGCTCTAAAGTCCATTATCCTTGGCCATTTACACACCAACCCATAGCACCATACCTCCAACCTCCATTGCAGCCATTTGAAGTTGTTTTCCAGAGCCTAGGAGTGCTACAACTCAAGCCAAGGACCTGCCAAAGACAAGTCTTCAAGGGTAAGCTTCCATTTTCCCTTTTCTAGTATTTTCTTGATTCATTTATAAGCCATTCGTTCTTGCTGTTTTGGGCTCCGACCCTAACTGGAACTAGGCTTATTTTGAGCCATTTTTCATGTTTGATTAAGGGCCTTTACCTGTTTGAGGTCTCCTTGTTGCACTTGCTTCATTACCCCTTTGTATGCCATAATCTTGCATAGTATTTTTGGCCTATGTATGATCTGTTTTGGAGCATGATGTAAACTGTAGATAGGCTTATTTTGAGCCCTTATTCAACATTTAAGAAGGGCTCATCTCTGTTTGGGACCTCCATGTGCCACTTGTCATTATACCCCTCTTTGGTCCACATTTTTGCATGATTTATTAGCCTATTATGCTTCCATTTTTGGGTGATTTTCAGAACTGAAAACAGTCTTATTTTTGCCTCCTCTTCATGTTTCATTGAGGGTATTTCACTGTTTGAGGCATCCTTTATATACTTTGTGTTATATCCCTATTTTGGCCATATTTTTGCATAGTATTTTTGGCTTGTTTGCATACTGTTTTGGGTCTAGCTATCAACTGTAAAATGTCACATTTTTGGTCCCTCTCCAACATTGTTGAAGGACCCTCAGCTGTTTGGGGCCAGCAGCTGTGAGTTGCTTCTTTATCTCACATTTAGGGCCATTTTTGCATGCTAGTTTTGCCCTACTTGTGCTTACTGTTTGGCCATGCTTTGAACTGTAAAAATGCTTATTTTGGGGCTGCCTTGCTTCTGTATTTTCATTCCATGTACCAATTATGCATGCTTTGTATAGCTGTAAGCCATTTCATGTACCTAGTTTTGCATTTCGGGTCGCATGCCATGCATCGGGTGTCATTTCGCCTTGTTTCGGGGCTGTTTTGCCCCTCATTTTGCTACTGATTTTTGCATGTTTGCATATCATACTCCATGTTTTGCCATGTCTTGTTAGAGTGGCATTCCGTACCGTAGGTTCGGTCCTCGGTTTGCGTGCACGCACTTCGAGTTGTCTCATTTTCATCTTATGGCCACTGATGTGGGTGCGGCTGAGGTCCACTCACATTGGTGTAAGTCCATCTTGCATTGTGTATGCCATGTTTCAATGCGTTGTGCATGTTATGTTGTTAGCATTGTGTGTGCCATGTAGTTGTATTGCATGTTTGTATGTTTGCTTGCATGCTTAGGTCGCATGTGCATTGTTGTGCATTGCCTCACCTCTTGACGAATCATGGTTGAGGTTGGGCCCCTTTTATGTTTTGTGTGCATTGCATTTGACATTGAAATGCATACTTGACTCTTTGGCCATCATGCATTGAAATGCGTGATTGGTGGCCCGAGGGTCGAGGGCCATGCTCCCTTGAGTCCATTACATGATAGGGAGTGTGTCCATGCATACATTTGCCTAAAAATTCCATGCCATACACTGCTTGCCCTCTGTTGCTGTCAAAACTGTCTTCTGCAGGAAGTTTCTGCCGACCGGCATCATTTAGTGCCGGCCAGCAATCCTTCATGGGCCGAGGGCTTCATTAACTGCCGGTGGAAATTATGTATTGCCGGTGTGCATTTCCTCCAGCCGATGATATTCTGCAGTGTGCAAGGGACCTGTCCCGGAACTTTGGCATTTTTCAGAGAAGCAAGGCAGTAAAAACAGAGGCAGCAATGGTATGGTGCGGACTTTCCGGGCGAGACCGGTTCGAGCATGCATCATTCGCGCATCCCGAGGAAGCGGCCGTGGCCACTTCTCTTCTTGTATTTATTCTGATAATTAATTAGAAATTCTGTAATAATTTATTTGTTTATTATTCGGACTGTAATATTTATTCGGACCCTCCGAGTGAGGGCAATTGTGTAATAAGTGTGCGTGAGTGTGCGTATGTCTTCCAACCCCACGTCTTTCTTCCCTTTTATTTACCAGCTTATGATGGTTAGTATTAGGACATGTTTAAATTAGCATACCTTATGTCATGCATGCGTGCATCCATACATTTGTCTTGCATGCACCGGGCTCGGTACATCATGCTAACTGCACTTGTATTTCAATTCCAAATTGAATACGTGCATCAATTGATTGCATTTCATATGCCATGTTTAGGTTAGCCGAGCCTACTCTAAATGCATCATGTATGTGTTGCATTAGACATTTAAAACATGGACTTGGATCATGCATTGATTACTAATGAGTTCTCTGCTTTGGCACGGAGTACGATGTAAGTATTTTCCATGCTTTAGCACATCACATGCGTGTGAATGATATCATGACAGCATACTTACCATGCGGCTAGATGCTTATGTGATAAACTGCTTGGATGCCTGTGAGTGAAGGTTGGATTGCTTGAGTTGGAATAGCTCGTTGAAATCCGCATTTTAGCCTACTTGAGAGTAGCAAATTCCAATACTTTTTTTCAAAACAAACGGATATGCAATGCTTATTTCCAAATTAGGCGATCTAGTCTATACTTGTGTGCTGTGCGCATAACATAGTAATTCTAGGCTAATAACCGGAATAAGAACACATAACATTGTCAAAACTGGATATCATGGTTAGTAGAGGCCGATCTTCGGATCGGGCGAGAGGGGGTGCTCATAGCTGACCTTCCCCAATCGTACCCAAGTTCCCGAGCCGAGGCAACTTTGGTGATGACGGACACGTGGCCTTTGGCACCGAGTCAGGGTTTCCTAAATTCCCCCATTTTAAAATATTTAGGTGGCGACTCTGTATCTGGCAAAGCAGTCCATGTTTGACACTTCTTTTCAAAAAATCTGTTTCTCAAAACGATTTGCCGGATTTGGACTCTTTGGTTCAGATTAAGAACCGTGACACAATTTGAGTCCGAACTGTAGCCTGAGGCCCACGGGCGCGTCTACAATCATACGGATTTCTCTTGGTTTGATTGAACCTCAAATTTCAAACGCAATTCTTTTCATTAGTAAATTTCATCCACATTACATAATTATGTCATCATGAGATTCTTATAACCTATGAAGCACGGGTACGAGTATGAGCGTTGGTAATGGTACGATACGGGTACGTCGATACTGTAATTCATGGACAACTGTAATTCACTCCACATAAGCACATAAATACATAAGCACTTACGAATTTCATTTCCGGATAATGATAGTCCCGAGACGTTACTAGAGTTCCGGTTAGAAACAGCGTTGATCAAGTGCTTTTCCAACAAGACTCCCAGAAACTCAAGGATCCAATCAACATCCTAGAAATTAAATCCCATACCCACATAGTCACATAAGCATGTTATCAAATAAACACATAGCATATGGTACTACTTCTACGTCTCTATCAAGCGAGACAAACCCATTGTGATACTAATCACTTCCCACGTACTCAAAGTATTCGAACCCGGTACGCTCTGATACCAAGTTGTAACGCCCTCAAAATAAGACAAGCATTTACATATAAACTAACCACATTCCTTTATTTGATTGAGTTTCATTACATAAGTATTACATGTTAACCTCATAACAAAATGCCCTACGGGCTTACAGCTTTCCAAGTTAACACTTGGTTACAACGAAGAGTTCTAACTCGTTTACACATTAAGCCCTTGGCTTGAAATTACATGTAATACATCAAAAGTAAAACGACAAAACTATGCCCGCCACTAGCCTCCCAGCTATGTCCTTGGAGGTGGCATGCTTCCTGCACCTGAAAATGATATTCCCATATAGGGTGAGCCACAGCCCAGTAGAAATACACTAAACCAACCATGGACAATGACTAAAACATTAGCAACTGATAGTTGGTCAACACTGATACAATCACATAAATTACATATTTATGTCAACGACTTACAAGTCCCAATTACTTTTCATTTTCCCTTTTTCAACAGATAAGCATGCTAGCTCTATCATCATTTCCACAGATATGTATAAAAACTATATCTCACATTCAGATAAGCATAAAAGCTATACCCACATTCTCAACAGATATGTATATCAACAATATCCACAGATAAGCATACAAGCTGTATCCACACTCTACAACAGATATGTATATCAACAATATCCACAGATAAGCATACAAGCTGTATCCACACTTCACAAAGATAAGCATATGAGCTCTATCTTCACTTCTCTAGACAAGCATATGAGCTCTGTCTACGGAGTTCATCCCCTATCTCCTCCCAATACCTATCCGGTTTAGAGGTACATCCCCTATCTTCCCCTAAACCGCGGAGTACATCCCCTATCTCCTCCTCTACACATAACGTATATAAACACATTGGTTCTATATACAATCACACAATACATACAATTAATGTATACTATCAACCGTCAAGTTCCATGACACATTCCATTGATTAGTTTCCGTTTACTTAATCATCAAGCATTGTCTACAACAATCACGACTATCCTCCACCGATAGCCCAAAGCAGTTATTTCTAAACAGAAAATAAATGCACAATGGATATTCAATCAACATTTCATTCCTTCATTCCTCTCAATTAATTATCCCAATTAATTAAACAATGTAATTAGGTCAATTCCCATAATTAACATTTCAACCCTTAGGTCCCATTTTCATCAATGATTCAACATTAATTCCATTTTCCTTGCCAAACATGCATCTAGGTTTATTATGAATAAAACCCCAACTTTTGTAAAATTACGCAAAAGTCCCAAACTTTCACCAAATTACCAAACCAAGCCCAACATCTCAAATTACCAAAATTTAAAGACAAAACCCATAGAGAGGAGTAGGTTATCCCTACCTCAAATTCGGAGTTCCAAAGGAGAAGACGACAAAACCCAACGTGCTCCAAAACCCGAGATTTTCAGATTAAAATGAAGCCATCGACGATCAACAACTTTTTTGTAAAGGCCAAAGGTGAGTAAATCACTCCTACTAGATCAAAACCTAGAGAGAAGGTAGAGTCTAGAGTGAGAGGCTCAACAATGGTGATTTTGGAAAAGTAAGAGAGAGAAGAGAAAGTGAAAAAGTGACTTGAAAAGTCACAATTTCGGGACTTTAACCCAGGTCTCCGCTCGAGCGTAAAACACCCCGCTCGAGCGGCCACTCACAGACTTCCGCTCGAGCGGCCAACACCCCGCTCGAGCGGCCACTCACAGACTTCCGCTCGAGCGGCCAACCTCCGCTCGAGCTCCCAACCCTACGCTCGAGCTCACAACACTGCACAACAAGATACTGGATGGACGTAATCTACGCTCGAGCGCCAACACCTCCGCTCGAGCGTACAGGTCAAAAATCTGGGCAACTAGTTTTGGTTTCTAAACTCAACCAACCTGTAACAAACCCGCTCAACACATCCTATAACTCAAATACAACGTAAGAAAGGATGTAAACAAGATAATAAACAACTACCAACATCCACGGACACATGTCCGGATCACTATACAACAAGGGTAAACCTGGGATCGCTATAACCTCCCCCCCTTAAAGAATTTCGTCCCCGAAATTAAACACAAGTTTTCAAAAACAAGTTTTCCTCCATTTTAAACAATGTTACATTTTAACATTCAACAATTCGACCCATTACCGGTCATCCCATCCCTTTAACAAGAGACATATCACAATATGTAAACAACATATGTACTTTCAACATGCATCAACATTATGCACTATCCTTCCAATTTCAACAATATATTTAACACATATAATGTCACTTTCAACTTCCATATTAGGCAAGTTTCAAAACATACTTCCAATAACCAAAACATTTTCAATGTTTCACAACTTAAGACATATATCAAAGCTCTTAAGTTCAACAAAACGTAAAATTTAAATACAAGATCACACATCAACAAACAAGTCCGGATATTTCTCACGGACTTCCAACTCACGTTCCCAAGTGGCTTCCTCCACTCCGTGATGTTTCCACAAGACTTTCACCAAAGGAATGGTCTTGCCACGCAGGACCTGATCCCGCCTATCCAAGACCCGAACCGGTCTCTCCTCATACGAGGCATCCTCATCTACCTCTAAATCGCTCCAATCCAGCACATGTGATGGATCTGGCTCATACTTCCGAAGCATACTCACATGAAACACGTCATGCACTCCGGCACACTGCGGCGGTAAGGCTAACCGATAAGCAACCTCACCAATCCTCTCAAGGATCTCAAAAGGACCAATAAACCGAGGGGATAACTTCCCACTCTTCCCAAACCTCGTCAGGCCTCGTCTAGGTGATATCTTCAGAAAGACATGATCACCTACCTCAAACGCCAAAGGCCTCCTCCTACGGTCGGCATAACTCTTTTGTCGACTCTGGGCTGTAACAAGCCTCCTACGGATAAGCTCAACTTTCTCCGTCGTCTCCCTAACCAACTCCGGACCCAACAAAGGTGCATCACCCACCTCGGCCCAACAAACTGGAGACCTACACGGTCGGCCATACAAGGCCTCAAACGGTGCCATACCGATGCTAGACTGAAAACTATTGTTGTAGGCAAATTCTACCAATGGCAAGTGCCTCTCCCACGTCCCACTGAAGTCCAGGACACAACCCCGAAGCATATCCTCGAGGATCTGAATAGTACGCTCGGACTGCCCGTCAGTCTGAGGATGATAAGCCGTACTAAAGGTCAACTTAGTGCCCAGGGCACTCCGCAAACTCTGCCACAACCTAGCAGTAAAACGAGGATCTCTATCTGAGACGATCGTCACTGGGACCCCGTGCAATCTCACTACGTCCCGAATATACAAAGCGGCAAGATGATCTACCGAATCTCTCACGCGCATAGGAATAAAGTGCGCCGACTTAGTCAACCGGTCTACAACCACCCAAATAGCATCACTACCCCGCTGAGTCTTCGGAAGACCTACAACGAAGTCCATAGTGACATGCTCCCACTTCCACTCGGCAATAGGCAAGGGTTGCAACAAACCCGCTGGCCTCTGATGCTCGGCCTTCACTTGCAGGCAAGTAAGGCACTTCGATACGAAAACAGCCACATCTCTTTTCATACCCCGCCACCAAAACTGGCGACCCAAATCCTGATACATCTTAGTACCTCCCGGATGCACCGCAAGGCGCGAATGGTGAAACTCTCGGAGTACTTCCTCACGGCAAGCCTCCGGTACAAACAAACGGTCTCGGTATCTCACACTCAGGTCGGGATACACCGTCAAACCCTTCTCAACTTTCCCACTGGAGATCTTCTCTCGGAGGGATTCTACCTCAAGGTCACCTCTCTGTGCCTCTAACACTCTAGTCACAAGTGTAGGCTGCACCACGACAGAAAACAAGGCCGCAGCCTCAACAGATTCGCCCAGTAGCAAATCAAACTCGCCAAGTGCTCCCAACATCACCCATTCCCGGATGGCTATACAAGCTACATCACTAATGATTTTCCTACTAAGGGCATCGGCCACAACATTGGCCTTTCCCGGATGATAATGTAACTCAAAATCATAGTCTTCGATGAACTCCATCCATCTCCTCTGCCTCAGATTCAAGTCTCTCTGTGTAAACAGATACTTCAAACTCTTATGATCCGAGAATACCTCGAACCTCTCACCATAAAGGTAGTGCCTCCAGATTTTCAAGGCAAAAATCACAGCTGCTAACTCTAGGTCGTGTGTGGGGTAATTCTTCTCGTGTATTTTCAACTGACGTGAGCCATAAGCTACCACTTTTCCCTCTTGCATCAACACACAACCCAAACCCTCTCGTGAAGCATCACAATAAACCGCATAACCCAACCCTCTCTCCGGAATAATCAACACCGGAGCGGTGGTCAATCTAATTTTCAACTCTTGGAACGACCTTTCACAAGTCTCACTCCACACAAACTTGACTCCCTTCTGAGTCAGTCTAGTCAACGGTGACGCTAACCTGGAGAAATCTTTCACAAACCGACGGTAATACCCAGCCAATCCCAGAAAACTGCGGATCTCAAACACACTCTTAGGCTGTGCCCAATCTTGCACTGCCTCAACCTTGGATGTATCAACAGACACCCCTTCCCCGGATACCACGTGGCCTAAGAATTTGACTTCCCTCAGCCAGAACTCACACTTCCCAAACTTGGCATACAGCCTATGGGCTCTAAGTAACTCAAGCACCACTCTCAAGTGTGCCTCGTGCTCCTCCTCAGAAGACGAATAGATAAGGATATCGTCCACGAAAATAACCACAAATCGGTCTAAGAACTCCCGGAAAATCCGGTTCATCAAGTCCATAAAGACTGCCGGTGCATTGGTAAGTCCGAATGGCATCACCAAAAACTCATAATGGCCATACCGCGTACGGAATGCCGTCTTAGGAATATCTTCCTCCCTGACCCTCAACTGATGGTAACCCGATCTCAAGTCTATCTTAGAGAAACAACGGGAACCCTTCAACTGGTCAAACAAATCATCTATACGGGGCATAGGGTACTTATTTTTAACCGTAGCCCGATTCAACTTCCGGTAGTCTATACACAATCTCAAGGCACCATCTTTCTTTTTAACAAAGAGGGCCGGTGCTCCCCACGGCGAAACACTAGGGCGAACAAAGCTCTTATCGAGCAATTCCTGGAGCTGAACTTTCAACTCAACCAACTCTGCTGGAGCAAAACGGTAAGGTGCCATAGAAATCGGCGCCGTACCAGGCACTAAATCAATAGAGAACTCTATCTCTCGGTGAGGTGGCAAACTAACAAGATCTTCGGGAAAAACATCCGAATACTCACAAACCACCCTCGGCAATACATGCTGGGTCTCACCACTCTCACCACTCTCAAAGCTAGCAAGTAGACTACTAAGCTCACTTCGCCCTCGCGAATCATACCCCAGTGGCAAAACACTACCAACCCGGTCTCCCAAGAAATGGAACCACTCCCCGCTCAAGGTACATAACGTAACCCTCTGGCGGTAGCAATCAATAACAGCCCGGTATGACGATAGCCAGTCCATACCCAAAATAACATCAAAACCCTTCATGGGCATGACAACAAACGGAAAAGGAAGCCTATAATCGGCGACCTCAATATCACATCCTCTAACACCCTGTTTTAGAATCAACTCACCACCCAAAGGCGATACCACACAAATAGGAGATGCTAACTGTGCTAACTCCAATTCCAAAACAGATGCAAATGCAGCAGATACAAAAGAATGAGATGCACCCGTGTCTATCAACACATTAGCAACTGAGTTGCAAAACAGAAAAGTACCTCTCACCACCGATGGAGCCGGTACTAAGTCCTGCGCGGTAACAGCATACACGCGCCCCGTAGGCCCCTGGTCTACCTGCTCACCTCTTGGAGCAAAAGACTGCTGCACAGACTGGGATGACGAAGCTCCCGGATTGGCCCTCGAGGCCTGCACAGACTGAGCTGGCTGAAAACCCTGTGTCTGCCTAGAACCAGACGCTCCCGAAGTGGCACTCAACTGTGGGCAAAACCTCTTCATGTGCCCAGGTTGTCCACACTGATAACAAGTCAAGAGCTGCCCCCTGCCCAAACTCTGACTCTGCGGTCTAGCTGAAGAAGAAGCAGCTTTCTGACCCCCACCCTTCTGCGGGCAAACAGATACCTTGTGACCCAGCTGGCCACACTTGTAACAGGTGAAATCCCCCTGACCACCTCTCCCGGAGCCTGCACTCGGCACTGGGAAGGTCGATCTAGCAACACCACCCTGCGACTGCTGAGGGTTAGAACCCCTCTGCCTCCTGCCATCACCCTGACTATCTTGGCTCCTCTTGGAGCCTCTCTGACCCTCATCCTCCTCCTGCATCATAAGCTCCATATGAGCTGCAGCGTCCACTAGGTGTCTATACTCTCGAATATAAGATCCACCAATTCTCAACTTGAGGCCCCGCCTCAACTTCCGCTCAAACTCATAGCAACGGCGTTCCTCAGACGCCACCAGTTCAGGTGCAAACCTAGACAGACTGGTAAAAGTAGCCTCAAACTCGGCCACTGACAAGCCCTGCTGATTAAGCCGGCTAAACTGATCCCTCAGCTTCTCCCTAGCTACTGCAGACAAAAACCTCTCCTGAAAAGCATTCACAAATGCCTCCCAAGTACCACCAACACGAGCCTTCTCGTACTTCCACCATTGACCCGCATCTCCCTTCAGTTGGAAGGATGCCAAGGTCACTTTCAGTGCTCCGTCCTCGATGCCAAGCATCTCAAACGTCTTCGTTGTCTGTTCGAGCCATTCATCTGCCTTAAGCGGCTCTTTAGGATCCCCGATAAACTCGTCCGGATTACACCGAAAGAACTCCCTCTTCAAGAAGGACGGCCCTACCTCAGCTGCCTGATTCTCAGCCCTAAGAATACCCAAAGCTCCTGCTAACTCTCTGGCCAAGGCACCCATAGCCTGCTGACCTACTGGCTCAGCCACAGTGGCCTGACCAACTCCCTCCTGTACTGCCGGAATCTCACCCGGTAACGGTACTTCCTGCCTCGCAGGTCTACCACGCCTAGCTCCTCTTCCTCGTCCTGACATCCTAATAAAGGCAACACAGAACATTAGCACATTCACGAATGTGCCGAAACTAAACACTCACGTCCTAATGCATGGACAACTGTAATTCACTCCACATAAGCACATAAATACATAAGCACTTACGAATTTCATTTCCGGATAATGATAGTCCCGAGACGTTACTAGAGTTCCGGTTAGAAACAGCGTTGATCAAGTGCTTTTCCAACAAGACTCCCAGAAACTCAAGGATCCAATCAACATCCTAGAAATTAAATCCCATACCCACATAGTCACATAAGCATGTTATCAAATAAACACATAGCATATGGTACTACTTCTACGTCTCTATCAAGCGAGACAAACCCATTGTGATACTAATCACTTCCCATGTACTCAAAGTATTCGAACCCGGTACGCTCTGATACCAAGTTGTAACGCCCTCAAAATAAGACAAGCATTTACATATAAACTAACCACATTCCTTTATTTGATTGAGTTTCATTACATAAGTATTACATGTTAACCTCATAACAAAATGCCCTACGGGCTTACAGCTTTCCAAGTTAACACTTGGTTACAACGAAGAGTTCTAACTCGTTTACACATTAAGCCCTTGGCTTGAAATTACATGTAATACATCAAAAGTAAAACGACAAAACTATGCCCGCCACTAGCCTCCCAGCTATGTCCTTGGAGGTGGCATGCTTCCTGCACCTGAAAATGATATTCCCATATAGGGTGAGCCACAGCCCAGTAGAAATACACTAAACCAACCATGGACAATGACTAAAACATTAGCAACTGATAGTTGGTCAACACTGATACAATCACATAAATTACATATTTATGTCAACGACTTACAAGTCCCAATTACTTTTCATTTTCCCTTTTTCAACAGATAAGCATGCTAGCTCTATCATCATTTCCACAGATATGTATAAAAACTATATCTCACATTCAGATAAGCATAAAAGCTATACCCACATTCTCAACAGATATGTATATCAACAATATCCACAGATAAGCATACAAGCTGTATCCACACTCTACAACAGATATGTATATCAACAATATCCACAGATAAGCATACAAGCTGTATCCACACTTCACAAAGATAAGCATATGAGCTCTATCTTCACTTCTCTAGACAAGCATATGAGCTCTGTCTACGGAGTTCATCCCCTATCTCCTCCCAATACCTATCCGGTTTAGAGGTACATCCCCTATCTTCCCCTAAACCGCGGAGTACATCCCCTATCTCCTCCTCTACACATAACGTATATAAACACATTGGTTCTATATACAATCACACAATACATACAATTAATGTATACTATCAACCGTCAAGTTCCATGACACATTCCATTGATTAGTTTCCGTTTACTTAATCATCAAGCATTGTCTACAACAATCACGACTATCCTCCACCGATAGCCCAAAGCAGTTATTTCTAAACAGAAAATAAATGCACAATGGATATTCAATCAACATTTCATTCCTTCATTCCTCTCAATTAATTATCCCAATTAATTAAACAATGTAATTAGGTCAATTCCCATAATTAACATTTCAACCCTTAGGTCCCATTTTCATCAATGATTCAACATTAATTCCATTTTCCTTGCCAAACATGCATCTAGGTTTATTATGAATAAAACCCCAACTTTTGTAAAATTACGCAAAAGTCCCAAACTTTCACCAAATTACCAAACCAAGCCCAACATCTCAAATTACCAAAATTTAAAGACAAAACCCATAGAGAGGAGTAGGTTATCCCTACCTCAAATTCGGAGTTCCAAAGGAGAAGACGACAAAACCCAACGTGCTCCAAAACCCGAGATTTTCAGATTAAAATGAAGCCCTCGACGATCAACAACTTTTTTGTAAAGGCCAAAGGTGAGTAAATCACTCCTACTAGATCAAAACCTAGAGAGAAGGTAGAGTCTAGAGTGAGAGGCTCAACAATGGTGATTTTGGAAAAGTAAGAGAGAGAAGAGAAAGTGAAAAAGTGATTTGAAAAGTCACAATTTCGGGACTTTAACCCAAGTCTCCGCTCGAGCGTAAAACACCCCGCTCGAGCGGCCACTCACAGACTTCCGCTCGAGCGGCCAACCTCCCGCTCGAGCGCAGAATGCACTCGCCCAGCACATTTGCAGAACCAGGCCTCCGCTCGAGCTCCCAACCCTACGCTCGAGCTCACAACACTGCACAACAAGATACTGGATGGACGTAATCTACGCTCGAGCGCCAACACCTCCGCTCGAGCGTACAGGTCAAAAATCTGGGCAACTAGTTTTGGTTTCTAAACTCAACCAACCTGTAACAAACCCGCTCAACACATCCTATAACTCAAATACAACGTAAGAAAGGATGTAAACAAGATAATAAACAACTACCAACATCCACGGACACATGTCCGGATCACTATACAACAAGGGTAAACCTGGGATCGCTATAAATATGTTAAGATCCAATCTACAATTAACATTTAATGTCAAAAGTAAAAGTATAAATCAAAATTAAATGTCAATATATTAAATAACTTACAAACCATAGTTTAATTTTAAAATCATACTAAGCATAAATCAAAAAATTTTAAAAAAAGAAAAAGAAATCTTGTGAAAGGAGTTTTATCTATATAGCAGAAGAAAATATTGTTTCAACTAAGGTAGGTACAGATTGGGTATATACTACGTACGTCTAGGTATGCAAAAAATTAAGAAAAAAAATTTGAATACGTGTTTTGTGTACCCGATACGTATACAGAAGTACCATAGGAGATACTAAACGTCGGTAAGTACCCAGTACGGGTACGACATGTTTTTCGAAATACCCATACTTCATAGCTTATAACCTAGTGTAACTTTATCTTTGGCTCCACTTTTACCATGGGGAGAGATTATTGGAATTACAGGTCGTTTTGCCTTTATCTGCAGGTGACTCCTGATTTCTATTTTTAGAAGGATTTGGGATTGGATAACTTAGATACTGTGGAGATTATAATGGCTCTAAAAGAGGAGTTTAAGCTAGAGATTCTAGTTAAAGAAGCTGATAAGATTGACTCATGTTTTCTTGCAATTGAGTATATCCATAACCATCCAATGGCTAGTTAATCTTAATGAATTCCTCTGGTTTGAGTTTCAATCATGTTTCATTTGCTTATATTGTTCCTTAAAAACAACTGTTCAAGTCCTTTCTTTCTTTGATTTGGGTGTTATAGACACCCCATTTTTTACTGCCCTTAAGACTTGGGCGCCATTGATTGATCACTCGATGATGAAAGTTATGCTATGCAAATGTTCGATTTTTTCAGCAATGAGAGCTTCTAATTGCCAACCTTACACCCTATTTTGGATCAAAACGTTTTTTGACCAAAACAATTTTAGAACTTAAAACCCTCTCTTTCAAAATATTTTTGAAAATGTTTCTACGATGCTCCGAGGCTCAAATTTCGTTAAATATTGCGCTTTTCGGTAAACTGAGCAAGGACAAAGTGGAGATAAATGGAAAAGAGGTGAACTCTTTGAAAAATATTTTTTAAACCTCTTATGTATAGGTTTGGAGTTGAAGAAAATTAGAGGAGAGGGAAGAAAACTAGTTGAGGAAGAAGTTGGGTATGAAACCGTAAGAGAGAACTGAGTAGCCTCACTAAATCAGGTCTATCCTTTTGTAAACTTGGACTTTAGTTGTGAGGCCACCACCATTGAAAATTGGACTTCCGGGGGTTCATTTTACACTCAAGAATATTCTAAAACCGAGTCCGGATGAAAGAGATATGGTTGGTTGAAGTTAGGCATCAATCCGGTTAAACCAAAACTGAGCAACCTTCACTAAAATAGGCATATCTCTTTTCACACTTAGACTTGTGATGTGAGACCACTTCCATTGGAAAGTAGACTTCCGAGGCTTCAACTTAGACTCAAGAATGACCTACAAAAGAGTCTGGATGAAGGAGATATACCCGTTTGAAGTTGGGCCTAGAAGCAAATTTTTGGTGGCCGACTAGCCATCATTGATGGCTGACTGGCCACGATTGATGGCCGACAATGCACACTTCTAGCCGGTCGGCCATTAGTGAAAAAGCTAGGTATTTTTGGCCAACTATCCCCCACAAGCTCCAACTGTTCAAGGCTTGATATTTTGACCTGTTAGGTTGTTTTTCTATATATACCAGGTCAAACCTCTAGATTTAAGGTTCAAAAAATTTCCAAAAGGTCCAATTCTTGGAATTATCTCTCTGTCTCTATCTTGCAACCTATACACCCTCTCTCTACACTTCTTAAGCCAATATTGGAGCTCTCCTTGCTGAGATTTTTGTGTCCAAATTTCAGCCTTTGAGAGTGAAGGACTTGTGATTTGTGAACAAAAGTGTTATTTCTCTTAAAGAGGTCAAATTTTGAGCATCTTTGCACCACTTCTTTTTTTGTCTTTTCTTGCTGATTTAGAAGTGTATTTCAACTATTTTTATGGGCTGAAACTTGTGGTTTAAGGCTATTAAAGGTTAAGGGGTTAATCACCCTTCTTTAAACCTTGTTCTCTAAGCCTTTCCCCTTGTGTTTCCCACCCTTGCATCATCTTTTTTAGAGCTTTTAAAGACTGCTTTTCAAAGCTATCTCAGTGGCTAAAATCATCTTTTGAAGTCCAAAATTGGAGGGGTTAGACTACCCTTCTTGTGTCTTGCTTACTAGCATAGCTTGTGTTATGCTTTAGCCTATTATTCTAGCCTTTGTTAGCTCAATTCCAGCATGTTTTAGGATTGCTTTTAACCTACTTTAGGATTGTTTTGAGCTGTTAGTGGCATTTGAGCTTTGCTTTGCATAGTTGTAGTGTAAGTGCTTTCACTAGCTTGGTGTTTTAAGGCTTTAATTACTATTAGTTTGAGTTGATTGCATGTTTTAGTGCTTTTCCTCACCTCATTTCAGCACTTATAATATCTGCAATCTCCCACATTTCTTCACTTTTTCATTTGCTTTGAGGGTTGTTTCAACCTTAGGGTTGTTTAAGCTTGAGATGGAGGCTCATGCTTAATGGTTTAATCCTCCTTTAAGGGTTCATTACACACGGCATGAAGCTTCTCTCATGCCTTAAACTATCTCTTGGTTGACACTTCTTTCACCTTAGAAGACACTCACCAATGGACTAATTGATTAATAAATGGTTTGGTAACTAAAATGTGTAAACAAAATTGGCAAGTAAAAGAGGCAAAATAAGCATTCTTTGTGTTGCATTGCATGTGTTCAAATCGGGCATTAGTTTGAACACAAGGAAAATGAAACATTTCATACTCAAAAGTGATGAAATGTGCCATTTTCCTAGGTCTCCATTGCCCTTGATCATGCATGATAGAATGATGGTCATTTTGGTCTCATTTTGCATTTATTGAACTTGCACAATTGGTTTGACAAGTCGTCATGCAATGAAATTGCTTGATTGATGGTTTATGAACCAAATCTTGTCCCTCTTTTGATTTTCCCATGAAAATGAGAGGCAAAGTGTGCAAACAATCTATGAGAATACATCGTTTTGCTCTGCTTTGCTCTCTGTTGCAGCAAAAAGAAGGCCGGATCATCAGTGGCCAACGACCACCAACAGTAGTCGACGGCCACCATCAGTAACTGACCAGCAACCAATGAAATTTGCACAGTGTGTTGATAAGATGGAGCAGAGTTGTTCTGGAAGTTAGCAGCACTGTTGGTGTTCAAATATGCAAACATAGGCTTACAGCAGCAAGGCAGTGGCTTTTTGGGTGGAAACCAAGCACGTACATGAGCAGTCGTCGCATACCGAGCCTTTTACTTAGCCAATTGTTATAATTAATTAGTTGTAACTAGTTAATTGTGTATAGTGTTGTGATTAGTTAACTAGAGTAGTTAATTAATCCGGTTTGTAATGATTAGTTAGCTAGTATAGTTAATTAATTCGTTCATTTTTGTTGTAATAAGTAGCTAAGTAGTTTAGCTATTTACTTCATTTGTGTTGTATTAGTTAGCTTAATTAGCGTAGCTAGTTGGTTAACTTATTCATTCGGACCCCCCTCCGCGAGGGCATAATGTTGTAATAAGTGTGCGTGCGTGTGTGTATGTCTTCCAACTCCACGTCTTTCTCTTTTTTATTTAACCACTTTTGATGGTTAGATTAGAGACATATTTCGATTAGCATACCGCATGCTTGCATCCATTCATTTGTCTTGCATACACCGAGGCTCGGCGCATCATTCAAACTGTATTGTTATTTCAATACTTCTTGAATACGTGTTTAATCACATGTTGTTCAAATTGATCCATATGCCATATTAGCAGTCGAGCCTATTAGTTGCATATCGCATGTGTTACATTAGTCATTTTGCATAGTTAGGAATCATGCATTATTTTCTAACTCATATCTTCTTAGCTTAGAGTACTAGGTGAGTTCTTATGCTTTAGCATACTTGCATAAGTGTAAGTAATTGCCATGTTTAGCATGCTTGCCATAAGGCTATGTGCTTAAATGCTAACTGCTTGAATGCCTGTGGATGAAGGCTTGTTGTTTGAATTGAAAATATTTAATAATTGTATGTTTTAAGCCCACTTTGTTGAGTGGTAAATCATGTTTTAAGCCCACTATGTTTGGTGGCAAATCCGCATCTTTAAGCCTACTTGAGGCGGCAAATTCAAACCATTTTCGAAAACAAACATGAGTTGAGTTGTTCTAACTTGAGCAAACTAGTCTATACTTTCTTGTGCGCATCACATACTAAGCTAGCCTAAATAACTGGAATAAGAGCACATAATGTTTATAAAAAATCATATCATGATTAGTAGAGGCCGATCTTTGATCGAGCGAGCGGGGTTGCTCAATTCATGACCTTCCCCCCTTGTACCCAAGTTCCCAAGCCGAGGCAACTTTGGTGATGATGGATACGTAGCCTTTGGCATGAGTCAGAATTTCTTAAATTTTTCCAAAATAAAAGATTTAGGTGGCAACTTTGTATCTGGCAAAGTAGTCCAATTTTGATATTATTTGATTCGAAATCAATTTTCCAAAACGATTTGTCAGATTTGGACTCTTTGGTGTTTATCAGTTTTACATTACACTTGTAAGATTAGATTCAGAACCGCAGGAGTCCAAATTGTAGGGCTTTCTTTCAAACCTTCCGAAAGGGAGCGCAAAAAAGGAGAGCTACAGTGAGTATGGCATTTCGGTCATGAACTAGAGAAGGTACTGGCGGGTCTAGGACAACGTGACACTTATATATATTGGAATTGGTAGAGAATGTAAAATTTATTTGTGTTTGAGTGATTGAGTAATATAAGAGGTATGAAAGTTTGTGATTGACTTGAAGCATGACTATATAATGCCGCACGATCAAATCAATAATTTTTTCGTGTGGTTGATTTGAGGACAACGTCACGTGATGCTTTATATTTATTGTGATTGATGGTGAATGTATAACTCATGTGTTGGGTGATTAAAAATATGAGTATGCATAGAGATTGATTGGTTTAAAATATAGTCCTATAGTGTCACAAGACTAACTAATAATTTTCCATCCGCTATTATTTTTGTGCAGAAAAATTATTTTTTGATCCAAAAGTATCACATGATCACGTTCCTCATCAGTCACAATTCATCGTACCATCCCATATTTTATAACCAGTCAACATGAATTCTACCCTTCCCCAATAACAATACTGTTAAAATGTGGAGTAGAGGTGGCCCAAGAACCACCAATAACTTGTCTGTGGTGCACTACATACAAACTGCAGTAACTAACTAACCCACTTTATCTGGAGTTGGTTGGGGTCTCTATTCATTTCTTGATCTTGTGTGTAAAACCTGTCTGAAAACACTTCATATGTCTTCTCTTTTCTCTTTCTATTCCCATTCTTGGAAAGAAGCAACAATGGGGAATCAAGAAAGAAATACAGAGGCCACCGATGATGCAATAATATGTCATCATTTTCGGACTACAATCTTTATCTTCCCATGGACATCATCTTTGACATTCTCAATCGTCTCCCTGTCAAATCTCTCCTCCAATTCAGGTGCATGTGCAAAACCTTCCGGCACCTCATCTCTAACCTTACCTTCATCTCCTCCCACCTCCTCCACCACCGCACCACCACCACAGGTGCCACCATTTTCATCTTCAAACACCGCACCACCACCTCACTCTCTCTGTTACAATCTCAAAACCCTAACAATCTAGTCCACCCCTTTCCCAACCACACTCGCTAACTACGCCTAATCGGCTCCATCAATGGCCTCCTCTGTTTCTGTCTCTGTCTCTCTCTCCCTCGCCATCCACTCCATTCTGATCAACGCATCATCGTCCTATGGAACCCCGCTACCTAGCACATCACATCTCTCCCCCCTCCCACCATCCAAATTCCTCGTAGGTTTTTTCACCTCTCTCTCGGGTTCGGATTCCGATCCCCATTCGATTCTACTTCTTCTGCCACTGATTACAGGGTCGTCAGGATAGTTTCTTTCAAGTTACAGACCCGAGTCGAGGTCTACTCTGCAATTTTTGATTGTTGGAGAGAGATTTAGGTTATGGATTTGCGCTTTTATATCCATAAATTGTCTTGTTAGGTGATTGTCAATGGAGCTCCCTATTGGTTGCTCTCAACTGCTTCAAATCATTGTTTGTGCTTTACATGGTTTGATGTTCAAAATGAGGCTTTTGTTATGTTGTTGGGGCTCGATTTTTCGGGGTTCTATGACGGGACTTCTATCCACTGGAAATTAATGGATTGGAATGATAATGCTACTGTGTTTGTGTGTGGTTCTGGCAACCCATATGTCGATGTGTGGATAATGGAGGATTGTTGTGGCGGTGAGAGCAATTGGTGTAAGAAATTTGTGATTGGACCGATTTTGGGTGTTGAACGATTCTGGTTATTGCAATGCACGAAGAATGGTGAGATTATAGTAGAAGATGCACGGGAAGGATATTCTTGTACAACTCCCAAAATGGAGAGACTAAGTATATTCCAATCGATGGAGTTCAATTCAAAGCTTTTCACTATGTAGAGAGTTTGGTTTCGATCAAAGGATTCAAACAACAAGAACTGAACAACCAGCACTAATGTTCTGAAAAGGTTAATTTGTCACTCAATCAGATAAATAACTCAAGCATTTGTTTATGCTACTTACTGCAATGCATTTGGTTTTTGAGTTTTTGGTAGCATATGAATGGGTAGCTTAGACAAAATGGATAGTTAAGACAATATAGATAGTTAATATTCCTTTAATTCCTCTGATTGGATAGCTTAGACAATATGGATAGTTAATATTAGCTAATTCCTCTGATTTGAGTTCCAATCCTGTTTCATTTGCTTATACTTTCCTGCAAAGACAAGTGTTCAAGTCCTTTCCTCCAAATTTGGGTATTACTACAGAATTTTATCCCAGTCAAGGGATGGAATGGAAATAATTGGAGTTTTTTCTGTGCAGTTTGTAGGCCGCTTTGCAATGTTTTCTATGCTTTTGCTTAAAAGGATCTAAATTTCCCTCCTCTCACGCTATGTTTGGTTGAGGAATTTTGGAAGGAATTTGAGGCGTGTGAAATTAGGTGAAATGTAGGTATATTTTATTCATATTTCAGCTATCTTTTCTTTTTTCCTTTCGAAATCTCTTCTCAAATTTCCCAACCAAACACAGCGTCAATGAATTGGCATAGTTCTTGATGTGTCTGCCTTCATTTTTTTAGATGTTATTTCTATTAACATGGTTTTTTTTTTTTTTTTTGATCTTTTATTTTTGTATTGATTAATTTTTGGATAATTGTTGTGGGATCTACTAGTCTTGTTGAACCTTTTTCCCTAGATGTGGAGTGAGGTCTCTTGATGAGAAGAGAAAAGTGCAAAACCAAGTTAGAGGAGCAATATGTGTTGGATGAATGGATTCTTAAAAACTGCTACTGCATTCTCTTTGTTTTTGTGTATGTTTAAGACCATTCATTCTTGGCCCACAGATGTTCTGTAAAGGACAATTCGTCATTTGAATCAGATGAATTTTTGGCCAACTTGAGCATTTGATTTCTTTATGTTACTGCAATGCATTTGTTTGTGATGTTAGGCTTTACTACATGTTTTAGATACTATAATTTTCATTGACACCCCTTCGCTAAGATAATTCCTTCTTTCACTGGATTGCTGCCCAGTTTCTTTTGCTATGGTCATACTGAATTGATTAAACTTCCCAATGCTCTGACTGGTTTTATGGAAGGCTATTGTGCTTTAAGCTATGTTTGGATCATGGATTTGGTTAAAGATTTAGATAGGGAAAAGAAAAAGGGAGAAAATGTTAATGAAATATAAGCTAAATTTGTTCTCTATTTCTCTGACATTCTATTTTCTCTTTCTGAATCTCTACTCAAATCATTGATCCAAACACAACCTTACAGTCTACATAGCATTGGAAATTAATTTTTCTTGCTTTTGGTAGCATATGAATGACGTATAATTGTATTTGGTTTTCAATTTAACTAGTTTCTACTCTACCATTGATTATGGTCTTGTTCTCTCTCTCTCTCTCTCTCTCTCTCTCTCTCTCTCTCTCTCTCTCTCTCACTTTATTTGTGAACATTTGTGTTCAACTGTTTTATGATGTAGTATTGTTTGGGCTGGTTTCAGCAATGTTGGTCCCGTGACTGATGTCCAAACATTCCCCTCCCCTAAAAAATACCTTGCATTACAATTTTCAATTTATTTTATTTTATTCTTATTTTTGTAGCTTAATGTTGTAGATTTTACTAAAGAAAGTTTTGAATACTACTGTGCATTAGAGAAAACAACAAAGAAGAATTGCCAGCAAACAATAGAAATATAAAGATGCCTTATAATTTCATAAAAAAAAAAAGTCCTAGATAATATTTGTACATATATAAAAACAAAAACTAAAATTAAAACTAAAACTAAAAGGTTCCATGTTAACAACATTATTTTAGACCTCATATTTTTGGAATTTAATTTTTTTTAAGCCATTAATATCGTTTGGCTTTCGTCTTGACTTGATTGAACTTCAAACTTCAAAAGCAATTTTTTTTGTCAACAAATTCTGTATTACAACATTACATTTTTATGTCTAGCATGAGATTCTCCTAACCTGGTGTTACTTATCTCTGGCTTGACCTGTACAGTGGGGAGATGTTATTGGAATTACAGCTCATTTGCCTTTATCTGCAGGTGACGTGACTCCTGATGTCCATTTTCAAAATGATTTGGGATTGGATAGCTTCGACAATGTGGAGATTGTATTTGCTCTAGAAGAGAAGTTCAAGCCAGAGATTCCAAATAAAGAAACTAATAAGATTGACTCTTGTTTTCTTACAATTGAGTAAATCTATAACCATCCAATGGCTAGTTAATATTAGTGAATTCCACTGATTTGAGTTCCAATCTTGTTTCATTTGTTTATACTATCCTTTGAAAACAACTACTCTAGTACTTTCTTTCTTTGATTAAGGCATTAGTACAGAATTTTATCCTAGTTAAGGGATGGAATGGAGATCATTGGAGTTTTGTTTGTGTAGTTTGTAGGCTGCTTTGCTATGCTTCTGCTTAACAATATCTAATATTTCCTTCCTCTCATTGAACTGGCACAATTTCTGATGTGCCTGCTTTATTTTTGGAGATGTTATTTCTGTTCAGATGAGTTTTTTAACCATTGCATTTTTTGTTGCATTGATTTATTCTTGGGTAATTGTAGTGGGATCTAGTCCTGTTGGACCATTGCCCTAGATGTGGGGTGACATCATTGTGGGGTTAGGTCTCTTGATGAGAAGAGAAAAGTGCAAAACTAAGAGGAGCAATATGTGTTTAACAAATGGATTCTTAAAAATTGCTACTACATTTGTATATGTTAAGATCATTCATTCTTGACCCACAATAACTATCTATTCAAATATTTAAATTGCTTTAACGTAGAATTCATCTATTACATTCAAAAGAATGAGATAATTTGGGATTGTTGTGCCTCAAGTCCAAGATTTGTTGAAATTTGATATGTTTGAGACTATATTTTTTATATCCATGTATAATGTTAGTTTTGCCACATTTTGTTACGTCTCTAGATGATTATGCTTCTGCTTAACAAGATCTAATATTTCTTCTCTCTTAATGAATTGGCATAATATTTTGCTGTGACTGCTTTTGTTTTTGGAGATGTTATTGTCATTTACATGGTTTTTGTAAAAAAGTTGGTCCAAGATTATAGGTATAGGGTAGCCACATGAACTGAAAAACTTTAACTAGTAAGACAGTGAAATTGGTAGATATCATGATTAGGAGGGGGTTAGTATAATTTGCATACAAGAAACTAAGTGGATGGGTGAGAAATTTAGGGAAATAGAGGATACCTGTTTAAAACTATATTATAGTGGCAAGGATAAAACAAATGAATAGGGTAGAAAATGTAATTGCAGTCATTAGGAAAGGTGATAAGATTATATTAGTTAAACTAGTTACTAGAGAAAATATAGTAAGCGTTATTAGTGCATACACCCCCCACTAAGGATTAGATGATTAGACTCGGGGAGATTTTTAGGATCAAATGGATGATAGGAGATATTCGTATGAGAAACCGTTGTTATAGGTGGAGATTTCAACGACAGGAATAGATAAATTAGATTATGAGATGGTGTATGGTGGGTATGTTTTGGGGGATAGAAATGATGCTGGAGAGAGTATTTTAGATTTTGCGTTAGCTTCTGACCTGGTAGTGGCTAATACTATGTATAAGAAGAAAAATAAGTATTTGATAACCTTTAAGAGTGGGTCAAATAAGAGCCAAATATATTACTTTCTACTAAGAAAAGTGGACATTCTAAAATGTAACGACTGTAAGGTGATTCTTAGAGAGAGCCTGACATTTCAACATAAGATTTTAGTGCTAGATTTATGCTTTAAAAAGCAACACAAAGTTAGAAAAAGATAGTGGGCACCGCAAAACGGGATGGTGGGATGTAAAAGGGGATAAATTATAAATATTTAAGAATAGAATAGATGAAGAAGGTACTTGGGACTTGGAAGATGATGCTAACACTATGTCGAACTCGATGATCAATTGTATGAGGAGAATCTCAAGGGAAGTCCTTGGAGAGTCGAGGAAAAGGGACCCAACTCAAAACTTGGTGATGAAGAAATGAGGTTCAAGAGGTAATGAAGAAGAAAAAAGAGCGCTTTAAAAAGTGGCAAAAAAATAGAACTGAGGAAAACTTTAAGAATTACAGATTAACTAATAAGGAGGTAAAAAAAAGTACTAAGAAAGGCTAAGTTGAAAGCCTATGATGACCTATACACTAGATTAGATAGTAAGGAGGGAATAAGAGAATATAAAACTTACCAAGATAAAAGAGAGGAAAATAAGAGATTTTAATTAGGTATCAAGAGTGAGGACTTTAAGGTGTCGGTGAATGATGAAGAGATTAAGGAGAGGTAAAAGAACTATTTTGAGAAGTTGTTAAATGAGGAACATGGAAGAAGGTCAAAAGGGGAGATGTAACAGTAATACGAAAAACTAAGACTACAGGTTTTATTGCAGGATTAGGAACTTTGAAGTGAAGATTACACTTAAGAAGATGAAATCGAATAAGGTTTTAGGACCTGATGGTATCCCTATTGAAGCTTGGAAATATTTAGGTAAGAATGGGGTTGCTTGGTTGACTAGATTATTTAGCAAAATTTGGTTGATTAGGAAAATGCTAAATGAGTGAAGGAAGATTATTTTAGTACCAATCTATAATAATAAAGGAGATGTCTATAATTGCAACAATTATAGATGAATCAAGTAGATGTGTCATATAATGAAAGTGTGGAAGAGAGTAGTGGAATGTTGATTGCGAGATATAACAGAGGTGTCAAATAATCAATTTGGATTTATGCCCGATATGTTAATAATGGAAACGATCTATCTTTTGGAGAGTAATAGAGAAATATAGAGAGAAGAAAAGAGACACTCATTTGGTCTTTGTCGATCTTGAGAAAGCATATGATAGAGTGCCTCAGGATATAATCTATAGCGATCCCGGGTTTACCCTTGTTATACCGTGATCCGGACATGTGTCCGTGGATGTTGGAAGTTGTTTATTATTTTGTTTACATCCTTTTACTTCGTATTTGAGTTATAGGATGTGTTGGGCGGTTTTGTTTCAGGTTGGTTGAGTTTAGAAACCAAAACTAGTTGCCCAGATTTTTGGCCTGTACGCTCGAGCGGAGGTATTGGCGCTCGAGCGGGTAATACACCCATTCAGTATTTTCCTGTGCAGCGTTGTACGCTCGAGCGTGGTATTGGCCGCTCGAGCGGGGTTGTCTGAGTGCCGCTCGAGCGTATGGTTGGGAGCTCGAGCGGAGGCCTGGTTCTGCAAAAGTGCTGGGCGAGTGCATTCTGCGCTCGAGCGGGAGGTTGGCCGCTCGAGCAGAATTCTGTGAGTGGCCGCTCGAGCGGGGTGTTTTACGCTCGAGCGGAGACCTGGGTTAAAGTCCCGAAATTGTGACTTTTCAAATCACTTTTTCACTTTCTCTTCTCTCTCTTACTTTTCCAAAATCACCATTGTTGAGCCTCTCACTCTAGACTCTACCTTCTCTCTGGGTTTTGATCTAGTAGGAGTGATTTACTCACCTTTGGCCTTTACAAAAAAGTTGTTGATCGTCGAGGGCTTCATTTTAATCTGAAAATCTCGGGTTTTGGAGCACGTTGGGTTTTGTCGTCTTCTCCTTTGGGACTCCGAATTTGAGGTAGGGATAACCTACTCCTCTCTATGGGTTTTGTCTTTAAATTTTGGTATTTTGAGATGTTGGGCTTGGTTTGGTAATTTTGTGAAAGTTTGGGACTTTTGTGTAATTTTACAAAAGTTGGGGTTTTATTCAAAATAAACCTAGATGCATGTTTGGCATAGAAAAATGGAATGATTGTTGAATCATTGATGAAAATGGGACCTAAGGGTTGAAATGGTAATTATGGAAAATGGCCTAATTACATTGTATAATTAATTGGGATAATTAATTGGTGAGAAATGAGGAAATGAAATGTTGATTAAATATCCATTTGTGCATTTATTTTCTGTTTGAGAAATAATTGCTTTGGGCTATCGGTGGAGGATAGTCGAGATTGTTGTAGACAATGCATGATGATTAGGTAAACGGAAACTAATCAATGGAATGTGTCATGGAACTTGACGGTTGATAGAATACATTAATTGTGTGTATTGTGTGATGGTATATAGAACCAATGTGTTTATATACGTTATGTGTAGAGGAGGAGATAGGGGATGTACTCCGCGGTTTAGGGGAAGATAGGGGATGTACCTCTAAACCGGATAGGTATTGGGAGGAGATAGGGGATGAACTCCGTAGACACAGCTCATATGCTTGTCTAGAGAAGTGAAGATAGAGCTCACATGCTTATCTTTGTGAAGTGTGGATACAGCTTGTATGCTTATCTGTGGATATTGTTAATATACATATCTGTTGTAGAATGTGGATACAGCTTATATGCTTATCTGAGGATATTGTTGTTATACATATCTGTTGAGAATGTGGATATAGTTTTTATGCTTATCTGATTGTGAGATATAGTTTTTTTTTTTTTTTACATATCTGTGGAAATGATGATAGAGCTAGCATGCTTATCTGTTGTTAAAGGGAAAATGAAAAGTAATTGGGACTTGTAAGTCGTTGACATAAATAAGTTATTTATGTGATTGTATCAGTGTTGACCAACTATCAATTGCTAATGTTTTAGTCATTGTCCATGGTTGGTTTAGTGTATTTCTACTGGGCTGTGGCTCACCCTATATGGGAATATCATTTTCAGGTGCAGGAAGCATGCCACCTCCAAGGACATAGCTTGGGAGGGTAGAGGCGGACATAGTGTAGTTGTTTTACTTTTGATGTATTATATGTAACTTCAAGCCAAGGGCTTAATGTGTAAACGAGTTAGTACTCTTTTGTTGAAACCAAGTGTTAACTTGGAAAGCTGTAAGCCCGTAGGGCATTTTGTTTTGATGTTAACATGTAATACTTATGTAATGAAACTCAATGAAATAAAGGAATATGGTTGATTTATATGTAAATGCATGTCTTATCTGATGGGTTTAATGTTACTATTTTGAGGGCGTTACAACTTGGTATCAGAGCGTACCGGGTTCGAATACTTTGGGTACGTGGGAAGTGATTAGGATCACAATGGGTTTGTCTCGCTTGATAGAGACTTAAATGTGGTATCATATGCTATGGGCTTAAGTGATAACATGCTTATGTGACTATGTGGGTATGGGATTTAATTTCTGGGATATTGATTGGATCCTTGAGTTTCTGGGAGTCTTGTTGGAAAAGCACTTGATCAATGCTGTTTCTAACCGGAACTCTAGTAACGTCTCGGGACTATCATTATCCGGAAATGAAATTCGTAAGTGCTTATGTGTTTATGTGCTTATGTGGAGTGAATTACAGTGGTCCATGTATTAGGACGTGAGTGTTTAGTTTCGGCACATTTATGAATGTGCTAATGTTCTTTGTTGCCTTTATTAGGATGTCAGGACGAGGAAGAGGTGCTAGGCGTGGTAGACCTGCGAGGCAGGAAGTACTGTTACCTGGTGAGATTCCGGCAGTACAGGAGGGGGTTGGGCAGGCCACTGTGGCCGAGCCAGTAGGCCAGCAGGCTATGGGTGCCTTGGCCAGAGAGATAGCGGGAGCTTTGGGTATTCTTAGAGCTGGGAATCAGGCAGCTGAGACAGGGCCTTCCTTCTTGAAGAGGGAGTTCTTTCGGTGTAATCCGGACGAGTTTATCGGGGATCCTAAAGAGCCGCTTAAGGCAGATGAATGGCTCGAACAGACAACGAAGACGTTTGAGATGCTTGGCATCGAGGACGGAGCACTGAAAGTGACCTTGGCATCCTTCCAACTGAAGGGAGATGCGGGTCAATGGTGGAAGTACGAGAAAGCTCGTGTTGGTGGTACTTGGGAGGCGTTTGTGAATGCTTTTCAGGAGAGGTTTTTATCAGCAGCAGCTAGGGAGAAGCTGAGGGATCAGTTTAGCCGGCTTAATCAGCAAGGCTTGTCAGTGGCCGAGTTTGAGGCTACTTTTACCAGTCTGTCTAGGTTTGCACCTGAACTGGTGGCGTCTGAGGAACGCCGTTGCTATGAGTTTGAGCGGAAGTTGAGGCGGGGCCTCAAGTTGAGAATTGGTGGGTCTTATATTCGAGAGTATAGACACCTAGTGGACGCTGCAGCTCATATGGAGCTTATGATGCAGGAGGAGGATGAGGGTCAGAGAGGCTCCAAGAGGAGCCAGGATAGTCAGGGTGATGGCAGGAGACAGAAGGGTTATAACCCTCAGCAGTCTCAGGGTGCAGTCTCTAGATCGACCTTTCCAGTGCCGAGTGTTGGCTCAGGGAGAGGCAGTCAGGGAGAATTCACTTGTTACAAGTGTGGCCAGCTGGGTCACAAGGTTTCTGTTTGCCCGCAGAAGGGTGGGGGTCAGAAAGCTGCTTCTTCTTCAGCTAGACCGCAGAGTCAGAGTTTGGGCAGGGGGCAGCTCTTGACTTGTTATCAGTGTGGACAACCTGGGCACATGAAGAGGTTTTGCCCACAGTTGAGTGCCACTTCGGGAGCATCTGGTTCTAGGCAGACGCAGGGTTTTCAGCCAGCTCAGTCTGTGCAGGCCTCGAGGGCCAATCCGGGAGTTTCGTCATCCCAGTCTGTGCAGCAGTCTTTTGCTCCGAGAGGTGAGCAGGTAGACCAGGGGCCTACGGGGCGCGTGTATGCTGTTACCGCGCAGGATTTAGTACCGGCTCCATCAGTAGTGAGAGGTACTTTTCTGTTTTGCAACTCAGTTGCTAATGTGTTGATAGACACGGGTGCATCTCATTCTTTTGTATCTGCTGCATTTGCATCTGTTTTGGAATTGGAGTTAGCACAGTTGGCATCTCCTATTTGTGTGGTATCGCCTTTGGGTGGTGAGTTGATCCTGAAACAGGGTGTTAGAGGATGTGATATAGAGGTCGCCGATTATAGGCTTCCTTTTCCGTTTGTTGTCATGCCCATGAAGGGTTTTGATGTTATTTTGGGTATGGACTGGTTATCGTCATACCGGGCTATTATTGATTGCTACCGCCAGAGGGTCACGTTATGTACCTTGAGCGGGGAGTGGTTCCATTTCTTGGGAGACCGGGTTGGTAGTGTTTTGCCACCGGGGTATGATTCGCGAGGGCGAAGTGAGCTTAGTAGTCTACTTGCCAGCTTTGAGAGTGGTGAGAGTGGTGAGACCCAGGTTGTATTGCCAAGGGTGGTTTGTGAGTATTCGGATGTCTTTCCCGAAGATCTTGTTAGTTTGCCACCTCACCGAGAGATAGAGTTCTCTATTGATTTAGAGCCTGGTACGGCGCCGATTTCTATGGCACCTTACCGTTTTGCTCCAGCAGAGTTGGTTGAGTTGAAAGTTCAGCTCCAGGAATTGCTCGATAAGGGTTTTGTTCGCCCTAGTGTTTCACCGTGGGGAGCACTGGCCCTCTTTGTTAAAAAGAAAGATGGTGCCTTGAGATTGTGTATTGACTATCGGAAGTTGAATCGGGCTACGGTTAAGAATAAGTACCCTATGCCCCGTATAGATGATTTGTTTGACCAGTTGAAGGGTTCCCGTTGTTTCTCTAAAATAGACTTGAGATCGGGTTACCACCAGTTGAGGGTCAGGGATGAGGATATTCCGAAAACGGCATTCCGTACGCGGTATGGCCATTATGAGTTTCTGGTGATGCCATTTGGGCTTACCAATGCACCGGCAGCCTTTATGGACTTGATGAACCGGATTTTCCGGGAGTTCTTAGACCGATTTGTGGTCGTCTTCGTGGACGACATTCTTATCTATTCGCCTTCTGAGGAGGAGCACGAGGCACACTTGAGAGTGGTGCTTGAGTTACTTAGAGTCCATAGGCTGTATGCCAAGTTTGGGAAGTGTGAGTTCTGGCTGAGGGAAGTCAAATTCTTAGGCCACGTGGTATCCGGGGAAGGGGTGTCTGTTGATACATCCAAGGTTGAGGCAGTGCAAGATTGGGCACAGCCTAAGAATGTGTTTGGGATCCGCAGTTTTCGGGGATTAGCTGGGTATTACCGTCGGTTTGTGAAAGATTTCTCCAGGTTAGCGTCACCGTTGACTAGGCTGACTCGGAAGGGAGTCAAGTTTGTGTGGAGTGAGACTTGTGAAAAGTCGTTCCAAGAGCTGAAAGCTAGATTGACCACCGCTCCGGTGTTGATTATTCCGGAGAGAGGGTTGGGTTATGCGGTTTATTGTGATGCCTCACGAGAGGGTTTGGGTTGTGTGTTGATGCAAGAGGGGAAAGTGGTAGCTTATGGCTCACATCAGTTGAAAATACACGAGAAGAATTATCCCACACACGACCTAGAGTTAGCAGCAGTGATCTTTGCCTTGAAAATCTGGAGGCACTACCTTTATGGTGAGAAGTTCGAGGTATTCTCGGATCATAAGAGTTTGAAGTATCTGTTTACACAGAGAGACTTGAATTTGAGGCAGAGGAGATGGATGGAGTTTATCGAGGATTATGATTTTGAGTTGCATTATCATCCGGGAAAGGCCAATGTTGTGGCCGATGCCCTTAGTAGGAAAACCATTAGTGATGTAGCTGGTATAGCCATCCGGGAATGGGAGATGTTGGGAGCACTTGCCGAGTTTGATTTGCTACTGGGCGAATCTGTCGAGGCTGCGGCCTTGTTTTCTGTTGTTGCGCAGCCTACACTTGTGATTAGAGTGTTAGAGGCACAGAGAGGTGACCTTGAGGTAGAATCCCTCCGAGAGAAGATCTCCAGTGGGAAAGTTGAGAAGGGTTTGACGGTGTATCCCGACCTGAGTGTGAGATACCGAAACCGTTTGTTTGTACCGGAGTCTTGCCGAGAGGAAGTACTCCGAGAGTTTCACCATTCGCGCCTTGCGGTGCATCCGGGAGGTACTAAGATGTATCAGGATTTGGGTCGCCAGTTTTGGTGGCGGGGTATGAAGAGAGATGTGGCTGTTTTCGTATCGAAGTGCCTTACTTGCCAGCAAGTGAAGGCCGAGCATCAGAGGCCAGCAGGTTTGTTGCAACCCTTGCCTATTGCCCCGTGGAAGTGGGAGCATGTCACTATGGACTTCGTTGTGGGTCTTCCGAGGACTCAGCGGGGTAGTGATGCTATTTGGGTGGTTGTAGACCGGTTGACTAAGTCGGCGCACTTTATTCCTATGCGCGTGAGAGATTCGGTAGATCATCTTGCCGACCTGTATATTCGGGACGTAGTGAGATTGCACGGGGTCCCAGTGACGATCGTCTCAGATAGAGATCCTCGTTTTACTGCTAGGTTGTGGCAGAGTTTGCAGAGTGCCTTGGGCACTAAGTTGACCTTTAGTACGGCTTATCATCCTCAGACTGACGGGCAGTCCGAGCGTACTATTCAGATCCTCGAGGATATGCTTCGGGGTTGTGTCCTAGACTTCAGTGGGACGTGGGAGAGGCACTTGCCATTGGTAGAGTTTGCCTACAACAACAGTTTTCAGTCTAGCATCGGTATGGCACCGTTTGAGGCCTTGTATGGCCGACCGTGTAGGTCTCCAGTGTGTTGGGCCGAGGTGGGTGATGCACCTTTGTTGGGTCCAGAGTTAGTTAGGGAGACGACGGAGAAAGTTGAGCTTATCCGTAAGAGGCTTGTTACAGCCCAGAATCGACAAAAGAGTTATGCCGACCGTAGGAGGAGGCCTTTGGCGTTTGAGGTAGGTGATCATGTCTTTCTGAAGATATCACCTAGACGAGGCCTGATGAGGTTTGGGAAGAGTGGGAAGTTATCCCCTCGGTTTATTGGTCCTTTTGAGATCCTTAAGAGGATTGGTGAGGTTGCTTATCGATTAGCCTTACCACCGCAGTTGTCCGGAGTGCATGACGTGTTTCATGTGAGTATGCTTCGGAAGTATGAGCTTGATCCATCACATGTGTTGGATTGGACTGATTTAGAGGTTGATGAGGATGCCTCGTATGAGGAGAGACCGGTACGGGTCTTGGATAGGCGGGATCAGGTCCTGCGTGGCAAGACCATTCCTTTGGTGAAAGTCTTGTGGAAACATCACGGAGTGGAGGAAGCCACTTGGGAACGTGAGTCGGGAGTCCGTGAGAAATATCCGGACTTGTTTGTTGATATGTAATTTTGTATTTAAATTTTACTTTTTGTTGAACTTAACAGCTTTTATATATGTCTTAAGTTGTGAAACATTGAAAATGTTTTGATTATTGGAAGTATGTTTGGAACTTGCCTCATATGGAAGTTGAATGTGACACTATATGTGTTGAATATATTGTTGAAATTGGAAAGATAGTGCATAATGTTAATGCATGTTGAAAATACATATGTTGTTTACATATTGTGATATGTCTCTTGTTAAAGGGATGGGATGACCGGTAATGGGTCGAATTGTTGAATGTTAAATTGTAACATTGTCTAAAATGAAGGAAAACTTGTTTTAAAAAAACTTGTGCTTAATTTCGGGGGCGAAATTCTTTAAGGGGGGGAGGTTATAGCGATCCCGGGTTTACCCTTGTTATACCGTGATCCGGACATGTGTCCGTGGATGTTGGTAGTTGTTTATTATTTTGTTTACATCCTTTTACTTCGTATTTGAGTTATAGGATGTGTTGGGCGGTTTTGTTTCAGGTTGGTTGAGTTTAGAAACCAAAACTAGTTGCCCAGATTTTTGGCCTGTACGCTCGAGCGGAGGTATTGGCGCTCGAGCGGGTAATACACCCATTCAGTATTTTCCTGTGCAGCGTTGTACGCTCGAGCGTGGTATTGGCCGCTCGAGCGGGGTTGTCTGAGTGCCGCTCGAGCGTATGGTTGGGAGCTCGAGCGGAGGCCTGGTTCTGCAAAAGTGCTGGGCGAGTGCATTCTGCGCTCGAGCGGGAGGTTGGCCGCTCGAGCGGAATTCTGTGAGTGGCCGCTCGAGCGGGGTGTTTTACGCTCGAGCGGAGACCTGGGTTAAAGTCCCGAAATTGTGACTTTTCAAATCACTTTTTCACTTTCTCTTCTCTCTCTTACTTTTCCAAAATCACCATTGTTGAGCCTCTCACTCTAGACTCTACCTTCTCTCTAGGTTTTGATCTAGTAGGAGTGATTTACTCACCTTTGGCCTTTACAAAAAAGTTGTTGATCGTCGAGGGCTTCATTTTAATCTGAAAATCTCGGGTTTTGGAGCACGTTGGGTTTTGTCGTCTTCTCCTTTGGGACTCCGAATTTGAGGTAGGGATAACCTACTCCTCTCTATGGGTTTTGTCTTTAAATTTTGGTATTTTGAGATGTTGGGCTTGGTTTGGTAATTTTGTGAAAGTTTGGGACTTTTGTGTAATTTTACAAAAGTTGGGGTTTTATTCAAAATAAACCTAGATGCATGTTTGGCATAGAAAAATGGAATGATTGTTGAATCATTGATGAAAATGGGACCTAAGGGTTGAAATGGTAATTATGGAAAATGGCCTAATTACATTGTATAATTAATTGGGATAATTAATTGGTGAGAAATGAGGAAATGAAATGTTGATTGAATATCCATTTGTGCATTTATTTTCTGTTTGAGAAATAATTGCTTTGGGCTATCGGTGGAGGATAGTCGAGATTGTTGTAGACAATGCATGATGATTAGGTAAACGGAAACTAATCAATGGAATGTGTCATGGAACTTGACGGTTGATAGAATACATTAATTGTGTGTATTGTGTGATGGTATATAGAACCAATGTGTTTATATACGTTATGTGTAGAGGAGGAGATAGGGGATGTACTCCGCGGTTTAGGGGAAGATAGGGGATGTACCTCTAAACCGGATAGGTATTGGGAGGAGATAGGGGATGAACTCCGTAGACACAGCTCATATGCTTGTTTAGAGAAGTGAAGATAGAGCTCATATGCTTATCTTTGTGAAGTGTGGATACAGCTTGTATGCTTATCTGTGGATATTGTTGATATACATATCTGTTGTAGAATGTGGATACAGCTTATATGCTTATCTGAGGATATTCTTGTTATACATATCTGTTGAGAATGTGGATATAGTTTTTATGCTTATCTGATTGTGAGATATAGTTTTTTTTTTTTTTACATATCTGTGGAAATGATGATAGAGCTAGCATGCTTATCTGTTGTTAAAGGGAAAATGAAAAGTAATTGGGACTTGTAAGTCGTTGACATAAATAAGTTATTTATGTGATTGTATCAGTGTTGACCAACTATCAATTGCTAATGTTTTAGTCATTGTCCATGGTTGGTTTAGTGTATTTCTACTGGGCTGTGGCTCACCCTATATGGGAATATCATTTTCAGGTGCAGGAAGCATGCCACCTCCAAGGACATAGCTTGGGAGGCTAGAGGCGGACATAGTGTAGTTGTTTTACTTTTGATGTATTACATGTAACTTCAAGCCAAGGGCTTAATGTGTAAACGAGTTAGTACTCTTTTGTTGAAACCAAGTGTTAACTTGGAAAGCTGTAAGCCCGTAGGGCATTTTCTTTTGATGTTAACATGTAATACTTATGTAATGAAACTCAATGAAATAAACGAATATGGTTGATTTATATGTAAATGCATGTCTTATCTGATGGGTTTAATGTTACTATTTTGAGGGCGTTACATAATCTGGTAGGTGTTAGAAAAGAAAGGGATGGCTAAATGCTATATTGATGATTGTGGACATGTATAAAAGTGTAGTGACCACTAATAGATCACTAGCTGGAGAGAGATGTAAATTTCCGATTACTGTGGGGTTATAACAAAGATCAACCTTAAGTTCTTATCTTTTTACTTTAGTTATGGATGAGTTGACAAATAATATTCAAGATAATGTATCATAGTGTATGCTTTTGGCAGATGATATCGTGTTAGTGGATGAGACTAGAGAAGAAGTTAACGCTAAATTGGAGACTTAGAGAGAAACACTTGAATCTAAAGGATTAGGATAAATAGAACTAATACAAAATACATGAAGTATAATTTTAATAATACTAACAATGGAAACAGAGGAGAAGTGAAGATTAAGAACTAAGAACTACCTAGGATTGAACTTTTTTCGTTATTTAGGATCAATTATCACAACGGCTGGAGAGATTGGAGCACATTAAGGTGAGGTGGTTTAAGTAGAGGAATGTGTCCGGGATACTGTGCGATAAACGGGTATCCGCTAGATTAAAAAGAAAGTTATATAGAATGATTATTAGACCAACAATATTGTATGTGACGGAATATTTGGCAATTAAGAAATAACATGTAGATACGATGAGTGTTACTGAGATGAGAATGTTAAGATAAATGTGTGACAAGACTAGAAAAGACAGAGTTAGAAATGAGTATATTCGTGAATAGGTAAGAGTAGTACTGATAGAGGATACGATGAGAGAGAATAGATTAAAATGATTTGGTTATATACAACAGAGACCAACAGAGGTAGTAGTGAAGAGATGTAATACAGTGACAATAGAGAGAAGTATTAAGGGAAAGAATAGACCTAGATTGACATGGATTAGGGTAGTAAATAAAGATATGAATCTCTTTAATTTGACTAATCAAATGGCCTTTGATAGAGTGGAGAAGAAAAATTAATGTAGTCGATTCCATTTGATGGAACTTAAAAATTGGTTTGGTTTGGTGTGATTTTATAATCCTCATATTTTTGTTGAGTTGATTTATTTTTTTGGTAATTGTTGTGGAATCTAGTCCTATTGGGACCTTTTACCCAAGATATAGAAATAAATAAATAAATAAATAAATAAAAATCAATGCAATAGTGATACCATACTATGAATATATGCAATTTTACATTTAAATTTTTGGACTATTGTTAGATGAGAAATATGGATTGATTTTAAAAAGTGATTAATAGTTATCTAAATTTCATGGGCCGTTTGGGAAACCAAAATTGTGTGACATAGTTAATTTTTTTTTTTTCGAAGGTACTTTATCTCTAGGTTCATTTTTGAAATTTTTTGGGTCAATATGTTTAAACTTAAATCTTTTTAGACCAGAACGACATTGGTCTATCCAAATGTCACATGTTCAAATGTTACTTTTGCATCATGTTACTTATCTATGCACGTGTTATATATTAGTGTAATGTCACCTATTTGTTCACCTTGTTGCCACCAACCATCATTGACTTTCTAAGAATTTTCTGGCCAATTTTCTTTATGAAATTTCAACGACTTTTCAACTCTTGTTGTATCACAAAAAATATTAAATCTTTAAGTAAATAACATATGGTCTCACAACTGTATGATTTTCACCAATTAACCTTTTTTCAAAAATAACATTGTAAAATCAACTCATATTTTTCATTTATCGATTGCCTATTTTAAATATAAATTTGTGCATACTTAGCGTGTGCACTCCTCCCTAATATATATATATATATATATGAGGAATTTACATGTTATTTGATTGAGTTTTTTAAATTTATTTTTAATTTTTTTCCTTGAAAAATCACAATACTTATTATTTTAAAATATATATATATTTTTTTTAGTAAAAATCAAATTTACAATTTTTAAAAATATTTTTTAATATTTAATTTTTCCAAACCCATTTAAAAAAAAATTCTTTGGTTTTAATTTTCTGGAAATTAAGTTTTAATTTTTTGTGTTTTTTTTTTTTAATTTTTAGGGAATATTTTTAAAGTTTTAAGTAATTTTTTACTTTTTTAAATGCACTTTACTTAAATGTATCTAAAAACAATTGTAAAAAAAAATATTTTAAAAAATCAATAAATATACAAGAATACAAAAATGTATTAAATATTCATTATTTTTTTATATTTTTGGCATTTAGTATTTTTTTTTTAAAATTTACAAATATTATATTTTTTAAAGTATATTTATATTAGGTGTATTTAAAATTTAAAAAAATTCTTAAAATATTAAAAAAAATCAGTAGAAAAAAAATATAAAAAATAAAAGTTTTAATTTTTTGAAAAGTAAATCTTGGAAAAGTGAAACAAAACAATGGCCTCGTATGAAAACTAGACTATTTTAGTATGCTATTTTAGTTTTTATTATTTCAATACACTAAATTTTTTGTATTTAAGAAGATGATTGGATTTTTTTATAATTAAATGTGATATTTGTTATAAAAAAAAGTAAAATGATTATGAATTTGATATGATATTTTATATTATTAATTATCTGAATTTATTTTATCTTTTTATAAATTAAAATAAAAAATTAAAAAAACTCGCTATGACTAATGGTGATTATTCAGTACTCCCGGAGTATGTACACGTGGTGCTCCATAAGGTTTTAATTGGTGGAGAGACATAAGGGCCCACGATTTATGTTGGAGATGGGAGAACAACATGAAACTAACTAATTAGTGATTAATTTGGAGTATGGACGCGTGATGTTCCGAGAGTATTGAATAATTTCGCGTACGGCCAATGTATTCGGTTCTTTGCTTTTGCTCGTTGGTCAAACGAGAAGAAATAGACAGCAGTCACTTGCTTAGGTGGTAGTGAATATGGCATTCGCTCTTTCGCTATCATTTTCCGCCCGAGTCCAGATCTTTTATGGTACTCTTTATAATGCTCCTGTGATTGTCAAAACGACGTCATTTTAATTATTTTTTCTTTTTTTTTCCTTTCCCGCTCTTTCCTTTTCTATCCCATGTGAGAGAGTGAAAAAAAGAAGAAAAAAATCTCTAACAAGAAATATCGTAGAAAAATAACTTTTACCGACTTTTCAAAACACGCTTTATCCTTTAACTCCATTTGGTTAGGTCTCTAATCAGTTATTGTGTGTAAAACCATTCTCAAAACTCTCTCTCTCTCTCTCTCTCTCTCTCTCTATCTATCTATCTCTCTCTCTCTCTCTATTCCCATTCTTGGAAAGAATCAACAATGGCGAATCAAGAAAGAAATACGAAGGCCGCCGATGATGCAATGTCTTCATCTTCATCTTCATCTTTATCATCTTCTTCTTCGTCGGACTACAATCTCTATCTCCTAATCGAAATCATCTTCAACATTCTAAATCGTCTCCCAGTCAAATCTCTCCTTCGATTCAGGCGCGTATGAAAAACCTTCTGCCACGTCATCTCTAACCCTACATTCATCTCCTTCCACCTCCTCCACCACCACACCAACACCACCGCCGCCACCATTTTCACCTTCAAACACTGCTCCTCCTCCATCCTCTCTGTGTTATAATCATCCTCATCGTCTCAAAACCCTACCATTCTGGTCCACCCCTTTCCTAACCACACTCGCGATCTACACCTAATCGGCTCCATCAATGGCCTCCTCTGTCTCTCTCGAACCCTCCATTTCCATCAACGCATCCTTCTCCTCCTCTGGAACCCTACTACCAAACTCTTGAAATCTCTCCCTCCTCCCACCATCCAAATTGCTCCTAGGTTTCTTCAACTCTCTCTCGGGTTCGGATTCTGATTGCATTCTACAACTTCTTCCCGTGACTACAAGGTTGTTAGGATAGTTTCTTTCAAGTCACATACCCGAGTCAAGGTCTACTCTTCAATTTTTGATTGTTGGAGAGAGATTCAGGTAATGGATTTGCGCTTTTATATCCATAAATTGTCTTGGGAGGTGATTGTCAATGGAGCTTCCTATTGGTTGTTCTCAACTGCTTCAAATCATTGTCTTTGCTTCACATGGTTTTATAGCGATCCCGGTTTCCCTTTCCTTTAATTGTTGTATCCGGACTTAGGTTCCGTGGAGCTAGTTGTTGCATATGTCTTGTTTACATCCTTTACTCCTTGTATTCGAGTCTTGGGTTGTGTTGGGCGAGTTTGAAACAGGTTGGTTGAACTTAGAAACCAAGAGTAGTTGCCCATATTGTGGCCTTCACGCTCGAGCGGGGATTTTGACGCTCGAGTGGGCCCTTCGTTGTTGTTTGTCCGCTCGAGCGGGGGTTTCGGCGCTCGAGCGTAGTTTCCCATCTTCCAGTATCTCATCTGTAGTGTTGTACGCTCGAGCGGGGGTTGGGACGCTCGAGCGAGGTCGTTGTGTGTGATGCTCGAGCGGGAGGGTTGACGATCGAGCGGAGACCTGGTTCTGTAAAAGTTCTGTAAGTGTGTATCTGCCGCTCGAGCGGGATTGTTGACGCTCGAGCGGGAGTCTGTGAGTGATGCTCGAGCGGGGAGTTGGACGCTCGAGCGGGGCGACTGGGTTAAAGCTCTGAGTCTTGACTTTTAAAATCACTTTTTCCACTTCTCTTCTCTCTCTTACTTTTCCAAAAACACCATTGTTGAGCTTCTCACTCTAGAGCTCTACCTTCTCTCTAGGTATTGATCTAGTAGGAGTGATTTCCTCACCTTTGGCCTTTACAAAAAAGTTGTTGATCGTCGAGAGCTATCTTTTGATCCGAGAAATTCGTGGTTCGGAGCCTTTTCGTTTTCTTCACCTTCTTGGTTGGGAGTCATCTTTTGAGGTAGGGATAACCTACTCCTTACTATGGGTTTTGTCTTTGAATTTTAGTATTTTGAGATGTTGGGGTTGGTTTGGTAATTTTGTGAAAGTTTGGGGCTTTTATGTAAATTTATAAAAGTTGGGTTTTTAATTATGATAAACCTAGATGCATGTTTGGCATGGAAAAATGATACAAATGTTGAGGCATTGATGAAAATGGAACCTAAGGGTTGTAATGTTAATTACGGAAAATATCCTAATTACATTGGTTAATTAATTTGTGAAAATTAATTGTGAGGAATGAGGAATTGAAGCGGAAACATTAAGATTGGGAATGTATGGGATTAAAGGGTGTAGTTGGATCTTATATCACTCACCTAGTTGAAATGTTGATTATATATCTATTGTTGCATTTATTTTCTGTATGGAAATAACTGCTTTGGGCTATCGGTGGAGGATAGTCTTGATTGTTGTAGACAATGCATGATGATTAGGCAAACTAAAACTAATCACTGGAATGTGTCATTGAGAATGACGGTTGAAAGAATACATTAAATTTATGTATTGTGTGATGATGTGTATAATTATTGTTTATATGCATTGTGTTGTGTTGGAGGAGATAGGGGATGTACTCCACGGTTTAGGGGAGGATAGAGGATGGACCTCTAAACCGGATGTTGTTGGGAGAAGATAGGGGATGGACTCTATAGATATAGCTCATATGCTTATCTAGTGATGTGTTGACACAACTCATATGCTTGTCTTTGGAAGTGTGATAGTGCTCTTATGCATATCTGTTGGTGTGTGATATAGCTAGTATGCTTATCTATTATGAATTGGGAAGAAGTCTAATATGAGTTACTGTCTCATATAAGTTGTTGGCCAGGTTCTGAGCCATGGTTGTGAATTGAGAATTGAAAAGGATTGGAAAATGGATTGTAATATGGACTTGTATGTCATGAAATCGTAAAATATGATAAGGGAAAGTATCAGTGTTGGCCATCTATCAATTGCTAATCTTTTTAGTCATTGTTCATATTTGGTTTAGTGTATCCCTACTGGGCTGTGGCTCACCCTATATGGGAACATCATTTTCAGGTACAGGTAGCATGCCACCTCCAAGGACGTAGCTTGGGAGGCTTGAGGCTGATGGACTTTTGTTGTGTTTTCTCTTTTGATGTATTACATGTAAATTCAAGCCAATGGCTTAATGTGTAAATGAGTTAGTACTCTTTTGTTGTAACCAAGTGTTAACTTGGAAAGCTATAAGCCTTTAGGGCATTTGCTTTTGTCGTTAACATGTAATACTTTTTGGTAATGGAACTCTGATGAATAGAAGAATGTGGAGCTTTTATATATCAATGCATGTCTATATTGATGGGTTTAATGTTATTATTTTGAGGGCGTTACAACTTGGTATCAGAGCGTACCGGGTTCGAATACTTTGGGTACGTGGGAAGTGATTAGTATCACAATGGGTTTGTCTCGCTTGATAGAGACTTAGGTTTAGTGTCATATGATATGTGTTTAAATTGATAACATGCTTATGTGTTTATATGGGTATGGGATTTAATTTCTAGGATGTTGATTGGATCCTTGGGTTTCTGGGAGTCTTGTTGGAAAGGCACTTGATCAATGCCGTTTCTAACCGGAACTCTAGTAACGCCTCGGGACTATCATTATCCGGAAATGAAATTCATAAGTGCTTATGTGTTTATGTGCTTACGTGGAGTGAATTACAGTTGTCCACGCATTAGGACGTGAGTGTTTAGTTTTGGCACATTTGTGAATGTGCTAACGTTCTGTATTACCTTTATTAGGATCTCAGGACGAGGAAGAGGTGCTAGGCGTGGTAGGCCTGCGAGGCAGGAAGTACCTTTACCGGATGATATTCCGGCAGTGTAGGAGGGAGTTGGCCAGGCCAATATGGCCGAGCCAGCGGGTCAGCAGGCTATGAGTGCTTTGGCACGAGAGATAGCAGGGGCTTTGGGTATTCTCAGAGCAGGGAATCAGGCAGCTGAGGCAGGGCCTTCTTTCTTGAAGAGGGAGTTCTTCCGGTCTAACCCGGATGAGTTTGTTGGGGATCCGAAGGAACCACTGAAGGCTGACGAGTGGTTGGAACAAATGAGTAAGACGTTCGAGATGCTTGGCATCGAGGACGGGGCACTGAAAGTGACCTTGGCATCCTTCCAGCTGAAGGGAGATGCGGGTCAATGGTGGAAGTACGAGAAGGCTAGTGTTGGTGGTACATGGGAGGCGTTTGTAAATGCTTTCCAGGAGAGGTTCTTATCTGCAGTGGCTAGGGAGAAGCTGAGGGATCAGTTTAGCCAGCTTAATCAGCAGGGTATGTCTGTGGCAGAGTTTGAGGCCACTTTTACTAGCTTGTCCAGCTTTGCACCTGAATTGGTGGCGTCCGAAGAACGCCGTTGCTATAAGTTTGAGCGGAAGTTGAGGCGGGGCCTCAAGTTGAGGGTTGGTGGGTCTTACATCCGAGAGTATAGGCATTTAGTGGATGCTGTAGCTCATATGGAGCTTATGATGCAGGAGGAAGACGAGGAGAAGCATAGAGGTTCTAAGAGGGGCCAGGAGGGTCAGGGTGTTGGCAAGAGACAGAGGGGTTATAACCCTTAGCAGTCTCAGGGTGGAGTTGCTAGATCGACCTTTCCGGTGCCAAGTGCAGGCTCGGGGAGAGGTAATCAGGGAGGTTTGACTTGCTTCACCTGTGGCCAGCTGGGCCACAAGTCTTCGGTTAGCCCGCAGAAGGGCGAAGGTCAGAGAGCCGCGTCTTCTTCAGCTAGACCACAGAGTCAGGTTTGGGCAGAGGGCAGCCCTTGTCTTGCTATCAGTGTGGACAGCCTGGGCACCTGAAGAGGTTCTGCCCACAGTTGAGTGCCACTTCAGGAGCGTCTGGTTCTAGACAGACGCAGGGGTTTCAGCCAGCTCAGTCTGTGCAGGCCTCGAGGGCCAATCCGGGGGCTTCGTCGTCCTAGTCAGTGCAACAGTTGTATGCTCCGAGGGGTGAGCAAGTGGATCAGGGGCCTACGGGGTGCGTGTATGCTGTTACCGCGCAGGATCTAGTACCGGCTCCATCAGTAGTGAGAGGTACTTTTCTGTTTTGTAACTCAGTTGCTAATGTGTTGATTGATACGGGTGCATCTCATTCTTTTGTATCTGCTGCATTTGCATCTGTTTTGGAATTGGAGTTAGCACAGTTAGCATCTCCTATATGTGTAGTGTCACCTCTTGGGGGTGAACTGATCCTGAAACAGGGTTGTAGAGGTTGCGATATAGAGGTCGCCGACTATAGACTTGCATTCCCTTTTGTAGTTATGCCCATGAAGGGTTTTGATGTTATTTTGGGTATGGACTGGCTATCGTCATACCGGGCTGTTATCGATTGCTACCGCCAGAGGGTCGCGTTATGTACCTTGAGCGGGGAGTGGTTCCATTTCTTGGGAGACCGGGTTGGTAGTGTTTTGCCACCGGGGTATGATTCGCGAGGGCGGAGTGAACTTAGTGGTCTACTTGCTAGCTTCATGAGTGGTGAGTGTGATGAGATCCAGACTGTGTTTCCGAGGGTGGTTTGTGAGTACTCGGATGTTTTTCCTGAGGACCTTGTTAGTTTGCCACCTCACCGAGAGATAGAGTTCTCTATTGATTTAGTGCCCGGCACAGCGCCGATTTCTATGGCGCCTTATCGTTTTGCCCCAGCCGAGTTGAGTGAGTTGAAGATTCAGCTCCAGGAGTTGCTAGATATAGTGTTTCGCCGTGGGGAGCACCGGCCCTCTTTTCTAAAAAGAAAGATGGGGCCTTGAGATTGTGTATCGACTATCGGAAGTTGAATCGGGCTACGGTCAAGAATAAGTACCCTATGCCCCGTATAGATGATTTGTTTGACCAGTTGAAGGGTTCCCGTTGTTTCTCTAAGATAGACTTGAGATCGGGTTACCACCAGTTGAGGGTCAGGGAGGAGGATATCCCGAAGACGGCATTCCGTACGCGGTATGGCCATTATGAATTTCTGGTGATGCCATTTGGGCTTACCAATGCACCGGCAGTCTTTATGGACTTGATGAACCGGATCTTCCGAGAATTCTTGGATCGTTTTGTAGTCGTTTTCGTGGACGACATCCTGATTTATTCACCTTCAGAAGAGGAGCACGAGGCACACTTGAGAGTGGTGCTTGAGTTACTTAGAGCCCATAGGCTGTACGCCAAGTCTGGGAAGTGTGAGTTCTGGCTAGGAGAAGTCAAGTTCTTAGGCCATGTGGTATCCGGGGAAGGGGCGTCTGTCGATACATCCAAGGTTGAGGCAGTGCAGGATTGGGCACAGCCTAAGAGTGTGTTTGAGATCCGCAGTTTTCTGGGATTAGCTGGGTATTACCGTCGGTTTGTGAAGGATTTCTCCAAGTTAGCTTCGCCGTTGACTAGATTGACACGGAAAGGGGTCAAGTTTGTGTGGAATGAGACTTGTGAAAAGTCGTTCCAAGAGTTAAAAGTTAGATTGACCACCGCTCCGGTATTGATTATTCCGGAGAGAGGGTTGGGTTATTCGGTTTATTGCGATGCCTCACGAGAGGGTTTGGGTTGTGTGTTGATGCAAGAGGGGAAAGTGGTAGCTTATGGCTCACGTCAGTTGAAAATACACGAGAAGAATTACCCTACACACGACTTAGAGTTAGCCGCAGTGATCTTTGCCTTAAAGATCTGGAGGCACTACCTTTATGGTGAGAGGTTCGAGGTGTTCTCGGACCAAAAGAGTTTGAAGTACCTGTTTACATAGAAAGACTTGAATTTGAGGTAGAGAAGGTGGATGGAATTCATTGAGGATTACGACTTTGAGTTGCATTATCATCCGGGGAAGGACAATGTTATGGCCGATGCCCTTAGTAGAAAATCCATTAGTGACGTAGCTTGTATAGCCATCCGGGAATGGGAGATGTTGGGTGCACTTGGCGAGTTTGATTTGCTTCTGGCGAATCTGTTGAGGCTGTAGCCTTGTTTTCTGTAGTTGCGCAGCCTACACTAGTGACACGAGTATTAGAGGCACAGAGAGGTGACCTCAAGGTGGAATCCCTCCGAGAGAAGATCTCCAGTGGGAAGGTTGAGAAAGGTTTGACGGTGTATCCTGACCTAAGTGTGAGATACCGAGACCGTTTGTTTGTGCCGGAGTCTTACCGAGAGGAAGTACTCCGAGAGTTCCATCATTCACGCCTTGTGGTACATCCGGGAGGCACTAAGATGTATCGGGATTTGGGTCACCAGTTTTGGTGGCGAGGTATGAAGAGGGATGTGGCAGTTTTCGTGTCGAAGTGCCTTACTTGTCAGCAAGTGAAAGCCGAGCATCAGAGGCCAGCGGGTTTGTTGCAACCCTTGCCTATTACCGAGTGGAAGTGGAAGCATGTCACTATGGACTTCGTTGTAGGTCTTCCGAGGACTCAGCGGGGTAGTGATGCTATCTTGGTGGTTGTAGACTGGTTGACTAAGTCGGCGCACTTCATTCCTATGCGCGTGAGAGATTCGGTAGATCATCTTGCCGACTTGTATATTTGGGACATAGTGAGGTTGCACGGGGTCCCAGTTACAATCGTCTCAGATAGAGATCCTCATTTTACTGCTAGATTGTGGCAAAGTTTGCAGAGTGCCTTGGGTACTAAGTTGACCTTCAGTACGGCTTATCATCCTCAGACTGACGGGCAGTCCGAGCGTACTATTCAGATCCTTGAGGATATGCTTCGGGGTTGTGTCCTTGACTTTAGTGGGACGTGGGAGTGGCACTTACCATTGGTGGAGTTTGCCTACAACAACACTTTTCAGTCTAGTATCGGTATGGCATCGTATGAGGCCTTGTATGGCCGACCGTGTAGGTCTCCAGTTTGTTGGGCCGAGGTAGGTGATGCACCTTTGTTGGGTCTGGAGTTGGTGAGAGAAACGACGGAGAAAGTTGAACTTATCCGTAGGAGGCTTGTTACAGCCCAGAGTCGTCAGAAATCTTATGCTGACCGTAGGAGGAGGCCTTTGGCGTTTGAGATAGGTGATCATGTCTTTCTGAAGATATCACCTAGGCGGGGGTTGATGAGGTTTGGGAAGAGTGGGAAGTTGTCCCCTCGGTTTATCGGGCCTTTTGAGATCCTCGAGAGGATTGGCGAGGTTGCTTATCGTTTAGCGTTGCCGCCACAGTTGTCCGGAGTTCATGACGTGTTTCATGTGAGTATGCTTCGGAAGTATGAGCCGGATCCATCGCATGTATTAGATTGGACCGACTTAGAGGTAGATGAGGATGCCTCGTATGAGGAGAGACCGGTTCGGGTCTTGGATAGGCGGGATCAAGTCCTGCGTGGCAAGACCATCCCTTTGGTAAAGGTTTTGTGGAAACATTACGGAGTGGAGGAAGCCACTTGGGAACGTGAGTTGGAGGTCCGCGAGAAATATCCGGACTTGTTTATTGATGAGTAATCTTGTATTTAGATTTTGTAATATTGTTGGACTTAAGAGCTTTATATATGTCTTAAGTTGTAAAACATTGGTAATGTTTTGGTTTAATGAAAGTATGTTGTAGAACTTACCTTGATATGGAAGTTGATTATGATATTGCATATGTTGGCTATATTGTAGAATTGGAGTTGTATCATGTATATTGATTATGATATGAACTGTGAACCATGTATGTTGAAAATGGTTGGAAATGAAAGAAAATTGCATGTTGATAATGCACTTGTAATATTTGCTGTGAAATGCCTCTTGAAAAGAGATGGAATTGACCGGTAATGGGTCGAAATGTTTAATATTATGTCGTAATATTGTTGGACATGCAGAAAACCTATTTTTGAACTTGTGTTTAATTTCGGGGACGAAATTCTTTAAGGGGGGGAGGTTATAGCGATCCCGGTTTCCCTTTCCTTTAATTGTTGTATCCGGACTTAGGTTCCGTGGAGCTAGTTGTTGCATATGTCTTGTTTACATCCTTTACTCCTTGTATTCGAGTCTTGGGTTGTGTTGGGCGAGTTTGAAACAGGTTGGTTGAACTTAGAAACCAAGAGTAGTTGCCCAGATTTTGGCCTTCACGCTCGAGCGGGGATTTTGACGCTCGAGCGGGCCCTTCGTTGTTGTTTGTCCGCTCGAGTGGGGGTTTCGGCGCTCGAGCGTAGTTTCCCATCTTCCAGTATCTCCTCTGTAGTGTTGTACGCTCGAGCGGGGGTTTGGACGCTCGAGCGAGGTTGTTGTGTGTGATGCTCGAGCGGGAGGGTTGACGATCGAGCGGAGACCTGGTTCTGTAAAAGTTCTGGAAGTGTGTATCCGCCGCTCGAGCGGGAGTCTGTGAGTGATGCTTGAGCAGGGAGTTGGACGCTCGAGCGGGGCGACTGGGTTAAAGCTCCGAGTCTTGACTTTTAAAATCACTTTTTCCACTTCTCTTCTCTCTCTTACTTTTCAAAAAACAACATTGTTGAGCTTCTCACTCTAGAGCTCTTCCTTCTCTCTAGGTATTGATCTAGTAGGAGTGATTTCCTCACCTTTGGCCTTTACAAAAAAGTTGTTGATCGTCGAGAGCTATCTTTTGATCCGAGAAATTCGTGGTTCGGAGCCTTTTCGTTTTCTTCACCTTCTTGGTTGGGAGTCATCTTTTGAGGTAGGGATAACCTACTCCTTACTATGGGTTTTGTCTTTGAATTTTAGTATTTTGAGATGTTGGGGTTGGTTTGGTAATTTTGTGAAAGTTTGGGGCTTTTATGTAAATTTATAAAAGTTGGGTTTTCAATTATGATAAACCTAGATGCATGTTTGGCATGGAAAAATGATACAAATGTTGAGGCATTGATGAAAATGGAACCTAAGGGTTGTAATGTTAATTACGAAAAATATCCTAATTACATTGGTTAATTAATTTGTGAAAATTAATTGTGAGGAATGAGGAATTGAAGCGGAAATATTAAGATTGGGAATGTATGGGATTAAAGGTTGTAGTTGGATCTTATATCACTCACCTAGTTGAAATGTTGATTATATATCCATTGTTGCATTTATTTTCTGTATAGAAATAACTGCTTTGGGCTATCGGTGGAGGATAGACTTGATTGTTGTAGACAATGCATGATGATTAGGCAAACTAAAACTAATCACTGAATGTGTCATTGAGAATGACGGTTGAAAGAATACATTAAATTTATGTATTGTGTGATGATGTGTATAATTATTGTTTATATGCATTGTGTTGTGTTGGAGGAGATAGGGGATGTACTCCACGGTTTAGGTGATGGACCTCTAAACCGGATGTTGTTGGGAGAAGATAGGGGATGGACTCCATAGATAGAGCTCATATGCTTATCTAGTGATGTGTTGACACAGCTCATATGCTTGTCTTTGGAAGTGTGATAGTGCTCTTATGCATATCTGTTGGTGTGTGATATAGCTAGTATGCTTATCAATTATGAATTGGGAAGAAGTCTAATATGAGTTACTGTCTCATATAAGTTGTTGGCCAGGTTCTGAGCCATGGTTATGAATTGAGAATTGAAAAGGATTGGAAAATGGATTGTAATATGGACTTGTATGTCATGAAATCGTAAAATATGATAAGGGAAAGTATCAGTGTTGGCCATCTATCAATTGCTAATCTTTTTAGTCATTGTTCATATTTGGGTTAGTGTATTCCTACTGGGTTGTGGCTCACCCTATGTGGGAACATCATTTTCAGGTACAGGTAGCATGCCACCTCCAAGGACGTAGCTTGGGAGGCTTGAGGTTGATGGACTTTTGTTGTCTTTTCTCTTTTGATGTATTACATGTAAATTCAAGCCAATGGCTTAATGTGTAAATGAGTTAGTACTCTTTTGTTGTAACCAAGTGTTAACTTGGAAAGCTGTAAGCCTTTAGGGCATTTGCTTTTGTCGTTAACATGTAATACTTTTTGGTAATGGAACTCTGATGAATAGAAGAATGTGGAGCTTTTATATATCAATGCATGTCTATATTGATGGGTTTAATGTTATTATTTTGAGGGCGTTACAGGTTTGATGTTCAAAATGACGCTTTTGTCATGTTGCCGGGGCTCTATTTTTCTGGGTCCTACAACGGGACTTCTGTCGACTGCAAATTAATGGATTGGAAAGGTAATGTCGCTGTGGTTTTGTGTTGTCCTGGAAACCCATGTGTTGATGTGTGGATGCCAGAGGATCGTTGTGGTAGTGAGAGGAATTGGTGTAAGAAATTTGTGATTGGATCGCTTTTGGGTGTTGAGCGATTTTGGTTGTTGCAATGCACGAAGAATGGTGAGATTGTAGGGGAAAGGATATTCTTGCACAACCCCCGAATGGAGAGACTAAGTATATTCCTATCAGTGGAGTTCAATTCGAAGCTTTTCACTATGTAGAGAGTTTGGTTTCGATCAGAGGATTCAAACAACAAGACCTGAACAATAAGCACTGATGTTCTGCAAAGGTCAATTCGTCACTCGATCAGATAAATAACTCGAGCATTTGTTTATGCTACTTTCTGCAATGCATTTGGTTTTTGAGCTTTTGGTAGCATATGAATGGATAGCTTAGACAAAATTAATAGTTAAGACAATATGGATAGGTGATATTCCTTTAATTCCTCCGATTAGATAGCTTAGACAATTTGAATAGTTAACATTAGCTAATTCCTCTGATTTGAGTTTCAATCCTGTTTCATTTGCTTGTACTTTCCTTCAAAAACAAGTGTTCAAGTCCTTTCCTTCAAATTTGGGTATTAGTACAGAATTTTATCCCAGTTAAGGGATGGAATGGAAATAATTGGAGTTTTATCTCTGTAGTTTGTAGGTTGCTTTGCAATATTTTCTATGCTTCTGCCTAAAAGGATCTAATATTTCCCTCCTCTCATGCTGTTGGTGAAAATACCAGAAAAAATTATTTTTTATTGATAAATAATGCAAAGAAAATGAGATACAAATAGATCAGACTGAGGCACGGATTTCTTGTTTTCTTTAAGGAGATCAAGCCCACTGTGGTAGGAAGAATCCGAATATCGATGCAGCAGTCACAAAACTATGACTTGTCCCCTCCAGGATACAACAGCCCGACCACTTGTCGTATGGTTCAGGCCAACTCTACACAAGATGGTGAACCCAAAGCTCCACCAAGAAAAAAACCCTTCTTTGCTAGTAATCTTTCTTGTATAGAAAATAGTTGATGTGTTGGTTATAGAAAAGAGTAGAAGAGAGGAACTATTTATAGGCCACTGAGACATTACAAAATACATCAAAAAACAATAATGGCCATGAACCTAGAGAAAAGGGAGAGTGTATCCAAATATGAATTCACCACCAAGTTCATGAATTCTAATTAAACTCCATTCGCGAACAAAACAAAAGGACACCAAAACAATGAATCTCCATTCATGAACAAGATGAGATTCATGAATAAGACAAAAGAAGATTCATGAACAATATAAATAAATAAATAAAATATATTAAAATGGTCCAACAATCCCCCACTCATTTTAATATGAACAAGGATAAAAGAGATTACCAAACAAAGATAGACTAGTATGCATCATGAAGGTGTGCTCTGCATTGAACCTTCATCAGTGAAACAGCAACTTCTACTCCAGAGTTAGTAGTGGTCTCAGACTTGAACTATGACTGCTTAGGGGAAATAAAGTATTACTAATCCAGGTGTTGACATGAGCTTTTAATAGCCAGCACATTACGGTCTTATGCTTATCCCAGTTTTCATGAGCATATTTGAGAATAAGCCTTGTTCTCATAGAAAGCAGCTCCACTTTCATGCTCACATAGGTGAAATCTATCAAGGATGTTCCTGTAATTTACACACCCCACTCAACAAGAGCTACAAAATTTCATTAAGAATATAAAAACTCAACTCTCCAACATTACAGGACAAATGCACTTTCATCATAGGGATGGATAACAAAATATTAAAGAGTGCATTTTTACAACCACCATATCATTCGTTCTTCCCATTAAACCTAGTTACAAGATCTCTGGTCCCTAAGTTGGGTATCCTCATACATGGTTTATGATTTTATAGGCTTCAAACTCATCTCCCTCGATGTATTCCAGACCCTATCTCTCGTCAAAGCCTTGGTTAGTGGATCAGCAATATTATCACAAGATCTTACATAATTCACAGTTATGATGCCATTACTCAAATAGGATCTCACATTACTGTGTTTCCTTCGAATAGGTCTGAATTTACCATTATAAAAATAGTTATTCACTCTACCAATAGCAGCAGTGCTATCACAATGAATTAACACAGGAGGAATTGGTTTTTCCCAAAAAGGGATTTCATATAGCAAATCTCTTAACCAATTCGCTTCTTCACATGCTGAAGCTAACGCTATAAGCTCAGCTTCCATTGTAGAATTAGCAATTATAGTCTGTTTTTTAGACTTCCAACATATAGCACCACCACCCAAGTTAAAAATAAAATCCGAGGTAGAGAGAGAATCACCTAACAAAGTGTTACAATTGGCATCACTATATCCCTCAAGTACTGCAGGATACTTGTTATAAAACAAACCATAATTTTTTGGTACTAGATAAATATCTCATAATTCTTCCCATGGCTAGCCAATGATCTCAACTTGGCTTGCTAATAAGCCTGCTAAGTACTCCAACAGCATATGCAATTTCATGTCAAGTACAATCAGTAGCATATCTCAAATTACCAATCATGCTAGCATATTCTTTTTGATTAATCACCTCTTTTTCATTTGTTACAACAGATAAATGTATGCTTGCATCAAAAGGAGTAGCAACATGTTTGCAATCTAGAAAATTATATTTCTTTAAAATTTTCTCAATATAATGCGACTGATCAAGAAAAATTGCCATCATTAGTCTTGGTAATTTTAATTCCCAAAATAAAATTGGCTTCACCAAGATCTTTCATATCAAAGTGGCTATTAAGCATATTTTTAGTCTCATTTATAATATGCAAATTAGAACCAAAGATAAGTAGATCATCCACATCTAGGCTAATAATTACATGTGCATTCTCACGATTTTTATAATATATGCACTTATCACATTCATTAGTTTTATAGCCATTCTCAAGCATTTAGGAATCAAATTTCTCATGCCATTGTTTAGGAGCTTATTTTAAACCATAAAAGGATTTAGTTAGCTTACACACCTTGCTTTCTTGGCTAGGCTCCGCAAAGCCTTCGGGTTGGTCCATGTAAACCTCCTCATCTAGATCTCCATTTAAAAATGTTGTTTTCACATCCATTTGATGAATTTTTAAATCACGAATTGCAGCCACTGCTATCAACAGTTTAATGGATGTAACTCTAGTAATCGGAGAGAAAGTATCAAAGAAATCAAGATCAACTTGTTGCTTAAAACCTTTAGCGACAAGCCTCGCTTTATATTTATCTATAGTTCCATCCGGTTTAAGTTTTTTACGAAGGACCCATTTACACCCAATAGTTTTACAACCTGAAGGCAAATCCACTAGCTTCCATGTTTTATTTGAAAGTAGTGAATCTATCTCATCATTTACAGCCACTTTCCAAAAAATAGCATTAGGTGATGATAAAGCTTCTTGCATCATAAGAGGAATTTCTTCCACATTGTAAAGATAATAGTCAGGGCCAAAATCTTTTTCAACTCTAGCTCGTTTACTTCTTCTTGGTTGGATTTGAAAATTTTCTTGTTCTTGAAAAACTTGAGAAGGAGTAGCAGAGCTATGCACAGATAAAATATTTTCAGAAATTATTTGACCCCCCCTATTTCTAGATCTGAAAGGAAATTTATTTTCATGAAAAATAGCATCACCTGATTAAAAAATAATATTATTTTCCATATCAAAAAATCTATGAGCTGTACTATGCAACGCATACCCAAGAAAAACACACGTGGTAGCTCATTCACCCAATTTAGGTCATTTAGGATCTGCAAGTCTCACAAAAGCTAAACAACTCCAAACCCTCAAATAACCTAGATTTGGTTTAGGCCACAACTCATAAGGTACAATTTTAGCTTTTTTTGTGCGGCACTCTATTTATGGCATGTCATGCTGTCAAAATAGCTTCGCCCCAAAGATTTGAGGGAGCACCTGAATCAATAAGCATAGCATTCGTCAAGTCAATTAATGTTCTATTTTTTCTTTCAGCTACGTCATTAGATGGAGGCGAATATAGTGGAGTAGTCTCATGAATAATTCCCAATGACTGAACAAAAGAGTTGAATCCAAGAGATTCATACTCACGGCCTCTATCACTTCTGATTCTTTTAATCTTTTTACCGAATTGATTTTCCACTTCAAGAAGGAATTCTTTCAATTTCTCAAAAGCAGCACTTTTATTTTTTAATAAATATACATTTGTGTATGTTGAAAAATCATCAATAAAAGTGATAAAATATCAGTTACCATCCCGAGTTAAAATTTCTTCAAACTCACACAAATCAGTATGAAATAATTCTAGCAATTCGGTATTTTTTTCAACACTTTTATAAGGCCTCTTGGTAATTTTGGCTTTACTGCAAACTTCACATTTCTCAAAAAAAAAATTTCACTTTAGAAATTAATCCTAAACTACTCATGATTCCCACATATTTACTGTTAATATGACACAAGCGAGTATGCCAAAAATTAATAGAAGACAAAATGTAAGTGGTGTCATAGTAATAATCATAAAATTAATCAGCAAGGCAATTTAAGAGATAAAAGCGACATTTATACTCATCTGTATTATAGGAAGCCACTTTTGCTTCATGTGCCTTGTAGTCTTTATCATTCATCTCCTCGGTTGGGATTTTGTTTGGGTTCTTTTCGGTAAGGACATATGCAACTTTCAAAAGGCTGAGGGAAAAAAGAACTTTTCCTTTCCACCTCTTAAAATGAACTCCCTTGAACTTGAAAGGCTTGTTGAGATCTCCAATTCCATCATTGGTTTTTTCTGGTACTTGATCCATGGTTGATCTCCCTAAAATTGTTGGTGAAAATACCAGAAAAAATTATTTTTTATTGATAAATAATGCAAAGAAAATGAGATACAAATAGATCAGACTGAGGCACGGATATCTTGTTTTCTTTAAGGAGATCAAGCCCACTGCGGTAGGGAGAATCCAAATACTGATGTAGCAGTCACAAAACTATGACTTATCCCCTCCAGGATACAATAGTCTGACCACTTGTCGTATGGTTCAGGCCAACTCTACACAAGATGGTGAACCTAAAGCTCCATCAAGAAAAACACCCTTCTTTGCTAGTAATCTCTCTTGTATAGAAAATAGTTGATGTGTTGGTTATAGAAAAGAGTAGAAGAGAGGAACTATTTATAGGCCACTAAGACATTACAAAATACATCAAAAAACAATAATGGCCATGAACCTAGAGAAAAAGGAGAGTGTATCCAAGTATGAATTCACCACCAAGTTCATGAATTCTAATTAAACTCCGTTCATGAACAAGACAAAAGGACACCAAAAAAATGAATCTCCATTGATGAACAAGATGAGATTCATGAATAAGACAAAAGAAGATTCATGAACAATAACAATAAATAAATAAAAGATATTAAAATGGTCCAACACATGCTATGTTTGGTTAAGGAATTTGGAATGGGAAAGGAAAAAGACGTGTGAAACTAGGTGAAATCTAGGTATATTTTATTCATATTTCAGCTACCCTTTCTTATTTCCTTTCCAAATCTCTTCTCAAATTTTCCAACCAAACACAGCGTCAATGAATTGGCACAATTCTTGATGTGTCTGCCTTCATTTTTTTCGATGTTATTTCTATTAAGATGGTTTTTTTTAATCTTTTATTTTTGGATAATTGTTGGGGATCTACTAGTCATTTTGCACCTTTTGCCCTAGATGTGGGGTGAGATCTCTTGATGAGAAGAGAAAAGTGCAAAACCAAGTTAGAGGAGCAATATGTGTTGGATGAATGGATTCTTAAAAACTGCTACTGCATTCTCTTTGTTTTTGTATATGTTAAAACCATTCATTCTTGGCCCATAGTAATTATCTATTCAAATATTTAAAATTGTTTTTAACATATAATTCATCTATAATATTCATTAGGAATGATAATTTGGGATTGTTTTGCCAAACTTCCAGGATTTGTTGAAATGTGACAAGTTCTTGACTCCCTGCCTTTTTCTATATCTATGTATAATGATAGTTTTGCTACATTTTGTCATGTCTCTAGATGTTTATTCTGCACGAAGATGGGATAATGCCCTTTGATGCTATTGCATTCTTCTTGTACTCTATGCTATTTGAAATGAAATTTTGTCTAGCTTAATCAAACAGTGAATATCGATTCCCTTTCTCGGGTCTCTTTTTGATTTCGGAGCACATGTTGTAGCTAATTCAGTGAATAGATTCATGGTTCACAGCTTCAATTCATCGTGTGGACTTAACCTGAATTGCAACGTTGAGATAAGTGTACTTAATCTTTTATTGCGGATCAGTTTGTGGTAAAGGAAGTCAAGTCCTATATTTAGAGAAGAAAGAGACAAAACGATAGATGTGATGAGGGCAGGGAAGAAGAAGTGGGAGGGAGGGGAAAAGAAGGCTCAACAGGGGCTGGAAAGAAAGGAGATGGCATCGGGGGCTGGGGAGGGGGCGGTGCCAAAGCTAAATTTGGAGGTGGGCAGTAGGTAGTGTAGTGGTTGGTGGTGTTATGTACTTAGAAATTATAATTAGAATTTTATACAAGAGAATAATTTAATTAAGGGACAAAATTGAAAGATGGTTGGTATTGAGAAATTAAGTGGGTGTAAATAGAATTATATGTAACAATGTCATAAATAAAGTTGGACTGGTCATTTATATGGATTTTACATACGCTCCACCACAAAAATGAATGACTCAAATTTATTTGTAACATGATTCGGTGACTGTAATATGAATAATTACTCTAGTGTAAAATGTTAAAGGCTCTCCATTACTTGGTGTTGGTGGCATCAAAATTAGATATTTTTTAATTGGGTAAATTAGATTGGTTACTCTTAAAGTTTCAAAAAATATAACAAGATTTACAAATTACATCAACTTTTAAAATTTAACAGAGTGAAACTCATACAAATGATATATATATATATATATATATATAAGAATAAATAAAGGTAAAATATATTTTTTGAGGTAAAAAAATAACAAAATTATTATAGTAATGAATTATTAATGAAAATTATATTGAGTATTATACGATTTTAAAATGTTTCAAGTATAATTATATCGAATTTATGGAAGTCAACGTATTTTTTTTCAAATCTCAAGAAAAGTTATGTAAATTATCTTAAGGGATGTTTGGCATACAGTTAAAAAGTTACTTTTTTGAAAACATTTTTGGCGTTCCTCATTTTTTTTTTTAAACATTATGTTAATTTCCTTTTTTTTTCTTTTTTAACTTTGCAGGGCTGGTTTAGACGAATCCAAAATGTTAAAAAAGGTTTTAAAAAAAAGTTTACTACAGCAAAATAATTAAAGAATTATTTATTTTTTGACTTTTTATTTTATTATTATATCCTTTATCGATTTTTTTTTCAAATCTTTTTATTTTTTTTAATTTTTCGATTTGAGAACTCAAAAGTATAAATCCATAAATCATAAAATCAGAATTTATGGACCAACTAGTCATATAATTATTTTAAGAGTTAATTATCTAAAAGTCTTATTTACAAATGTTATAGTAGCTCAGGTCTTATCTAAAAGTTTTTGAACCAATAAGTTGTATTTAGTAAAACTTAGAATATTATTAGTTTTTCTTAATTTTGAAAACTAAGAATATTATCAATTTTGTATAGTAATATTTCAGATAATTGTTTCACTAACTGATAAAAAAAGAGAGAAGAGCATAAGATTAAACGTTTTTATCCTTTTACTTATTGGTTTGATTCAACTAGCTAATAAAATCAAGAAGATTATTAATTTTTTTTCAATTTTAAAACTGAGAACATTGTCAGTTTTTTTCATTTTTAAAGTGTTTTTTTTTTTCAATTTTGTACATCAATATTCCATCATCATGCTCCCTTATAGACACAAAATTTTTAATTTTGCACATAATTTTTTTTTTTTTTTAGTTTTTTCAATTCGAAAGTTGATATTTTAAAGTTTTAAAAATCAAAATAAATTTCAAATCATAATGTTCCTTTATATATAAATTATGAACAATCATTATTTGAAAGGTAATTTTAACTATTAAAAAATTAATAGGACTTGAAAGTCTAAAAAATCTTAATTAGAATTTAATAAAATATAAATTCATAAATTAAGACTTATATGTAAATGTCCTAAAAATAACCAATCATTGAATGTTTGCTAGTGATGCACTTCTTTCCATACAATTATTTTTTAGTCCTTTGTTTTAGGGAGATACTGATTGGTGCCGTGCTAACTTCTTTTATTTATTTATTTTTTTTAATTTATCAATAAAAGTCAATTATTAGTTATTAGATGAGAATTATGAGAGTTAGCATTTTCACTATTTGCAAAACACCAAGTGCGTACTCTCTTAATTCAATTCTCCTATGAAGAGTTAAACTCATAATCTCCCCTTAACGAGCCGTTAAAAAAGTAATAGTGACCGATTAGACTAGGTCTGGTTGGTTTTGGTGCCCAGCTACTTGACAATCAAAGGCTGTGTTTGGTTATGTTTTTGAAACGTAATTCCACACCTTGATTTGAGTGCTGTGTTTAGTTAGAATTTTCAAAAATCGATTCCACATCCACTTTTGAAAACATGTCTCCCTAGTCATCCTCTTGTATGTCCCTCCAGACATCTGGCCGGTCGTTCGACTGGTTGATCGGAAGAGTTTTTTTTTTTGGCACCCGTTATTTTATATTTTAAATAAAAAATATTTTCAGAATTTTTAAATTTTTTTTATGAGTTTTGAATAGAATTTTGAGTTATGTGTTTGGTTATGAGTTGTAAGCTTTTGAATCAAATATCATATGTCACATCAAAATTTTCAAACTTAATTGTTGGCACAAAAATTTATTTTTCTTTGTCGAATAAACATAACAAAATACAGAGAACTGATCTAGTGGATGCTAGGGGGAAGACCATGAGTTCATAGTGGAATGTGGGTCCTAGAATGCAAAGCATATGACAAGAGAGAAACAGTCAAAGTAGCAGATGTGGCACAGTTTCTCCTATCGATTCATCTAATAGTGCTGTAGGATGTGGCCAAACGTGGCCTAGGTGTCAAGCCATGAAGTTAGGCATGCAAGTGATGCAGGGTACGTGTCTTGTTTGCAAGGGAAAGAGCATGCTGCAGCAGAGAAGCAGTTACCAATGGTTATAGAGATCATGGGCAGTTATACAGGAAGTAGAGGTAACTTGCTCCATGGTGGGACACGTGGCAGCAGAGAAGTAGCAAGGCCAGCAGCATAAAGGCTGGAAATTTAAAGTAAAGTGGATCCAGAACAACATTCATAACCCATGTGGAATTAGGAGTAGCATAGCTTAATTAACAATAACTTTTGTACTTAGGAGTATTTCTGTATGTAATTCAGCTTTTGTGGCTAAGTTTTCTTCTGTCATTTGGTATGCACATTGAACTTGAAATTTAATTCTTATAATTAAGTGGCAAGTTTATTTGAACCTTATTTCAGATACTTGAGGGTGTTTGGATTAAAGTTTGCTAACTAAGACTTTTGAAAAAACTAAAACTTATTTTAAATATTTGTTTTAATATTTTTATTTTTTGTTTTTTATGAGAGTAAATATTTTTAACTGTGGTTTGACCGAGATCACGGTAAAAAAACAACTCCGAGATTATTTGGCCCGAGATTACTAACTATGGCTGCACTCGAGATGATGAGGGTCCGAGTTGATACTTGTCCAAGGTATTCCAACCCGAGATAACCAACCAAGCTGTCAGGTTTGAAAAAGTTGTCAGGCTCAAAAAAACTATTAGGCTTGAAAAGGTTGCAGCGAGAGAAGTCTTGCTAGAAGACAACAAGTACAAGTGAAGAAATAACACTCGTAAAAATATTTGGAAGCGACTGTTTGATGGCCGAGGACCAATTCTCCACATGTACCGCCACATTGGGTCCAGTACTGTTGGAATGGAGGGTTGAAACTCTTTAGGCATTGCTCTTAACTTGCCTTTCCACATCAACCAAGCTACGAGGAAGAATTTGAAACATGTTTGTGATCGGTGTAAGTGAAAATTAGGGAATACACACCTTTTGGGTTCGTTTGGGAGTGAGTTTTGGCTTTGTAGCTTTTTAGATAGTTTAGTTTGGGGTTAAAAATGAAAAATCTAGAAATCCCCTAGATGTTGATTTGTGATTATGTATCAAATTTAAGCAGAATAAAACAATCCCAATCAAACAACCAAGACAAAGAGACACAACGATTTAACGTGGAAAAAAACCACAATTGGACACCTCCAACTGTGATCAAAAAAACCACGGACAACAGCCACAAGAACAATCCACTAAGAAGATTTAAAGGAATTACACAGGTATACTCTCAATTACCTAGCGAATCCACAACGCCTAATTGAACCAACCTCTATGTGCCTCTTCCAACCCCATCTTCACCACGGAATTGTCTTTCTGATGAGCCACTCCGGATTCCACCAAAGCTTCAGGCTCGAACTCTTCAGAATCCACAACTGAAGAACAACTCTCTCTTTTGTGTATAACAAACAAACCTTTGATGTACTCTCTTTAAATCATGAGTTGAAAACTCAATAAAAACATCAAAGAAAACTAGCAAAATCTCTCCAGATATAACCTTAAGATCCAAAAATAAGATCTGGAGAAGTTCAATCAATCACTTAGTTTTGGGAGAAAACCAAGTATTTATAGAGAACCAAAAGTAATCCTAGATTCAGAAGAAAACCAACTCTTTAATCAAATCTGGAAATCTGGATCGCGCGGTCCGCTCGAGCTCAACACAGCCCGCTCGAGCAGACTGACCAAAAACTGCGTGCGAACAAACTGAGATGCGCTCGAGCGTAGGATAATCCGCTCGAGCATAAAATCACACCCACCAGAATTTTTTGCTTGCCCTGACAAAATACTGAGACCTGCTAATCTACGCTCGAGCTCACAAAGCTCTGCTCAAGCGGACAGAACAAAAACACAAAAAATTACAATTGAATCAACACAATGTTTTGTCTCCGGATTTGACAGCATAGGTAGTACCTTCTCTGAAAAGCACAATTCGGGTTGGATTCGCATCTAAACACTCATAGCCTCACTGAAATAAAAGTGCAAAAAAAAAAAAAATACAACTGAAAGGAGTTTTGTCAAACGGGGTTGCCAATAATAAAACCTAACAATCTCCCCCTTTGGCAATGCCGTGACAAAACACACCTAACAAATAAAATCCTAAACACCCCAACCCATTACAACCAACAAAAGCCAACTTCTTTCTCAAGGTCATGATCTGCAAAACAGTCATTAGTGCCACAATCTCCAAAACAACTATTAGTCCCACAAGAGTATATGAATAAGTAATAGACATATGACACGATAATCTTGAAACATGAGATGGAAAACATGAATAGATGAAAACTAAGACTCATGAAAAACAACTCTCAAACAACAAAAGCAAGATCATAAACCACACAAGCAATGATATGACGATATAAATATCATGAACATACAAGAAGGGCAAATAGTGCAGAGAGCAACATGCAAAACACATAGCCAATCTCCTTTACCAAACATATCAAAGTGTTCATGCTAAACAACTCTTGCAATGAGAAACCAAACTCCCTTACCAACCCAAATCAAGATGAACCAAACTCCCCCTCACTAAGAGCAACCACAAACACTGAAAACAGTGAACAAGAAGAAAACGATAAAAAATAATATGGTGGAGCAAGCAAGGAATTTCAGATTAGTACCTTAAAACACACAAGACTATCCAAGAAGCACCATTACTAGAAAACACAATGTGCACAGTCTGTAGAAAATTCCTCATGAAAGAAAGTGATGCATAATGTGAAAAGCATAGATCCCATGATAAAAAGTGTGTGTGTGACTCTTGAAGTTCGACAAACACTAGATTCAATCCTAGTAGTGATATGATAACCGGACCTCCGACAAGAGAATCTTAAGCACGACAAAGGAAAGTCAAACCACTAGGAATCAAGGGGTATTTGGTGAGTAAAGGCGGAGGCTCCCCCTCAATCAATGAATCTTTTCTTTTTTTTTTTCTTTTGCACATTTTTTTCTTCTTTTGCATATTTTTTTTCTTTTTGTTTTTCTTTTTCTCCTTTTTTTTTTTATCTTTTTCTTTTGCACAATCATTGGTGGCTGACACGCTCAAGAGTATGGAAACCGAACCAGAGAAGCATGGATATAATAAGGATGGCCTGGTTGGTGACTCTGAGGTAGCCTTTTCCTCATGGCTAGACTGCAAAGAATTAAGGGGAAAGCCATGGAGATGCAAAAAGATAGAAGGTGGTTAAGAGACTCAACATCACCCAAGATATGCTAGTATAGGTCAATTCCTCTAGAAAAGCAAAAGATACAATGCCAGAAGTCCAAAAAAAAAAATAATCACTAAGGCGGAAGACTCCAAAATTTGCTAATCCAAGAGTGTGTACAGAATGAGACATACTAATAAAAAACACACACTCCAAAACGAGTAATGACCACCGAAAGCACACACATATTAACATGTAATGGATATTCTCATCAAATCCAATATGCACCAAGGACCACTCAAAAATTTCAAGCTTGCAAAACCATACTAAGAAAATCTTTTTGGGATTTTTTTTTTCAAAATATAAAGCAAGAAAAAAAAAATGAACAAGCACACATTTTTTTCTTAAAAACATCACACAAAAAACCCAAAAGCTAAAACAAATAAACAAATTAATATTAGTCAAGTTTCCTCACCCAAATCTTTTTGATCTTAACAAAATTAGGTCTAGTGGTCTTGGTAAATGTCGTGGCATTGTGAACACCCTCATGAATCTTGGTATTCTGCCTGGACATGTAAGGTTGTCTCCTAACCCAAAAAGTATTCGAATTTCTATCCTTTTGAGACACTCTCCCATGCAACTTATAACAATAAGGGCGAATATGACCATGCATACCACAATGATGACAAATAAAAACAGGGTGTGCAGGGTGTACCTTTTTTTCTTTTACCTTACCAACTCTAGGAAGTTTAAGAAGTCCATCATTATGTTGAATTTTTTGTTTTCCCTTTCCTTGAGTTCTTGTATCATGAGATGTTGAAGCACTCTGTTTTTGCTCTTTCTTACCACCAAAGCCAATGCCACTCTTGTCACAACTCATTTGTTGAGACCCAATGATGTCCTCCAAAGTCTTTGATCCTCTGTTCCAAAGACCAATGGTAGCCATAGCACACTTGAGCTCTTCCTCTTTCTTGATCATTAGTTCTTCCAAAGCAACTTGTGACATCTCGAGAGATTCAATCTTTTCTTCATACATGGCATGGGTTTGCAGCAGTTCATTCCTCTCTGTCTCACAAGTCAACAATTTTGCACAAAGAACTTGTCGATCATCAGCTACCTTGATGGCATTAATCCTGGCCTCGGAAATCTCTTCCTTAAGTTTGACATTCTCACTTTCACATGCTTTGAGTTTCTTTGTGAGTTTGTCATTCAATTTGAATAAGTTAAGAGATTCCTTATACAATTTTTCATAAGCTTGCTCAAGCTCTTCATGATCACTCTCCGAGGATTCATCATCAGTGATATTCTCAACTGATATCTTCGGAGAATCTGTTTGTCCTTCAGCTTCGGAAGCCACCATGAAAGCAAGGAATTGTTTATGTCCCTCTTCGCCTTGATCTTCTTTGTCACTTTCATCTTCATCAGATTCTGATTCATCATCCCAAGTGATGGCGAGGGCTTTTTTCTTCCTCAAATGAGTAGGGCATTCTGAAGCAAAGTGGCCAAATCCTTGGCATTCATAGCATTGGAGTCTTTCAGAGTTCCCTTGTATCTTACCTTTCTCCTTCTTGGCTATAGGATTAATTTTGAGTTTATCTTTGCCTCTAGATTTATGAGAATGAGTAGATTCCAAAAGATTAGGATTCTTTTTCAAAAAAGATTTTTTAAATTGTTTAACAAAAGCAGCTGTAATCTTGGAATCTATATCACAATCCTCATCAGAATCCTCTCTAACTTTATGAGCACTACTAAAAGCAATATCTTTTTGTTTCTTTTTGAAATTCCTGTGTGCCTCATAAGTTTGGAGATTTCCAACCAACTGATCCAGCTTGAGGTTGTCAACATCTTGAGCCTCCTCAATAGCCGTAACTTTTGGTTGGAACCGATCGGGCAAGGATCTCAAAATTTTTCCCACAACTTTGGATTCTGGAATTTTTTCACCTAAATTGAAGCTGGAATTTACAATGTCACTCAACTTCGCATAAAATTCATCAAAGGTCTCACTATCTTTCATTGAAAGGTTTTCGAAACTAGATGTGAGTCTTTGAAGTTTTGAGCGTTTAACAGAAGGAGTGCCTTCATGAATAGTTTGTAAGATATCCCAAGCCTCTTTTGCGACTTCACAATTACAAATACGACTAAATTCTTCAGGTGTGACAACGCAAAAGAGAGAATTGATAGCTTTACTATTCCAGCTACAATTTTGGTAATCAGTTGTGTCCCACTTATCAATTGGTTTGGGGATTGTAACTCCATCAACAGTAATTGTTGGTTCAGTCCACCCATTCATGACGGATTGCCAAACTTTTTCATCAATAGATTTTAAAAAAGATCTCATCCGAGCTTTCCAAAAAGAATAATTGGATCCGTCAAGTAGGGGTGGTCGAACCATAGAATTTCCTTCATGAATTGTATCCATTATCACAAATCAAACAAGATCTCGTTCAAAAAGAAATTTTTTTTTAAAAAATAGAACGACCTGCTCTGATACCAATTGAAAAATCTAGAAATCCCCTAGATGTTGATTTGTGATTATGTATCAAATTTAAGCAGAATAAAACAATCCCAATCAAACAACCAAGACAAAGAGACACAACGATTTAACGTGGAAAAAAACCACAATTGGACACCTCCAACTGTGATCAAAAAAACCACGGGCAACAGCCACAAGAACAATCCACTAAGAAGATTTAAAGGAATTACACAGGTATACTCTCAATTACCTAGCGAATCCACAACGCCTAATTGAACCAACCTCTATGTGCCTCTTCCAACCCCATCTTCACCACGGAATTGTCTTTCTGATGAGCCACTCCGGATTCCACCAAAGCTTCAAGCTCGAACTCTTCAGAATCCACAACTGAAGAACAACTCTCTCTTTTGTGTATAACAAACAAACCTTTGATGTACTCTCTTTAAATCATGAGTTGAAAACTCAATAAAAACATCAAAGAAAACTAGCAAAATCTCTCCAGATATAACCTTAAGATCCAAAAATAAGATCTGGAGAAGTTCAATCAATCACTTAGTTTTGGGAGAAAACCAAGTATTTATAGAGAACCAAAAGTAATCCTAGATTCAGAAGAAAACCAACTCTTTAATCAAATCTGGAAATCTGGATCGCGCGGTCCGCTCGAGCTCAACACAGCTCGCTCGAGCGGACTGACCAAAAACTGCGTGCGAACAAACTGAGATGCGCTCGAGCGTAGGATAATCCGCTCGAGCATAAAATCACACCCACCAGAATTTTTTGCTTGCCCTGACAAAATACTGAGACCTGCTAATCTACGCTCGAGCTCACAAAGCTCCGCTCGAGCGGACAGAACAAAAACCCAAAAAATTACAATTGAATCAACACAATGTTTTGTCTCCGGATTTGACAGCATAGGTAGTACGTTTTCTGAAAAGCACAATTCGGGTTGGATTCGCATCTAAACACTCATAGCCTCACTAAAATAAAAGTGCAAAAAAAAAAAAAAAAAAAAAAAAAAAGATACAACTTAAAGGAGTTTTGTCAAACGGGGTTGCCAATAATAAAACCTAACAAAAAAGTCTCGTTTGGGAAAGATTTTTTGACTTTTTGTAAGAGCAAGAATATAAGATTATGGATTGGATGTGATCTTTTGTCTTATTGGGCTAAAAAGTCTATTTTATCTTTTTGTGGCTAAAATACTCCCAAACCCAACCCAACCTTTCTTTCCAAACGAAGTCAATTTGTTTTGATTTACATCTCCATAAAGGTATAATTATTTTGAATTATTATCATTTAATTGCAATTCTCCTGTCGAGAAAAACAAGTCTACGCTAGTATCGCTTGGGCCAAGCTCACTTATTTCTCTTGGGCCAAAAGGAGTAAAGACAGGGGTTGATGTTGTTGTTAAGTCTTTGATTTCGGCAGAGAGCAGTAACTTGGTCAAGAAAAAGGAAGTAATTGAAAGTTTGGTCACAATCCCCAACAATGCTAGTCACAAGAATAAAGAAAGGAGAAAGAAGTTTTTGAAAGTGTCAATGGTTTTTCCAAAATTTAAAAGATTTTGGAAGAGGTTGTCGGTTATTCTTGAGGAAGCTAAGCTTGTGGCCATTTGCTCAGTTTACCTTTACATGGTTTACATGGAATATTTAAGCTAGTTTCCATATTATTTCATGCATCTCGGATTTGTTTTAAGACGGCATATCAATTTTATCATCCATCACTTCCTTATGGGAACTCTCTTCTTTTTTAATATTTTATTTTTTATAATTATATTTAATTTGTACTTCTTGTATATCACCAATCAAATTCCTATTTCTAAACTTTCTACATTGACTCTGGTGCCTCTCATCATATGACTCCCCATCTCTTCTTACTTCAAAATTGTACTCCCATTCCATCTCCTATTACTGTTAATGCTGCTAATGAGTCTGGTATGTCTGTTATATCTGTTGGGTCTATCTTGCCGTCTATTATGTCTGTTGTCTTTATTCCATATGTCCTTTATGTTCCTTAGTTATCTATCAGTTTATTATCATTTATGCTGTGTGTGGTTGGGGGATTTGGAGAGGGATTTGGAAAGGGAAAGGGAAAATGTATGTGAAATTAGGTGAAATTTAGGTATATTTTATTCACATTTCATCTACCTTTTCCATTTCTCTTTCCAAATCCCTTCTCAAATCCCCCAACCAAACACAACATTAATGTTTCAAGTGCATCTATACATATATGAAGTCTTAATGTTTTTTCATCGATCTCAGGTGGAAAAAATTCCCTAATATAGTATTAGTTGTCCCTCCCACCTCCCCCAAGGTGTAAACATTAATATGCATTTCACCCTAGATATTTTGGTAATTATATCATTTACAGGACTTATTGAAACATAAAAAAATAATTTAAAATAAGAGAAGAGCTTATGATGGGTAGTTTAGGGACATGTTTTGTTTAGCATACTTATGCTTGCATATTTGCATCTATGTGTTTTTATCGCATGCACCGATGCGAAGCTTGGCATGTATTATTGTTATTGTTGTATTCATCGAGAGAGAGAACTTGTATTATTTTGTTTCTATTACCCAAGGGTAATAGATCTACGTATATATAATAAAAAAAATGGAATTAAATTACAGGCTTTAGTAATGTTTTCGAGTAATAATAATGTGGGGCGTTACAATCTCTGCACATATATATTGGCAAAAACTTGTCCTGGAAGGTGGTGACAAAAGCCTCCTAAGTCCCTCCAATGCGCCCACACACATACTTCCACCACTGACCCGCATCCCCTTTTAGTTGGAAAAACGTTGTAGACATCCCATTTTTGAACATCCAAATGAGCAGAGAATGATAGGAAATGAACCCCAAGGGCTTGGCCTGGTCGATGACGCCTAGGACTTAGGGGTTTGCTCCCTCAAAGGTCTCAGGTTCGACTCTCGTTGTAACGTCCCCAGCCAAAGTGATATTGTCCGCTTTAGGCCGGGTTATTGCCGAAGCATCACCTCGGCTCCTCACGGTTTTGTTTGCCCCTGGAAAAGGCCTCACTCTGGGAAGGGAGGTTCGTAGGCTTATAGGGCACTACCTCCCCTCCAACCTAATCGATGTGGGATTCGCCTTAAGGAGCAGTACACCAGGGTGCACTCTCCCTCTTATGGACTCAGCGTCCTCGTTGAGGAACGCCCAGGTTTGCCCCACTATCGACACTGGCTCTGATACCACTGTAACGTCCCCAGCCAGAGTGATATTGTCCGCTTTAGGCCGGGTTATTGCCGAAGCATCACCTCGGCTCCTCACGATTTTGTTTTCCCCTAGAAAAGGCCTCACTCTGGAGAGAGAGGTTCGTAGGCTTATAAGGCACTACCTCCCCTCCAACCTAATCGATGTGGGAATCGCCTTAAGGAGCAGTACACCAGGGTGCACTCTCCCCCTTATGGACTCAGCGTCCTCGCTGAGGAACGCCAAGGTTTGCCCCACCATCGACACTGGCTCTGATACCACTGTAACGTCCCCAGCTAGAGTGATATTGTCTGCTTTAGGCTGGGTTATTGCCGAAGCATCACCTCGGCTCCTCATGGTTTTGTTTTCCCCTAGAAAAGGCGTCACTCTGGGGAGGGAGATTCGTAGGCTTATAAGGCACTACCTCCCCTCCAACCAAATCGATGTGGGATTCGCCTTAGGGAGCAGTACACCAGGGTGCACTCTCCCTCTTATGCACTCTCCAACTAAATTGCCAGTGTCGATGGTGGGGCAAACCTCGGCGTTCCTTAGCGAGGACGCTGAGTCCATAAGGGGGAGAGTGCACCCTGGTGTACTGCTCCTTATGGAGAATCCCACATCGATTAGGTTGGAGGGGAGGTAGTGCCTTATAAGCCTACCAACCTCCCTCCCAGAGTGAGGCCTTTTCCACGGGAAAACAAAACCGTAAGGAGCCGAGGTGATGCTTTGGCAATAACCCGACCTAAAGTGGACAATATCACTCTGTCTGGGGACGTTATAGTGGTATCAGAGCCAGTGTCGATGGTGGGGCAAACCTCGGCGTTCCTCAACGAGGACGCTGAGTCCATAAGGGGGAGAGTGCACCCTGGTGTACTGCTCCTTAAGGCGAATCCCACATCGATTAGGTTGGAGGGGAGGTAGTGCCTTATAATCCTACGAACCTCCCTCCCCAGAGTGAGGCCTTTTCCAGGGGAAAACAAAACCGTCAGGAGCCGAGGTGATGCTTTGGCAATAACCCGGCCTAAAGTGGACAATATCACTCTGGCTAGGGACGTTATAGTTGTATCACAGCCAGTGTCGATGGTGGGGCAAACCTCGATGTTCCTCAACAAGGACGCTGAGTCCATAAGGGGGAGAGTGCACCCTGGTGTACTGCTCCTTAAGGCGAATCCCACATCGATTAGGTTGGAGGGGAGGTAGTGCCTTACAAGCCTACAAACCTCCCTCCCCAGAATGGGGCCTTTTCCAGGGGAAAACAAAATCGTGAGGAGCCGAGGTGATGCTTCGGCAATAACCCGGCCTAAAGCGGACAATATCACTCTGGCTGGGGACGTTACAGTGGTATCAGAGCCAGTGTCGATGGTGGGGCAAACCTCGGCGTTCCTCAGCGAGGACGCTGAGTCCATAAGGGGAAGAGTGCACCCTGGTGTACTGCTCCTTAAGGCGAATCCCACATCGATTAGGTTGGAGGGGAGGTAGTGTCTTATAAGCCTACGAACCTCCCCCCCCCCAAGATTGAGGCCTTTTCCAAGGGGAAAACAAAACTGTGAGGAGCCGAGGTGATGCTTCAGCAATAACCCGGCCTAAAACGGACAATATCACTCTGGCTGGGGACGTTACAGTGGTATCAGAGCCAGTGTTGATGGTGGGGCAAACCTCGGCGTTCCTCAGCGAGGACATTGAGTCCATAAGGGGGAGAGTGCACCCTGGTGTAGTGCTCCTTAAGGCGAATCCCACATCGATTAGGTTGGAGGGGAGGTAGTGCCTTATAAGCCTACGAACCTCCCTCCCTAGAGTGAGGCCTTTTCCAGGGGAAAACAAAATCGTGAGGAGCTGAGATGATGCTTCTGCAATAACCCGGCCTAAAGCGGACAATATCACTCTGGCTGGGGACGTTACACTAATCCTCTCCAGAACTTTGTAGATCTGGATCTTGAATATAGTGGTAACTGCCTGTGCCACCCTTAATCCTGCCTCCTGCCTGTTAACAGTGTTGTTACCTCCGCCTCATTTCGACACGCTGTTTCTTTTCTCTTGTTTCGGTATAATCGCTCCTGGTGTATCTTCCTCTGCTCTGACGTACTTCTCTTTTCATGCCATGAGCTCAAACTTGAACCCAAACCCTAGGTTTGCTCAAAATACCCCCAATATCCCATCTTTTTCACACAACAACCTATAATCAAGTTAAATCCCATATTAAGGTGTAGAGTAAGGTGTAGAGAGTCCCTACGTCAAAGAGAAAAGATGAGCCAAGCAAGGATGAAACTTCAAAGATGCTGAAACCAAAGTCTATTTGGATCAAAATGGAGATACTGAGGTGCTCACTATTTTTAACAAAGGCGAATGGGTTGAAAAATAACTAGAACTAGATAAAAATCTAGAGAGAAGGCAAGTTTAGAGAGAGTGGGTCTCAACTTTAGGGTTTTAAGAGGATTTAGATCTGAAAAGTAATATAAAAAGTCATTCTCACGATCTGATATATGCACAGTCCACTCGAGCGCAGGAGTTGATGCTCTAGCATCAGACAGAATAAATTGTTCTGCTTGAGCACAAGAAGTCCTGCTCAAGTGCAGAATACACACCTCTAATACTTTTGCAGACAACAAACAAACCGCTCGAGCACAAGAAAGGCCGCTCGAGCGTAGAATACACTCGCCTAGAATTTTTGCAGGTCTGCAAAAGTACTGAGAGTTTGCTAAGCCCGCTCGAGTGCAAGAATGGCCACTTAAGAGGAGGAGCAAAAATCTGGGCAGTAAAGGTTTGGAAAAACAAGCAACCAACCTATCCCAAACACACCACGACAATCCAATAACCACATTTAAGGAGGAATAAGGGAGAAAGGGTAAGAACAACATTCAGAAACTATAAACCTGAACTAACAAATGTTAGAATAATTACAAAATCTATGTATATTAGGCTATTTTTGGGATCATCAAGCAACAAAAGTAAATATGATCCGAAATTAAATAATTAAACATAAAATTAATATAATCAAAACAATGATCGAACTTGATATTCCAAACTGCAAAAGCAAATACCTGGTGGTACAAATCAAGAGCCAATGTCCACTACAGTACACACAAATAAACAAGTAATTTAAGACAGTCTAATTAAAACAACATCACAGTAATAGACAAATCAAATGGATTCATACGGTTCAGGTAATGCTCTACTTGAGTCCAAAGTCAAATCAATTCATCAAAATACATAGAAATTTAAACAATAGGGAAGCATTTTTAAGTCAAGTCTAGCCTACTAACCCGTCACACTTCACTACATGAAGCCTCAAAAGTTCATTCTATATAGAGAACAGAAAATACCCAGAAGCACAATGAAAGAAATAATTTGTACCTACTTTTTTTTTTGTGGCAAAAACAGGCAAAGAAATACAACATTGCAGGATGCAACTTTCAAGGGAAGCATAAAAGTACTGGAAAAGAGAAAATTAGGAACACAGTAAAATGGGCCAAATGTCATTGGAAGGTGAAATTTCAATTCCTTCATTTTCTTGCATTTTCTATCTCAAATTCATTTTCTTGTTTTTGTTTCATATTGTTTTGTTCTTTTCTCGGTGTTGCAACATGACAGGTTTTCCTAGGCCGAGTTAGTCGGCCGGCCTATTTGATTGGCCAGTTAGCTTCTTTTGGACGAAACAGAGTAGCCTTCTGGTGTTGAGCATACCAATTTTCGGTGGTCTCCAAGGTGCATAAGCTTCTATTTTGTTTTGGGCTATTTTTATTGTTTGAGGCTTGTTGTGCATGGTTTTAGTGCAAAGGGCTTCACTAACTTGTTGTTTTATGCATTTGAGCATGAATTTCTTGAGCAAATAGCATGTTTAGTGTTGTTTTACACACAATTTCAGCACTCAAGTCTCTGTAACCTCCCTCCATTCTTCACTCTTTTGTTTGCTTTGAAAGTGGTTTTAAGCCCCTTGTTTGCCAAAGTGTGGAATTGAGGTGTTGCACCTAATGGTTTAATCCTACAAAGTCTGTCGGTGCAAGATCAATGAACTTGGGGGATAATGTGGCTAGTTTTGTGATCGGGGGATGAACCACCTGCTGATGGCACTCATTTTACTCCCGGCATGGTAGATGGCACGCATTGTTTTGTGGCAAATTGAAAATGTTGTTTTTACTTTCTAAACTCGGGTATTGAGTTAGTCTTGTTACGTCGGAGTTTGGTGATTTCGAGGTTGTTAACTCAGACATCACTGTCTTGTTTGGTTTGTCTTTCACTCTTTCTTTTGAGTCTGTTTCTACCATAGAGCCAGTTGTGCCAAAAGATCTGAATGAAATGGCATTAATTTTCACCCACTTCTTTGTGCCTTTAAATCATTGCATTGACCAAAGATTTTCAAAACTTTTCAAAACTGTGGTGAAAACAAAGAGGGAGGAATTCCTTGGGATTTGTAAAATTTGATCGACTGAGAGGAAGAGAGGTGTGCTAAGCCCTTAATGAATGAGATGGTAGCGATGGTGTTGCTGGTTGAGACAATGATGAAGACAGATTTGACAATGCTTTGTAGAGCAAAATTGAGGGATTCATTAACAAGGTCATAAAAGAATGGAAGGAAGAATTGTTAGGAGAGAATCTTCACAATGACTGTGGGATTAACAGATTTGGAATGAAATACTGTACATTAATGTGCTATACATGCCTTTATAAAGTGTGGATGGTAAAATGAAGTAATTTTTATCTATTTGGATTTATGTACGACATGATCTTCTAAATATCGTATTTTTTCAAAATGCACAAGTTTCTAAGAAATGTGAAATGAGTTATGAACAAGAAATATGAATTGTTGTAATATAATATGGTGGGTCCAAGGCTGTTCCATTTATCTGTTCTGTTTATGCTATGACATGATATGAATTATCCGGTCTTTAAGACCTATTGATTTCTAGTATGGAACAAAGTGTTGTACGAAATTAAGGGCTACAGTAAGAGTCACCTCTAGAGTCCGTGCGAGTCACCTCTTGGACCCCCCCGGCATTTGGGAGATTCCACAGTTTTTGGCAACTTTGTTGGGGAGACTAAGAGAACTTGACTCGAGAATTCTAAATATGAGATTTATTTATGTATATATGTTCATTGCATTACATTGCTTTAGAATCTCAATCTTTTGATTGAAAGATGTTACTATAGGTGCGTAAGCACATTCTCGGAACTTGCACATAAGACCAAGCTTGTGATCCAATGCCCCTTTGCAAGGAAAATATGGTCTGAAATAGCCAATTGGTGGAGGTTTCAATGGGAAAATCCCAAATCCATAGAAAGCCTGCTATGGTGGTGGCTGGGTTATAATTTTAAATAGAAAGTTAAACAAATCTGGAGGGCACTACCTACTACAGTAATATGGTCTACTTGCAGGTATAAGAATGACTGTATCAAAGTGAGAGTGGCAATCTGGATGAGATCTCAATGTATAGATGCTTCATACTCAGTAAATGATGTCCTCTTCAATTTTTAGCAAGTCAGGAGTTGCATTGGATCATCCTAAGGTGTTCATTCTAGATGAAAGTGGGCATACTTGCTGGTGATAGAGGAGTGCCCTACTGCTGTTTCTGTTCTTTGTTTTGTTTTTGCTTTGTTTTGCCCTGTTGCTTTGTTTTTCTTCCTTGCTCTGTCGGTTTCTCATCAATGTGTGGTTGTACTAACATTTGATCGAGCATATTTTTTTTGGGCCAATCTAGTTGAGATCTTGTAGTGTCACCACAATATTTTTTGCACTTCCCTTTCTTTATTGATGTAAAACCATACTTTCAGGGCCAATCCTGAGATTTATGGGGCCTGAGGGGGGCTTTGAAAGTGAGGCCCTCCTCCATATATTTTCTATAAAAAAATTATGAATAAAATAAAAAATTACCAATAATTTTTTTACTATTTAATAGCTAAGGTTTTCTAAATCACCTAAGTGTTCAATTCTCAAGTCCAAAAGGATGATTTTGAATTTCCTTTGATTTTCTACCTATTTCTCTTTCTTCTGCCTATTAATCTATTATTTTTCAACTTATCCTCTATCAGTACTACTTTTACCCATTCTCAAATATACTCATTTCTAATTCTATCTTTTCTAATCTTGGCACACATCTTTATTCTTATTAAAATTCTTGATGAAAACACATAATAAAATCCCAAATTGTTAACTAATGGATTGCTCCATTCCATAAGACCCCATGAGTTGAGTGCTCATCCCAACGTCCATTGGTAGGAATGTGTTTCCAAGACACAGTCTCTGAAGAATATATATACATATATATATATCAATTTGATAAGGTCCTCCATTATATTTAGACGTCCCCGTAGTTTCAATTGGCTCGATTTTGCCCATTAATTTAACGGATTGTGTCATTTTAGTCCAATAAATAACGACTGCTAAGTTAGTTTAACGGAAAGTCAAACTATGTTTCAATTTGGTCCATGTACTTTACACATTGTGTCAATTTAGTCACAGCTTCAATTATACAACTTTCAATCCCTTGTTAGAGTTGTAAACTCGAACAAGAGGCCACTGATCATATGTCAAGACATGATGATTCCGAGTAATGAAAAAGTCTACTGATCCTATGTCAAGATGTTGTGATTCCTAGTAGTGGAGTGACTACTGATTACATGTCAAAAAAAATAGTGCATCGGTTTTCTGGCAGCCACCACGAGAGCTAAGATGAGCTTTTCCAGCGGCAGATACCGTGTTTTAGTGTCGACCATGGCCTTGCTCCCATAGTAGATTAGGCGCTGCTCGTTGAGTTCCTCTTTTAATAATACGGCGCTAACGGCCTGGTCAAAAACTGCCAAATACATGATGAAGGAATCGCTCGATGACGGGGTTGCCAAGAGCGGCATTGAACAGAGATAGATTTTCAAGCCATCCAGCGTGGCCTGGCAATCGGGAGTCCATGACTTAGCCGATTAGGCTAAATCATTTTCGATATGATTGATTCACTGATTTAACCACCTTTGTCTCTTTATGTTTGATCATTTTTACACTTTGGTCCTTTTTCAACTAAGTCTAGGGCGTTTTCGGCTCTAACTCCCAACCTACGGGTCTGAATTACTTTCCTTAGGTTGTCACAAGTCCTATTGGTCACAACAAAGATGTCCGTGAGGACCACACAGTGGTTCAGGGGTTGTTTTGAATTTTTTCCCTCAAAGCGCCTTTTTTCGACTAGGTTTAGGACGTATTCGTCTCTAACTCTCTAACTCACCTAGTACTCCAAGTCAAAAAAAGAAACTAGTTAGAAAATTGCATGATTCCTAACTATACAAAATGCCTAATGCAACACATGTGATACGCTCATTTAGTGGACTTAAACATCATTTTGGACAAATTGATTAAAGAATGGAAAAGACTATTGAAATCAGCTTAAAATGAACCAACCAACATAAAGAAAACAAGTTATATTGCCTTGGTTCGGCCGGATGTTATGCCGAGCCCTGAATGCAGATTTTTGGACCTAGCCTGGTCCATTTAGAACCGGCCGTGGCCCATTTAAACCCAGCCGGGTTTCAATGAAAACTTCTCCAGAGTCCCTTTTTAGGCCTAGCTTTTCATTTTTGGGCCCAGCCGTGTGTTTTGGGGCCCAATCGGGTCTCAATAATGCCAAACAGACAGTTGGCGGGAATTTGATAGTTGGCTTTGTTTGAAGATATTTTTGACCATTTTGGCTCAAATTTTATAAATAGACCCCATGCATTCAGATTTTGAGGTTAGAAAAATTTCCAAAAGCTTTGAAGAGCTAAAAGGACCTCCTTCCATCTTCTTTTCTTCTTTGACCTTCAAACCTTCTTTAGCTATATATACATAATACATACACCATTAGAGCTTGTTCTTGAAACTTTTTGGTAGAGTTTCAAACCATATTTCATAAACTTGAGGGTGTTGGAATCAAGTTTGTTATGACAATGGAACTTAAGGCTCGGTTTAATTTGGTTTGGTTTGGTTTGGACATTGTCGTAGAAACAAATAATCTTCTTTCAATTTGTTTTGTAATTAATCCCCTTCTTTCAGCACAAAATTCATGTGCTTCTCTGATAGCTCTAAATATACCAATGGTAAGCATAATTCTAACCCCATCATTCGCTGAAACACACATGAAAAACAGCATTGAACGAAGATTCTAAGCATGAATGTAAGAGAGAAGTTTACACAGGTTTTACATAGTGAAACCTAACAATAAAATAATAACTATTGTATAGAAGCCTTCCGAACCGGGGAGCAAATTTCAACAACAACAAAAACTCTGTGTCTACACCATTTGGAGATTCTATGATATGTGCTTATGTATATCCAACATGTGATATTATAATTGGTGATATGAGATTGTACGTTGATTTGCTGCCTTTAAGCATTGATCATTTTGATTGTATATTGGGCATGGATTGGTTAACAAAATATTGTGCCACTCTTGATTGTGTGAATAAAATCTTCATGTTTAGACCACCTGGTCTGAAACTCTGTGCCATGCATAAAAAAGTCTTATAATAACTCTGAATCACACACAGATCACTCTCAATTCCCACCTTACTTCCCATGTAACCACCTATTAAAGTATTTTTCAACATTTCTTCACTAATTTTCCAACAATCCACTTTTCAAAGTTCTTAAATTGCAAGTTAGATGAAAATATAGATGCAATATCACAATTTCCCTCAATTATAGGTTTATTGATTGGATTTAGAAGTGTAGGAATGGAGTAAATGAGTCTACCGGGTAAAGATTGCCTCTCTCAGCGCTCATGTCCAGGAAGCGGAGGATTGGAAGCTTGTGTTGGTTGACAATGTTGATTGCTTGGAGTAGATATCGGCTTCTCCTCGTTCATCAATGTTCTGGTGAAGCCTCATGGTGCAGAAAGTTTCCAAAACTATATCCAAAACCATCAAAGTCATATAAAAAACTATCCATAGATATTATAATTTCTACTCAAAGTCAAAGCAGATGAAATGGTTTGGCCAAGCAATAATGCTTCCAATAGCATCTTCAAGCACAAACATGTCACAATTAGGGCAAAACAATGGTGCATTGACTTTGGCATGGTTAACCCACACTTTCCAACACCCAGGGCCAAGAGGCACGCGATGTACCATTTGTTTAGAATCTGTTGATGCAATTGTGCCTTCTGCAACCACCACATTTGTCCCATTCCAATTCAGCAATTTGCGTTTGGCATTGTCCAAGTTAAATCCACCATTCCCAGTTTCATTCTCATCATGCAACTATCATGAAAGAAAACATAAAATAAGCTAATGAATTGAAGACATAATTAAGGTAATTAATAATGCCACCATCCTCGCTAAATTTTCTTCCAATTTTAATTAAAAATATCTTCATATTTTAAGGAACTACTTTTTCAAGCATCATCTCCAACAATACTTTCTATAATTTTTAAGTGTTACTAGTAGTACTCTATCAATTATTTTGACCAATCCATTTCTCTGGACCCGCACTTATAATTTTTAAAACTCTTAAAATTTCTTAGAATTGGGTTGTTTTAAGCTATTCAATAGGTCAGTGTTGTAGAATATATAAGAGTCAATACCTTTGAAACCTTTGCTGGGAGTTTATATTGCTAAATATGCTTATATTTCTTACTCAAGCATATGCCTTGACAACTACCCAAATCATGGATTGATTGAATTTTTCTTCTAAATATGTATGAACATGAAAATTCCTTCTTCAAACATAAGTTGTTAATAATAACTATACCTTCTAGTTGTTCAAAATTCTTTAACTTCAGTTGCATCAAGAAGTTATTCTTATTCTTGGTTTTAAATGTGAAGAAAATTACAACAGTAAACAGATGGGTTCATTGAGAATTACAGCAGTATTCTTGGTCTTACTTGAGGTGATGTTCAATGAGATAATTCAAAGATTTTATGAAAGAATTTAGTGTTCTTTATTTCTTATTCATACCAAACATTGTCCAATTATTATATGCAACACTGAGAGAACTTCTGCAGTTAAATGGCTCTCATTAGATTGATTTGGTAGCAATGCTTAGGCCATTGTTTGAATCATATAATATAGGACCACCAAGCTGTTGCCTTAACAACTAAATTGCATAAGAAAAATAATTGACAAATAGAATTTTTATAGTTTTCACAACATATCCCACCCATAGAAGAATAATAATAAGAAGAAGAAGAACAAAATAATGATGGAGCGTTGTCTTTTTATCTTTCAACAGAAATTACCTGTTAAAAGAAAAATATTACAGAAGATAACCTCATCAACTTATTTAAGAATAGTACACACCTTGTAAACACTATTAACTTTTGCAAAATTTATAGTGGTGGAATCCTTAATAGCTCCAAGTGCCTTCCTCAAACTTTTCTACGTACCTCCTCCCAACATCCTCTCTATCAATTACAAAATTCTACACAATCGTCAACTACATAAATAGTGTTGGAATAATTAAATGAATCTTAATTCCCCTCAACCAAAAACATAACTGTTACTATTGGGGATTATAAGAATTAATGAATTTGAATTGTGTGTTAGGAAACCAATCATAAGTTGCTACATCGGCGGGCAAGAGGAGATCCTCCATAATGGGTTGGAGGAAAACTCTGTTCATAGTGTAGGGGTCTGTTTACACATTTTTATAATTTAGGAGATAAAATGGTATTTTTCAATTGTTTAAAATGTCTATTTGTACACTTATGCAACTAGGTATATATGGAAGAAATGAGAAAGGAGGGGTTTTTGCTTGCTTACCTGCCCAAATGCGAGCTATGACTGAGGAGAGATTCCATCCGAGTGTGAAAATGCCAAAAGCCACAGCTTTCTTGTGAGGCAGAAGATCTTGCACCCCATCATGCTTTTTCTTATTTATGATGTGTGAATGAAAAATTGAATTCACAAGACAATATCAAATTTTGGTTAAATGCTTTCCTGCTCCGCTTGTTCCAAATTGTTGTAAATTATTTGTTATTTTATATATGGTGTGATATTGTCTAGAGCTTATTAGGCTGTTGAATGGGTATAGTCATTTTGAAGCAAATAAGAAACGGCAACACTAAGACGATTATAATAATTTTAACTATTATTACATTCTCCACAGGTGTCCTATATTTTAAAATTTATTAAGAGAGTTCTCAAGTAGGCCCATTTTAAATTTTTTCAAAAAATAAAAATAAATAAATAAATCACTTCAACTCAACAGTGTTACACTGGATTATAATATTTGCACCAGTCTTTGCAATCTTGTAATGACGACTTAGGGGACCATTGATACGAAACATATACTTCACATACATTTTCACATAACGATCTGTTGTATTGTGGATCTGATGTATCTCGATCTAGTGGATTTATACACTCAATATCGTCCAACAAATCACTAGCCACAAGAACCACCAACACCAACACAAACAACCTCTTCAAAGACATATTTTCCAAACCTAAAACCAAGGGAAAGGAAAAGACTAGATAAAGAAAACTGGTTGAAGTAGTAGTTACAATGAACTATCTATAACAGATTTATAAACTCTTCACATTTCATAAGACATTTAATTGGAATGTATTGACATTAAAATTATCAACTTAAATGTATTTAGATCATGGCATTAATTGTGCATTAAAATTTGGTTATCTGACGGAACTGCAACCTGAACACAATTTAATCCCTCTTGACATTGGTGCGCGTTGGATTTTGATTATATTAAATTTATGAAATTAATTGTATTTTTCTCTAAATGGTGTAATTTATTGTACTCCATGTATGATTATGTGTTTAAATACATTGTATATGTATGATTATTTAAGAAGGAGAAAAGGGATGGACTCTACTGTTTGGGAGGAGAAAGGGGATGGACTCCATTATAATTAAGTTGGCTGGAGTGTCCTGGGTGAAAGTCCCGAAATTTATACATGGGTGCCAATCTCGCGGACGAAATATCCTTAAAATGGCAGATTGAAGTGTTTGCGTATCAATGACGTGATTCTAGAACCACTGAGTTGTAGTCTCATTTGGGTTATTGAGAAATGATGGAATTAACTCATGTATTGAAATGAATTGAATGTAAATAGATTACGACTTGGATTTGGTACCTCATGGATATATATAAGACGTGAATGTTTTGTCTTTTGGAAACATAATTTTTGAAAATTTAGAATACAAAATTATAACTGTTTCATAAATAATGGATGTTTTCAAAAGGAAAAAATTTCTTTAAAAGCAGTTATGAAAATTATTTGTCAAACAAATATCCGTACTAGTTTCTTTTTTCCCTTATTTTCGTTAACACAAAATATTTTTTAAAAAATGTAAAAATGTGCTATTATCTATATATATATATATATATATATATTTCGATATAAGTCATTTTTTTCCATTTATACGATTAACGAATTATTAATAAAAAAAAAAATCAAGTGTTTTGTGAACTAAAATTTCAAGGGAGTCTGATATAATTATAAAAAATTTGTGTGATTTATTATATATTTTTTTTAAATCTCCAGAAAATTAGTGTAATTTACCCATATAATAGTAACACATAAAAGAATAATACTTGCACACCTTTGATCCACCTATAAAAGAGAGTCTAGCCATAATATAATAAGCAAACAAAGAAATTAGTCTATTGGGCCAATTTCATTATGACACAGCGGAATGGATTTTGAAGAACCACGCCCAATATAGTACAAAAATCTTAGGAAACTTTTGAATTTTGAATATTAAAATTTACAAATTAATGTTACAGTTCCGCTACATCCGCAATAATTCAATGCACAATAATTCTAGAAATATTTGCTTATGCTGAAAACTTTGCTTGTATTAAAATTTTTCTTATTTTTTTACAACTTGTGCCTCACTTTGATGAGGGGTACGCCTTGCCTTGCACCTCACGCTTAGGCTCCAAGAGACCTTAGTGCCTCAATGCACCGAGAGCATTTTAAAACACAGATAGGTGAACCTCAAGGGATTGGCCTAGTGGGTGTAACTTGAGGCCTGGGGATGTACTCCCTCTAAGTTTCAGGTTCAACTCACATTAGGTGCTCTAAATTCCTAAGGGTCATACCTGTTTTTAAATCAGGTTGAAATATTGCATGTTTCATTATTATTATTTTTAAAAAAAAAAAGTAGGGAAAGAAATTGATCCTATTTAACTTTAATCTTCATGTCTAGATTAGGGGGGCAAATAAAAGAAGAAAACAATAGGAATTTCCAAGTTAGTTATCCAATTTTGGTTTATTTGAAGTCTACTTTCAAGAAAAGTGAGATTTAACAGCGTTAATTTGACGGCGTTTAAAAAAATGCCTCTGTTTCTAAACATTTAACGACATTTTCTTAAACGTCGCATTTTTATCGACTAACACGGTACCGTTTGAACTTCAGAAAATTCAACAAATGTGCGTCTTAAGCCCACTTTGTTGAGTGAAAAAATCATGTTTTAAGCCCACTTAAGGTGGCAAATCCGCATCTTTAAGCCCACTTGAGGGTGGCAAACTCAAACCACTTTCGGAAGCAAACATGAGTTGAATTGTTCCAAAATGAGCAGACTAGTCTATACTTGTATGTGTGTGCATCACATAGTAAGGTTAGCTTAGTAACCGGAATAGGAACATATAATGTTGATAAAAATCATATCATGATTAGTAGAGGCCAATCTTTGATCGGGCGAGCGGGGGTGCTCAATTCATGACCTTCCCCCCTCGTACCTAAGTTCCCGAGCCGAGGCAACTTTGGTGACGACAGACACGTGGCCTTTGGCACGAGTCAAGGTTTCCTAAATTTTCCCAAAAACAAAAATATTTAGGTGGCGACTCTGTATCTAGCAAAGCAATCCAATTTTGGCATTATTTGATTGAAAATTGATTTTCCAAAACGATTTGCTGGATTTGGACTCTTTGGTATTTATTTTATTTTTTATGACTATTTTAACCTCAAATCCATCCAAAGAACTGATATTGAACGAGTTTTTAATGAGATGATATTGAACAAGTTCTTAACGAGTTAAATATGAATTGAGAAAAGACTTCTCACAAGTCTCATTCCACGTAAACTTTATTCCCTTTCTCGTTAGTCTAGTCAAAGATGAGACTAACTTAGAGAAATCCTTCACAAACCGACTGTGAAATTAATTTGTTTAAATAAAATTTTATTTTCAAATTAATTGCAAATAAAAGTTACAATTCTTGTTTCTTTTATTTTTACAAAATTTAAATTATGTGTTTTTGCTTTAATTTTCTGTGTAGTATAAAATTCTAATTATAATTTTATTTTATAATTTAGAATTAATGGCTACTGAAACTAATCCTCAAACAAGTACTGGTATAGTGGCTGTAATTGCACCAACCCCCTCTCTTGTTGTGACTGTACCGATTACTCATGGTGAAAAGCTAGAGAAGTTCTTAGGAACTGATTTTAAAAGATGGCAGCAAAAAATGTTGTTTTATCTTACTACTTTCAACCTATCATGGTTTCTCGTGAGAATGCTCCTACTATGAACGAGGGTGAAACCGACCAACAATTGGTTGCTACGGTCGATGTCTAGAAACATGCTAATTTCCTTTGCCGGAACTACATCTTGAATGAACTTGATGACACATTGTACAACGTTTATAGCCCTATCAAGACGACAAAGGAACTTTAGGAGTCTTTGGAGAAAAAGTACAAAACAGAAGATGCTGGTTCGAAGAAATTCGTAGTAGGTAAATTTCTAGATTTTGTGATGGTCGATAAGGTAAATACTGTTTGGATGTGATTAATATGCAATTACCTATTTTTTTATGCTTACATGCAAATTCATTGTACTTTCTATTATTCAATATTAAACATTGACCTTGTCTTATTTGCTTAAGTCATGCCTAAACTACACTTGCTTATGTCCCCATACTTGTACCCATTTTTTGGATACATATCCAATATCCTAAGGTTTAGATTTAGGAAGGTTTGATGTTTGGACGTGCACCCACACCCAATATTCGTATATTAGTCCACACAACAAAGGAAAGTGTAATATGCATCCCTTAGTGTAGCAAATTCACCAATGTTAGTAAATACCATACCACACTTGTCTCACATGGAGACTATATCACGACAGAGGGTACAATTCCCCTTGTTGAAGTCCATTTTTTAGATTTTATAAAATCTAGCATAGTGTTGGTGGAAGTTTCCATTTTGTTGCGCGAACCTAAACCATTGTCTAATTGTGGTAGAGGTTTGAGGGCATCCTTGTAAAAAACCCTTGAAGAAGTGGATGTAAATGTTTAAATTAGAGTGCTACTACTAGCACCCCATAAATTATTTTGAACCCCGAAATTTTTAGTTTTTTTACTATAATAATAACCTTAAATAAAATTACTACAAAGGACATCATTAATTTTGGGACACCCCATCTCACAATTAAACCTACACACCTCCTACATCATGAACTAGAGTTTATGAGAGCACCCACCTCCATCACCACCCATCTATCTTTCGCAAATCCCATCTTCAAAACCTCGCCATCCTCAAAACTTTGAAAACCCTTTGGCGGCAATATTCCGGCGGTAACGATGGCAACCATTTGATTACCTACACTTCTCCGGCAATGACAATGAGTGGAAGTTTTTTTGACAACCATAACTCCATAAGACGAGAGGAGTACAACAATAAAAGCTTAGAGGAGGTTCATTGCATTGATGTTGTTCTTAGCTTTGAGAAAATTTGCCTTGTAAGAGTAAGTTTTAAAAAAAAAAAATGCCAAAAATAATAAAATATGTTCGTTATTTTTTTGGGACTGAACTCCTAAATATATCACCGAAATTCGGGAACACATGCCCGAACATTGTTTATTTGTTCGAGAGCCGGTAACCGAACATTTATTATTTGTTCAGAAATAGGTAATAGAACATTATTCATAGGTACGAACCAATTTTGCTGATCACATTTTGAAATTTAGCTCTCTTGTTTGGCATCAACTAAGAAAGATAAAAAGTCAAAAAGTCACTAAAAAAGAAAATATATATATACTATTCACAATGTTTGGGCGGGAATCTGGGGCTGAATACTAAGAGTGCAAAAAGACGATTTTGCCCTTGCTTTTGTCCCTTCCTTTGAGAATACAATTATTAAAGGGATACTAAGGTTTATAGAGGGTCTAACATCAACATCTCCTCTCCTTCTCCAAACACACGCATAAACACTCCTCCGTCAAGCCGCCGATATCATTGAATTTATAGCGATCTCGATTCTTTCTCCTTTGGTTGTAGTATCCGGACTTAGTTTCGTGGATTCCGGTTGTTGTTTTGAACTTGTTTATGTCCTTCAATTCTTTAAATTTGAGTTATAGAATGTTTTGGACTTGTTCGTTCCAAGTTGGGTGTGATTGGGAGCAGGTGGTTGCTGCCCAGGTTTTTAGTCCTTCCCTCGAGCGAGTTGTTTGTCGCTCGAGCGAGCGTGGAGTTTTGTGTCTGGTGGGTCGAGCAAGGGTGGCTTCGCTCGAGCGAGCGTTGCGTCTGGTCTAGGACCTGAACACTGGAATTCTTGGCTCGAGCGAGCTTGTCTTCGCTCGAGCGAGTCTATCGTATTTCAGTAGGCAGCAGCGGGGAAAAAGATCATTTTTCTCCCTCTTTCATTCTTGAAACCCTAGCAGCCGAGAGTCTCTCTCTCTAAACTTATTAACTCTCTAGATTTCATCTCCTTCTAGTATGAATCCATCATAGGTCCTTTGTTAAAAAGGTAGAGGGTGTCGAGGGCTTCATCTTAATGGGAAAAATTGTGGATTTGGAGCACTTTGATTTCGGGTCACCATCTCCTTTTGAGTTCTCCTTTGAGGTAGGGATTCTCCTTGTTCTTTTTCAATACTACGTCTATAGATAGACATGTGGTAATTTTTGTATTGCATGAAAACCATTTTATGTTGGATTTTTGTACAAATTCATGAGGTTGAACTTTGGGTTAGTTGTTGGATTTAGATCTATTATCATTAGATGTGTTTTGGGGCTAATTGGGTGTTAATTAGCATGTTGTTGTTGTAAGGAGAGGAAACCCTAATATTTATTTGGTTTAATAACTCAATAGAGGGGTTTTGATCATTGGGTAAATACTTGGGTATTTTGGGTTTTGAATGAAGCCATTGTTGTTTGTTGTAGATGATTGAACCTTTTTATCAATATTTGGAGAAGGGGAGGGAAATCCTATTTTAGTGATTATGATTTAATTTATATAATTAAATTGGAATGGCTTGGAGATGAATGTAGTAGATTAAAATGAGCTTTGGCTTTATTGTCCTTGGATTTGATTTTGTGAAAAACAAAAGGAATAAAACCGGTTTTGAAAAATAAAGAGAGTTGGTTTTGTGAAATGGGAAAGGTACTTTAAAATGAGTATGAATGTTGGATTGTTGTATCTTATACTACTATGTTAGTACTAGTGATAAGTTGATGATCTCATGATATTTGAGTCCGTTAATAGATGTACAATATACGTGCATCTAGAGGTTTTGTCCTTGGTCATCGGTGGAGGATGACATGGTTGTGTTGAATTGTTGTGTATACATTACACCTATGTGTTTATCTACTTTAACTCGTTGTTAGATTCTTGTTGGTTATGTATATGCATTATACATGTTGGATATGCCTTGTTGCATGGTTGTTGTTGGCGTTATATGTCTACACATACCCTTCCAGCTAGCGCCTGGTAAACTGGTATTTTGGCTTACTACGCACATAGCTAGTAGAGCGAAGTTGGTTGTAGTTATTTCAGTATATCTTTGGCTTACTAAGCGCATAGCTAGTTGAGCAGGGTGGAATTGTTGTTGTTTAGTTGTAACTGAAAATATCATAGATTTGATTGGTTCCAGTTCGGAGAACCGAGTTACTCCATTGATTGATTGTATACATGTGGGTGGGTTGTAAATTTATATTTTTACAAGGTAATGCATGTATAGGTATGATAGTAGTGGAAATGAACCAAAATGTCTTTTTGTCTTTTGGAACGTGTGAAGGAGAATGAATGTTTTAACGATAAACATGTTTTGAAAAGGTACATCTGTGTATGTATAGGAAGTGGAAGAGAGCATCGGGCTTAGTGAGATTATTTTCCTAAGTAATTGTTAATGTTATGAAAGAATGGGAATAGGGATTAATGAAAGGAATAAGGAAAGATGAATCGCTTATAGCGTTGAATGCAACGGTTGTTTTCAAGAAAAGTTTATATATATATTTTGTATAAACTGTCATATTACTATTCTAGTACGAGAATGAGTGTGCATGATCATAGCTATCTGTAAGTTGTTATTGTTGAGGATCATGTTGAGATCCCTACTGGACTTTATGTTCATCCCACGTTGTTGAATCTTTTTCAGGTGTTTAGCAGGTTGTGCTACAGGATTTGGATCTTCTTATTTGTTGGCCATGGGGCCTCTTTGTTGTTGGCGGAACACCATATGTGTAAAAGGGGTTACACCCCTTCATTTGTTTATTTAAAGGTTGTAAGCCCAAGGGCAATTTATTGAGTATGTTCATGTAACATTTACTTTGCATACGAATGAGAGTATTTATATTCATTTCTATGGATTGAATGTATGAGTTTATTTCCGCATGCTATCTCTGAAATTGAATTAAGTTAATGAATTTGGTAATGGCTTCGAGTAATAAAAAGTGGGGCGTGACAACTTGGTATCAGAGCTGCCGGGTTTGAATACCTTGAGCTCGTGGGAAGTGGTTTTTACCACAGTGGGTTTACTACGTGTAGTGGGGACGTTGCATATAGATACCATGAGAATTAGGACTTATGTGTTGCATTTATGTGAGCATGGGATTCAGTCTCCTGGATAGTATTCATAGCCGGTGAACTTGCTTTGAGGTCCTTTTAGAAACACGCCTGATCAACGTGGTTTCTGATAGGAATTCCTTGAGAGTTTCGGGATGAGTGGCTATCTTTGTGGACTTGATTCGATTATGTGTTTACATGTTTAGATGATAATATGCAGTAGAGATGTAAATTTTGAGACTAAGTGTGTCTTGTGACTTAACAGTAGTGGAGTGTGCCTCGGAGAAGGCTATAGTGTTTTGCGCTAAGTGTATTTTACTTTGTGCTTTATAGGATGTCTACACGAGGGAGTAGAGGACGGTTGAGTAGTAGGAACGCCGGGAGAGGCACAGCAGTTCCTTTAGTACCTACCGTTGCAGCATCGGCTGTCGGTGAGGATGTCGCACGTGAGATTGTGAGAGCAGTGCAAGACGCCCTAGCTCGTACTGAGGGCGGCAACGGGCATGCTCTCAAGCTTACTAAGGAGTTCTTTCGCTGCGGTCCACCTGAGTTTATGGGGGAGGCTAAACCGTTGGAGGCAGAGAGTTGGTTGGAACAGATTACCAAGACTCTTGATATGCTCAGAGTCGAAGATGAGGAGTTGAGGGTTTCTTTGGCGACCTTTCAGTTGAAGAGTGATGCGAGTTATTGGTGGAAGAATGCTAAGAATAATGTGGGTAGCACGTGGGTTGCTTTTATCGAGGCCTTTTGGGCCAAGTATTTCCCTCCTTCTGCTCGGGAAAGGTTGAGGGATCAGTTTTTGGAGTTGCGTCAGGATGACACTCCTGTGGCACAGTTTGAGATGCGGTTTGATAGTTTGTCAAGGTTTCCTCCAGAGTTGGTGACAACAGAGGAGCGTCGTTGTTTTGAGTTCGAAAAGCGGTTGTGTTTTGATATTCGGGAAGAGGTAGCTGGATCCTTGTGGAAGGATTACTATACTTTAGTTGAGGCAGCGGCCCATGTGGAGGCCTTGATTGCTAGTGATGATGGGGTTAAGGAGGAGACCATCTCGGTCAGTCATGTGGTTCCTAAGCGCTCTAGGCTCAGTAAGGGGTGGAGGCGGAAACATGCTCAGTCGGGAGCTGGTTCCTTTTCTTCACCAGGGGTTTTGGATCCTTCTGTTGGGGTTTCCGGGGAGGTGCAGGTTTCATACCAGTCTCAGAGTAGGGGTTCTGGTGGTTGTTTCGTTTGTGGCCAGCAGGGCCATGGTAGACGTTTTTGCCCTTTGCGTGTGAACTCTGCAAGTGTTTCAAAACCTAGTCAGACTCAGTCGTACCCGTTCAGTCGGGGGTAGTATCGGTACCAGAAACGAGCAGGCCAGGCTTCGGGAGCCTCGCGAGGGGCGACTTATTAGTTAGCCCTACAGTGTTACCCTGGAGAGGGACTTTTTGTATGTTGGCCGGTGGTGTATCATGGTTATTGATTTTGTTGTGGACCGGTGTACTGTTGGATGCTGAGGCATCATGATTATGTATCGCATTTATATGCATAGTATTGTTTGTTTAATCCTCATCTATTGGGGAGTATGTATGGAATTTCGAACTCTCTATTTTATGTAGTGAGAAGTTGTTAATGGGGTCAATGATGCTAGTGTTATTGCTTGCTTGGTACTGTTTATTGTAATAGTCTTGTGACGGCCTGTGGGTCTTATTCACTTTTTTTAAGATTATTTGTTGAGAGCGGGAATCCGTGGGTGTATGTGTTAGATGTGGTGGTTTTGAAAGTTGTGTGGTATTAGCAAGGTTATGTGAGATTTGTGTCTCGGGTTATCGGGAATGGTACCTGTTTGTGGGTTTGTGTTTTGGGCCTTTCTAGTTAGCGAGTCCATAGTGACCCCATCGGTTGTATATTAGTAGTGTTTATGTTATGTTTGGTGATCAATTGTTGATTATGGTTTGTGGGTGAATGCTGGTAGCATCCTTTAGAGGAAGAACAGTTTGTGTTCTAGAATAACGAGAATAGCGTTGGCCAAAATTGTCCTTCGTGATTGAGTTGTTGTAATCGAGGTTGACCATGTCGGTCTTCGGTTGAGGAGTTGAACAAGCTTGCTATCTAGCCATGGAGGGTGGTATTTCCCTTAGAAACAATGTTGGTGTGATTCAATTTTAGGAGATTCGGTGAGATTCCAAAATTTGGGGTTTGTGTAAGAGAACTCCGTGTTGGGAGTTAGTGATTTAAGTGGTACATCAGTGGGTGGATTACTGAATGTGGGGTTATTGAGTTGTTTAGTCAGCTTGTTGGTATTGGGTTTTGGTTTGACTCCTGTCACCTTGAGGTTAGTCTCGTTGTTGTAAACTTTGTGTGTTGATTAGGGAGATTGGAACTAATCGAGCATGTTATGCCATTGAATCTGATGATTGATAGAATACATTAATTTATGTATTGATTGATTGTGTATAGAACCTTTGTGTTTATATGCATTGCTTGTGTATGGAAGGAGATGGGGGATGTACTCCACGGTTTAGGGGAAGATGGGGGATGTACCTCTAAACCGGTTAATGGTTAAAGGAAGATGGGGAATGGATTCAGGGATGCAGCTCTTATGCTCTTCCATCGTAGTAGTGATATAGCTCATATGCTTATCCTTGAAAGAGTGATATAGTTTTCATACTTATCAGTTGATGTGATGATATAGCTAATATGCTTATCTACTGTGAAGTGAGAAATGTTTTATATGAGTTATTGTCTCATTTAAATTGTTGGTCGGATTTTGAACCATATTTATGATTTTAAATTGGTTAAGTGAAAGGAGGTGGAACGAAATTGCAAAACCATGAATTTCTTATGCCTTATGTGTTGTCAGTACTGTTATGGTTTCTATTAACTATCATTATAGAAATGTTATGCTTTGTGTTGGTTTTGGTATCACTGTATGAGTGATGGTTGTTGCTAGTAGTATGTTGAAAAGATTTGGAAAACAAAATTTTTCCTAGTGTTTGGGCCACCTAAGGGTGTTGTTGAGAAATTGATTTAATTTAAGGGTTTTGAGACATTCCAAATGAATCTTTTTGGTAAATAAACTGTGGATGATTTTTGTGTTTGGATAACACCGTATTTGTGAAAAATATTTACAAAACTGTTGAGTTTCGCATGGAAAATGAAGGATTTATTTTGGAATGTTAACATTGAGAATTTGACTATCTTTGAGAAATGTCTCTTGAGCAAGAAAATGTTTTCTTATTATTTACTCACAAGGTTTGGTTTGTTAAGGTTTTTGCACCTAAGTGTTGTCGTTTAGTGAGTCCCTTCCTTGGTAAGAGTGGCTTGACGGTTTGTAGTGAGAGCGGTTTTACTCCTAGTATTGGGGGGTGTTGGTGTTGTGTAATCAGTTGGCCTTGTGTTTTTTTTTTGGCGCATCCTTAATTTCGGGGACGAAATTCTTTAAGGGGGGAAGGTTATAGCGATCTCGGTTCTTTCTCCTTTGGTTGTAGTATCCGGACTTAGTTCCGTGGATTCCGGTTGTTGTTTTGAACTTGTTTCTGTCCTTCAATTCTTTAAATTTGAGTTATAGAATGTTTTGGACTTGTTCGTTCCAGGTTGGGTGTGATTGGGAGCAGGTGGTTGCTGCCCAGGTTTTTAGTCCTTCGCTCGAGCGAGCTGTTTGTCGCTCGAGCGAGCATGGAGTTTTGTGTCTGGAGGGTCGAGCAAGGGTGGCTTCGCTCGAGCGAGCGTTGCGTCTGGTCTAGGACCTGAACACTGGAATTCTTGGCTCGAGCGAGCTTGTCTTCGCTCGAGCGAGTCTATCGTATTTCAGTAGGCAGCAGCGGGGAAAAAGATCATTTTTCTCCCTCTTTCATTCTTGAAACCCTAGCAGCCGAGAGTCTCTCTCTCTAAACTTATTAACTCTCTAGATTTCATCTCCTTCTAGTATGAATCCATCCTAGGTCCTTTGTTAAAAAGGTAGAGGGTGTCGAGGGCTTTATCTTAATCGGAAAAATTGTGGATTTGGAGCACTTTGATTTCGGGTCACCATCTCCTTTTGAGTTCTCCTTTGAGGTAGGGATTCTCCTTGTTCTTTTTCAATACTACGTCTATAGATAGACATGTGGTAATTTTTGTATTGCATGAAAACCATTTTATGTTGGATTTTTGTATAAATTCATGAGGTTGAACTTTGGGTTAGTTGTTGGATTTAGATCTATTATCATTAGATGTGTTTTGGGGCTAATTGGGTGTTAATTAGCATGTTGTTGTTGTAAGGAGAGGAAACCCTAATATTTATTTGGTTTAATAACTCAATAGAGGGGTTTTTATCATTGGGTAAATACTTGGGTATTTTGGGTTTTGAATGAAGCCATTGTTGTTTGTTGTAGATGATTGAACCTTTTTATCAATATTGGGAGAAGGGGAGGGAAGTCCTATTTTAGTGATTATGATTTAATTTGTATAATTAAATTGGAATGGCTTGGAGATGAATGTAGTAGATTGAAATGAGCATTGGCTTTATTGTCCTTGGATTCGATTTTGTGAAAAACAAAAGGAAAAAAACCGGTTTTGAAAAATAAAGAGAGTTGGTTTTGTGAAATGGGAAAGGTACTTTGAAATGAGTATGAATGTTGGATTGTTGTATCTTATACTACTATGTTAGTACTAGTGATAAGTTGATGATCTCATGATATTTGAGTCCGTTAATGGATGTACAATATACGTGCATCTAGAGGTTTTGTCCTTGGTCATCGGTGGAGGATGACATGGTTGTGTTGAATTGTTGTGTATACATTACACCTATGTGTTTATCTACTTTAACTCGTTGTTAGATTCTTGTTGGTTTATTATACATGTTGGATATGCCTTGTTGCATGGTTGTTGTTGGCGTTATATGCCGCGCTTATAATCAAAGGTACCGTTACCTTCCAGCTAGCGCCTAGAGAACTGTATGCGCTAATAATAGAAGGCACCATACTGTAACAAGTCCGCGGGGGGGACCTCGCTGCTACAGTTCGGACTCGATTTGTGTCACGGTTCTTAATCTGAACCAAAGAGTCCAAATCTGGTAAATCGTTTTGAGAAACAGATTTTTGAAAAAGTAGTGCCAAACATGGACTGCTTTGCCAGATACAGAGTCGCCACCTAAATATTTTTTGTGGGAGAATTTAGGAAACCCTGACTCAGTGCCGAAGGCCACATGTCCGTCATCACCGGAGTTGTCTCGGCTCGGGAGCTTGGGTACGATCGGGGAAGGTCAGCTATGAGCACCCCCTTTCGCCCGGTCCGAAGACCGGCCTCTACTAACCGTGATATCGTTTTTTGAAAACTTTACGTGTTCTAAAACCAATTATTAGCCTAGAATTACTATGTTATGCGCACAGCAAACAAGTATAGACTAGATTGCCTAATTTGGAAATAAACATTGCATATCCGTTCGGTTTGAAAATGCTTTGGAATTTGCTACTCGCAAGTAGGCTAAAATATGGATTTCAACGAGTTTTTCCAACTCAAACAATCCAACCTTCACCCACAGGCATTCAAAACAGTTTAACACATAAGCATCTAGCCACATGTTAAGCATGCTGTCATGGCAATATTCACACTCATGTGATATGCTAAAGCGGAAATACTTACATAGTACTCCGTGCCAAAACAAAGAACTTGTTAGCAAACATGCATGATCCAAGTCCATGTGAAGTGCCTAATGCATCGCATACAAAATGTTACTAGAATAGGCTCGGCTATCCTAAACATGTTATGTGAAAATGCACAATTATCACATATTCAATTTTTGATTTGAAGTACGAATGCAATTAGCATGATGTACCGAGCCTAATGCATGTAATACAAAATGCATGAATGCACGCATGCATAGCATAAGGTATGCTGAATTTAAAAATGCCCTAATCTACCACCGTAAGCAGGTAAATAAAAGGGAAGAAAGAAGTGGGGTTGGAAGACATACACACCACCCACACACACTTATTACAGATTTACCCTCACTCGGAGGGACCGAATAAATATTACAAATTAATTAACTACGCAAGCTAATTAATATTACAAATTAACTAATTTAATTAACAAATTAAATAAATTAATTAAAGCAGGAAAACGCCTCGGGAAGCGCGCCACCACGCATGGGCTGCCTCTGTTTTCCTTCCTTTCCTCCTCTGGAGGCTGTCAACGCCTCAGGACTGATCCCTTGGACAGAGAGGATCACCACCGGCTGATTGAAATTGCCACCGGCAGTGTGGTATGGCCATCGGCACAAAATTGAATCTGTCGGCAGAGAAAATGGTGCCGGTCGGCACATTACACTGCCGGTCGGCAGAGTATTCCTGCAGAACCTGCAACTCACAACAACAGAGGGTAAAACAAAGCATGGCAACACAATTCAAGGCATGTATGCACCAACCATGTCCCTTATCATTGTGATGACTCAAAGGGACATGTGCCTCGGTTCTCGGACCACCAATCACGCATTTTCATGCATGATGGCCCAAAGAACCAAGTATGCAACTTTGATTTCAAATGTATGCAAACCAATCAAACAAAACTCCCAATCCCTATCACCCAAGTCAAGGGACAAGGAATGCATGCAAGATGCAATGCAACCTAGGCATACAAGCTAAGGATGCAACATGGCATGGCAAAGCACTTATGCAAGCATACAAGCATACATATGGCAATGCAAATAAATGGAAAGATGGACTTATACATGAATTAGGCAGCTCTAAAATAGACCTAAAACAGTGGCCATAAGTGCTAAAGAGTGAGGGCTAGATGGCATACACACACACATGCACATAAGGACCAACACTTAAGCACAAATCAAGCAACATTCAAACACACTTGAAAGGGACAAACATGGACAATTAGCATGCAACATAAGCATTGAAAATGCATGTTAGGATGGTGCCAAACCAAGCAACAAATCAAGCTAAACATGCAACAAATAGTCTAAGTGTTCAAAGCAAATCCAAGGAGCATTGAAATACACTTGCAAGACTAAACATGGTATGAACTTATTGACCCAAAACAGAGTTTTAGCACATCAATACAAGGCCTAAGGACCACTTAGATGGCATCTAAATGACCCAAAAAACAAAGGCATGCACAAATGGTCAAAACAAGGAGCATGCAACACACGCTTCCAAAGCATTAAAGAGGCATGCAAGGCAATCAAACAAGCATGGAAATGAGACTGAAATGGCATGTAGAATGATCCCAAATCACCAAAACAATGCAAAGATGGCATGCTACACATGCACATACTCAAGGCCAACAAGCCCAAGTACAAAGGAGCTATATCAAGCATGCCAAAATCAACCCAAACACTTATGGACAGACCTAGAACATGGCAAAATAAGCACATAATCTTCACAAGACTAAGCCTAAAACATGCTCCAACAAAGGCTAACAACCTAAGGCACATTAAGGCATAAACAAGGCATTACATGGCAACTATGCTAAGCATGCATGGAGTTCCAAAACCAACTTGAAATCATGTTATATTATGGATATATAAGCATGAAAAACAAACCAAACATGCTCAACACACACTCAAGCATAGGCTTCCTTAAGAGGTCAAAATATGCCCTTTTCAAGGACAACAAGGAGAGGGGGTGGCCCTCTCCTTCTTGGGACTTCAAAGCATCATCTTCACCACTGAAATCCCTCAAGATTTCAGTGGTGAAGAGACCTCAACACCAAAATCCCGGAGCTAGCACAAAATGGCTCAAAAAGAGGCCTTTTGAGGTCTAAGGGTGGTCAACAACCCTCAAACAACAAAACACTCTTAATAAACAATAAAGAGGGCCTAAAAACAGAACTTTTTTATGTTATACAATAATCACAAAAACAGCTCTAAGATAGGTATAAAATCAATGCAAAAATGGGGAAAAAAAGACTAGAATCTCACCCTTGAAGACCCCTTTACAAATGATGCTCCAATGACCTCCTTTGGCTTGAATCCAACACCAAAATCTCAAAACAAACCCTTTAGAACCTCAGCTCCAAGAGAAAGGTGAAACACTAGGTGTTTGTGTGCAATAGTGAGACACAAAACACCTAGTGAACAAAAAGAGAGGGAAAGAGAGATAGAATGTGTATCTCACCCAAACCCTAGAACAAGAGCTCAACAATGGCTGTTTTGCTCTCCAAAATATCCTAAGTCTAACCTTGTCTCTCCTTTTTTTTGCCTTAGAGAGAGCTCCTCTCTATATGCCTCTTGTAAAGCTTACAAGACAAGCTTTGCAAGAGGGAGATCCCTCCATACACGTGCATGAAGGGGAGCAAAAGCAATACAACTGTCTAAAAATATCTGCAAAAGCAGATGAACAGCAATCGACCGGCCAAAAATGCCATCTTGGCCAAAAAGAGTGCCGGTCGGCAACAAATAGTGCTGACCGGCAACAAAGAATGCCGGCCGGCAAACTATATTGCCGGTGGCAGCAAAAACCAGCCGGTGGCATCTAGCCACTGCCGGTGGTGGGTGGGGATGGTCTACAAGCCCCACCCTGCCTCTCAAAGGCAAGATGCAAGTGTTTGGTGCAAAACCAGACACTAAACGGTCGAATTCGGGGATCCTGAGGCATGGCGCGCGAGCCGAGACCTCCGGGAACTCCAAACGAACACAAACATGGATAATCACCGAGTGTTCAAACGGTGACGTCCAAGTCTTGAGGACGGTCAAAAATGGGGTGTCTACACATACCCTTCCAGCTAGCGCCTGGTAAACTGGTATTTTGGCTTACTACGCACATTGCTAGTAGAGCGAAGTTGGTTGTAGTTATTTCAGTATATCTTTGGCTTACTAAGCGCATAGCTAGTTGAGCAGGGTGGAATTGTTGTTGTTTAGTTGTAACTGAAAATATCATAGATTTGATTGGTTCCAGTTCGGAGAACCGAGTTACTCCATTGATTGATTGTATACATGTGGGTGGGTTGTAAATTTATATTTTTACAAGGTAATGCATGTATAGGTATGATAGTAGTGGAAATGAACCAAAATGTCTTTTTGTCTTTTGGAAAGTGTGAAGGAGAATGAATGTTTTAACGATAAACATGTTTTGAAAAGGTACATCTGTGTATGTATAGGAAGTGAAAGAGAGCATCGGGCTTAGTGAGATTATTTTCCTAAGTAATTGTTAATGTTATGAAAGAATGGGAATAGGGATTAATGAAAGGAATAAGGAAAGATGAATCGCTTATAGCGTTGAATGCAACGGTTGTTTTCAAGAAAAGTTTATATATATATTTTGTATAAACTGTCATATTACTATTCTAGTACGAGAATGAGTGTGCATGATCGTAGCTATCTGTAAGTTGTTATTGTTGAGGATCATGTTGAAATCCCTACTGGACTTTATGTTCATCCCACGTTGTTGAATCTTTTTCAGGTGTTTAGCAGGTTATGCTACAGGATTTGGATCTTCTTATTTGTTGGCCACGAGGCCTCTTTGTTGTTGGCGGAACACCATATGTGTAAAAGGGGTTACACCCTGTAGACGGCGCCCGCGTGGGGGCCTCGCGCTACAGTTCGGACTCGATTTGTGTCACGGTTCTTAATCTGAACCAAAGAGTCCAAATCTGGCAAATCGTTTTGAGAAAAACAGATTTTTTGAAAGTAGTGCCAAACATGGACTGCTTTGCCAGATACAGAGTCGCCACCTAAATATTTTAAAATGGGGTAATTTAGGAAACCCTGACTCGGTGCCGAAGGCCACATGTCCGTCATCACCGGAGTTGTCTCGGCTCGGGAGCTTGGGTACGATCGGGGAAGGTCAGCTATGAGCACCCCCTTTCGCCCGGTCCGAAGACCGGCCTCTACTAACCATGATATCCGCGTTTGAAAACTTTACGTGTTCTTATTCCATTTATTAGCCTAGAATTACTATGTTGTGCGCGCAGCAAACAAGTATAGACTAGATTGCCTAATTTGGAAATAAACATTGCATATCCGTTCGGTTTGAAAATGCTTTGGAATTTGCTACTCGCAAGTAGGCTAAAATACGGATTTCAACGAGTTTTTCCAACTCAATCAATCCGGCCTTCACCCACAGGCATTCAAAACAGTTTAACACATAAGCATCTAGCCACATGTTAATCATGCTATCATGGCAACATTCACACGCATGCGAGATGCTAAAGCATAAATACTTACATCGTACTCCGTGCCAAAACAGTAAACTAGTTAGCAAAACATGCATGTCCTAGTTCATGTTAAATTGCCTAATGCAACACATACAGGATGCAATTAGATAGGCTCGGCTATCCTAAACATGGCATGTGAGAAATGCACAACTATCACATATTCAGTTTAGAATTTGATGTACAAATGCAGTTAGCATGATGTACCGAGCCTAATGCATGTAGGACAAATGCATGGATGCACACATGCATAGCATAAGGTATGCTAAATTAGACGTGCCCTAATACTAACCATCAAAGCAGGTAAGTAAAAAGGAAGAAAGAAGTGGGGATTGGAAGACATTCACACACCCACACACGCTTATTACAGATTTGCCCTCGCTCGGAGGGACCAAATAAATATTACAAATTAATTAACTACGCAAGCTAATTAAATATTACAAATTAATTAATTAACAAATTAACTAATTAATTAAAGCAGGAAAACGCCTCGGGAAGCGTGCCACCATGCGCAAGCCGCCTCTGTTTTCCTTCCTTTCCTCCTCTGGAGGCTGTCAAAGCCTCAGGACTGCATCCTTGGACAGAGGGGATCATTACCGGCTGAATGAAACTTCCACCGGCAGTGTAGTATGTCCATCGGCACAAAATAGGGTCTGTCGGCAGAGAAAATTGTGCCGGTCGGCACATTAAACTGCCGGTCGGCAGAGTATTCCTGCAGAACCTGCAACTCACAGCAACAAAGGGCAAAACAAGGCATGGCAGCATATTTCAAGGTATGTATGCATCAACCATGTCTCTTATCATTGTGATGACTCAAAGGGACATGTGCCTCGGTTCTCGGACCACCAATCACGCATTTCCATGCATGATGGCCCAAAGAACCAAGTATGCAACTTTGGTTTCAAATGCAATGCACACCAATCAAACAAATTAGGCCCAATTCCTATCACCAATTCAAGGAACAAGGCATGCATGCAAGATGCAATGCAACCTAGGCATACAAGCTAAGGATGCAACAAGGCATGGCAAAACACTTATGCAAGCACACAAGCATGCATATGGCAATACAAATGAGTGCAAAGATGGACTTAAACATGAATTAGGCGACTCTAAAATAGGCCTAAAACAGTAGCCATTGTGCTAAAAGGTGAGGGCTAAATGGCATGCACACACACATGCACATAAGGACCAACACTTAAGCATGAATCAAACAACATTCAAGCACACTTGAAAGGAGGGATCATGGACTAATTAGCATGCAACATGAGCCCTAAAATTATGTTATAAAATGATGCCAAATCAAGTTATAAATCAAGCCAAAACATGCAAAGAGTAGTCCAAGTGTTCAAGGCAAATCAATGATGCATTGAACTACACTTATCATGATCAAACATGGCGTGCATTAAACAACTAAAAACAGATTTTTTTAGCATGTTAAAACAAGGCCAAAGGACTCCTTAGATGGAATCTAAGTGGCCCAAATACAAAGGCATACACCATGACCAAAACATGGAGCATTGCAACACATGCTTTCAAAACATTAAAGAGGCATGCAAGGCAATCAAACAAGCATGGAAATGGGACTGAAATAGCATGCAAGATGATTCCAAATCATCAAAACGATGCAAAGATGGCATGCTACACATGCACATACTCAAGGCCAACAAGCCCAAATACAAAGGAGCTATATAATGCAAGCAAAGATCAACCCAAACGACTATGGACAGAGCTAAAACATGGCAAAATAAGCACATAAACTTCACAAATATAAGCCTAAAACATGCTCCAACTAAGGCTAACAACCTAAGGCACATTAAGGCATAAACATGGCATTACAAGGCAACTATGCTAAACATGCATGGAGTTCCAAAACCAACTTGAAATCATGTTATATTATAGATATATAAGCATGAAAAACAAACCAAATATGCTCAACACACACTCAAGCATAGGCTCTCCTTAAGAGGTCAAAATATGCCCTTTTCAAGGACAACAAGGAGAGGGGGTGGCCCTCTCCTTCTTGGGACTTCAAAGCATCATCTTCACCACTGAAATCCCTCAAGATTTCAGTGGTGAAGAGACCTCAACACCAAAATCCCGGAGCTAACACAAAATGGCTCAAAATGAGGCCTTTTGAGGCCTAAGGGTGGTCAACAACCCTCAAACAACAAAACACTCTTAATAAACAATAAAGAGGGCTTAAAAATAGAACTTTTTTATGTTATACAATAATCACAAAAACAGCTCTAAGACTAGTAGAAGATCAATGCAAAAAAGGGGGAAAAAAGGACTAGTTTCTCACCCTTGATGCCTTCTTCAACAAAGATGCTCCAATGGCCTCCTTGAGCTTGAATCCAAGACAAAAACTTCAAAACACACTCTTTAGAACCTCAGCTCCTAGAGGAAGGTGAAACACTAGGTGTTTGTGTGCAATAGTAAGGCACAAAACACCTAGTATGCAAAATGAGAGGAAAAGAGAGATAGGTTGTGTATCTAACCCTAACCCTAGGAAAAACCAGAGCTCTCCTCTGTCTTCTCTCCTCAAAAATGTCTAAAGCCTCTTTCTTTTGCCTTAGAGAGAGACTCTCCCTATAAGCCTCTTGTAAAGCTTACAAGACAAGCTTTGCAAGAGGGAGATCCCTCCATACACGTGTATGGAGGGGAGCAAAAGTTATACAGCTGTCCAAAAATATCTGCAAAAGCAGATGAACAGCAATCGGCCGGCAAAAAATGCCATCTTGGCCAAACAAAGTGCCGACCGGCACAAAAAAGTGCTGACCGGCAACAAATAGTGCCGACCGGCAAACTATATTGCCGGTGGCAGCAAAAACCAGCCGGTGGCATCTAGCCACTGCCGGTGATGGGTGGGGATGGTCTACAAGCCCCACCCTGCCTCTCAAAGGCAAGATGCAAGTGTTTGGTGCAAAACCAGACACTAAACGGTCAAGTTCGGAGATCCTGAGACAAGGCGCGCGAGCCGAGGCCTCCGGGAACTCCAAACGAACACAAACAAGGATAATCACCGAGTGTTGAAACAGTGACGTCCAAGTCTTGAGGACGGTCAAAAATGGGGTGTCTACAGTTGCCCCTCTTTGACAGAACTCGAAAGTCATAACAATGACGGGAGTGAATGTCAAAGCCCAGAGACGACCCATTTTTGACAAGGCCGAAGACTCAGACAAACATACAAGACGAATAAGATATGCGCCCGGAGGCAGGGGCAAAATGCAAGACAATGCACGGAGCCGAGCATAACTTATGATCATGCAAAGAAAGCTGTAATGAAGCAAACATGCGACAGTTTTAAGCTAGCATACCAAACTACACTACAATGCAGAAAGGATGTAAGAGAATTATGGAATTCTCAATACGTCTCACTCGGGAGATACAATACCTGTGCGGCTCGTCTGGTTGCACCAGCTTCAAATGAACCGTACATACAATATCGTGCCTGCAAAGAAAACAAACTTAACAGGTACAATATTGTTAGCAACATGCATGACAATGCAAAATGGATGCAAAACGAAATGCAATATATACAAAACAATGTATAAACAATGCAAATGAAGATGCAATGTAATTGAAACAATGCAAGCTACATGCAAAGCATTTGAATCGTGATCCAATCACGAACGGTTCGAAACCACACCTATGTCAAATAGATTGATGGAGGTAACAAGTCTGTCTACCATAGAACGGTCAACTGAACTATGAGTATTGTAGACAGACGCAAGAACAAGTATTGGGTGGAATTGACATAAGTGGGGAAACAACCCGCTGGAGAAAGGACTACGATCCTAATGCCGGATGCAAAAATTACACTACAATGTAATGGATGGATATGGCACACAGACCAAACCAAATCTTGCCTAGGAAAGGCATGCATACATACAAGCCATGTGTAACACAGAAAAGGTGCCACAACCCTCAACCAACATACCAACGTGGAATCGGCGCGATACACAAGAACTGCGTTTTAACATGAAAAGTAAGGGCACATACCGGACCAAGCTCAACCTGGAAAGGCGCAAGCCATAGGCGGAAGGTGATGCAATGAATGCATGCAATCTACAATGCAATATCTACAAATATGCAATGGAATGGATATGGATACAATGGATATGGCACGCAAGCCAAACCAAATCTTGCCTAGGAAAGGCATGCACACGTACGAGCCATGTGTAACACAGAAAAGGTGCCGCAACCCTCAACCAACATATCAACGTGGAATCGGCGCGATACACATACAGAACTGTGTTTTAACATGAAATGTAAGGACACATACCAGACCAAGCTCAACCTGGAAAGGCGCAAGCCATAGGCGGAAGGTGATGCAATGAATGCATGCAAACTACAATGCAAGTGCATGACAATGCACTATGATGCAATGACTATGATTGCAACTTTCCCTATCTTACCAACAGGGTGATATACTAGGTTGGTTCAGTATCCAGAATTGAGGCGTAGACATGCCGCCTCAACCTATGGGGCTTCCATACAGATTTCAAGCCGACTGTAAACCTCTGGGTATTTAAACCAGACTTTAGTCTCGGAACTCCCGAACCTTTGCGTTCTAGGCATAAGCCGTTCGAACTCTAGTTTCCACCGTCCCAGTTGGTCTTCTAGGAACTCATCGCAAGCACAGACTGGTGGCTTTACCGGACCACCGAAAAGTCGTTCGGGCACGACAAACACCGAAGGAATTGCACCTTCAGAGGATTTAAGGTCTCCTAGACCGGGATGCAAAATGTATGCATGACAATGCATGTTTTTTTTTGTTTTGTTTTTTTTGAAATGCAAATGATGCAAGTGATGCATGTTGCATGAAATGCGCGACAACACGCAGCTTAAGATATGTACAAAGCAATAGTGTGCACACCAATGCAATAAAGGTCTTGCACCTTCCAAGGATTTAAGGTCTCCTAGACCGTACGTGTTTAAGGTCACGCCAGACCATGCGTGTTTAAGGTCTCGCCAGACCGTACGTGTTTACAAGACGCGTGACAATGCGCTGAAGGTTTCGCACCTCCAAAGGATTTAAGGTCTCCTAGACCGTGCGTGTTTAAGGTCTCGCCAGACCGTGCGTGTTTAAGGTCTCGCCAGACCACGGGGGTATTGCACGACGGCATGATGCGCAAAATAGCGCAATGCGTTAGGCAACGCGAGTGCACAGGACAGTGCGATGGAATGCATGCAAAATGCAATGAGATGCGCAAGACAGCGCGAAATTGAAATGCACAAAACAGTGCAATGCGCAGAACAGCGCGAACAATACAATGCACAAAACAGTGCGATGCGCAAAACTGCGCGAACAATTTTGAAATGCACAAAACAGTGCAATGCGCAAAACAGCGCGAACAATACAATGCACAAAACAGTGCGATGCGCAAAACAGCGCGAACAATATACAATGCACTAACAAGTACAAGTAAGGTGCGCAAGATAGCGCGAACAAATGCAATGCACTAACAAGTGCAATTGAGGTGCGCAAGATAGCGCGAACAAATGCAATGCACAAAATAGTGCGATGCGCAAAATAGCGCGAAGAAAATGTGATGCACAAAACAGTGCGATGCCAAGTGTGACGTGCATGCCACACGGAGTGTAAATGGGCTCAAATGCGCAACAACGCATGTATTCCGGAATGCATGACAACGCATGGAATGGAAATGCAATGATGCATGAGAAATGTGCACGACAATGCAAAGGGGTGCGTGTTGCAACGCATGTAACACGTGCATAACAATGCAAATGTGTGGCGCGTGACAGCGCGATGTAATGCACCGAAGTAGTGTGATGAGTTCGTGCAACACACATGGGGCAACTTTTGAATTCAAAAGGATACAAAAAGGATACACCTTGTACGAATTCGAGTGCCACGCACTGGAGACACGGCCCGAAGTCAAAACGGAGGCCGGTTGAACGTCGGAGATGCACTTTCTTGCACTTTCTTGAGCTATGAAGACCCAAAACAATTCAAATGGCCTAAACAAGGCTGTGGGAACCCCACCGGCAGGAAGAGGAGGCCACCGGCTGGCCATCGGCACAAAAAAGTGCCGGCCGGCACAAAACATTACCGACCGGCAAACAGTTGCTGGTGCGGGGCAGTTTCGTCTTTCCACCTCGAGTGTTATAAAATAGGGCTTCATGCCCTATTTCCTCATTTCCTACCGCTGAAAACCTTTGCCCTTTCTCTCTAGAGTGCTTCTCTCTCATTTTTCGCCCGTTTCTTCGCGTTCTACGCCCGTTTCGTCGTCGGATTCGCGATCCTCTTCGCGTTTCGGACATTTTCCACCGATCACATTCTCGTTTCGGTGCCTCGTTCGGCGTTCTCGCCTTCTCGGGGTTTGTTCCCCTCACTTTCCTCTTCATTTCCGTGCCTCTTCACATTCCGGCCTTCCCGGCCATTTTCGACCCTCTCAGGAGTTGACTTTTCGGTTGACTCTTCGCATTCCGGCTCGGTTTTCCTTTTCCGACCATTTTCACACCACTCTCTACATGGCGGACGACATTCCACATGTCGGGACTCCCCCGGACCACGAGATGGATCCCGGGGTCGAGGTCTTACCACTGAGCGAGCGCCCGTTCGACCCGGCGACCTACCGGCCGGCGATCCACGTTCTGCCCCCAGACGGCCTGCGTCAGTTCCGGAGCTTTGAGAGGTACGCGGCCCCTGAGCTACTACTACGCGAGCCTACCTCCCACCTTTCATTCGGCACTCCCGAGGTAACTCTTCATCTTCTACTTTACTTTCTGCAATGTAGGATACAAAACTGCCATAGTTAGCTGTATTCTTTAATTGCTGAAATCTGATATGCCGTAGACCGTAGTTGACTGTAAACATACATACAACTGATATCTGCTTGAGACTGACATATGCACACACACTGCACTAGCCCTGAATCACCCAAACACACGGCACACACTGTATTCTATTGCACACACACTGGCACCCAGTATTTGTCTGAATCTGTTAGATTTGCATACATGCTACATCTGTTCTAAAACACCCAAACACGCTGACACATCACACGTATTTTCTGTAAGCACACCGGCACCCGGTATTTGTCAAAATCTGGACAAACTTGCATACATGCCATATCTGTCTTTTCACAACTGCATTTTGAATGTTGTCTTGCAATTGTCATTTTCTGTTTGCAGGAGGGTTCCCATACCATTCGCGGGTATGGGAATACTGGTGCTCGGGAGTGGTATGACGAGCTCCCTGATGCGGTCCAGCGCATCGTGGATCGGGCGGGCTTCGGCACCTTCTGCCGAGGGCTCTCTAGGTTGTCCACCTGCAGACCTCTTCTTGCCGCTCTGGCGGAGAGGTGGTGGGACACCACCGATTCTTTCCACTTTTCTGCCGCAGGGGACATGACGATGACCCCTTATGACTTCTCGATGCTCACAGGCATCGGGGTAGGGGGGGATCCGATCCCTTTCGACACTGATATGGATGAGTGGACCGCCGCTCAGGTCCATCTACTGGGGGAGGCCCCACCGCTAGCTCGTCCAGGCTTTGTCCGATATTCCTGGTTCGAGGCACAGTTCAGGGTCCAGCCCGCACTGGGGGAGGAGACTCAGATGACCGAGGAGGACGTGGAGAGGTATTCCCGCGGCTTCCTCATGTTCCTGTTCGGGACTACCATCTTCGCCGACCGGGCGAACACCGTGCCTCTCTGTCTTCTCAGCGCACTGGTGGACGTCCGGGATATCCTGCACTATGATTGGGGCGGCGCTGCTCTGGCCACCCTTTACGGATATATGAGCTCGGCTTCTCGCGGCAGCGGCCAGCTCCTCAGAGGCTACTGGCGGGCTTGGGAGGTACATTTCTTCTCCGCTTTTTTTCATTTCTGTCTCGTGCTTTCTGTACTCTGTACACTGTACACACTGTAGTCTGCTCTATACTTGCTGTATACTGTACACACGGCACACACATACATTCTGCTTTACACTGATCGTACACTGCTCACACTGTACACTGCACACAATACACTGCACAACACACGGCTCTGCCATTTCTGCTTTATTCTGCATATTCTGCTTTTTCTGATAGTCATACTGACATCTGTTTTGCAGTTGTGGGTTTACGCCTACTTCCCTAGGCTTGCACCCGTACCAGTCGCGGAGCCTCCTCCGGCTGTCCCGTTTTCGAGTCGCTTCGACGGGAGATGCACCCGGCGACCGCGGGAGACGTTCGGCTTCTTCCGCCGATACTTTGACACCATTACCCCGGCCGAGGTATGTTTTACTTTCAGTTTAGTTAGCTTCGCTTTCCCACTGCATACTTCAATAACAGTAGATAACAAACTGTCTGTCGCTTTCAGATCACATGGCGGCCATGGGCTTCCTTGCCAGCGGAGATGCGGGGTCGGTTCCCTGGTGCGGAGGAGACCTCGCGTTTCCGGATCTTGCTTGAGGGCCCGGTCTGTCGGGCTTGGTACCTGGGGGAGCGTTTTCTACGCCAGACCCGCAGGTTACCTGAGCAGATAGTCCCGGCTCACCCTCCCGCAGAGATGAGGGAGACCGAGGGGCTTACCCCTGAGCAGCTGGATGACTACTCCATTGGCTGGGAGGAGGCCGGCTTCCGAGGCACCGGCGACTACCAGGAGTACGTGCGGACGTACCTGATGCGTCCCTTGAGCGGCGGTCGAGCAGAGGGAGCCAGGCCTGTAGCATCGGCGGCTGGGGCCGGAGCGGGAGCAGGGGCTGGATCTTCAAGGAGGGCCCGGGTCCGTGGTAGGGGCGGAGTGCGGGGAGGACGAGGAGCTAGCTGGCCTGCCCTGCCTGCTGTACTGACCTTCCAGGGGCAGGGTGGGGCGACTTATCAGCTCCCCTTCGCCCCTCCACCGGCTGGTCATGAGTTCATTGACGTCCCCGATTTACCGCCGGTATGTTCTACTGCATTTTGTACAGTTATTCAATTCAGTTTACTTGATATTCCACAGAATACTAATGCATCTGATACTTTTGCAGGCTTCTTCTGAGTACACCCGTCAGTCGTTGGCGATGAATGCCTCGATGATGGGGATGCTCCAGCGGACATTTGACCTCCTGGCCGTCTACAGCATACCGGTATGTTCTTCTGACACTGGCCTCAAACCATTCATACACTGCTTTGCATAATCTGATGCATGGCACAACACCTGATACACTGATCTCACAGCATCTGATACACTGCATACGCTGCATTCTGCACTGTACTCGGTACTGATAAACTGCTCACGGCATTCATACACTGTACTCACACACTGCATTCTGCACTGTTAAACTGCTCACAGTGTACTGATGCATTTCCCTTTTTGTGTACTTTTTCAGCCTCCTTTCCAGATTCCCATGGCAGGAGGTGCTCCAGCTAGACCTTCTGTCCCTGCTCGGGGGAGAGATGAGGAGGGCAGGATATTTCCCCGCACTAGGGGTGGGCGTACTCACGTCGGGAGCAGCTCGCGAGCTCCAGTCCCGGATGATGACGACGACGAGGAGTCAGAGGCGGAGGCAGGGTCATCGGAGGAGGAGACCGGAGGCGATTCTAGCTCGGGCTCTGACGACGACGCTGATGATGCTCCTGGACCCTCGTCCAGGAAGAGGACCAGGACGGACTGACAGCCCTTCGGAGTGCTTGACACAGATGCAGATTTTTGCTATCTTTTCTTTCTTTCTTGTACTTTTCTTTTTGGTTGGTAGATAGATTACCTTGTACTGCCGCAGGCAGGTTTTGTTTCCAAAGCTTGTACATTTGAAAAGATAGTGAAATGAAACAGACTTTTTATCTTAAAAAGTGTTTACATTTACACATTTCATGCATTGCATCGCATCTCATCATGTTACACCTCAATGTAAATGGAACTGATTGGTTGTCTGAAAATTGAACACTTGCACTGTAATAATCAGATAACTTTAAACAGCCAACAGCAAAATAACCCAAGCAACCCACTGCCTGATTCTTGACACACGGCCCTTACTCTGTTGGGGATTGATCTGCACACAGCCCATAACACAGCATTCGATTCATTCTGCACACGGCAAATTCTCAAACAAACAGCCCAGTCTAACAGGACGGACCTCAAAGATGGAACCGGTTGGAGTCGAAATGCGTTCAAATGTAGAGAATGGCACAGCATTCTGAGCATAAGCGATTTTTGAAATCGAATGAGGGTTTTTCAAACCGGGATGTCGAGCCTACAACCGAACACAGCGGGAAGGACTCAAATATAAAGGTGCATGACCTAAACACAACGAGACACGCTCGGGAGAGACTCAAAACAAAAGACGAGACCGTCAAATGAAAGAGACACGACACACAGACGCGTAACCAAAGATGGGGGACCTCGGACCACGAGGAGCCAGTTCAATCTGGGTATTGTTTCCCACCCTTTCTGTTTTGTGATTCTCACATCACTCGGCTCTCAAGCTCGGATTTTCTCTCAAAACCCTTTTCCTCTCTTTTCTCTCAACTCACACCTCTCTATTCTTCATTCTCTCATTTTTCATCCCTCCCCGGGGTGATTTGATGGATAAATGGAAAGGTGCGGGTTCACGCCCGATGCCGTTAGCTCACAGCTATTCTTCCGGCAGGCAGAGTGCTTTTCTGGCAAGCACGTTGATGACGGGGGAGAGACAGAACGCCTGGCTCAACTGTGCCCGTAGTTCATCATTTTAACCATTTTTTCGTTTTTGCCTTCTACTAAAACGGTTTTGATCAAAACGAGAGTTGGATTAACGTACTTGTTCGATTTTTGATTTGAAAAGCATGCGAGTCAGGCCGCAAGCACTGAAAATTTTCCTTTTTTGGGTCCAAGACAATGGTCCGGTTTTGGAAAATGAAATAGTTTTCGAGAAAATAGTCAACCTCAGTAAAAATTTTCGAAAACTATTTTTCAAACAGCTGATGCTCAACAAGCATGAAACTTACCCTTCGAGATGCGCAACCTCGGATCGGAGGCAATGGGAAATTGCCCCTGGTTTGAAGGGAGTGGGAGGCAACGGAAAGTTGCCCCTAGTTTGGAAGGCGGCTCACAGCGGCTCGTGGCAACGGAAAGTTGCCCCTTGTTTGGGATGGTGCCGCAGCAATCCGCAGACAGTCTTCATTGGCGGTGGTCGAACTCGCGGACACAGCGATGACGAAGACGGTCACAACACATATATGGACACAATCACCTTGAAGGGTGTTGGCCACTGGACTTTGAGGATGAAACCGAAACCATTGCATGGACTGAGACGCTTATGAAAGCGTTGGGGGCTGGACTTCATGATGAAGTTGCCTACGTATCCCAAACATGGGAATCAAGCCTTACGTAGTTCCGGTTAAGGTCCACTCGGGTATTTTAACCTTCACTTTGTTTGGCTCTCACTTTTGCCAAGGCGCCCAATGCGGGTTTTCGACCTTGCGAGCTTCTTTTCATTTTCTATTTCTTTTTTCATTTCTTTTCTCTTTTCTATTTTTTTTTTCTTTTCTTCTTTTTTTTTTTGTATCTTTTGTCTCTTTTTTTTGTATTTTTCTCTTGCTCTAACTTTTGCCTGGACCGCCCTTCCGGGTTTTCGGCCCAGCGAGCCTCTCAAAGGGTAAAAGTGTAGCAAGTCCATGCCAAATGGTTTTTTGGGATTGAAGCCTCTCTGTGTCCAGGAGAACGGCTGTTGCGCTGATTTGCAGAAGAATCCATCAAGGTTACTCTACGAGCTTCTTCCGGCGAGATCTACTCCTTCTGATTCGGCCTTGGTGCTTCTTGATCGAAGGCTACCTCAAAACTGGCCACACGGGCCTTTCATGGCGTTTGTCCGTTGAACTTTCTGAACATTCTGAACGGGTTCAAATTCGGAAAACAAATAGGTTGAATCTTGAGGCTGAGAGCGATCCTAGGCTGCGCAATCTCAAGAGCGATTCCACACAGGTCTTCGCAGGGCCGCGTAAAACATTTGCTTTTGAAAGTTTTTAAGAAAGCGACAAATGGCTCGTGCCGAAGATAGTGCAGAACCAATCTGGATCAGGCCAGGGTCCTTCTCAGTACTCACGCCGACAAGCATGATTTCATTCATAAAAAGGCTTAGCACGCCTCTCTTTTTCTCAAAGTGATCAAAATTTTACAAAACCCGAGGAATTCCTTCCTCTTCGTTTTCATCACCGCACTGTTCAAAAAGTTTGTTTTTGGAAAACTTAGGTTAATGCAATGAGTTTGGCACACAGGAGAGCAGGCGAGATGTACTGTCAGCCCATTCAAATTCTCTGGCACTTATGCTGAAAGCAAGCATGAAGTTTGAGATAGCAACAGCTGTTTCAATCGGCTCTGTTGTGCAACTGGCCCCTCGGCAGAAACAGACTCAAAACAAAAACAGATAATTACAAAACAAAACGGTGTTCGGGACAACAACCCCAGAATCACCAGGTATTATATACAACGGGGACTGACTCGATACAACAAGGCAGACCCTTAAGCAAAAAAGACTGACTCAAGACAAAGAGACAGACTCAAAACAAAAGACTGACTCGACTTCCAAGCCAGGATTTACAAAACTCGGTTTCACCGATGCTCAAAAATGCGTGCCAGACGCTTCACCCAAAAATGTATCAAATGTTGCCCACAGGCGGTTCACTTTACATACTCGCAGTATCTGAGCCCTCGAAATCCAACAACTGGGTGGTAACGGGCTTGCCTGAGGTGGGTGGTAGGATAACCTTGTTATCAATCAAATCCTGCACTTCATGACGAAGGCGGGAACATCCATCGGTATTGTGACCGGACTGTTGATGGTACGCGCAGTACAAGGTAGCATCATGTGTGGCAGGGGGATTCTTCGGGAGTGGCCGAGGCTCCAAAGGTTTAAGATGCCCATTCTTCGCCAATATTAGTAATGCCCTAGACAAAGGCATGTGAAGGTCGTGAAAGACCCTGCGCCCTCGGGGCAGGTACTTTGCAGTTTGAGGATTCTTGCCAGATGCGCTGGCGAAAGGATCAGCTGGCGCTGCCTTGGCTTTTTGAACCTTTCCCGATGCAGGGTTGGGGACTACAGGAATTGTCTGGGCATGACGGGGGCCATCCCGGTTTTCTGCCTGGCTTGAACTGCCTTTGATTGGAGTGGGGAAAGCATCTTCCACAGCTTTGGTCACTATTGCAGATGTTTGTTGCTTGTTCATCCCTCTGGCCTTCAAAGCCTCGACTGCCCACAGCAGTTGTTCAATAGGGTCGGCATCTACCTTTGCCTTATCTTTTCCTCTGGCCTCAGCCTGATCGAGGGTCTGGGTTGGTGCTGACATATCGTGGCTATAGCCGGAGGCCACCTCTGGCTGGCTGAGCTCTATCACAATCCGCCCCAGTAGCGAGGGCTCCTGTGGTACAAAATTCCCGGCGTACGGCGCCGCTGGCGGTGAAGCCGACATTCCATAGGCGAGGTCTGCCACAGACCTTTGGAGATCGCCTATCATCCCCATCAATTCGAAGGTGGTGGGCTCACGAGCCTGGTATAACTGGGGAGCCCAAACCGGGTGCACAACGGGCGACCTGGGCGGGTATGACATACTGATATTGGCCTCACTCTGCGGAGCGGTCCCCTGCTCCGATGCAGCTGCCATAACCACAATTTCTTCTGAACTTTGTGCCGCCATAAATCTTGCCTCAGCAAAGGGGGACACTGGCTATTCTGTTTCAACTCTGCAACTCTCTGAACTGAAAGAAAAACAGACAGCACTTCAGCCCAAACTGATCAAACACGGGTGTAGCCAAACAACTGTACCCTACTGCTGATCACTGTTCCCAGATTTCTGTTCCCGAAAACTGAACCGATACCCGCGGATAACTGATTCCTACAACTGATACTGATACTGGTGTCCCCAGGTTAGATACTCTGACTTGCAAACTGACATGTGCGTTCCTGTAGAGCAACACTCTAAAAGCACATAGCAAGTAAAGAGAACAAAACACCCCTATATTGGGGTAGGGTTTCCCTGTCCTATTTTGTCAGGAGCTAGGGTTTCACTACGCACACAACGGTCTCAAACAACCTAATATCGGGTAAGCAACCTGTCCTAGCTTGGAATGGTCACTATGGATCCGAATATGCACTAGGTCGAATGGTCAAAAAGGGTGCCCCGGATAAACCGGGGTTTGTGTCCCCATACTGTCAGAGCCCATAGCCGGTCAGCCTTATGGACATGCCTTGACAAGACAAGCCTCCGGCAAACCGTTCAGGAATGGCAGATGGCAAACACTGTGTTCCTAGGCCCACCAATGCACATGCAATGCAAAGAAACACATAAATGAGATCAAAACAGGATATCACGAGTTCGAGTCAAACTCTCTAAAATCCCCAGCAGAGCCGCTAGAAACTGTGGACGGCGCCCGCGTGGGGGCCTCGCGCTACAGTTCGGACTCGATTTGTGTCACGGTTCTTAATCTGAACCAAAGAGTCCAAATCTGGCAAATCGTTTTGAGAAAAACAGATTTTTTGAAAGTAGTGCCAAACATGGACTGCTTTGCCAGATACAGAGTCGCCACCTAAATATTTTAAAATGGGGTAATTTAGGAAACCCTGACTCGGTGCCGAAGGCCACATGTCCGTCATCACCGGAGTTGTCTCGGCTCGGGAGCTTGGGTACGATCGGGGAAGGTCAGCTATGAGCACCCCCTTTCGCCCGGTCCGAAGACCGGCCTCTACTAACCATGATATCCGCGTTTGAAAACTTTACGTGTTCTTATTCCATTTATTAGCCTAGAATTACTATGTTGTGCGCGCAGCAAACAAGTATAGACTAGATTGCCTAATTTGGAAATAAACATTGCATATCCGTTCGGTTTGAAAATGCTTTGGAATTTGCTACTCGCAAGTAGGCTAAAATACGGATTTCAACGAGTTTTTCCAACTCAATCAATCCGGCCTTCACCCACAGGCATTCAAAACAGTTTAACACATAAGCATCTAGCCACATGTTAATCATGCTATCATGGCAACATTCACACGCATGCGAGATGCTAAAGCATAAATACTTACATCGTACTCCGTGCCAAAACAGTAAACTAGTTAGCAAAACATGCATGTCCTAGTTCATGTTAAATTGCCTAATGCAACACATACAGGATGCAATTAGATAGGCTCGGCTATCCTAAACATGGCATGTGAGAAATGCACAACTATCACATATTCAGTTTAGAATTTGATGTACAAATGCAGTTAGCATGATGTACCGAGCCTAATGCATGTAGTACAAATGCATGGATGCACACATGCATAGCATAAGGTATGCTAAATTAGACGTGCCCTAATACTAACCATCAAAGCAGGTAAGTAAAAAGGAAGAAAGAAGTGGGGATTGGAAGACATTCACACACCCACACACGCTTATTACAGATTTGCCCTCGCTCGGAGGGACCAAATAAATATTACAAATTAATTAACTACGCAAGCTAATTAAATATTACAAATTAATTAATTAACAAATTAACTAATTAATTAAAGCAGGAAAACGCCTCGGGAAGCGTGCCACCATGCGCAAGCCGCCTCTGTTTTCCTTCCTTTCCTCCTCTGGAGGCTGTCAAAGCCTCAGGACTGCATCCTTGGACAGAGGGGATCATTACCGGCTGAATGAAACTTCCACCGGCAGTGTAGTATGTCCATTGGCACAAAATAGGGTCTGTCGGCAGAGAAAATTGTGCCGGTCGGCACATTAAACTGCCGGTCGGCAGAGTATTCCTGCAGAACCTGCAACTCACAGCAACAAAGGGCAAAACAAGGCATGGCAGCATATTTCAAGGTATGTATGCATCAACCATGTCTCTTATCATTGTGATGACTCAAAGGGACATGTGCCTCGGTTCTCGGACCACCAATCACGCATTTCCATGCATGATGGCCCAAAGAACCAAGTATGCAACTTTGGTTTCAAATGCAATGCACACCAATCAAACAAATTAGGCCCAATTCCTATCACCAATTCAAGGAACAAGGCATGCATGCAAGATGCAATGCAACCTAGGCATACAAGCTAAGGATGCAACATGGCATGGCAAAACACTTATGCAAGCACACAAGCATGCATATGGCAATACAAATGAGTGCAAAGATGGACTTAAACATGAATTAGGCAACTCTAAAATAGGCCTAAAACAGTAGCCATTGTGCTAAAAGGTGAGGGCTAAATGGCATGCACACACACATGCACATAAGGACCAACACTTAAGCATGAATCAAACAACATTCAAGCACACTTGAAAGGAGGGATCATGGACTAATTAGCATGCAACATGAGCCCTAAAATTATGTTATAAAATGATGCCAAATCAAGTTATAAATCAAGCCAAAACATGCAAAGAGTAGTCCAAGTGTTCAAGGCAAATCAATGATGCATTGAACTACACTTATCATGATCAAACATGGCGTGCATTAAACAACTAAAAACAGATTTTTTTAGCATGTTAAAACAAGGCCAAAGGACTCCTTAGATGGCATCTAAGTGGCCCAAATACAAAGGCATACACCATGACGAAAACATGGAGCATTGCAACACATGCTTTCAAAACATTAAAGAGGCATGCAAGGCAATCAAACAAGCATGGAAATGGGACTGAAATAGCATGCAAGATGATTCCAAATCATCAAAACGATGCAAAGATGGCATGCTACACATGCACATACTCAAGGCCAACAAGCCCAAATACAAAGGAGCTATATAATGCAAGCAAAGATTAACCCAAACGACTATGGACAGAGCTAAAACATGGCAAAATAAGCACATAAACTTCACAAATATAAGCCTAAAACATGCTCCAACTAAGGCTAACAACCTAAGGCACATTAAGGCATAAACATGGCATTACAAGGCAACTATGCTAAACATGCATGGAGTTCCAAAACCAACTTGAAATCATGTTATATTATAGATATATAAGCATGAAAAACAAACCAAATATGCTCAACACACACTCAAGCATAGGCTCTCCTTAAGAGGTCAAAATATGCCCTTTTCAAGGACAACAAGGAGAGGGGGTGGCCCTCTCCTTCTTGGGACTTCAAAGCATCATCTTCACCACTGAAATCCCTCAAGATTTCAGTGGTGAAGAGACCTCAACACCAAAATCCCGGAGCTAACACAAAATGGCTCAAAATGAGGCCTTTTGAGGCCTAAGGGTGGTCAACAACCCTCAAACAACAAAACACTCTTAATAAAAAATAAAGAGGGCTTAAAAATAGAACTTTTTTATGTTATACAATAATCACAAAAACAGCTCTAATACTAGTAGAAGATCAATGCAAAAAAGGGGGAAAAAAGGACTAGTTTCTCACCCTTGATGCCTTCTTCAACAAAGATGCTCCAATGGCCTCCTTGAGCTTGAATCCAAGACAAAAACTTCAAAACACACTCTTTAGAACCTCAGCTCCTAGAGGAAGGTGAAACACTAGGTGTTTGTGTGCAATAGTAAGGCACAAAACACCTAGTATGCAAAATGAGAGGAAAAGAGAGATAGGTTGTGTATCTAACCCTAACCCTAGGAAAAACCAGAGCTCTCCTCTGTCTTCTCTCCTCAAAAATGTCTAAAGCCTCTTTCTTTTTCCTTAGAGAGAGACTCTCCCTATAAGCCTCTTGTAAAGCTTACAAGACAAGCTTTGCAAGAGGGAGATCCCTCCATACACGTGTATGGAGGGGAGCAAAAGTTATACAGTTGTCCAAAAATATCTGCAAAAGCAGATGAACAGCAATCGGCCGGCAAAAAATGCCATCTTGGCCAAACAAAGTGCCGACCGGCACAAAAAAGTGCTGACCGGCAACAAATAGTGCCGACCGGCAAACTATATTGCCGGTGGCAGCAAAAACCAGCCGGTGGCATCTAGCCACTGCCGGTGATGGGTGGGGATGGTCTACAAGCCCCACCCAGCCTCTCAAAGGCAAGATGCAAGTGTTTGGTGCAAAACCAGACACTAAACGGTCAAGTTCGGAGATCCTGAGACAAGGCGCGCGAGCCGAGGCCTCCGGGAACTCCAAACGAACACAAACAAGGATAATCACCGAGTGTTCAAACAGTGACGTCCAAGTCTTGAGGACGGTCAAAAATGGGGTGTCTACACACCCCTTCATTTGTTTATTTAAAGGTTGTAAGCCCAAGGGCAATTTATTGAGTATGTTCATGTAACATTTACTTTGCATACGAATGAGAGTATTTATATTCATTTCTATGGATTGAATGTATGAGTTTATTTCCGCATGCTATCTCTGAAATTGAATTAAGTTAATGAATTTGGTAATGGCTTCGAGTAATAAAAAGTGGGGCGTGACAACTTGGTATCAGAGCTGCCGGGTTTGAATACCTTGAGCTCGTGGGAAGTGGTTTTTACCACAGTGGGTTTACTACGTGTAGTGGGGACGTTGCATATAGATACCATGAGAATTAGGACTTATGTGTTGCATTTATGTGAGCATGGGATTCAGTCTCCTGGATAGTATTCATAGCCGGTGAACTTGCTTTGAGGTCCTTTTAGAAACACGCCTGATCAACGTGGTTTCTGATAGGAATTCCTTGAGAGTTCCGGGATGAGTGGGTATCTTTGTGGACTTGATTCGATTATGTGTTTACATGTTTAGATGATAATATGCAGTAGAGATGTAAATTTTGAGACTAAGTGTGTCTTGTGACTTAACAGTAGTGGAGTGTGCCTCGGAGAAGGCTATAGTGTTTTGCGCTAAGTGTATTTTACTTTGTGCTTTATAGGATGTCTACACGAGGGAGTAGAGGACAGTTGAGTAGTAGGAACGCCGGGAGAGGCACAGCAGTTCCTTTAGTACCTACCGTTGCAGCATCGGCTGTCGGTGAGGATATCGCACGTGAGATTGTGAGAGCAGTGCAAGATGCCCTAGCTCGTACTGAGGGCGGCAGCGGGCATGCTCTCAAGCTTACTAAGGAGTTCTTTCCATCCGGTCCACCTGAGTTTGTGGGGGAGGCTAAACCGTTGGAGGCAGAGAGTTGGTTGGAGCATTATGTTTATAAACTGATACCTAATGCTATTACAAAATTTTGTAAACATAAACCAAAAATGTAAACGTTACCAAACGCTACCTAATGCTTCAAAATTTATAAGTGGCGGTTCAAAGAAATGGGAGGTCCAAAATAATTCATGCGGTGCTAATAGCACCACTCTTAAATTACTTGGTGAAAACCCATTTGCTTACTGGATAATGCCGATAGGGAAGGTCAGGAGTGGGCATAGACAAGTTGTCGTATTGCTGTAAATCTGTTGAAACAATCTTCCGTGTAAAATAAATAACTTGAAACAAATCAAATAAATAAAATAAATAAATTACTTACAAAATTTATTTTACCGAAATATAAAGTACATAAAAAATCAAGTCAATTGGGTGACATTCTGTCATTAAGATAGATTCGCCCTACTATCATGCTAATGGATAAAAGGCGTTTGTCTACCAGGATACAATGATCTTCACAAATTGTAGTAGCACTCCAAACAATTTGTACGACAAACCAAACCTGTGTTTTATACTCTCTAAGTATTCTCTAAAATTAATATGAAGAATTATGCAAAGAAAGAACAAAATGTGGACAGCAAGCAAATGAATTTTTCAGACTATTTTCGGATCCAAAAGACTGCTGAAATGGCTAGCATTTATAGGCATATAGATCTGTCCGAACAGGTGTTGTCTTGAACTGAACAGGTATGAAACTGCTTTGAATAGATACAGTTCAAAATTCCAACAAATCTGAAGCAGTTTTAGATTTGAATCTGTCTGGAAAAACTATCCAGAACTGCTGAACAATTTTGGCAGTTAAAACCTGTTAAAAACCAGTTTATCTGTAGGGAATTTTGTACTGGAAGTGGTACAATTATGGACATAAAATTTGAATTCAAATTTGGTACAAAATTTTGAATTAATTTCCAGCAATAATTTTTAGAAAAAATTCAAACAGATTTTCTCCAAAAAATTAATGTTAGAACCGACTCGACCCACAATCCACACCTGCGCCCGCATGGCCAATCGGACGGACAATGGCGGCCGCGCGCACGTGTGTGGTGGTTTGAGCCAAGGTTTCATTTGTCTATAATTCCTCCCTTCTACAAACTTGGGGTGTCCCTTGGGGCCTAACCCAAATGTTACCACCTAGAACTTATATATACACATAAAAGTTCTCTTAGGTTTCCAATGTGGGACAAGTATTACAAGGAAATCCACATTTTACTTCTTTAAATGTCCAGTCCACGAACCCGAAAACGACGTCAAGTTCTCATTCACTCATAAATGGTTTTGACGAACCATCTTCACCGTGTGACTTTCCATACAGCAATGAACACGTCACCTCTTTGGACCTTCCCCAAAAGACGTTTGGCATCCACTCAAATTTGGGCTCAAAGTTGGCCCAAAAGAAGCCTATAAAAACCATTATTTCCAACAATCCCTCACATGAATAGAATTTGAAAAAAAGAAAATGCAACAACATGATCTAATACAAAGAGTACAGAAATTGGAAATATTCTGCAAAGGACAGGTAACTTTTGGCTTTGAACCCTCCCTTGTGAAACACTATCAGATTTACTAGCTAACCAGTGAACATGATGTCTTGAACTGTTTAGTGGTTTGTGTAAACCAAGACAATAGAACTCACACAGTATACCACCAGACACAGTTTAGTTCTCACTATTGTGTTCATCTTGGCCCTGAACAACCTGGTGTTTCATGAGTGCTCTAGAGAATTGTAGCCCTTCACAAATCTCATAGAACCGCCCTAGTTCACAATCATATAGGTGATTCTTATGAAGAGTATCCTGCCATACTTCACTAGGTATACCTAGATATAAGAATCATTAAAAGTATTACTTAACCTAAAATGCTGCAGACATCACTATTTCATCATAGAAATGGGTAGGAGTTTGACTTCGCAGTGATCTTTATGAGTCATACACAACGCGGTTGTCCCTTTGAACCTAGATCTTGGGATCTCCAGTCAATTAGGTTGGGTTGCTGTTGTGGTAACTCTTATTTAATAAGCTTAAGTTCCATTTCCCTCGACGAATTCTCAACTAACTCTCTTACTAACCCTTTGATTAGTGGATCCGCTATGTTGTCTTTAAACTTCACATATTGAAAGGAAATAATTCCATTAGAGAGTAGTTGTCTCACGGTGTTATGTCGACGATGAATGTGTCGTGACTTACCGTTATACATATGACTCTGTACTTTACCAATTGCTGATTCACTATCACAATGTATGCGTATAGCAGGCACTGGTTTTAGCCACATTGGAATACCTTCAAGGAAGTGGCAAAGCCATTCTGCCTCTTCCCCAGCTTTATCTAAAGCTATGAATTCTGATTCCATAGTAGACCTAGTAATGCAAGTCTGTTTGGAAGATTTCCAAGATACAACCGTCCCACCAAGAGTAAAGACATACCCACTGGTGGATTTTGAGTCTCTAGTATCCGATATCCAGTATCCTTCAAGTATTGTTGGATATCTAGTATAATTTAATCCAATGTTACGAGTAAATCGAGGATATCTTAGAACCCTTATAATAGCTTTCCAGTGTTCTACTGCTGGATTACTCGTATATCTACTTAATTTACTTACTGCATAGGCTATATCTGGGCGAGTACAATTCATCAAGTACATTAAGCTTCCAATAATTTGGACATACTCTAATTAAGAAATACTTTCTTGTACATTCTTAGAAAGAAACAAATTAACATCCACAGGTGTTTTAGCAAGATGATCGTCATCTTTGTTAAATTTGTCAAGTATTTTCTCAATGTAATGTGATTGTAACAAAGCATAACCTTCTGATAGTTTGGTAATTTTCATACCAAGAATTATATTAGCAATCCCCATGTCCTTCATGTCAAAATGTTTATTCAACATTTTCTTGGTAGTTTTAATCATGTCACTATTACTACCTATGATGAGCATATCATCCACATAAAGACATACTATAACATAGCCGTTGTTTGTGTTTTTAATATAAACACATTTGTCACATTCATTAATCTTAAATTCATTTGACATCATCGCTTTGTCAAATTTCTCATGCCATTGCTTTGGTGCTTGTTTTAAACCATATAATGATTTAACCAATTTACACACTTTTGTTTCTTTTCCTAGAACAGAATATCTTTCTGGTTGTTCCATGCAAATTTCTTCATCCAACTCACCATTTAAGAAAACGATTTTCTCATCCATTTGATGAATTTCTAGATTACATAAAGATGCAATGGCCATTAGCATTCTAATTAATATTATTCTAGTAACTGGTGAGTATGTGTCCAAATAATCAAGACCTTTTTGTCTAAAACCTTTGACCACAAGTCTTGCGTTGTATTTGTCAATTGATCCATCTGCTTTCATTTTATTTTGAAAATCTACTTGTTCCGAAGAGGTTTATAATCTGGTGGTAAGTCCACTAATTCTCAAGTGTGATTTTGCAAGATCGATTCAAATTCACTATTGACCTCTTTTTCCATAAAGGAACTTCAGGACTGGACATAGCCTCTTTAAAATTTAAAAGCTCATTTTTCTAACAAAAATGTTAGAAAATCAGGACCAAAAGATTTTGAGGTTCTAGCACGTTTACTATGCCTAGGTTCCCCTTCATCAATTTGATCTATCTCTTGCTCTTGTTCTTGATCTTGTTCTTGATCATGACTAGTAATATCTTCATAAGATCTTTTATTATTACTAGTCTCTTGTCCAGTCTTATTCGGAAATATCAGTTCAAAGAATGATGCATTCCGAGATTCAATAATAGTATTTACATGCATTTCGGTATGTTCTGATTTATGAATCAAAAACCAATATGCACTACTATTCTTGGCATAACCAATGAAAATACAATCAACAGTTTTATGACCTATCTTAGTCTTTTTAGGACCAGGAATAGCCACTTTAGCCAAACACCCCCACACTTTTAAGTATTTGTAGGATGGTACTCTCCCATGCCACAATTCATAAGGTGTTTGATTCACTTTCTTTCGGGGTACTTTATTAAGTATATAATTAGCAGAAAGTATTGCTTACCCCCACAAGTTCTGAGGTAATCCAGAACTTATTAACGTGTCATTCATCATTTTTTTATAGTTCTATTTTTCCTTTCAGTAATTCCATTTTGCTGAGATGAGTAAGGAGTGGTGGTTTGATGAATTATTCCATGTTCTTTACAAAATTCACCAAAAGGTGATTTGTATTCACCACCTCTATCACTTCTAAGCTTCTTAATTTTCTTACCAAGTTGATTTTCAATTTCATTATTATATTGAATAAAAGTTTCCAAAGCTTCACCCTTGGTTTGAATTAAATAAACATAACTATATCTAGTATAGCCATCTATGAAAGTGATAAAATATTTTTTCCCACCTCTGGTTTGAATTGATTTAAAATCACAAATGTCAATATGAATTAATTCAAGTGGCTTCGTACTTCTTTCAATTGAATGAAAAGGAGTTTGGATAATTTTGCCTCAACACAAATTTCACATTTATGATTTAAATCAATGTCAAATTTAGGTAAACATTCCATATTAATTAATCTACGAAAAGATCCATAATTAACATGTCCAAGTTTACCATGCCATAAATTTGAAAACTCAAGCAAGTAAGAAGAAGATGTATTTTTATTAATAACAGAGGGTACAACAGTCGTTCCATTCATTTTGAAAAGGCCATCAGACATGAGCAGTCGTCGCATACCGAGCCTTTTACTTAGCCAATTGTTATAATTAATTAGTTGTAACTAGTTAATTGTGTATAGTGTTGTGATTAGTTAACTAGAGTAGTTAATTAATCTAGTTTGTAATAATTAGTTAGCTAGTATAGTTAATTAATTCGTTCATTTTTGTTGTAATAAGTAGTTAAGTAGTTTAGCTATTTACTTCATTTGTGTTGTATTAGTTAGCTTAATTAGCGTAGCTAGTTGGTTAGCTTATTCATTCTGACCCTCCTTCGCGAGGGCATAATGTTGTAATAAGTGTGCGTGCGTGTGTATATGTCTTCCAATCCTACGTCTTTCTCCTTTTTATTTAACCACTTTTGATGGTTAGATTAGAGACATATTTCGATTAGCATAATGCATGCTTGCATCCATTCATTTGTCTTGCATACACCGAGGCTCGGCTCCTCATTCAAACTGCATTGTTATTTCAATACTTCTTGAATACGTGTTTAATCACATGTTGTTCAAATTGATCCATATGCCATATTAGTAACCGAGCCTATTAGTTGTATATCGCATGTGTTACATTAGTCATTTTGCATAGTTAGGAATCATGCATTATTTTCTAACTCGTCTCTTCTTAGCTTAGAGTACTAGGTGAGTTTTTATGCTTTAGCATACTTGCATAAGTGTAAGTAATTGCCATGTTTATCATGCTTGCCATAAGGCTATGTGCTTAAATGCTAACTGCTTGAATGCCTGTGGATGAAGGCTTGTTGTTTGAATTGGAACAATTTAACAATTGTATGTTTTAAGCCCACTTTGTTGGGTAGCAAATCATGTTTTAAGCCCACTATGTTTGGTGGCAAATCCGCATCTTTAAGCCTACTTGAGGTGGCAAATTCAAACCATTTTCGAAAACAAACATGAGTTGAATTGTTCTAACTTGAGCAAACTAGTCTATACTTTCTTGTGCGCATCACATACTAAGCTAGCCTAAATAACCGGAATAAGAGCACATAATGTTTATAAAAAATCATATCATGATTAGTAGAGGTCGATCTTTGATCGAGCGAGCGGGGGTGCTCAATTCATGACCTTTCCCCCTTGTACCCAAGTTCCCAAACCGAGGCAACTTTGGTGATGATGGATACATGGCCTTTGGCACGAGTCAGGATGTCTTAAATTTTCCCAAAATAAAATATTTAGGTGGCAACTTTGTATCTGGCAAAGCAGTCCAATTTTGATATTATTTGATTCAAAATCAATTTTCCAAAACGATTTGCCGGATTTGGACTCTTTGGTGTTTATCAATTTCACATTACACTTGTGAGATTAGATTTAGAACCGCAGGAGTCCAAATTGTAGGGCTTTCTTTCAAACCTTCCGAAAGGGAGCGCGAAAAAGGCGAGCTACAGTGAGTATGGCATTTCGGTCATCAGCTAGAGAAGTTACTGGCGGGTCTAGGACAACATGACACTTACATATATTGGAATTGGTAGAGAATGTAAAATATATCAGTGTTTGAGTGATTGAGTAATATAAGAGGTATGAAAGTTTGTGATTGACTTGAAGCATGGCTATATAATGTCGCACGATCAAATCAATAATTTTTTCTTGTGGTTGATTTAGGGACAACCTCACGTGATGCTTTATATTTATTGTGATTGATGGTGAATGTATAACTTATGTGTTGGGTGATTAGAAATATGAGTATGCATAGAAATTGATTGGTTTAAAATATAGTCATATAGTGTCACAAGACTAACTAATAATTTTCCATCCGCTATTATTTTTTGATCCACAAGTATCACATGATCACGTTCCACATCAATCACAATTCATCGTACCATCCCATATTTTATAACCAGTCAACATGAATTCTACCCTTCCCCAATAACAATACTGTTAAAATGTGGAGTAGAGGTGGCCCAAGAACCACCAATAACTTGTCTTTGGTGCACTACATACAAACTGCAGTAACTAACTACCCACTTTATCTGGAGTTGGTTGGGGTCTCTATTCATTTCTTGATCATGTGTGTAAAACCTCTCTGAAAACCTTTCATATGTCTTCTCTTTTCTCTTTCTATTACCATTCTTGGAAAGAAGCAACAATGTGGAATCAAGAAAGAAATACAGAGGCCACCGATGATGCAATAATATGTCATCATCTTCGGACTACAATCTTTATCTCCCCATGGACATCATCTTTGACATTCTCAATCGTCTCCCTGTCAAATCTCTCCTCCAATTCAGGTGCGTGTGCAAAACCTTCCGGCACCTCATCTCTAACCCTACCTTCATCTCCTCCCACCTCCTCCACCACCGCACCACCACCACAGGTGCCACCATTTTCATCTTCAAACACAGCACCACCACCTCACTCTCTCTGTTACAATCTCAAAACCCTAACAATCTAGTCCACCCCTTTCCCAACCACACTCGTGATCTACACCTAATCGGCTCCATCAATGGCCTCCTCTGTCTCTGTCTCTATCTCTGTCTCTCCCTCCCTCACCATCCACTGCATTCCAGTCAACGCATCATCCTCATATGGAACCCCGCTACCAAACACATCACATCTCTCACCCCTCCCACCATTCAAATTCCTCGTAGGTTTTTCACCTCTCTATCGGGTTCGGATTCCGATCCCCATTCGATTCTACTTCTTCTGCCACTGATTACAAGGTTGTCAGGATAGTTTCTTTCAAGTTACAGACCCGAGTCGAGGTCTGCTCTGCAATTTCTGATTGTTGGAGACAGATTCAGGTTATGGATTTGCGCTTTTATATCCATAAATTGTCTTGTGAGGTGATTGTCAATGGAGCTTCCTATTGGTTACTCTCAACTGCTTCAAATCATTGTTTGTGCTTTACATGGTTTGATGTTCAAAATGAGGCTTTTGTTATGTTGTTGGGCTCGATTTTTCTGGGTTCTATGAAGGGACTTCTATCCACTGGAAATTAATGGATTGGAATGATAATGCTGATGTAGTTGTGTGTGGTTCTGGCAACCCATATGTTGATGTGTGGATGATGGAGGATTGTTGTGGCGGTGAGAGCAATTGGTGTAAGAAATTTGTGATTGGACCAATTTTGGGTGTTGAACGATTTTGGTTGTTGCAATGCACGAAGAAGGGTGAGATTATAGCAGAAGATGCACGGGAAGGATATTCTTCTACAACTCCCAAAATGGAGAGACTAAGTATATTCCAATCGATGGAGTTCAGTTCAAAGCTTTTCACTATGTAGAGAGTTTGGTTTCAATCAAAGGATTCAAACAACAAGAACTGAACAACCAGCACTAATGTTCTGAAAAGGTCAATTTGTCACTCGATCAGATAAATAACTCGAGCATTTGTTTATGCTACTTACTGCAATGCAATTGGTTTTTAAGTTTTTGGTAGCATATGAATGGATAGCTTAGACAAAATGGATAGTTAAGACAATATAGATAGTTAATATTCCTTTAATTCCTCTAATTGGATAGCTTAGACAATATGGATAGTTAATATTAGCTAATTCCTCTGATTTGAGTTTGAATCCTGTTTCATTTGCTTATACTTTCCTGCAAAGACAAGTGTTCAAGTCCTTTCCTTCAAATTTGGGTATTACTACAGAATTTTATCCCAGTCAAGGGATGGAATGGAAATAATTGGAGTTTTTTATGTGAAGTTTGTAGGCCGCTTTGCAATGTTTTCTATGCTTTTGCTTAAAAAGATCTAAATTTCCCTCCTCTCACGCTATGTTTGGTTAAGGAATTTTGGAAGGAATTTGAGGCGTGTGAAATTAGGTGAAATCTAGGTATATTTTATTCATATTTCAGCTACCTTTTCTTTTTTCCATTTCAAATCTCTTCTCAAATTTCCCAACCAAACACAGCGTCAATGAATTGGCATAGTTCTTGATGTGTCTACCTTCATTTTTTTTGACGTTATTTCTATTAACATGGTTTTTTTTTTTTTTTTTTTGATCTTTTATTTTTGTATTGATTAATTTTTGGATAATTGTTGTGGGATCTACTAGTCCTGTTGAACCTTTTTCCCTAGATGTGGAGTGAGGTCTCTTGATGAGAAGAGAAAAGTGCAAAACCAAGTTAGAGGAGCAATATGTGTTGGATGAATGGATTCTTAAAAACTACTACTGCATTCTCTTTGTTTTTGTGTATGTTTAAGACCATTCATTCTTGGCCCACGGCTGTTCTATAAAGGTCAATTCGTCATTTGAATCAGACGAATTTTTGTCCAACTTGAGCATTTGATTTCTTTATGTTACTGCAATGCATTTGTTTGTGATGTTAGGCTTTACTACATGTTTTAGATACTATAATTTTCATTGACACCCCTTCGCTAAGATAATTCCTTCTTTCACTGGATTGCTGCCCAGTTTCTTTTGCTATGGTCATACTGAATTGATTAAACTTACCAATGCTCTGACTGGTTTATGGAAGGCTATTGTGCTTTAAGCTATGTTTGGATCATGGATTTGGTTAAAGATTTAGATAGGGAAAAGAAAAAGTGAGAAAATGTTAACGAAATATAAGCTAAATGTGTTCTCTATTTCTCTGACATTCTCTTTTCTCTTTCTAAATCTCTACTCAAATCATTGATCCAAACACAACCTTACAGTCTACATAGCATTGGAAATTAATTTTTCTTGCTTTTGGTAGCATATGGATGACGTATAATTGTATTTGGTTTTCAATTTAACTAGTTTCTACTCTACCATTGATTATGGTCTTGTTCTCTCTCTCTCTCTCTCTCTCTCTCTCTCTCTCTCTCTCTCTTTATTTGTGAACATCTGTGTTCAACTGTTTTATGATGTAGTATTATTTGGGCTGGTTTTAGCAATGTGGGTCCCGTGACTGATGTCCAAACATTCCCCTCCCCTAAAAAATACCATGCATTACAATTTTCAATTTATTTTATTTTATTCTTATTTTTGTAGCTTAATGTTGTAGATTTTACTAAAGAAAGTCTTGAATACTGCTGTGCATTAGAGAAAACAACAAAGAAGTATTGGCAGCAAACAATAGAACTATAAAGATGACTTATAATTTCATAAAAAAAAAAGAAGTCCTAGATAATATTTGTATATATATAAAAATAAAAACTAAAATTAAAACTAAAACTAAAGGTTCCATGTTAACAACATTATTTTAGACCTCATATTTTTGGAATTTAATTTTTTTTTAAGCCATTAATATCATTTGGCTTTCGTCTTGACTTGATTGAACTTCAAACTTCAAAAGCAATTCTTTTTGTCAACAAATTCTATATTACAACATTACATTTTTATGTCTAGCATGAGATTCTCCTAACCTGGTGTTACTTATCTCTGGCTTGACCTATACCGTGGGGAGATGTTATTGGAATTACAGCTCATTTGCCTTTATCTGCAGGTGACGTGACTCCTGATGTCCATTTTCAAAATGACTTGGGATTGGATAGCTTCAACAATGTGGAGATTGTATTGGCTCTAGAAGAGAAGTTCGAGCTAGAGATTCCAAATAAAGAAACTAATAAGATTGACTCTTGTTTTCTTGTAATTGAGTAAATCTATAACCATCCAATGGCTAGTTAATATTAGTGAATTCCACTGATTTGAGTTCCAATCTTGTTTCATTTGTTTATACTATCCTTTGAAAACAACTGTTCTAGTACTTTCTTTCTTTGACTAAGGCATTAGTACAGAACTTTATCCCAGTTAAGAGATGGAATGGAGATCATTGGAGTTTTGTTTGTGTAGTTTGTAGGCTGCTTTGCTATGCTTCTGCTTAACAATATCTAATATTTCCTTCCTCTCATTGAATTGGCACAATTTCTGATGTGCCTGCTTTATTTTTGGAGATGTTATTTCTGTTCAGATGAGTTTTCTAATCGTTATATTTTTTATTGCATTGATTTGTTCTTGGGTAATTGTAGTGGGATCTATTCCTGTTGGATCATTGCCCTAGATGTGGGGTGACATCATTGGTGGTTAGGTCTCTTAATGAGAAGAGAAAAGTGCAAAACTAAGAGGAGCAATATGTGTTTAACAAATGGATTCTTAAAAATTGCTACTACATTTGTATATGTTAAGATCATTCATTCTTGACCCACAATAACTATCTATTCAAATATTTAAAATTGCTTTAACGTAGAATTCATCTATTGTATTCAAAAGAATGAGATAATTTGGGATTGTTTTGCCACAAGTCCAAGATTTGTTGAAATTTGATATGTTTGAGACTATATTTTTTATATCCATGTATAATGTTAGTTTTGCCACATTTTGTTACGTCTCTAGATGATTATGCTTCTGCTTAACAAGATCTAATATTGCTTCTCTCTTAATGAATTGGCATAATATTTTGTTGTGACTGCTTTTGTTTTTGGAGATGTTATTGTCATTTACATGGTTTTTGTAAAAAAGTTGGTCCAAGATTATAGGTATAGGGTAGCCAGATGAAATGTAAAAACTTTAACTAGTAAGACAGTGAAATTGATAGATATCATGATTAGGATGAGGGTTAGTATAATTTGCATACAAGAAACTAAGTGGATGGGTGAGAAATTTAGGGAAATAGAGGATACCTGTTTAAAACTATATTATAGTGGCAAGGATAAACAAATGAATAGGGTAGAAAATGTAATTGCAGTCATTAGGAAAGGTGATAAGATTATATTAGTTAAACTAGTTATTGGAGAAAATATAGTAAACGTTATTAGTGTATACACCCCCCACTAAGGATTAGATGATTAAACTCGGGGAGATTTTTGGGATCAAATGGATGATAGGAGATATTCATATGAGAAACCGTTGTTATAGGTGGAGATTTCAACGGCATGAATAAATAAATTAGATTATGAGAGGGTGTATGGTGGGTATGTTTTGGGGGATAGAACTGATGCTGGAGAGAGTATTTTAGATTTTGCGTTAGCTTCTGACCTCATAGTGGCTAATACTATGTATAAGAAGAAAAATAAGCATTTGATAACCTTTAAGAGTGGGTCAAATAAAAGCCAAATCTGTTACTTTCTACTAAGAAAAGTGGACATTCTAAAATGTAACGACTGTAAGGTGATTCTTAGAGAGAGCCTAACATTTCAACATAAGATTTTAGTGCTAGATTTATGCTTCAAAAAGTAGCACAAAGTTAGAAAAAGATAGTGGGCACCGCAAGACGAGATGGTGGGATCTAAAAGGGGATAAATTAGAAATATTTAAGAATAGAGTAGATGAAGAAGGTACTTGGGACTTGGAAGATGATGCTAACACTATGTGGAACTCGATGATCAATTGTATGAGGAGAATCTCAAGGGAAGTCCTTGGAGAGTCGAGGAAAAGGGACCCAACTCAAAACTTGGTGATGAAGAAATGAGGTTCAAGAGGTAATGAAGAAGAAAAAAGAGTGCTTTAAAAAGTGGCAAAAATATAGAACTGAGGAAAACTTTAAGAATTACAGATTAACTAATAAGGAGGTAAAAAAAGTACTAAGAAAGGCTAAGTTGAAAGCCTACGATGACCTATACACTAGATTAGATAGTAAGGAGGGAATAAGAGAATATAAAACTTACCAAGATAAAAGAGAGGAAAATAAGAGATTTTAATTAGGTATCAAGAGTGAGGACTTTAAGGTGTTGGTGAATGATGAAGAGATTAAGGAGAGGTAAAAGAACTATTTTGAGAAGTTGTTAAATAAGGAACATGGAAGAAGGTCAAAAGGGGAGATGTAACAGTAATACGAAAAACTAAGACTACAGGTTTTATTGCAGGATTAGGAACTTTGAAGTGAAGATTACACTTAAGAAGATGAAATCGAATAAGGTTTTACGACCTGATGGTATCCCCATTGAAGCTTGAAAATATTTAGGTAAGAATGGGGTTGCTTGGTTGACTAGATTATTTAGTAAAATTTGGTTGATTAGGAAAATGCTAAATGAGTGAAGGAAGATTATTTTAGTACCAATCTACAATAATAAAGGAGATGTCTATAATTGCAACAATTATAGATGAATCAAGTTGATGTGTCATATAATGAAAGTGTGGGAGAGAGTAGTGGAATGTTGATTGCGAGATATAACAGAGGTGTCAAATAATCAATTTGGATTTATGCCCGATATGTTAATAATGGAAACGATTAATAGAGAAATATAGAGAGAAGAAAAGAGACACTCATTTGGTCTTTGTCGATCTTGAGAAAGCATATGATAGAGTGCCTCAGGATATAATCTGGTGGGTGTTAGAAAAGAAAGGGATGGCTAAATGCTATATTGATGATTTTGGACATGTATAAAAGTGTAGTGACCACTATTAGATCACTAGCTGGAGAGAGATGTAAATTTCCGATTACTGTGGGGTTATAACAAAGATCAACCTTAAGTTCTTATCTTTTTGCTTTAGTTATGGATGAGTTGACAAGTAATATTCAAGATAATGTATCATAGTGTATGCTTTTTGCAGATGATATCGTGTTAGTGGATGAGACTAGAGAAGAAGTTAACACTAAATTGGAGACTTAGAGAGAAACACCTGAATCTAAACAATTAGGATAAATAGAACTAATACAGAATACATGAAGTGTAATTTTAATAATAGTAACAATGGAAACAGAGGAGAAGTGAAGATTAAGAACTAAGAACTACCTAAGATTGAACTTTTTTTGTTATTTAGGATCAATTATCACAACGGCTGGAGAGATTGGAGCACATTAAGGTGAGGTGGTTTAAGTAGAGGAATGTGTCCGGGATACTGTGCGATAAACGGGTATCCACTAGATTAAAAAGAAAGTTATATAGAATCATTATTAGACCAGCAATATTGTATGTGACGGAATATTTGGCAATTAAGAAATAACATGTAGATAAGATGAGTGTTACTGAGATGAGAATGTTAAGATAAATGTGTGACAAGACTAGAAAAGACAGAGTTAGAAATGAGTATATTCGTGAATAGGTAAGAGTAGTACTGATAGAGGATAAGATGAGAGAGAATAGATTAAAATGATTTGGTTATATACAACAGAGACCAACAGAGATAGTAGTGAAGAGACGTAATACAGTGACAGTAGGGAGAAGTATTAAGGGAAAGAACAGACGAAATTGACATGGATTAGGGTAGTAAATAAAGATATGAATCTCTTTAATTTGACTAATCAAATGGCCTTTGATAGAGTGGAGAAGAAAAATTCATGTAGTCGATTCCATTTGATGGGACTTAAAAATTGGTTTGGTTTGGTGTGATTTTATAATCCTCATATTTTTGTTGAATTGATTTATTTTTTGGGTAATTGTTGTGGAATCTAGTCCTATTGGGACCTTTTACCCAAGATATAAAAATAAATAAATAAATAAATAAATAAAAATCAATACAATAGTGATACCATACTATGAATATATGCAATTTTATATTGAAATTTTTGGACTATTGTTAGATGAGAAATATGGATTGATTTTAAAAAGTGATTAATAGTTATCTAAATTTCATGGGCCGTTTGGGAAACCAAAATTGTGTGACATAGTTAATTTTTTTTTTAATTTTTTTTTTCAAAGGTACTTAATCTATAGGTTCATTTTTTTAACTTTTTGGGTCAATATGTTTAAACTTAAATCTTTTTAGACCAGAACGACATTGGTCTATCCAAATGCCACATGTTCAAATGTTACTTTTGTATACATATTACTTATCTATGCACGTGTTATATATTAGTGTAATGTCACCTATTTGTTCACCTTGTTGCCACCAACCATCATTGACTTTCTAAGAATTTTCTGGCTAATTTTCTTTATGAAATTTCAACGACTTTTCAACTCTTGTTTTATCACAAAAAATATTAAATCTTTAAGTAAATAACATATGGTCTCATAACTGTATGATTTTCACCAATTAACCTTTTTTCAAAAATAGCATTGTAAAATCAACTCATATTTTTCATTTATCGATTGCCTATTTTAAATATAAATTTGTGCATACTTAGCGTGTGCACTCATCCCTAATATATATATATATATATATATATGAGGAATTTACATGTTATTTGATTGAGTTTTTTAAATTTATTTTTAATTTTTTTCCTTAAAAAATCACAATACTTATTATTTTAAAAAAATATATATTTTTTTAGTTAAAATCAAATTTACAATTTTTTAAAATATTTTTTAATATTTAATTTTTCCAAATCCATTTAAAAAAAAAAATCTTTGGATTTAATTTTCTGGAAATTAAGTTTTAATTTTTCATTTTTTTTTAATTTTTAGGGAATATTTTTAAAGTTTTAAGTAATTTTTTACTTTTTTAAATGCACTTTACTTAAATGTATCTAAAAACAATTGTAAAAAAAAATATTTTAAAAATCAATAAATATACAAGAATACAAAAATGTATTAAATATTCGTTATTTTTTTATATTTTTGGCATTTAGTATTTTTTTTAAAAAAAATTTACAAATATTATATTTTTTAAAGTATATTTATATTAGGTGTATTTAAAATTTAAAAAAATTCTTAAAATATTAAAAAAAATCAATAGAAATAAAAAAATAAAAAATAAAAAATTTAATTTTTGAAAAGTAAATCTTGGAAAAGTGAAACAAAATAATGGCCTCGTATGAAAACTAGACTATTTTAGTAGGCTGTTTTAGTTTTTATTATTTCAATACACTAAATTTTTTGTATTTAAGAAGATGATTGGATTTTTTTATAATTAAATGTGATATTTGTAATAAAAAAAAAGTAAAACGATTATGAATTTTATAGTATTAATTATTTTAATTTATTTTATCTTTTTATAAATTAAAGTAAAAAATTAAAAAAACTCGCTGTGACTAATGGTGATTATTCAGTACTCCTGGAGTATGTACATGTGGTTCTCCATAAGGTTTTAATTGGTGGAGAGACATAAGGGCCCACGATTTATGTTGGAGATGGGAGAACAACATGAAACTAACTAATTAGTGATTAATTTGGAGTATGGACTCGTGATGTTACGAGAGTATTGAATAATTTCGCCTACGGCCAATGTATTCGGTTGTTTGCTTTTGCTCGTTGGTCAAACGAGAAGAAATGGACAGCAGTCACTTGCTTAGGTGGTAGTGAATATGGCATTCGCTCTTTCGCTATCATTTTCCGCCCGAGTCCAGATCTTCTATGGTACTCTCTATAATGCTCCTGTGATTGTCAAACGATGCCATTTTAATTATTTTTTCTTTTTTCTTTTTTCTTTTTTCCTTTCCCACTCTTTCCTTTTCTATCCCATGTGAGAGAGGGAAAAAAAGAAGAAAAAAATCTCTAACAAGAAATGTTGTAGAAAATAACTTTTACCGACTTTTCAAAACACGCTTTATCCTTTAACTCCATTTGGTTAGGTCTCTAATCAGTTATTGTGTGCAAAACCGCTCTCAAAACTCTCTCTCTCTCTCTCTCTCTCTCTCTCTCTCTCTCTCTCTCTCTCTCTCTATTCCCATTCTTGGAAAGAATCAACAATGACGAATCAAGAAAGAAATACGAAGGCCGCCGATGATGCAATGTCTTCGTCTTCATCTTCATCTTCATCATCTTCTTCTTCGTCGGACTACAATCTCTATCTCCTAATCGAAATCATCTTCGACATTCTAAATCGTCTCCTAGTCAAATTTCTCCTTCGATTCAGGTGCGCATGTAAAACCTTCTGCCACGTCACCTCTAACCCTACCTTCATCTCCTTCCACCTCCTCCACCACCACACCAACACCACCGTCGCCACCATTTTCACCTTCAAACACCGCTCCTCCTCCATCCTCTCTATGTTACAATCATCCTCATCGTCTCAAAACCCTACCATTCTGGTCCACCCCTTTCCCAACCACACTCACGATCTACACCTAATTGGCTCCATCAATGGCCTCCTCTGTCTCTCTCGAACCCTCCATTTCCATCAACGCATCCTCCTCCTCCTCTAGAACCCTACTACCAAACTCTTGAAATCTCTCCCTCCTCCCACCATCCAAATTGCTCCTAGGTTTCTTCAACTCTCTCTCGGGTTCGGATTCTGATTCCATTCTACAACTTCTTCCAGTGACTACAAGGTTGTTAGGATAGTTTCTTTCAAGTCACATACCCGAGTCAAGGTCTACTCTTCAATTTCTGATTGTTGGAGAGAGATTCAGGTAATGGATTTACGCTTTTATATCCATAAATTGTCTTGGGAGGTGATTGTCAATGGAGCTTCCTACTGGTTGCTCTCAACTGCTTCAAATCATTGTCCTTGCTTCACATGGTTTGACGTTCAAAATGACGCTTTTGTCATGTTGCTGGGGCTCCATTTTTCTGGGTCCTACAACGGGACTTCTGTTGACTGCAAATTAATGGATTGGAAAGGTAATGTTGCTGTGGTTTTGTGTTGTCCTGGCAACCCATGTGTTGATGTGTGGATGCCAGAGGATCGTTGTGGCAGTGAGAGCAATTGGTGTAAGAAATTTGTGATTGGACCAGTTTTGGGTGTTGAACGATTTTGGTTGTTGCAATGCATGAAGAATGGTGAGATTATAGCAGAAGATGGACGGGGAAAGGATATTCTTGCACAACCCCCGAAACGGAGAGACTAAGTATATTCCTATCAGTGGAGTTCAATTCGAAGCTTTTCACTATGTAGAGAGTTTGGTTTCGATCAGAGGATTCAAACAACAAGAACTGAACAATCAGCACTGATGTTCTGCAAAGGTCAATTCGTCACTCGATCAGATAAATAACTCGAGCATTTGTTTATGCTACTTTCTGCAATGCATTTGGTTTTTGAGCTTTTGGTAGCATATCAATGGATAGCTTAGACAAAATTAATAGTTAAGACAATATGGAAAGTTGATATTCCTTTAATTCCTCTGATTAGATAGCTTAGACAATTTGAATAGTTAACATTAGCTAATTCCTCTAATTTGAGTTTCAATCCTGTTTCATTTGCTTGTACTTTCCTTCAAAAACAAGTGTTCAAGTCCTTTCCTTCAAATTTGGGTATTAGTACAGAATTTTATCCCAGTTAAGGGATGGAATGGAAATAATTGGAGTTTTGTCTCTGTAGTTTGTAGGTTGCTTTGCAATGTTTTCTATGCTTCTGTCTAAAAGGATCTAATATTTTGCTCCTCTCATGTTGTTGGTGAAAATACCAGAAAAAATTATTTTTTATTGATAAATAATGCAAAGAAAATGAGATACAAATAGATTAGACTGAGGCACGGATTTCTCGTTTTCTTTAAGGAGATCAAGCCCACTGAGGTAGGAAGAATCCGAATATCGATGCAGCAGTCACAAAACTATGACTTGTCCCCTCCAGGATACAACAGCCCGACCACTTGTCGTATGGTTCAGGCCAACTCTACACAAGATGGTGAACCCAAAGCTCCACCAAGAAAAAAACCTTTCTTTGCTAGTAATCTTTCTTGTATAGAAAATAGTTGATGTGTTGGTTATAGAAAAGAGTAGAAGAGAGGAACTATTTATAGGCCACTAACACATTACAAAATACATCAAAAAACAATAATGGCCATGAACCTAGAGAAAAGGAAGAGTGTCTCCAAATATGAATTCACCACCAAGTTCATGAATTCTAATTAAACTCCATTCATGAACAAAATAAAAGGACACCAAAACAATGAATCTCCATTCATGAACAAGATGAGATTCATGAATAAGACAAAAGAAGATTCATGAACAATATAAATAAATAAATAAAAGATATTAAAATGGTCTAACAATCCCCCACTGATTTTAATATCAACAAGGATAAAAGAGATTACCAAACAAAGATAGACTAGTATGCATCATGAAGGTGTGCTCTGCATTGAACCTTCATCAGTGAAACAGCAACCTCTACTCCAGAGTCAGTAGTGGTCTCAGACTTGAACTATGACTGCTTATGGGGAAATAAAGTATTACTAATCCAGGTGTTGACATGAGCTTTTAATAGCTAGCACATTACGGCCTTATGCTTATCCTAGTTTTCATGAGCATATTTGAGAATAAGCCTTGTTCTCATAGAAAGCGACTCCACTTTCATGCTCACATAGGTGAAATCTATCAAGGATGTTCTTGTAATTTACACACCCCACTCAACAAGAGCTACATAATTACATTAAGAATATAAAAACTTAACCCTCCAACATTACAGGACAAATGCACTTTCATCATAGGGATGGATAACAAAATATTAAAGAGTGCATTTTTACAACCACCATATGATTCATTCTTCTCATTGAACCTAGTTACAAGATCTCTGGTCCCTAGGTTGGGTATCCTCATACATGGTTTATGATTTTATAGGCTTCAAACTCATCCCCCGCGATGTATTCCAGACCCTATCTCTCGTCAAAGCCTTGGTTAATGAATCCGCAAGATTATCACAAGATCTTACATAATTCACAGTTATGATACCATTACTCAAATAGGATCTCACATTACTGTGTTTCCTTCGAATAGGTCTGAATTTACCATTATGGAAATAGTTGTTCACTCTACCAATAGCAGCAGTGCTATCACAATGAATTAACACAGGAGGAATTGGTTTTTCCCAAAAAGGGATTTCATATAGCAAATCTCTTAACCAATTTGCTTCCTCACATGCTGAAGCTAACGCTATAAGCTTTCTTCCATTGTAGAATTAGCAATTATAGTCTGTTTTTTAGACTTCCAACATATAGCACCACCACCCAAGGTAAAAATAAAACCCGAGGTAGAGAGAGAACCACCTAACAAAGTGTTACAATTGGCATCACTATATCCCTCAAGTACTGCAGGATACTTGTTATAAAACAAACCATAATTTTTGGTACCAGATAAATATCTCATAATTCTTCCCATGGCTAGCCAATGATCTCAAGTTGGCTTGCTAATAAACCTGCTAAGTACTCCGACAGCATATGCAATTTCAGGTCTAGTACAATCAGTAGCATATCTCAAACTACCAATCACGCTAGCATATTCTTTTTGATTAATTACCTCTTTTTCATTTGTTACAACAGATAAATGTATGCTTGCAATCTAGAAAATTATATTTCTTTAAAATTTTCTCAATATAATGCGACTGATCAAGAAAAATTGCCTTCATTAGTCTTGGTAATTTTAATTCCCAAAATAAAATTGGCTTCACCAAGATCTTTCATATCAAAGTGGCTATTAAGCATATTTTTAGTCTCATTTATAATATGCAAATTACAACTAAAGATAAGTAGATCATCCACATATAGGCTAATAATTACATGTGCATTCTCACAAGTTTCATAATATATGCACTTATCACATTCATTAGTCTTATAGCCATTCTCAAGCATTCAGGAATCAAATTTCTCATGCCATTGTTTAGGAGCTTGTTTTAAACCATAAAAGGATTTAGTTAGCTTACGCACCTTGCTTTCTTGGCCAGGCTCCGTAAAGCCATCGGGTTGGTCCATGTAAACCTCCTCATCTAGATCTCCATTTAAAAATGCTGTTTTCACATCCATTTGATGAATTTTTAAATCACAAATTGCAGCCACTGCTATCAATAGTCTAATGGATGTAACTCTAGTAATTGGAGAGAAAGTATCAAAGAAATCAAGATCAACTTGTTGCTTAAAACCTTTAGCGACAAGCCTCGCTTTATATTTATCTATAGTTCTATCCGGTTTAAGTTTTTTACGAAGGACCCATTTACACCCAATAGTTTTACAACCTGGAGGCAAATCCACTAGCTTCCATGTTTTATTTGAAAGTAGTGAATCTATCTCATCATTTACAGCCTCTTTCCAGAAAATAGCATTAGATGATGATAAAGCTTCTTGCATCGTAAGAGAAATTTCTTCCACATTGTAAAGATAATAGTTAGGGCCCAAATCTTTTTCAACTCTAGCTCGTTTACTTCTTCTTGGTTGGATTTAAAAATTTTCTTGTTCTTGAAAAACTTGAGAAGGAGTAGAAGAGCTAGGCATGGATAAAATATTTTCTGAAATTATTTGACCCCCCCTATTTCTAGATCTGAAAGGAAATTTATTTTCATGAAAAATAGTATCACCTGATTCAAAAATAATATTATTTTCCATATCAAAAATTCTATGAGCTGTAGTATGCAACACATACCCAAGAAAAACACACGTGGTAGCTCATTCACCCAATTTAGGTCATTTAGGATCTGCAAGTCTCACAAAAGCTAAACAACTCCAAACCCTCAAATAACCTAGATTTGGCTTACGCCCCCGCCACAACTCATAAGGTACAATTTTAGTTTTTTTTTGTGCGGCACTCTATTTATGGCATGTCATGCTGTCAAAATAGCCTCGCTCCAAAGATTTGAGGGAGCACCTGAATCAATAAGCATAGCATTCGTCAAGTCAATTAATGTTCTATTTTTTCTTTCAGCTACGCCATTAGATGGAGGCGAATATAGTGGAGTAGTCTCATGAATAATTCCCAATGACTGAACAAAAGAGTTGAATCCAAGAGATTCATACTCACGGCCTCTATCACCTCTGATTCTTTTAATCTTTTTACTGAATTGATTTTCCAATTCAAGAAGAAATTCTTTAAATTTCTCAAAAGCAGCACTTTTATTTTTTTAATAAATATACGTTTGTGTATTTTGAAAAATCATCAATAAAAGTGATAAAATATCAGTTACCATCCCGAGTTAAAATTCCTTCAAACTCACACAAATCAGTATGAAATAATTCTAGCAATTCGGTATTTTTTTCAACACTTTTATAAGGCCTCTTGGTAATTTTGGCTTTACTGCAAACTTCACATTTCTCAAAAAAAAAAAAATTCACTTTAGAAATTAATCCTAAACTACTCATGATTCCCACATATTTATTGTTAATATGACACAAGCGAGTATGCCAAAAATTAATAGAAGACAAAATGTAAGTGGTGTCATAGTAATAATCATAAAATTAATCAGCAAGGCAACTTAAGAGATAAAAGCGACATTTATACTCATCTGTATTATAGGAAGCCACTTTTGCTTCATGCCTCGTAGTCTTCATCATTCATCTCCTCAGTTGGGATTTTGTTTTGGTTCTTCTCGGTAAGAACATATGCAACTTTCAAAAGGCTGAGGGAAAAAAGAACTTTTTCTTTCCACCTCTTAAAATGAACTCCTTTGAACTTGAGAGGCTTGTTGAGATCTCCAATTCTATCATTGGTTTTTTCTGGTACTTGATCCATGGTTGATCTTATAGCGATCCCGATTATCCCTTTACTGTTCTGTTATTTTTTCGGACGCGGTTCTATGGAGTTGGTAGTTGTACCTATCGTGTTGTCAACCTTTAAACTCTTTTGTTTGAGTTTTAGAATGTGTTGGGCTCGGTTGTTTCAGGTTTGTAGAGCTTTAGCTCCCATGGTTGTTGCCTAGTTTTTTTTGAATGGTCTGCTCGAGCGGGGATTCTTGTGCTCGAGCGGGGTTTTCACAGTTTCAGTATTTCGTGCCTCTGCAAAACTTCTGCAGATGTGTTTTCTACGCTCGAGCTGGTTTCTTGTGCTCGAGCGGGCTTGGTAGCGCTCGAGCGGGTAGTACCTTTTTGGTGTAAGTTCTGGGAGGGGGAAATCTACGCTCGAGCGGATGTGCTTTATTCTTGTGTCTTGGCGCTCGAGCGGCCCTTTTTGCGCTCGAGCGTACCTAGTTTTTGTTCTTGACGCTCGAGCGTTGTGTTCTCCGCTCGAGCGGGAGAGTCGTATATCAGTTGACAGCTAGGCTATTTTAAATCACTTTTTACATCCACACTCTCTCTCTTACTTTTCTAAGACCCATTTTTGAGAGCTCCTCTCTCTAGAATCTCCCTTCTCTGTAGGGTTTGATCTAGCTAGGGTGTTCTCCTTACCTTTGGTCTTTTTAAAAGTTGGGTTGAACGTCGAGGGCTATCTTTTGATCCAAAAATCTTGGTCTTTGGAGCACCTTGGTTTTGGTCTCTTCTCCATCGAGCTCTAACTTCGAGGTAGGGATATCTTACTCTTCCTTATGGATTTTGTCTTTAAATTTTAGCATTTTGATATGATTGGGTGTTGTTGGATAGATTTGAGAAAGTTTGGGTCTTTTGTGTAATTTTACAAAAGTTGGGGTTTAAATATATATAAACCTATATGCATGTTAGGCATAGAGAAACGAGATTAATGTTAGGACATTGATGGAAATGGAACCTTAGGATTATTTTTTTGTGAATTATGGTAATTTGCCCTAGTTGGTTTAATTAATTAATGCATATAATTAATTGAAGAAAACGAGGAATTGAGTTGAGAATGTTGAAATTGGGAATGTATGGGACTAAAGGGTGTAGTTAAATCATTTATTGCTCACCTAATTGGAATGTTGATATATTACCCATTTGTGCATTTTTTTTTCCTATTTAGAAATAATTGCTTGGGGCTACCGGTGGAGGGTAGTGTTGATTGTTGTAGACAATGTATGATGATTAGGCAAACTAAAACTAATCAATCGGATGTGTCATAGAGTATGACGGTTGATAGAATACATTAACTTTATGTATTGATTGATTGTGTCTATGACCAATGTGTTTATATGCATTATGTGTAGACGGTTGATAGAATACATTAACTTTATGTATTGATCGATTATGTATATGATTCTGTGTTTATATGCATTGCTTGTGTATGGGAGGAGATGGGGGATGTACTCCACGGTTTAGGGGAAGATGGGGGATGTACCTCTAAACCAGTTAATGATCAAGGGAAGATGGGGGATGGACCCAGGGATGCAGCTCATATGCTCTCCCATTGCAGTATTGATGCTGCTCATATGCTTATCTTTTGGAATGTTGATATAGCTCATATGCTTGTCTGTTGAAGTACTGATATAGCTCATTTGTAGTAGTGATATAGCTCATATGCTTATCTATTGAAAACTTTGTTTGATTTGATATAACACTAAAATGTATATCATCATCGTTTGTGAAGTATGGGAGTAGTTTATGTGTTATTGATACAACACCAAAATGTGTATCCACCGTGAATTTCGAAAGTGTTCTAGTGATGAACTATAATCTCATCAAAATGTTTTGGCCAGAGTACTGAGCCTTGTTTTCAAACTCAAGGTTGAATAAGAAATGGAAAGTGAATTGTAACATAGACTTGGTTGTCATGGAATTGAAATAAGATGTAAATAGAAGTGTAAGTATCGACCATCTATCAGTTGCTAACCTTTTAGTCATTGTTCATAGTTAGTTTAGTATATTTCTGCTGGGCTGTGGCTCACCCTATAAGGGAACATCATTTTCAGGTGCAGGTAGCATGCCACCTCCAAGGACATAGCTTGGGAGGCTAGAGGCGGACACACTTTTGTTGTCTTATTTCTTTTGATGTGCTACATGTAAATTCAAGCCTAGGGCTTAATATGTAATTGAGTTAGAACTCTCTTTTGTAACCAAGTGTTAACTTGGAAAGCTGTAAGCCCGTAGGGCATTTGCTTTTGTTGTTAACATGTAATACTTTTGTAATGAAGTACTCTGATGAATTGAAGAATGTGGATCTTTTGTGTATAAATGTATGATCATATTGATGGGTTTAATGTTATTATTTTGAGGGCGTTACAGATCTCCTTAAAATTGTTGGTGAAAATACCAGAAAAAATTATTTTTTATTGATAAATAATGCAAAGAAAATGAGATACAAATAGATCAGACTGAGACACGGATATCTTGTTTTCTTTAAGGAGATCAAGCCCACTGCGGTAGGGAGAATCCAAATACCGATGTAGCAGTCACAAAACTATGACTTATCCCCTCCAAGATACAATAGTCCGACCACTTGTCGTATGGTTCAGGCCAACTCTACACAAGATGGTGAACCCAAAGCTCCATCAAGAAAAACACCCTTCTTTGCTAGTAATCTCTCTTGTATAGAAAATAGTTGATGTGTTGGTTATAGAAAAGAGTAGAAGAGAGGAACTATTTATAGGCCACTAAGACATTACAAAATACATCAAAAAACAATAATGGCCATGAACCTAGAGAAAAGGGAGAGTGTATCCAAGTATGAATTCACCACCAAGTTCATGAATTCTAATTAAACTCCATTCATGAACAAGACAAAAGGACACCAAAACAATGAATTTCCATTCATGAACAAGATAAGATTCATGAATAAGACAAAAGAAGATTCATGAACAATAAAAATAAATAAACAAAAGATATTAAAATGGTCCAACACATGCTATGTTTGGTTAAGGAATTTGGAAAGGGAAAGGAAAAAGACGTGTGAAACTAGGTGAAATCTAGGTATATTTTATTCATATTTCAACTACCCTTTCTTTTTTCCTTTCCAAATCTCTTCTCAAATTTTCCAACCAAACACAGCGTCAATGAATTGGCACAATTCTTGATGTGTCTGCCTTCATTTTTTTAGACGTTATTTCTATTAAGATGGTTTTTTTTAATCTTTTATTTTTGGATAATTGTTGGGGATCTACTAGTCATTTTGAACCTTTTGCCCTAGATGTGGGGTGAGATCTCTTGATGAGTAGAGAAAAGTGCAAAACCAAGTTAGAGGAGCAATATGTGTTGGATGAATGGATTCTTAAAAATTGCTACTGCATTCTCTTTGTTTTTGTATATGTTAAGACCATTCATTCTTAGCCCACAGTAATTATCTATTCAAATATTTAAAAAAAAATTTAACATATAATTCATCTATAATATTCATTAGGAATGATAATTTGGGATTGTTTTGCCAAACTTCCAGGATTTGTTGAAATGTGACATGTTCTTGACTCCCTGCCTTTTTCTATGTCTATGTATAATGATAGTTTTGCTACATTTTGTCATGTCTCTAGATGTTTATTCTGCACGAAGATGGGATAATGCCCTTTGATGCTATTGCATTCTTCTTGTACTCTATGCTATTTGGAATGAAATTTTGTCTAGCTTAATCAAACAGTGAATATCGATTCGCTTTCTCGGGTCTCTCTTTGATTTCAGAGCACATGTTGTAGCTAATTCTGTGAATAGATTCATGGTTCACAGCTTTAATTCATCGTGTGGACTTAACCTGAATTGCAATGTTGAGATAAGTGTACTTAATCTTTTATCGCGGATCAGTCTGTGGTAAAGGAAGTCAAGTCCTATATTTAGAGAAGAAAGAGACAAAACGATAGATGTGATGAGGGCAGGAAAGAAGAAGTGGGAGGGAGGGGAAAAGGAGGCTCAACAGGGACTGGAAAGAAAGGAGATGGCATCGGGGGCTGGGGAGGGGGTGGTGCCAATGCTAAATTTGGAGGTGGGCAGTAGGTAGTGTAGTGGTTTGTAACGCCCTCAAAATAATAACTTTAAACCCATTAAATAAGACATGCATTGATATTCAAAAGCTTCACATTCTTTCATTTATCAGAGTTTCATTACAAAAAGTATTACATGTTAACAACAAAAGCAAATGCCCTATGGGCTTACAGCTTTCCAAGTTAACACTTGGTTACAACAAAAGAGTACTAACTCAAACACGTTAAGCCCTTGGCTTGAATTTACATGTAATACATCAAAAGTAAAACAACAAAAAGTCCGCCTCTGGCCTCCCAAGCTACGTCCTTGGAGGTGGCATGCTACCTGTACCTGAAAATGATATTCCCATATAGGGTGAGCCACAGCCCAGTAGAAATACACTAAACCAACCATGAACAATGACTAAAAGATTAGCAACTGATAGATGGTCAACACTGACACTTCCATTTACATCTCCCTACGTTACCATGACAGCCAAGTCTATGTTACAATTCACTTTTCATTTTTGTTCAACTTTGAGTTTGAAAACAAGGCTCAGTACTCTGGCCAGAACGTTTGATGTGATTATAGTTCATCACTAGAACACTTTCGAATCCAAGGTGGATACACATTATGGTGTTGTATCACTAACACATAAACTACTCCCATACTTCGCAAACAATGATGATATACATTTTAGTGCTATATCAAATCGAACAAACTTTTCAATAGATAAGCATATGAGCTATATCACTACTACAACAGATAAGCATATGAGCTGTATCAACACTTCAACCGATAAGCATATGAGCTATATCAACACTTCAACCGATAAGCATATGAGCTATATCAACATTCCAACAACCGGTTTAGAGGTACATCCCCCATCTTCCCCTAAACTGTGGAGTACATCCCCTATCTCCTCCCATACACAAGTAATGCATATAAACACAGAATCACATAAGCAATCAATCAATACATAAAATTAATGTATTCTATCAACCGACATGCTCTATGACACATCCAATTGATTAGTTTTAGTTTGCCTAATCATCAAGCATTGTCTACAACAATCAACACTACCCTCCACCGGTAGCCCAAAGAAATTATTTCTAAGCAGGAAATAAATGCACAATGGATATTCAATCGACATTTCAATTCGGTGAGTGATAAATAATTCAACTACACCCTTTAACCCCATGCACTCCCAATCTCAGCAATTCCATTTCATTTCCTCATTTCCCACAATTAATTATCTCAATTAATTAAACAATGTAATTAGGTCATTTTCCATAATTACCATTACCACCCTTAGGTCCCATTTTCATCAATGATTCAACATTTATTCCATTTCTCTATACCAAACATGCATCTAGGTTTATTACAAATAAAACCCCAACTTTTGTAAAATAACACAAATGGCCCAAACTTTCACAAAATTACCAAACCAACCCCAACATCTCAAATTACCAAAATTTAAAGACAAAATCCATAGAGAGGAGTAGGATATCCCTACCTCAAATTCAGAGCTCCAAGGGAGAAGATGAGTAAAACTCAGAAGTGCTCCAAATCCCAAATTTCTCAGATCTCAACAAAGCCCTCGATGGTCAACACACTTCTTACAAAGGCCCAAGGTGAGGAAAACACTCTAGGTAGATCAATCCTAAGAGAGAAGTTCGGTTTTAGAGTGAGGTGCTCTCCAATGGAGGTTTTGAAAAAGTAAGAGAGAGAAAGGAAATCAAAAAGTGATCAAAAAGGTGGTTTCACGAACTGATATAAAAGCAGGTCCGCTCGAGCGTACAACACCCCGCTCGAGCGTACAGACACAAGTTCACGCTCGAGCGTCCAAAGATCCGCTCGAGCGCCGGGTGCACTCTCCCAGAATTTTCTGCAGACGACCAAAATGCTGAGAGAAGGAAATTCACGCTCGAGCGTCCAAACTGCCGCTCGAGCGGAGAGGCAATAACAAAATCCCGCTCGAGCGTCAAATCGCCGCTCGAGCGGAGAGGCAACAACAAAATCCCGCTCGAGCGTCAAATCGCCGCTCGAGCGGAGAGACCAAAACCTGGGCAAAATTTCTAAGTTTTAAAACAGGACCCACTTATTCCCAACCTGCCCAACACAACCCAAAATTCTAATTAAAAGAGTAAGGGATAGAAATGAGGATAAGATAACAACGAATCTACGGAACCGAGTCCGGATTATAGTTAAACAACAACAGGAAATATCGGGACCGCTATAACCTCCCCCCCTTAAAGAATTTCGTCCCCGAAATTAAGGGTACGCCAAAACACAAGGCCAACTGATAATAGAGCATTCAACAATCGAGCCCCAAGGAAAGAAATTACTTTCACAACAAACCTCCGACTTACTCTTAGCAAGGAAGATACTAACCAAGGAAACACATTCTAAACAACCACACCTTAGGTACGCAAGCCTCAACAAACCAAACCTCCCCCGAAACAATTCACCAACAACCGACTAGCATTCCAAGCTAAGTCACTACTCAACAACACGACCAAAGCAAATCTTTAGAGTAGATAATAAGAAAACATTTTCTTGTTCAAGAGGCATTTCCCAAAGATGTTTAAATTTTCAACGTTAACGTTCCGGAATAAATCTTGCATGTTCCGTACGAAAACTCAAAAGCTTTGCAAACATTTTTCACAAATACGGTGTTACCCAAAAAGCAGAGTCATCCACAGTTTATTTGCCAAAAGATTAATCTGGAATTCTTTAAAATTCTTGAATTAAATCAACTTTTCAACAACGCATTTATATGGTCCAAACACTGGAAAAAATTTTGTTTTCCTTTTCTTTCCAAAACAGCACTATCCACAACCATCACTTATACAGTGATGCCACAACCGACACAGAACATAACATTTCTATAATGATAGTTAATAGAAATAACAACAGTACTATCAACACATAAGGTATAAGAAATTCATGGTTTTGCAATTTTATCCCGCCTCCCTTTACTTAACCACTTTATAATCATAAACATGGCTCAGAAATACACAAATGATACACATTATAGTGCTGTATCAACATCAAACTAAACACCATACATTCATAATGTATAAAAAGCCAATCATTCACAATGATCAATCAATACATATATTAGATGTATTATTCCAACCGTCAGACTCAACGACAAAACATGTTCGATTAATTTCAGTTTTCCTTAATCAACATACGTAGTCTACAACGAACGAGACTAAACTCAAGGTGACCAATGCCACCCCAACACCCGATACCGACAAGCTGACTAGTCAACTCAATAAACTCTACACTCAGTAATCCACACACTGATGTGCTACTCAGACCACTAACCCCAACCACGGAGTTCTCTACACGAACCACAAATTTTGGAATCTCACTGGATTTCCTAAAATTTAACCGCCTCAACATCGCGTCTAAGGGAATCACCATCCCCCGCCATGGTTATCTAGCAAGCCTGCTCACTTCCTTGACCGAAGACCGACATGGTCAACCTCAATCACAACATCCCGAATACGAAGGACTACTTTGACCCACGCTATACTCATTACTTTAGAACACGAATTGCTCTTCCTTCAAAGAATGTTGGCAGCATCCACTCATAACCCACACCCAACAATGGATAACCAATCACAATATGAACACTACCCCTATACAACCAAGGGGGGTCACCACGGACTCACTATCTAGCAAGGCCCAACACACGAACCAGCATACAGGTACCATTCCCACTAACTCGAGATACAAATCTCACGTTCCCTCGAACATTCTCATATAGTCTTGCCAACACCGCGCAACTCTCGAAACCATCCCATCTAACACATTCAACCGTACTAGGCAAAACCTCCTTATTTTGCAAGCCCTCTTACTCGTACACCGAATCCTCCAATAACTCATAGGGTCCACTCGTTACTCTATATCTTACTTGTCACTCATCTCGAGAGTACCATCAAGAGGCCCGGCCTCCGTGCTAAACCACTAGTCCACACTACCGCTAGGCAACCATCATGAACCAAACCCCGACACCGTCACAAGTCGCCGATAGGGCTTCCAAAGATTCACTCTTCTAACTTTCCAGAGGGGTAAAAGTCCTCGCCTCCCTCGTCATTAACCCACATCTTCATCCGCAAACACCATATCACTGTGACTCCACCCACGGGTCACACTCTAACCATGGGCTATATACCCAATTAACGCTTCTGATAATATCCTCAGACTTGACCAGTGCTAAGGTACGAACTTATCACATTCAATCCAAATAAAGAAATTTGAAAACTTAGGGAGACATCCATTATACTACAGCTCGAGGTATAGTACCAGCTACTCACAACACATCGCTCCCGATACAACAATCACAACCTTATATAGGGACTGACATCCCTTCACTTGAAACGGCCAATCAGTACACCTGCAATCTTGACAACGTTACTTACCACGAAGGTACGAGTCCAACCTTGACAAAATTATGTGCCATGCCCCCGTAGGACACCATATTAAATACGTGTTACATCTAGTATTAATCGTACACTTCACATCCTCTCAAGTTCACCCGACAGTAGATCAAAAGCTATACCACGCACAAACTTTAAATGGGTAGTACTCATGTAATTCCACACACTCGGCAAGTAAAACAGTTCTCGCTCCAATATTACCTTGGCTAGGACACGTACCCCTCGGTGGTTCTTCCAAATTTTGAAAACATGGCTCTCTAGCCCTCATCCTCCCCAAATCAAGTCACAAGCATAATTTTTTTTTTATAGGAACTTTATACATTAATAAAATTTTAGAGCTACGACATGCTCCAATTCACCCACTCTAGGGAAATTAACAAACAAAGCATATATGTATATATATATAGATAAACAAACAGTTTAGATGTTTCAACCTTCCCAAAACACATTGGTTACACAACGGAACCCAATGATCACAAAACAATAATCCACTGATTACAAAACAGATTAGTCAAAACAAAACCATCCCATCAGTATTACTACTACTACCGTCCCTTGTTGGACCGCCGAAGTTGGTCATCCCCGAACATAAGGCAACCTACGAGCTTACAAGTCACGGACAAGAACCACTGGTATGCCCCCTCTGCCCACACCTGGAACAACTACAAACTTCCCTAGCTGGGGCTTGGGAACTCGACTCTACTGAGGCCCTCGCAATCTGGCCTGCTAGTCCCCCAAAACGATACTGTTCCTGCCCAGTCGAAAGAAACTGAGCCTGGTTAGGTTGCAAAACCCCTAAAGAAGCTCCCGGCTGAGTACAAGAACGTCGAATATGACCCGGCTGATTACACACCCAACAGGTAGGCGGTGCCTGAGCACGAGATTGGTTCAGAATCTGGGCTGATGAAGACCCCAACAACTGCCTCCCCACTGAGCATTTAATCGGTCCAAAACCCGGCTGGTTGGATGATCCTGGTGGTACAACTACTGGTTGAACTGCTAACCCCACCCCTTTCTTCTGTGGGCAAACCGAAACCCTGTGGCCCAGCAGACCGCATCTGAAACAAATGATGCCCCTCTGCTTACTTTCCCCCGAACCCAAATCTGACACTGGAAGGGCAGTTCTAGCCCGTCCTCCCTGTTGCGAGTTTAAAACCCTCTGCCTCTTAAAAGGCCTACCAACACCCTGAGTCACAGGAGTTGCCGAGATGGCTTCCTCTCCACTCTGCCCCATTGCTTGCACTGCAGCCTCTACATGGGCGGCCGCCTCAACAAGTGCCCTATATCTTTTATGCCAAAACCCCGCTATCCTTACACGGATGTCGTCACGCAGCTTACTCTCAAACTCGAAACAACGTAAGTACTCCGTCTCCACCAATTCTGGAGCAAACCTCGACAGATTAGCAAACCATCTTTCGAATCGCACCAAAGGTGTAGTACCTTGGCGTAATTCCACAAATTGTTTCCGCAGCTCTTTCCGAGCGGAAGGAGGGAAATCGCAACTTCCTCGCCTAGGCATCCTAGTAAAAGTAACGGAGACACGTTAGCACACTCATACATGTGCCGAAGCTAAACACTTACATCCTAACACATGGACAACTGTAATTCACTCCACATAAGCACATAAACATGTAAGCACTTACGAATTTCATTTCCAGATAATGATAGTCCCGAGGCGTTACTAGAGTTCCGATCAGAAACAGCATTGATCAAGTGCCTTTCCAACAGGACTCCCAGAAACCCAAGGATCCAATCAACATCCAAGAAACTACATTCCATACCCAAATAGTCACATAAACATGTTATCACAAAAGTACATAACATTACGTCTAAGTCTCTATCAAGCGAGACAAACCCATTGTGATACTAATCACTTCCCACGTACCCAAAGTATTCGAACCCGGTACGCTCTGATACCAAGTTGTAACGCCCTCAAAATAATAACTTTAAATCCATTAAATAAGACATGCATTGATATTCAAAAGCTTCACATTCTTTCATTTATCAGAGTTTCATTACAAAAAGTATTACATGTTAACAACAAAAGCAAATGCCCTATGGGCTTACAGCTTTCCAAGTTAACACTTGGTTACAACAAAAGAGTACTAACTCAAACACGTTAAGCCCTTGGCTTGAATTTACATGTAATACATCAAAAGTAAAACAACAAAAAGTCCGCCTCTGGCCTCCCAAGCTACGTCCTTGGAGGTGGCATGCTACCTGTACCTGAAAATGATATTCCCATATAGGGTGAGCCACAGCCCAGTAGAAATACACTAAACCAACCATGAACAATGACTAAAAGATTAGCAACTGATAGATGGTCAACACTGACACTTCCATTTACATCTCCCTACGTTACCATGACAGCCAAGTCTATGTTACAATTCACTTTTCATTTTTGTTCAACTTTGAGTTTGAAAACAAGGCTCAGTACTCTGGCCAGAACGTTTGATGTGATTATAGTTCATCACTAGAACACTTTCGAATCCAAGGTGGATACACATTATGGTGTTGTATCACTAACACATAAACTACTCCCATACTTCGCAAACAATGATGATATACATTTTAGTGCTATATCAAATCGAACAAACTTTTCAATAGATAAGCATATGAGCTATATCACTACTACAACAGATAAGCATATGAGCTGTATCAACACTTCAACCGATAAGCATATGAGCTATATCAACACTTCAACCGATAAGCATATGAGCTATATCAACATTCCAACAACCGGTTTAGAGGTACATCCCCCATCTTCCCCTAAACCGTGGAGTACATCCCCTATCTCCTCCCATACACAAGTAATGCATATAAACACAGAATCACATAAGCAATCAATCAATACATAAAATTAATGTATTCTATCAACCGACATGCTCTATGACACATCCAATTGATTAGTTTTAGTTTGCCTAATCATCAAGCATTGTCTACAACAATCAACACTACCCTCCACCGGTAGCCCAAAGAAATTATTTCTAAGCAGGAAATAAATGCACAATGGATATTCAATCGACATTTCAATTCGGTGAGTGATAAATAATTCAACTACACCCTTTAACCCCATGCACTCCCAATCTCAGCAATTCCATTTCATTTCCTCATTTCCCACAATTAATTATCTCAATTAATTAAACAATGTAATTAGGTCATTTTCCATAATTACCATTACCACCCTTAGGTCCCATTTTCATCAATGATTCAACATTTATTCCATTTCTCTATACCAAACATGCATCTAGGTTTATTACAAATAAAACCCCAACTTTTGTAAAATAACACAAATGGCCCAAACTTTCACAAAATTACCAAACCAACCCCAACATCTCAAATTACCAAAATTTAAAGACAAAATCCATAGAGAGGAGTAGGATATCCCTACCTCAAATTCAGAGCTCCAAGGGAGAAGATGAGTAAAACTCAGAAGTGCTCCAAATCCCAAATTTCTCAGATCTCAACAAAGCCCTCGATGGTCAACACACTTCTTACAAAGGCCCAAGGTGAGGAAAACACTCTAGGTAGATCAATCCTAAGAGAGAAGTTCGGTTTTAGAGTGAGGTGCTCTCCAATGGAGGTTTTGAAAAAGTAAGAGAGAGAAAGGAAATCAAAAAGTGATCAAAAAGGTGGTTTCACGAACTGATATAAAAGCAGGTCCGCTCGAGCGTACAACACCCCGCTCGAGCGTACAGACACAAGTTCACGCTCGAGCGTCCAAAGATCCGCTCGAGCGCCGGGTGCACTCTCCCAGAATTTTCTGCAGACGACCAAAATGCTGAGAGAAGGAAATTCACGCTCGAGCGTCCAAACTGCCGCTCGAGCGGAGAGGCAACAACAAAATCCCGCTCGAGCGTCAAATCGCCGCTCGAGCGGAGAGACCAAAACCTGGGCAAAATTTCTAAGTTTTAAAACACGACCCACTTATTCCCAACCTGCCCAACACAACCCAAAATTCTAATTAAAAGAGTAAGGGATAGAAATGAGGATAAGATAACAACGAATCTACGGAACCGAGTCCGGATTATAGTTAAACAACAACAGGAAATATCGGGACCGCTATAGGTTGGTGGTGTTATGTACTTAGAAATTAGAGTTAGAATTTTATACAAGAGAATCATTTAATTAAGGGACAAAATTGAAAAATGGTTGGTATTGAGAAATTAAGTGGGGTGTAAATAGAATTATAAGTAACAATGTCATAAATAAAGTTGGACTGATCATTTATATGGATTTTACATACGCTCCACCACAAAAATGAATGACTCAAATTTATTTGTAACATGATTCAGTGACTGTAATATGAATAATTACTCTAGTGTAAAATTTTAAAGGCTCTCCATTACTTGGCGTTGGTGGCATCAAAATTAGATATTTTTTAATTGGGTAAATTAGATTGGTTACTCTTAAAGTTTCAAAAAATATAACAAGATTTACAAATTACATCAACTTTTAAAATTTAATAGAGTGAAACTCATACAAATGATATATATAAAAGAATAAATAAAGGTAAAATATATTTTTTTGAAGTAAAAAAATAACAAAATTATTATAGTAATGAATTATTAATTAAAATTATATTAAGTATTATATGATTTTAAAATGTTTCAAGTATAATTATATCGAATTTATGGAAGTCAACGTATTTTTTTTCAAATCTCAAGAAAACTTATGTAAATTATCTTAAGGGATGTTTGGCATACAGTAAAAAAGTTACTTTTTTAAAAACATTTTTGGCATTGCTCATTTTTTTTAAACATTATGTTAATTTCCTTTTTTTTTTTCTTTTTTAACTTTGCAGGGCTGGTTTAGACGAATCCAAAATGTTAAAAAAAGTTTTAAAAAAAAAGTTTACTAAAGCAAAATAATTAAAGAAGTATTTATTTTTTGACTTTTGATTTTATTATATCCTTTACCGATTTTTTTTTTTTTTCAAATTTTTTAATTTTTTTTAATTTTTCGATTTGAGAACTCAAAAGTGTAAATCCATAAATCATAAAATCAGAATTTATGGACCAACTAGTCTTATAATTATTTTAAGAGTTAATTACCTAAAAGTCTTATTTACAAATGTTATAGTAGCTCAGGTCTTATCTAAAAGTTTTTGAACCAATAAGTTCTACTTAGTAAAACTTAGAATATTATTAGTTTTTCTTAATTTTTAAAACTAAGAATATTATCAATTTTGTATAGTAATATTTCAGATAATTGTTTCACTAACAAATAAAAAAAAAAAGAAGAGCATAAGATTAAACGTTTTTATCCTTTTACTTATTAGTTTGACTCAACTAGCTAATAAAATCAAGAAGATTATTAATTTTTTTCAATTTTAAAACAGAGAACATTATCAGTTTTTTCATTTTTAAAGTGTTTTTTTTTTTCAATTTTGTACATCAATATTCCATCATCATGCTCCTTCATAGACACAAAATTTTTAATTTTGCACATAATTTTTAATTTTGCACATAATTTTTCTTTTTAGTTTTTTCAATTTGAAAGTTGATATTTTAAAGTTTTAAAAATCAAAATAAATTTCAAATCATAATGTTCCTTTATATATAAATTATGAACAATCATTATTTGAAAGGTAATTTTAACTATTAAAAATTTAATAGGATTTGAAAGCCTAAAAACTCTTAATTAGAATTTAATAAAATATAAATTCATAAATTAAGACTTATGTGTAAATGTCTTAAAAATAACCAATCATTGAATGTTTACTAGTGATGCACTTCTTTCCATACAATTAATTTTTAGTCCTTTGTTTTAGGGAGATACTGATTGGTGCCATGCTAACTTATTTTATTTATTTATTTATTTTAATTTATCAATAAAAGTCAATTATTAGTTATTAGATGAGAATTATGAGAGTTAGCATTTTCACTATTTGCAAAACACCAAGTGCTTACTCTCTTAATTCAATTCTCCTATGAAGAGTTAAACTCATAATCTCCCCTTAACGAGCCGTTAAAAAAGTAATAGTGACCGATTAGACTAGGTCTGGTTGGTTTTGGTGCCCAGCTACTTGACAATCAAAGGCTGTGTTTGGTTATGTTTTTGAAACGTAATTCCACACCTTGATTTGAGTGCTGTAGTTAGAATTTTCAAAAATCGATTCCACACCCACTTTTGAAAACATGTCTCCCCAGTCATCCTCTTGTATGTCCCCCCAGACATCTGGCCGGTCGTCCGACTGGTTGAGCGGAACAGTTTTTTTTTTTTTTGGCACCTGTTATTTTATATTTTAAATAAAAAATATTTTCAGAATTTTTAAATTTTTTTTATGAGTTTTGAATAGAATTTTGAGTTATGTGTTTGGTTATGAGTTGTAAGCTTTTGAATCAAATATCATATGTCACATCAAAATTTCCAAACTTAATTGTTGGCACAAAAATTTATTTTTCTCTGTCGAATAAACATAACAAAATACAGAGAGTTGATCTAGTGGACGCTCGGGGGGAAGACCACGAGTTTATAGTGGAATGTGGGTCCTAGAATGCAAAGCATATGACAAGAGAGAAACAGTCAAAGTAGCAGATGTGGCACAGTTTCTCCTATTGATTCATCTGATAGTGCTGTAGGATGTGGCTAAACGTGGCCTAGGTGTCAAGCCATGAAGTTAGGCATGCAAGTGATGCAGGGTACGTGTCTTGTTTGCAAGGGGAAGAGAATGCTGCAGCAGAGAAGCAGTTACCAACAGTTATAGAGATCATGGGTAGTTATACAGGAAGTAGAGGTAACTTGCTCCATGGTGGGACACGTGGCAGCAGAGAAGTAGCAAGGCCAACAGCATAAAGGCTGGAAATTTAAAGTAAAGTGGATCCTGAACAACATTCACAACCCATGTGGAATTAGGAGTAGCATAGCTTAATTAACAACAGCTTTTGTACTTAGGAGTATTTCTGTATGTAATTCAGCTTTTGTGGCTAAGTTTTCTTGTGTCGATTGGTATGCACATTGAACTTGAAATTTAATTCTTGTAATTAAGTGGCAAGTTTATTTGAACCTTATTTCAAATACTTGAGGGTGCTTGGATTAAAGTTTGCTAACTAAGACTTTTGAAAAAACTAAAACTTATTTTAAATATTTGTTTTAGTAATTTTATTTTTTGATTTTTATGAGAGTAAATATTTTTAAGTGTGGTTTGACCAAGATCACGGTAAAAAAACAACTCCGAGATTATTTGGCCCGAGATTACCAACTATGGCTGCACTCGAGATGATGAGGGTCCGAGTTGATACATGTCCAAGGAATTCCAACCCGAGATAACCAACCAAGCTGTCAAGTTTGAAAAAGTTGTCAGGCTCAAAAAAACTATCAGGCTTGAAAAGGTTGCAGCGAGAGAAGTCTTGCTAGAAGCAACAAGTACAAGTGAAGAAATAACACTTGTACAAATATTTGGAAGCGACTATTTGATGGTCGAGGACCAATTCTCCACATGTACCGCCACATTGGGTCCAGTACTGTAGGAATGGAGGGTTGAAACTCTTTAGGCATTGCTCTTAACTTGCCTTTCCACATCAACCAAGCTACGATGAAGAATTTGAAACATGTTTGTGATTCGGTGTAAGTGAAAATTAGGGAATACACACCTTTTGGGTTCGTTTGGGAGTGGGTTTTGGCTTTTTAGTTTTTTAGATATTTTAGTTTGGGGTTAAAAAGTCTCATTTGGGAAAGATTTTTTGACTTTTTGTAAGAGCAAGAATATAAGATTATGGATTGGATGTGATGTTTTATCTTATTGGACTAAAAAGTCTATTTTATCTTTTTGTGGCTAAAATACTCCCAAACCCAACCCAACCTTTCTTTCCAAACGAAGTCAATTTGTTTTGATTTACATCTCCATAAAGGTATAATTATTTTGAATTATTATCATTTAATTGCAATTCTCCTGTCGAGAAAAACAAGTCTGTGCAAGTATCGCTTGGGCCAAGCTCACTTATTTCTCTTGGGCCAAAAGGAGTAAAGGCAGGGGTTGATGTTGTTGTTAAGTCTTTGATTTCGGCAGAGAGCAGTAACTTGGTCAAGAAAGAGGAAGTAATTGAAAGTTTGGTCACAATCCCCAACAATGCTAGTCACAGGAATAAAGAAAGGAGAAAGAAGTTTTTGAAAGTGTCAATGGTTTTTCCAAAATTTAAAAGATTTTCGAAGAGGTTGTCGGTTATTCTTGAGGAAGCTAAGCTTGTGGCCATTTGCTCAGTTTACCTTTACATGGTTTACATCGAATATTTTAGCTAGTTTCCATATTATTTCATGCATCTCGGATTTGTTTTAAGACGGCATATCAATTTTATCATCCATCACTTCCTTATGGGAACTCTCTTCTTTTTTAATATTTTATTTTTTATAATTATATTTAATTTTTACTTCTTGTATATCACCAATCAAATTCCTATTTCTAAACTTTCTACATTGACTCTGGTGCCTCTCATCATATGACTCCCCATCTCTTCTTACTTCAAAATTGTACTCCCATTCCATCTCCTATTACTGTTAATGCTGCTAATGGGTCTGGTATGTCTGTTATATCTGTTGGGTCTATCTTGCCGTCTGTTATGTCTTTGTCTCTATTCCATATGTCCTTTATGTTCCTTAGTTATCTATCAGATTATTATCATTTATGTTGCGCGTGGTTGGGGGATTTGGGGAGGGATTTGGAAAGGGAAAGGGAAAGGGAAAATGTGTGTAAAATTAGGTGAAATTTAGGTATATTTTATTCACATTTCATCTACCTTTTCCATTTCTCTTTCCAAATCCCTCCTCAAATCCCCCAACTAAACACAACATTAATGTTTCAAGTGCATCTATACATATATGAAGTCTTAATGTTTTTTCATCGATCTCAGGTGGAAAAAATTCCCTAATATAGTATTAGTTGTCCCTCCCACCTCCCCTAAGGTGTAAACATTAATATGCATTTCATCCTAGATAGTTTGGTAATTATATCATTTACAGGACTTATTGAAACATAAAAAAATAATTTAAAATAAGAGAAGAGCTTATGATGGTTAGTTTAGGGACATGTTTTGTTTAGCATACTTATGCTTGCATATTTGCATCCATGCATTTGTATCGCATGCACCGATGCGAAGCTTGGCAGGTATTATTGTTATTGTTGTATTCATCGAGAGAGAGAACTTGTATTATTTTGTTTCTATTACCCACGGGTAATAGATGTACATATATGTAATAAAAAAAATGGAATTAAATTACAGGCTTTGGTAATGTTTTTGAGTAATAATAATGTGGGGCGTTACAATCTCCGCACATATATATTGGCAAAAACTTGTCCTGGAAGGTGGTGACAAAAGCCTCCAAAGTCCCTCCAATGCGCCCACGCACATACTTCCACCACTGACCCGCATCCCCTTTCAGCTGGAAAAACACTGTAGACATCCCATTTTTGAACATCCAAATGAGCAGAGAATGATAGGAAATGAACCCCAAGGGCTTAGCCTGGTCGATGACGCCTAGGACTTAGGGGTTTGCTCCCTCCAAGGTCTCAGCTTCGACTCTCGTCGCCAGCAAAAACTCTTGGGGCCACAGGTCCCATTAAATTAAATTGCAAACAAAGGTGAGAAACCGAGCAAAAATGGCGTTACCAGAAATTAAGAATTTAAAGTGATTAATCCATAATTATAGGGTCCAATAATTAACAATAGGGTTTTAAAGGTGATTATTAATCAACCGGGATCGATTAGGATTTACTCGAATTAATCCCCAATGCTTCCCGATTCTAGGGTTTAAAACGCAATTAAGCAAAAATTCAAGGGCTTTATTAAAATAAACTCAAGGTAAAGTCGCTATTCTGCGACCGAGCATACTTCGGCCATCGTTGCGAAGGTTGATAAGCTTCTGGAAGCTAGAGCAATCTGCGAAGTCAGTTACCCCACCTGGTTGTCCAATACTGTTGTGGTCAAGAAGAAAAACAGATCTTGGCAAATCTGCGTGGATTTCATGAATCTGAATAAGGCTTGTCCCAAGGATTGTTTCCCTCTCCCCAGGATCGATCAGCTAGTCGATACAACTGCGTACGTATGATTAATTGCAAATTTTGATTATGTGTATGATTCTGAATTTGTTTTTTTTTTAAATAAAAATAAATATCCAATCATCATGTTTCTTTATAGATAATCATAAATAATCCCATGACTCGTGCCAAAGACCAAAGTCCGTCATTATCAAAGGTGCCTCGGCTCGGGAACTTAAGTACGAGAGGGGAAGGTCCTGAAATGAAAGTACTCCCACACGCCCGATCCGAAGCTCGGCCTTTATTTTATTTCAATGCAAATATATTCACATAGATCACGTAGTCTTTTACGCTCATATGTTCATGTTCACAAGAATTACACATTCAAAATCAAATTTAACATGACATGTTATTTCACATAACTTCTTTGTTCATGCCATAGGTGTCATTTTTATTTCAGATATGTTCAGAAAATTTCACTATGTGTTTCCCCCTAACTTCATTCTTGTTCACCTTTGGGTGACTCACATTGATTACTCGAGGTCCATCTACCTACTGCGGTGGTGGTGGTGGAGGCAATGCTGTCGGTGTTGGGGGAAACCTTTCATGCTCTTCCCTTATCCTAGCCTCATCCACCAGGTCTCTCAAATGAACCTATCTGACCAGATCCTCCAAGTGTGTTTTCAAGGCCCTGCATCCTTGCATCAAATGCTAATCCTCATTGTAGTAAGTGTAGTGCTTACCAATGCTCATTCCCATAAACTCGCCGTGAACTTTCTCTGGTGCTCTGTAATACGGTTGGCTCCTAATCCTCTCCAAAACTTTGTAGATCTGGATCTTGAATATAGTGGTAACTGCCTGCGCAGCCCTTAATCCTGCCTCCTGCCTGTTAACAGCGTTGTTACCTCAGCCTCATTTCGACAAGCTGTTTCTTTTCTCTTGTTTCGGTATCTTCGCTCCTGGTGTATCTTCCTCTGCTCTGACATACTTCTCTTTTCATTCCATGAGCTCAAACTTGAACCCAAACCCTAGGTTTGCACAAAATATCCCCAATATCCTATCTTTTTCACACAACAACCTATAATCAAGTTAAAACCCATATTAAGGTGTAGAGTAAGGTGTATAGAGTCCCTACGTCAAAGAGAAAAGACGAGCCAAGCAAGGATAAAACTTCAAAGATGCTGAAACCAAAGTCTATTTGGATCAAAATGGAGATCTTGAGGTGCTCACTGTTTTTAACAAAGGCGAATGGGTTGAAAAATAACTAGAACTAGATAAAAATCTAGAGAGAAGGCAAGTTTAGAGAGAGAGGGTCTCAACTTTAGGGTTTTAAGAGGATTTAGATCTGAAAAGTAATATAAAAAGTCATTCTCACGATCTGATATATGCACAGTCCGCACAAGCGCAAGAGTTGATGCTCTAGCATCAGACACAATAAATTGTTCTGCTTGAGCACAAGAAGTCCTGCTCAAGTGCAGAATACACACCTCTAATACTTTTGCAGACAACAAACAAACCACTCGAGCACAAGAAAGGCTGCTCGAGCGTAGAATACACTCGCCTAGAACTTTTGCAGGTCTGCAAAAATACTGAGAGTTTGCTAAGCCCGCTCGAGTGCAAGAATGGCCGCTCAAGCGGAGGAGCAAAAATCTGGGCAGTAAAGGTTTGGAAAAACAAGCAACCAACCTATCCCAAACACACCACTACAATCCAATAACCACATTTAAGGAGGAATAAGGGAGAAAGGGTAAGAACAACATTCAGAAACTATAGACTTGAACTAACAAATGTTAGAATAATTACAAAATATATGTATATAAGGCTATTTTGGGGATCATCAACCAAGAAAAGTAAATATGATCCGAAATTAAATAATTAAACATAAAATTAATATAATCAAAACAATGATCGAACTTGATATTCCAAACTGCAAAAGCAAATACTTGGTGGTACAAATGAAGAGCCAATGTCCACTATGGTACACACAAATAAACAAGTAATTTAAGACAATCTAATTAAAACAGCGTCACAGCAATAGACAAATCAAATGGATTCATATGGTTCAGGTAATGCTCTACTTGAGTCCAAAGTCAAATCAATTCATCAAAATACATAGAAATTTAAACAATAAGGAAGCATTTTTAAGTCATGTCTGGCCTACTAACCCGTCACACTTCACTACATGAAGCCTCAAAAGTTTATTCTATATAGAGAACAGAAAATACCCAGAAGCACAATGAAAGAAATAATTTGTACCTACTTTTTTTTTTGGCAAAAACAGACAAAGAAATACAACATTGCAGGATGCAACTTTCAAGGGTAGCATAAAAGTACTGGAAAAGAGAAAATTAGGAACACAGTAAAATGGGCCAAATGTCATTGGAAGGTGAAATTTCAATTCCTTCATTTTCTTGCATTTTCTATCTCAAATTCATTTTCTTGTTTTTGTTTCATATTGTTTTGTTCTTTTCTCGGTGTTGCAACATGACAGGTTTTCCTAGGCCGAGTTAGCCGGCCGGCCTATTTGACTGGCTAGTTAGCTTCTTTTGGACGAAACAGAGTAGCCTTTTGGTGTTGAGCATACCAATTTTCGGTGGTCTCCAAGGTGCATAAGCTTCTATTTTGTTTTGGGATGTTTTTATTGTTTGAGGCTTGTTGTGCATGGTTTTAGTACAAAGGGCTTCACTAACTTGTTGTTTTATGCATTTGAGCATGAGTTTCTTGAGCAAATAGCATGTTTAGTGTTGTTTTACACACAATTTCAGCACTCAAGTCTCTGTAACCTCCCTCCATTCTTCACTCTTTTGTTTGCTTTGAAAGTGGTTTTAAGCCCCTTGTTTGCCAAAGTGTGGAATTGAGGTGTTGCACCTAATGGTTTAATCCTACAAAGTCTGTCGATGCAAGATCAATGAACTTGGGGGATAATGTGGCCAGTTTTGTGATCAGGGGATGAAGCACTTGCTGATGGCACTCATTTTACTCCCGGCATGGTGGATGGCACGCATTGTTTTGTGGCAAATTGAAAATGTTGTTTTTACTTTCTAAACTCGGGTATTGAGTTAGTCTTGTTACGTCGGAGTTTGGTGATTTCGAGGTTGTTTACTCAGACATCACTGTCTTGTTTGGTTTGTCTTTCACTTTTTCTTTTGAGTCTGTTTCTACCATAAAGCCAGTTGCGCCAGAAGATCTGAATGAAATGGCAGTAATTTTCACCCACTTCTTTGTGCCTTTAAATCATTGCATTGACCAAAGTTTTTCAAAACTTTTCAAAACTATGGTGAAAACAAAGAGGGAGGAATTCCTTGGGATTTGTAAAATTTGATCGACTGAGAGGAAGCGAGGTGTGCTAAGCCCTTAATGAATAAGATGGTAGCGATGGTGTTGTTGGTTGAGACGATGATGAAGACGAATTTGACAATGCTTTGGAGAGAAAAATTGAGGGATTCATTAACAAGGTCTTAAAAGGATGGAAGGAAGAATTGTTAGGAGAGAATCTTCACAATGACTATGGTATTAACAGATTTGGAATGAAATACTGTACATTAATGTTCTATACATGCCTTTATAAAGTGTGGATGGTAAAATGAAGTAATTTTTGTCTATTTTGATTTATGTACGACATGATCTTCTAAATATCATATTTTTTCAAAATGCACAAGTTTCTAGGAAATGTGAAATGAGTTATGAACAAGAAATATGAATTGTTGTAATATAATATGGTGGGCCCAAGGCCGTTCCGTTTATCTGTTCCGTTTATGCTATGACATGATATGAATTATCCGGTCTTTAAGACCTATTGATTTCTGGTATGGAACAAAGTGTTGTACAAAATTAAGGGCTACAGTAGGAGTCACCTCTAGAGTCCGTGCGAGTCACCTCTTGGACCCCCCCGGCATTTGGAAGATTCCACAGTTTTTGGCAACTTTGTTGGGGAGACTAAGAGAACTTGACTCGAGAATTCTAAATATGAGGTTTATTTATGTATATATGTTCATTTCATTTCATTGCTTTAGAATCTCAATCTTTTGATTAAAAGATGTTACTATAGGTGCGTAAGCACATTCTCGGAACTTGCGCATAAGACCAAGCTTGTGATCCAATGCCCCTTTGCATGGAAAATTTGGTATGAAATAGCCAATTGGTGGAGGTTTCAATGGGAAATTACCAAATCCATAGAAAGCCTGCTATGGTGGTGGCTGGGTTAGAATTTTAAATAGAAAGTTAAACAAATCTGGAGGGCACTACCTACTACAGTAATATGGTCTACTTGCAGGTATAAGAATGACTGTTTCAAAGTGAGAGTGGCAATCTGGATGAGATCTCAATCTCTAGATGCTTTATACTCAGTAAATGATGTCCTCTTCAATTTTCAGCAAGTCAGGAGTTGCATTGGATCATCCTAAGGTGTTCATTCTAGATGAAAGTGGGCATACTTGCTGGTGATAGAGGAGTGCCCTGCTGCTGTTTCTGTTCTTTGTTTTGTTTTTTCTTCGTTTTGCCTTGTTGCTTTGTTTTTCTTCCTTGCTCTGTCAGTTTCTCATCAATGTGTGGTTGTACAAACATTTGATCGAGCGTATTTTTTTTGTGCCAATCCAGTTGAGATCTTGTAGTGTCACCACAATATTTTTTGCACTTCCCTTTCTTTATTGATGTAAAACCATACTTTCAGGGCCAATCCTGAGATTTATGGGGCCTAAGGTGGGCTTTGAAAGTGAGGCCCTTCTCCATATATTTTTATAAAAAAAATTATGAATGAAATAAAAAGTTACCAATAATTTTTTTACTATTTAATAGCTAAGGTTTTCTAAATCACCTAAGTGTTCAATTCTCAAGTCCAAAAGGATGATTTTGAATTTCCTTTGATTTTCTACCTATTTCTCTTTCTTCTGCCTATTAATCTATTATTTTTCAACTTATCCTCTATCAGTACTACTTTTACCCATTCTCGAATATACTCATTTCTAATTCTATCTTTTCTAATCTTGGCACACATCTTTTTTCTGATTAAAATTCTTGATGAAAACACATAATAAAATCCCAAATTGTTAACCAATGGATTGCTCCATTCCATAAGACCTCATGAGTTGAGTGATCATCCCAACGTCCATTGGTAGGAATGTGTTTCCAAGACACAGTCTCTGAAGAATATATATATATATATCAATAAGATAAGGTCCTCCATTATATTTAGACGTCCCCGTAGTTTCAATTGGCTCAATTTTGCCCATTAATTTAACGGATTGTGTCATTTTAGTCCAATAAATAACGACTGCTAAGTTAGTTTAACGGAAAGTCAAACTATGTGTCAATTTGGTCCATGTACTTTATACAATGTGTCAATTTAGTCACAACTTTAATTATACAACTTTCAATCCCTTGTTAGAGTTGTAAACTCGAACAAGAGGCCACTGATCATATGTCAAGACATGATGATTCCGAGTAATGAAAGAGTCTACTGATCCTATGTCAAGATGTTGTGATTCCTAGTAGTGGAGTGACTACTGATTACATGTCAAAAAAAAATAGTGCATCAGTTTTTTGGCAGCCACCACGAGAGTTAAGATGAGCTTTTCTAGCGGCAGATACCGTGTTTCAGTGTCGACCATAGCCTTGCTCACATAGTAGATTGGGCGCTGCTCGTTGAGTTCCTCTTTTAATAATACGGCGCTGACGGCCTGGTCAGAAACTGCCAAATACATGATGAAGGAATCGCTCGATGATGGGGTTGCCAAGAGCGGCACTGAACAGAGATAGATTTTCAAGCCATCCAGCGTGGCCTGGCAATCAAGAGTCCATGACTTAGCCGATTAGGCTGAATCATTTTCGATATGATTGATTCACTGATTTAACCACCTTTGTCTCTTTATGTTTGTTCATTTTTACACTATGGTTCTTTTTCAACTAAGTCTAGGGCGTTTTCGGCTCTAACTCCCAACCTACGGGTCTTAATTACTTTCCTTAGGTTGTCACAAGTCCTATTGGTCACATCAAAGATGTCCATGAGGGCCACACAGTGGTTCAGGGGCTGTTTTGAATTTTTGCCCTCGAAACGCCTTTTTTCGACTAGGTTTAGGACGTATTCATCTCTAACTCTCTAACTCACCTAGTACTCCAAGTCAAAAAAAGAAACTAGTTAAAAAATTGCATGATTCCTAACTATACAAAATCCCTAATGCAACACATGTGATATGCTCATTTAGTGGACTTAAACATCATTTTGGACAAATTAGTTAAAGAATGGAAAAGATTATTGAAATCAGCTTAAAATGAACCAACCAACATAAAGAAAACGAGTTATATTGCCTTGGTTCGGCCGGACGTTATGCCGAGCCCTGAATGCAAATTTTTGGACCTAGCCTGGTCCATTTAGAACCGGTCGTAGCCCATTTAAACCCAGCCGGGTTTCAATGAAAACTTCTCCAGAGTCCCTTTTTAGGCCCGGCTTTTCATTTTTGGGCCTAGCCGTGTGTTTTGGGGCCCGATCGGGTCTCAATAGTGCCAAACAGATAGTTGGCGGGAATTTGACAGTTGACTTTGTTTGAAGATATTTTTGACCATTTTGGCTCAAATTTTAAAAATAGACCCCATGCATTCAGATTTTGAGGTTAGAAAAATTTTCCAAAAGCTTTGAAGAGCTAAAAAGACCTCCTTCCATCTTCTTTTCTTCTTTGACCTTCAAACCTTCTTTAGCTATATATACATAATACATACATCATTAGAGCTTGTTCTTGAAACTTTTTGCTAGAGTTTCAAACCATATTTCATAAACTTGAGGGTGTTGGAATCAAGTTTGTTATGACAATGGAACTTAAGGCTCGGTTTAATTTGGTTTGGTTTGGTTTGGACATTGTCATAGAAACAAATAATCTTCTTTCAATTTGTTTTGTAATTAATCCCATTCTTTCAGCACAAAATTCATGTGCTTCTCTGATAGCTCTAAATATACCAATGGTAAGCATAATTCTGACCCCATCATTGGCTGAAACACACATGAAAAACAGCATTGAGGGAAGATTCTAAGCATGAATGTAAGAGAGAAGTTTACACAGGTTTTACATAGTGAAACCTAACAATAAAATAATAACTCTTGTATAGAAGTCTTCCGAACCGGGGAGCAAATTTCAACAACAACAAAAACTCTGTGTCTACACCATTTGGAGATTCTATGATATGTGCTTATGTATATCCGACATGTGATATTATAATTGGTGATATGAGATTGTACGTTGATTTGCTGCCTTTAAGCATTGATCATTTTGATTGTATATTGGGCATGGATTGGTTAACGAAATATTGTGCCACTATTGATTGTGTGAATAAAATCGTCATGTTTAGACCACCTGGTCTGAAACTCTGTGCCATGCATAAAAAAGTCTTATAATAACTCTGAATCACACACAGATCACTCTCAATTCCCACCTTGCTTCCCATGTAACCACCTATTAAAGTATTTTTCAACATTTCTTCACTAATTTTCCAACAATCCACTTTTCAAAGTTCCTAAATTGCAAGTTAGATGGAAATATAGATGCAATATCACAATTTCACTCAATTATAGATTTATCGAATGGATTTGGAAGTGTAGGAATGGAGTAAATGAGTCTACCGGGTAACGATTGCCTCTCTCAGCGCTCATGTCCAGGAAGCGGAGGATTGGAAGCTTGTGTTGGTTGACAATGTTGATACGACCTGCTTGCTTGGAGTAGATATCGGTTTCTCCTCGTTCATCAATGTTCTGGTGAAGCCTCATGGTGCAGAAAGTTTCCAAAACTATATCCAAAACCATCAAAGTCATATAAAAACTATCCATAGATATTATAATTTCTACTCAAAGTCAAAGCAGATGAAATGGTTTGGCCAAGCAACAATGCTTCCAATAGCATCTTCAAGCACAAACATGCCACAATTAGGGCGAAACAATGGTGCATTGACTTTGGCATGGTTAACCCACACTTTCCAACACCCAGGGCCAAGAGGCACGCGATGTACCATTTGTTTAGAATCTGTTGATGCAATTGTGCCTTCCGCAACCACCACCTTTGTCCTATTCCAATTCAACAATTTCCGTTTGGCATTGTCCAAGTTAAATCCATCATTCCCAGTTTCATTCTCATCATGCAACTATCATGAAAGCAAACATAAAATAAGCTAATGAATTGAAGACGTAATTAAGGTAATTAATAATGCCACCATCCTCACTAAATTTTCTTCAAATTTTAATTAAAAATATCTTCATATTTTAAGGAACTACTTTTTCAAGCATCATCTCCAACAATACTTTCTATAATTTTTAAGTGTTACTATTAGTACTCTGTCAATTATTTTGACCACTCCATTTCTTTGAACCCGCACTTATAATTTTTAAAACTCTTAAAATTTCTTAGAATTGGGTTGTTTTAAGCTATTCAATAGGTCAATGTTGTAGAATAGATAAGAGTCAATACTGAAAAATCTAAAAATCCCCAAGATGTTGATTTGTGATTATGTATCAATTTTAAGCAGAATACAACAATCCCAATCAAACAATCAAGACAAAGAGACACAGCGATTTTAACGTGGAAAAAACCACAATTGGACACCTCCAACTGTGATAAAAAAAACCACGGGCAACAGCCACAAAACAATCCACTAAGAAGATTTAAAGGAATTACACAGGTATACTCTCAATTACCTAGCGAGTCCACGCCTAATTGAACCAACCTCTATGTGCCTCTTCCAACCCGTCTTCACCTCGGAATTGTCTTTACGATGAGCCACCCCGGAATCCACCAAAGCTTCATGCTCGAATTCTTCAGAATCCACCGAAGAACAACTCTCTCTTTTGTAGAACAAAACACAACCTTTGATGTACTCACTTTAAACCATGAGTTGAATACTCAATAAAACATCAAAGAAAACTCACAAAGTATCCCCAGATATAAACCCTAAAACCCAAAAAGAAGATCTGGAGTAGTTCAATCAATCACGTAGTTTTGGGAGAAAATCAAGTATTTATAGAGAACCCAAAAGTAATCCTAGATTGGGAAGAAAACCAACTCCTTAACAAATCTGGAAATCTGGGATCGCGCGGTCCGCTCGAGCGTGGGTTTTCCCGCTCGAGCGGAGACTTCAAATTCAGTGATTTTATACAGGCTCCACGCTCGAGCGTCGGTTTTGCCGCTCGAGCGGCGAATCACACCATCCAGTACTTTTTCAGGCATAGCAGATATACTCTGAGCTTGTAAACCCCGCTCGAGCGCCCTTTTCCCCGCTCGAGCGGGAAGGCCAAAACTGGAAAAACTGGAAAAATATAACATGATCGGACAGGCAACTTTGAATGCATTTTTGCATTTTGCTTCGGGGGCGCTGCCCCTCGACCCCGCCGTGGCGATGCCCCCCGTCATAATCAGCGAAGTGGCAATCTTGAAAGTATTAGCATCACAAACTTCTCTGAAAAGCACAATTCGGGTTGGATTCGCATCTAAACTCTCATAGCCTCACTGAAATAAAAAGTGCGAAAACAAATACAACTGAAAGGAGTTTTGTCAAACGGGATTGCCAAGAAATAAAACCTAACAATCTCCCCCTTTGGCAATGCCGTGACAAAACACACCTAACAAATAAAATCCTAAACACCCCAACCCATTACAGCCAACAAAAGCCAACTTCTTTCTCAAGGTCTTGATCTGCAAAACAGTTATTAGTGCCACAATCTCCAAAACAACTATTAGTCCCACAAGAGTATAAGAAAAAAAACAATAAACATAGGACAAGATTATCTTGAAACATGAGATGGAAAATATGAATAGATGAAAACTAAGACTCGTGAACAACTCTCAAACAACAAAAGCAAGATCATAAACCACACAAACAATGATATGACGATGTAAAGGGCAAACAGTGCATAACAACATGCAAAACAAATAGCCAATCTCCCTTATCAAACATATCAAAGTGTTCATGCTAAATAACTCTTGCAATGAAAAACCAAACTCCCTTACCAACCACAAATCAAGATGAACCAAACTCCCCCTTACTAAAAGCAACCATAAACACTAAAAACAGTGAACAACAAGAAAACGACAAAAATAATATGGTGGAGCAAGCAAGGAATTTCAGATTAGTATCCTAAAACACATAAGATTATCCAAGAAGCACCATTACAAGAAAATACAATGTGCACAGCCTCTAGAAGATTCCTCATGAAAGAAAGTGATGCATTATGTGAAAAACATAGATCCCATGATAAAAGTGTGTGTGTGACTCTTGGAGTTCGACAAACACTAGATTCAATCCTAGTAGTGATATGAAAGCCGGACCTCCGACAAGAGAATCTTAAGCACGGCAAAGGAAAGTCAAACCACTAGGAATCAAGGGGTATTTGGTGAGTAAAGGCGGAGGCTCCCCTCAATCAATGAATCTTTTCCTTTTTTTTTCTTTCTTTTGCACATTTTTTTTTCTTTTGCATATTTTGTCTTCTTCTCTTTCTTTTTCTTTTTCTTTGTCATTTTCTTTTTCTTTTATATTTGCACAATCAATTGTGGCTGTCACGCTCAAGAGTATGGAAACCGAACCAGAGAAGCATGGATATAATAAGGATGGCCTGGTTGGTGACTCTGAGGTAGCCTTTTCCTCATGGCTAGACTGCAAAGAATTAAGGGGAAAGCCATGGAGGTGCAAAAAGATGGAAGGTGGTTAAGAGACTCAACATCACCCATGATATGCTAGCATAGGTCAATTCCTCTAGAAACGCAAAAGATCAATGACATAAGTCCATAAAAAAAATAATCACTAAGGCGGAAGACTCCAAAATTTGCTAATCCAAGAGTGTGTACAGAATGAGACATACTAATAAAAAACACACACTCCAAAATGAGTAATGACCACAGAAAGCACACATATATTAACATGTAATGGATATTCTCATCAATTCCAATATGCACCAAGGACCACTCAAAAATTTCAAGCTTGCAAAACCATACTAAGAAAATCTTTTTGGGATTTTTTTTCTTTTTTTTTTTCAAAAAATAAAGCAAGACAAAATGAAAGAACAAGCACACATTTTTTTTTCTTAAAAACATCACACAAAAAACCCAAAAGCTAAAACAAATAAACAAATTAACATAAGTCAAGTTTCCTCACCCAAATCCTTTTGATCTTAACAAAATTAGGTCTAGTGGTCTTGGTAAAAGTCGTGGCGTTGTGAACACCCTCATGAATCTTGGTATTCTGCCTGGACATGTAAGGTTGTCTCCTAACCCAAAAAATATTCGAATTTCTACCCTTTTGAGACACTCTCCCATGCAACTTATAACAATAAGGGCGAATATGGCCATGCATACCACAATGATGACAAATAAAAACAGGGTGTGCAGGGTGTACCTTTTTTTCTTTTACCTTACCAACTCTAGGAAGATTAAGAAGTCCATCATTATGTTGAATTTTTTGTTCTCCCTTTCCTTGAGTTCTTTTGTCATGAGATGTTGAAGCACGCTGTTTTTGCTCTTTCTTACCACCAAAGCCAATGCCACTCTTGTCACAACTCATTTGTTGAGACCCAATGATATCCTCCAAAGTCTTTGATCCTCTGTTCCAAAGACCAATGGTAGCCATAGCACACTTGAGTTCTTCCTCTTTCTTGATCATTAGTTCTTCCAAAGCAGCTTGTGACATCTCGAGAGATTCAATCTTTTCTTCATACATGGCATGGGTTTGCAGCAGTTCACTCCTCTCTGTCTCACAAGTCAACAATTTTGCACAAAGAACTTGTCGATCATCAGCTACCTTGATGGCATTAATCCTGGCCTCAGAAATCTCCTCCTTAAGTTTGACATTCTCACTTTCACATGCTTTGAGTTTCTTTGTGAGTTTGTCATTCAATTTGAATAAGTTAAGAGACTCCTTATAAAACTTTTCATAAGCTTGCTCAAGCTCTTCATGATCACTCTCCGAGGATTCATCATCAGTGATATTCTCAACTGATATCTTCGGAGAATCTGTTTGTCCTTCAGCTTCGGAAGCCGCCATGAAAGCAAGAAATTGTTTATGTCCCTCTTCACCTTGATCTTCATAGTCACTTTCATCTTTATCAGATTCTGATTCATCATCCCAAGTGATAGCGAGGGCTTTCTTCTTCCTCAACCGAGTGGGGCATTCTTGAGCAAAGTGGCCAAATCCTTGGCATTCATAGCATTGGAGTCTTTCAGAGTTCCCTTGTATCTTTCCTTTCTCCTTATTGGCTATAGAATTAATTTTGAGTTTATCTTTGCCTTTAGATTTATGAGAATGAGTAGATTCCAAAAGATTAGGATTCTTTTTAAAAAAAGATTTTTTAAATTGTTTAACAAAAGCAGCCGTAATCTTGGAATCTATCTCATAGTCCTCATCAGAATCCTCTCCAACTTTATGAGCACTACTAAAAGCAATAGTATCTTTTTGTTTCTTTTTGAAATTCCTATGTGCTTCATAAGTTTGAAGATTTCCAACCAACTGATCCAGCTTGAGGTTGTCAACATCTTGAGCCTCCTCAATAGCCGTAACTTTTGGTTGGAACCGATCGGGCAAGGATCTCAAAATTTTTCCCACAATTTTGGATTCTGGAATTTTTTCACCTAAATTGAAGTTGGAATTTACAATGTCACTCAACTTCGCATAAAATTCATCAAAGGTCTCACTATCTTTCATTGAAAGGTTTTCGAAACTAGATGTGAGCCTTTGAAGTTTTGAGCGCTTAACAGAAGGAGTGCCCTCATGAATAGTTTGTAAGATATCCCAAGCCTCTTTTACGACTTCACAATTACAAATACGACTAAATTCTTTAGGTGTGACAGCGCAAAAGAGAGAATTGATAGCTTTACTATTCCAGCTACTATTTTGGTAATCAGTTGTGTCCCACTTATCAATTGGTTTGGGGATTGTAACTCCATCAACAGTAATTGTTGGTTCAGTCCACCCATTCATGACGGATTGCCAAACTTTTTCATCAATAGATTTTAAAAAAGATCTCATCCGAGCTTTCCAAAAAGAATAATTGGATCCGTCAAGTAGGGGTGGTCGAACCATAGAATTTCCTTCACGAATTGTATCCATTATCACAAATCAAACAAGATCTCGTTCTAAATTTTTTTTTTTAAAAAATAGAACAACCCGCTTTGATACCAATTGAAAAATCTAAAAATCCCCTCGATGTTGATTTGTGATTATGTATCAATTTTAAGTAGAATATAACAATCCCAATCAAACAATCAAGACAAAGAGACACAACGATTTTAACGTGGAAAAAACCACAATTGGACACCTCCAACTGTGATCAAAAAACCACGGGCAACAGCCACAAAACAATCCACTAAGAAGATTTAAAGGAATTACACAGGTATACTCTCAATTACCTAGCGAATCCACGCCTAATTGAACCAACCTCTATGTGCCTCTTCCAACCCGTCTTCACCTCGGAATTGTCTTTACGATGAGCCACCCCGGAATCCACCAAAGCTTCATGCTCGAATTCTTCAGAATCCACCGAAGAACAACTCTCTCTTTTGTAGAACAAAACACAACCTTTGATGTACTCTCTTTAAACCATGAGTTGAATACTCAATAAAACATCAAAGAAAACTCACAAAGTATCCCCAGATATAAATCCTAAAACCCAAAAAGAAGATCTGGAGTAGTTCAATCAATCACGTAGTTTTGGGAGAAAACCAAGTATTTATAGAGAACCCAAAAGTAATCCTAGATTGGGAAGAAAACCAACTCCTTAACAAATCTGGAAATTTGGGATCGCGCGGTCCGCTCGAGCGTGGGTTTTTCCGCTCGAGCGGAGACTTCAAATTCGGTGATTTCATACAGGCTCCACGCTCGAGCGTCGGTTTTGTCGCTCGAGCGGCGAATCACACCATCCAGTACTTTTTCAGGCATAGCAGATATACTATGAGCTTGTAAACCCCGCTCGAGCGCCCTTTTCCCCGCTCGAGCGGGAAGGCCAAAACTGAAAAAACTGGAAAAATATAACATGATCGGACAGGCAACTTTGAATGCATTTTTGCATTTTTCTTCGGGGGCGCTGCCCCCCGTCATAATCAGCGAAGTGGCAATCTTGAAAGTATTAGCATCACAAACTTCTCTGAAAAGCACAATTCGGGTTGGATTCGCATCTAAACTCTCATAGCCTCACTGAAATAAAAAGTGCGAAAACAAATACAACTGAAAGGAGTTTTGTCAAACGGGATTGCCAAGAAATAAAACCTAACAAATACCTTTGAAACCTTTGCTGGGAGCTTATATTGCTAAATATGCTTATATTTCTTACTCAAGCATATGCCTTGACAACTACCCAAATCATTGATTGATTGAATTTTTCATCTAAATATGTATGAACATGAAAATTCCTTCTTCAAACATAAGTTGTTAATAATAACTATACCTTCTAGTTGTTCAAAATTCTTTAACTTCAGTTGCATCAAGAAGTTATTCTTATTCTTGGTTTTAAATCTGAAGAAAATTACAGCAGTAGACAGATGGGTTCATTGAGAATTACAGCAGCATTCTTGGTCCTACTTTAGCAGAAAATTACAGCAGTATTCTTGGTCTTACTTGAGGTGATGTTCAATGAGATAATTCAAAGATTTTATGAAAGAATTTAGTGTTCTTTATTTCTTGTTTATACCAAACATTGTCCAATTATTATATGAAACACTGAGAGAACTTCTGCAGTTAAATGGCTCTCATTAGATTGATTTGGTAGCTATGCTTAGGCCATTGTTTGAATCATATAATATAGGACCACCAAGCTGTTGCCTTAACAACTAAATTGCATAAGAAAAATAATTGACAAATAGAATTTTTATAGTTTTCACAACATATCCCACCCATAGAAGAATAATAATAAGAAGAAGAAGAACAAAATAATGATGGAGCGTTGTCTTTTTATCTTTTAACAGAAATTACCTGTTAAAAGAAAAATATTACAGAAGATAACCTCATCAACTTATTTAAGAATAGTACACACCTTGTAAACACTATTAACTTTTGCCAAATTGATAGTGGTGGAATCCTTAATAGCTCCAAGTGCCTTCCTCAAACTTTTCTACGTACCTCCTCCCAACATCCTCTCTATCAATTACAAAATTCTACACAATCGTCAACTACATAAATAGTGTTGGAATAATTAAATGAATCTTAATTCCCCTCAACCAAAAACATAACTGTTACTATTGGGGATTATAAGAATTAATGAATTTGAATTGTGTGTTAGGAAACCAATCATAAGTTGCTACATCGGCGGGCAAGAGGAGATCCTCCATAATGGGTTGGAGGAAAACTCTGTTCATAGTGTAGGGGTCTGTTTACACATTTTTATAATTTAGGAGATAAAATGGTATTTTTCAATTGTTTAAAATGTCTATTTGTACACTTATGCAACTAGGTATATATGGAAGAAATGAGAAAGGAGGGGTTTTTGCTTGCTTACCTGCCCAAATGCGAGCTGTGACTGAGGAGAGATTCCATCCGAGTGTGAAAATGCCAAAAGCCACAGCTTTCTTGTGAGGCAGAAGATCTTGCACCCCATCATGCATTTTCTTATTTATGATGTGTGAATGAAAAATTGAATTCACAAGACAATATCAAATTTTGGTTAAATGCTTTCCTGCTCCGCTTGTTCCAAATTGTTGTAAATTATTTGTTATTTTAAATATGGTGTGATATTGTCTAGAGCTTATTAGGCTGTTGAATGGGTATAGTCATTTTGAAGCAAATAAGAAACGGCAACACTAAGACGATTATAATAATTTTTACTATTATTACATTCTCCACAGGTGTCCTATATTTTAAAATTTATTAAGAGAGTTCTCAAGTAGGCCCATTTTAAATTTTTTCAAAAAATAAAAATAAATAAATAAATCACTTCAACTCAACAGTGTTACACTGGATTATAATATTTGCACCAGTCTTTGCAATCTTGTAATGACGACTTAGGGGACCATTGATACGAAACATATACTTCACATACATTTTCACATAACGATCTGTTGTATTGTGGATCTGATGTATCTCGATCTAGTGGATTTATACACTCAATATCGTCCAACAAATCACTAGCCACAAGAACCACCAACACCAACACAAACAACCTCTTCAAAGACATATTTTCCAAACCAAAAACCAAGGGAAAGGAAAAGACTGGATAAAGAAAACTGGTTGAAGTAGTAGTTACAATGAACTATCTATAACAGATTTATAAACTCTTCACATTTCATAAGACATTTAATTGGAATGTATTGACATTAAAATTACCAACTGAAATGTATTTAGATCATGACATTAATTGTGCATTAAAATTTGGTTATCTGACGAAACTGCAACCTAAACACAATTTAATCCCTCTTGACATTGGCGCGTGTTGGATTTTGATTATATTAAATTTATGAAATTAATTGTATTTTTCTCTAAATGGTGTAATTTATTGTACTCCATGTATGATTATGTGTTTAAATACATTGTATATGTATGATTGTTTAAGAAGGAGAAAAGGGATGGACTCTACTGTTTGGGAGGAGAAAGGGGATGGACTCCATTATAATTAAGTTGGCCGTAGTGTCCTGGGTGAAAGTCCCAAAATTTATACATGGGTGCCAATCTCGCGGACGAAATATCCTTAAAATGGCAGATTGAAGTGTTTGCGTATCAATGACGTGATTGTAGAACCACTGAGTTGTAGTCTCATTTGGGTTATTGAGAAATGATGGAATTAACTCATGTATTGAAATGGATTGAATGTAAATAGATTACGACTTGGATTTGGGACCTCATGGATATATATACGACGTGAATGTTTTGTCTTTTGGAAACATAATTTTTGAAAATTTAGAATACAAAATTATAACTATTTCCTAAATAATGGATGTTTTCAAAAGGAAAAAATTTCTTTAAAAGCAGTTATGAAAATTATTTGTCAAACAAATATCCGTACTAGTTTATTTTTTCCCTTATTTTCGTTAACACAAAATATTTAAAAAAAATGTTAAAATGTGCTATTATATATATATATATATATTTCAATATAATTCATTTTTTTTTCCATATATACGATTAACGAATTATTAATAATAAAAAAAAAATCAAGTGTTTTGTGAACTAAAATTTCAAGGGACTCTGATATAATTATAAAAAATTTGTGCGATTTATTATATATATTTTTTAAATCTCTAGAAAATTAGTGTAATTTACCCATATAATAGTAACACATAAAAGAATAATACTTGCACACCTTTGATCCACCTATAAAAGAGAGTCTAGCCAAAATATAATAAGCAAACAAAGAAATTAGTCTATTGGGCCAATTTCATTATGACACAGCGGAATGGATTTTGAAGAACCACGCCCAATATAGTACAAAAATCTTAGGAAACTTTTGAATTTTGAATATTAAAATTTACAAATTAATGTTACAGTTCCGCTACATCCGCAGTAATTCAATCCACAATAATTCTAGAAATATTTGCTTATGCTGAAAACTTAGCCTGTATTAAAAATTTTCTTATTTTTTTACAACTTGTGCCTCACTTTGATGAGGGGTGCGCCTTGCCTTACACCTCACGCTTAGGCTCCAAGAGACCTTAGTGCCTCAATGCACCGAAAGCATTTTAAAACACAGATAGGTGAACCTCAAGGGATTGGCCTAGTGGGTGTAACTTGAGGCCTGGGGATGTACTCCCTCTAAGTTTCAGGTTCAACTCACATTAGGTGCTATCAATTCCTAAGGGTCATACCTGTAGGCTCTGCCTGAGATTTGCCCAATGCCCATTTTTAAATCAGGTTGAAATATTGCATGTTTCATTATTATTATTTTAAAAAAGAAAAAAAAAAGTAGGGAAAGAAATTGATCCTATTTAACTTTAATCTTCATGTCTAGATTAGGGGGGCAAATAAAAGAAGAAAACAATAGGAATTTCCAAGTTATTTATCCAATTTTAGTTTATTTGAAGTCTACTTTCAAGAAAAGTGAGATTTAACGGCGTTAATTTGACGGCGTTTAAAAAAATGCCTCTGTTTCTAAATATTTAACGACATTTTCTTAAACGTCGCATTTTTATTGACTAACACAGTACCCTTTTAACTTCAGAAAATTCAACAAATGTGCGTCTTAAGCCCACTTTGTTGAGTGAAAAAATCATGTTTTAAGCCCACTTAAGGTGGCAAATCTGCATCTTTAAGCCCACTTGAGGGTGGCAAACTCAAACTATTTTCTGAAGCAAACATGAGTTGAATTGTTCCAAAATGAGCAGACTAGTCTATACTTGTATGTGTGTGCATCACATAGTAAGGTTAGCTTAATAACCGGAATAGGAACATATAATGTTGATAAAAATCATATCAAGATTAGTAGAGGCCGATCTTTGATCGGGCAAGCGGGGGTGCTCAATTCATGACCTTCCCCCCTCGTACCTAAGTTCCCGAGCCAAGGCAACTTTGGTGACGATAGACACGCGGCCTTTGGCACGAGTCAAGGTTTCCTAAATTTTTTCAAAAATAAAAATATTTAGGTGGTGACTCTGTATCTAGCAAAGTAGTCCAATTTTGACATTATTTGATTGAAAATTGATTTTCCAAAATGATTTGCTGGATTTGGACTCTTTGGTATTTATTTTATTTTTTATGACTATTTTAACCTCAAATCCATCCAAAGAACTGATATTGAACGAGTTTTAAACGAGATGATATTGAACGAGTTCTTAACGAGTTAAATATGAATTGAGAAAAGTCTTCTCACAAGTCTCATTCCACGTAAACTTTATTCCCTTTCTCGTTAGTCTAGTCAAAGATGAGACTAACTTAGAGAAATCCTTCACAAACCGACTGCGAAATTAATTTGTATAAATAAAATTTTATTTTCAAATTAATTGCAAATAAAAGTTACAATTCTTGTTTCTTTTATTTTTAAAAAATTTAAATTATGTGTTTTTGCTTTAATTTTCTGTGTAGTATAAAATTCTAATTATAATTTTATTTTATAATTTAGAATTAATGGCTACTGAAACTAATCCTCAAACAAGTACTGGTATAGTGGCTGTAATTGGACCAACCCCCTCTCCTGTTGTGACTGTACCGATTACTCATGGTGAAAAGCTAGAGAAGTTCTCAGGAAATGATTTTAAAAGATGGCAGCAAAAAATGTTGTTTTATCTTACTACTTTCAACCTATCATGGTTTCTCGTGAGAATGTTCCTACTATGAACGAGGGTGAAACCGACCAACAATTGGTTGCTACAGTCGATGTCTAGAAACATGCTAATTTCCTTTGCCAGAACTACATCTTGAATGAACTTGATGACACATTGTACAACGTTTATAGCCCTATCAAGACGACAAAGGAACTTTAGGAGTGTAGACACCCCATTTTTGACCGTCCTCAAGACTTGGACGTCACTGTTTGAACACACGGTGATCTTCCATGTTTGTGTTCGTTTGGAGTTCCCGGAGGTCTCGGCTCGCGCGCCTTGCCTCAGGATCCCCAAACTCGACCGTTTAGTGTCTGGTTTTGCACCAAACACTTGCATCTTGCCCTTGAGAGGCAAAGTGGGGCTTGTAGACCATCCCCACCCATCACCGGCAGTGGCTAGATGCCACCGGCTGGTTTTTGCTGCCACCGGCAATATAGTTTGCCGGCCGGCACTCTTTGTTGCCGGTCAGCACTTTTTTGTGCCGGTCGGCACTTTGTTTGGCCAAGATGGCATTTTTTGCCGGCCGATTGCTGTTCATCTGCTTTTGCAGATATTTTTGGACAGCTGTATAGCTTTTGCTCCCCTCCATACACGTGTATGGAGGGATCTCCCTCTTGCAAAGCTTGTCTTGTAAGCTTTACAAGAGGCATATAGAGAGGAACTCTCTCTAAGGAAAGGAAGAGGCTTTTAGACATTTTTGAGGAGAGAAGACAGAGGAGAGCTCTGGTTTTTCCTAGGGTTAGGGTTAGATACACTCACCTATCTCTCTTTTCCTCCCATTTTGTTCACTAGGTGTTTTGTGCCTTACTATTGCACACAAACACCTAGTGTTTCACCTTCCTCTTGGAGCTGAGGTGTCACGACCCGAACCCGCCCCCGTGGGTTAAGGACGTAACCGGCCAGTAATCATGAGATTACCTACGGCCTCAAACTGTTCTAAACGTATTTTAACAGAGTTAATGGGGGCCAAACGGAAGCAAAATTAAAAACTTTGTCCATAGAGCCGTGCTTATATGCACATCAAACAAACCATACTCAGATACGTTAATAACTCACATCAAAAGTACAGCTTCACAAAATTCATTACAGACAGGATCGTCCAAAACGAGTCAACCTATAACAGACTATGTACAGACATGCACTGGGTCCTTGCCAACAAGACAAAACATAGGTACATAGTAAAGGGCAAGGATGGTCTCATGCGCGAGGCACAAGGCTGACTCTCCCAAAACTCCTGTTGTTCCTAGCAGACTTCACTGGGGCTGGGTTTGGACTTCCCTTGGCTCACCTACAAATACATGAATGAGCGTGAGCGATAGCCCAGTGAATAATATCACATATAACAGTTACATAACAATATGTAGATCAACATGCTCCAAACGGCCTTGGGCCCAATTCATACTTCTGTTTAACAGCAAAATATATATAACTATACGAAATGCAAGTCAAGTAACTGTAGTTCCAAACATTCTGGCCTTTGGCCCATCCGGGTTTCCATTCATGGCAAAACGGCCTTCGGCCCATTCATTCATGTCAAACGGCCTTTGGCCCATTCATTCATGTCAAACGGCCTTTGGCCCATTCGTTCATGTCAAACGGCCTTTGGCCCATTCGTTCATGTCAAACGGCCTTTGGCCCATTCGTTCATGTCAAACGGCCTTTGGCCCATTCGTTCATGTCAAACGGCCTTTGGCCCATTCGTTTATTTATTCTTGTCAGACTTTTGTCCACAATCCCAATTAACAACTCATAATATTTATAGGGGAATAGCAATTGGACATTGACAAATTTTCAAATATTGATATTACTCACAGTGATCGGCTTGTGGATGCGCCCTGGAGCTTGACCCTACACATTTCATGAATACAAAAGGGTCACTAACAGTTCAATCCGTTCTTTAATTCACATATTCCTCTTTAGGCTTTGTTCTTATCTCATTAACTCGTTTACAATGCTTAACACATGCCTAAGAGTGCTCACAAGTGAAAGAGAACGGAAAACGAATCACAGAATGCATGAACAAAATTCCAGGAAACAGGGTCCCCGCTCGAGCGTAAGATTCTCCGCTCGAGCGGACCCTTAAGGCCTGCAAGGTACTGGTTGCACAAAAGATGCGCTCGAGCTGAAGGTCCGTCTACAAAAATCCACGCTCGAGCGTGAAATGTCCCGCTCGAGCGGGCATCCAACTCTGCAAAAATGCTGGGAGCACGATTTTCCCGCTCGAGCGGCCATTACCCCGCTCGAGCGGACCTCAAAAATCTGGGTTTCCCAGATCGTGTTCTTGAGCTCCAAATCAGTTTTCCATCTACATTTCTTGCATGCAATGGTTCAAATTACACATTTACACATGCTAACATGCTACTAATGCAGATTACAACATTAGGAAGCTCAATTACATGAATTATCTACATGCATGTCCCAAATTGTCTCAAACCCATCATCAACATGCTCAAATTCAACATTCAAGACTTATACTCCCATGATTTGTACATGCATGTGGGAGATGCTCATCATTCTCAACTTAGATGGTACAAATGGTGACTACAATATGAGCTTTACCCAAAACTCCACATGAATCATGTGTTTCAAGCTCAAACATGCAAATTCAAAGTAATTTCTTACATGCATGAGTTCTAAGACTTCAATCTCAACAAAAATCAACTCATTACATGTTCTTGATCACAAACAACCCTTGAACTTACAAATTACAAGTAAGATTTCATGAAATCACTTACCTAAGAGCTTCAACACTCAAGCCCTAGCCAAATCTTGAGCTAGATCTTCAAATTCCCAAGTCTTGAGCCCAAATTACACAAATCTCTCCCTTTTTCTCTCCATGGCCGGCCTCTCTCTCACTCTCAATTGTCTAACTCAGATTTTGAGTTTTAAGAGAGCTAAAGGAGAGTGCAATACAAATATACAACAAGCCCCACTAACAAATATTTTAATATAAAATAATGGGGTACTTAATTTCTCAATTTAATCAGTTTAAATTGACCAGAATCAATTTTCAATTAAATTTCACCGTAGGCCCTAAAAATTATGCCAACCACAATGGCGTAATCAATTTCGGGTTCCGTGGCCGATAAGGCCCTCAATTAAATTTCCAAAACAGACTACTCAAACAGATATTCCTACGATGAACAGATAGAATTTCAAACCACATATTTTCACATAGTGGAACACAAAATCATATCAAAATACATAATCACATCATGTTAAGGACTAATTAACATACTACGGAACAGGGGTGTCACAGTCTTCCCCCCTTTAGGAAGTTTGGTCCTCCAAACTTAACTTACCTTCGTCGGGAAACAAATGTGGATAGCGTAGACGCATTTCCTCCTCTTTTTCCCATGTAGCATCTGTCCCATAGTGTTCCTTCCATTCCACTTTCACCATTGGAATGGATTTGTTTCTCAATTCTTTCACTTGTCGGTCAACAATTCTTTCCGGCCATTCAGCATATTCCATATTTTCATCAATAGCAATCCGGTGATAATCAATCACATGCAACGGGTCTCGGAGGTAACCCCTCAACATTGACACATGAAACACATTGTGGATTTGCTCAAATCCCGGTGGCAAAGCAACTCTATAAGCAACTGGACCAAGTTTCTCCAAAATTTGAAACGGCCCAATATAACGGGGCGTCAACTTGCCCTTTTTCCCAAACCTGACTTGGCCTTTCATTGGAGAAACACGGATGAACACATGGTCGCCGACCTCATACTCAAGAGGTCTTCTCCGGACATCTGCATAACTCTTCTGTCGGTCTTGAGCTGTTTTGAGCCTTTGCCGAATAGTTTTGATCTTTTCAGAGGTGTCTTGTACAATTTCAGGCCCGAGCAAAGCTCTGTCCCCGACCTCTGTCCAACAAATAGGTGATCTACACCTCCTACCATACAAAGCCTCGTATGGTGCCATACCGATGCTGGAGTGGAAGCTATTATTATAGGCAAATTCTGCAAGTGGCAGGTAATCTTCCCAACTCCCCTGAAAATCCAAAGCACACATGCGAAGCATATCTTCCAAAGTCTGTATTGTTCGTTCTGACTGCCCATCTGTCTGTGGGTGGAATGCAGTGCTGAACCTTAGTTCTGTTCCCATAGCTTCCTGCAAACTCTTCCACAATCTAGATACAAACTTCGGATCTCTATCCGACACAATGGATACTGGAACTCCATGTAAGCGGACAATTTCATCAACATAAATAGTAGCCAACCTGTAAGTAGTAAATGTAGTTTTGACAGGCAGAAAATGTGCAGATTTAGTCAGTCTATCAACTACAACCCAAACAGAATCCATACCGCGGGAAGTCCGAGGTAGGCCAACAACGAAATCCATGGTCACATGTTCCCACTTCCACTCAGGAATGGGGAGAGGTTGAAGTAGACCGCCTGGTTTCTGATGTTCAGCCTTAACTTGCTGACACTGAAGGCACTTGGACACATGTTCTGCAATCTCTTTTTTCATTTTAGGCCACCAATAGGTTTGTTTCAAATCCCGATACATTTTATTGTTACCCGGATGCATGGCAAATACGGATCTGTGGGCTTCATCTAAGACCCTCTTCTTTAGCTCCGGAATAACTGGAACACATATTCGGTTTCGAAATTTCAACATTCCATTCTCGATACTGAACTCTGCTTTTGGGCTGACTTCAAATTCATCAATTACCTTTCTGAGGAACTCATCCTCTTTCTGTTTTTGCTTGATTTCATCAACAATTGCCGGCTCGGCTGTAATAGCGGCTATCAATCCGCCCTGTTCGCACACTACCACTTCAATTTCAGACTTTTCAAAGTCTTGCAAAATCTCCCTTTGTTCAGTAAGCAAGCAAGCCATACTCCCTGTTGATTTCCTGCTCAAGGCATCAGCCACTGTATTAGCTTTTCCGGGGTGATACTGAATTTCTAGGTCGTAATCTTTTATCAATTCCAGCCATCTTCTCTGACGCATATTCAACTCTTTCTGCGTGAAGAAGTATTTTAAGCTTTTATGATCTGTGTAGACTTCACACTTTGCCCCATACAAATAATGCCGCCAGATTTTCAAAGCAAAAACAACTGCGGCCAATTCTAGGTCATGTGTTGGATAATTCTTCTCATGTGGCCTCAACTGTCGGGAGGCGTAAGCAATAACCTTTCCGTTCTGCATTAACACACAACCCAAACCCTTATAAGATGCGTCACTGAAAATCACCAAATTTTCCGTACCTGAAGGTAGTGTCAAAATTGGTGCAGTGGTCAATCTTGTCTTCAATTCATGAAAGGCTGATTCTCTTTCACTATTCCACTCAAATGGTTGTCCTTTACGTGTCAATTGGGTAAGAGGCACAGCTAATTTCGAAAAGTCCTTTACAAACCTTCTGTAGTACCCAGCTAAGCCCATGAAACTGCGAACTTCTGTCACATTAGTTGGTGTAGGCCAACTCACAATTGCTTCTATTTTCTGCGGGTCCACTGAAATTCCTTCCTTGTTGACCACGTGCCCTAAGAAAATAACCTCATCCAACCAAAATTCACATTTCTTTAACTTAGCAAATAGTTTTCTTTCCCGAAGTATTTGTAAAACAGTCCTCAAATGATGTTCGTGTTCAAGTCTATCTTTAGAGTATATTAAAATATCATCGATGAAGACAACAACAAACTCATCAAGGTAGGTTTTAAAAATTCTATTCATTAAGTCCATAAATGCTGCCGGAGCATTAGTCCCTCCAAATGGCATAACAAGAAACTCAAAATGACCATACCTCGTTCTGAATGCGGTTTTCTCAACATCTTCTGCCTTAACCTTCAGCTGATGATACCCGGATCTCAAATCAATCTTAGAAAACACCTGTGATCCCTGCAACTGGTCAAATAAGTCATCAATACGGGGTAAGGGATATTTATTCTTTATCGTTACCTTGTTCAATTCCCGGTAATCAATACATAGGCGTAAGGTACCATCCTTTTTCTTTACAAATAACACTGGTGCGGCCCAAGGCGAAGTACTGGGCCGGATAAACCCTTTATCAAGAAGGTCTTGCAACTGTTCTTTTAATTCTTTCATTTCGGCTGTAGCCATCCTGTAGGGAGTTTTAGAAATAGGTTGGGTGCCTGGCACAGTTTCAATAGTAAACTCTATCTCCCTGTCTACCAATTCCCCTGGTAATTCATTTGGAAACACATCTGGGAATTCTCTAACGATGGGAATATCATTCAATTCAACATTCACGGATTGTTCAGTCAATACATAACACAAATAACCCTGGCATCCCTTCCTGATCAATTTACATGCTTTCATTGCAGATATCAAATATGGTGGAGGTACTACCCCATTTCCCACAAACACAATTTCTTTCTGTTCTGGTGGTTTAAATACAACCCTCTTTGTCACACAATCTATAGTGGCACAGTATTTGGTCAACCAATCCATGCCCAAAATTACATCAAAGTGTCTAAAGTTTAAGGGCAACAAATCTACATACAGGGTAGCATCCTCAATATGCATGTCGCAAAACCGATATATATAGTCACATAACACAGATTCCCCCGATGGAGCAGACACACATAACAAATATGGCAACAATTCTAGGGGTCTTTTCAGTCTAGATGCAAATGCATATGTCACAAATGAATGCGTTGATCCAGAATCAATTAACACAAAAGCATCCTGATTACATATCGAGATAGTACCTGAGACAACGGCATTGGCATTCCGTGTATCACCCGGAACGAGTGCAAAGACTCTCCCTTGTCTCACTGTATCCCCAGTAGTAGCAGATCTCAAAGTGTTTCCCGGCTTCGGGATCGATGCAGTGGAGCTAGCAGCTATCTTCCCACTATTCTGATTACAATCTCGGGCTATATGCCCTTGTTTCCCACACTTAAAACAGGCTCCCGATGCACGGTAACAAACTCCACGGTGCCTTTTGCTACAAGTGTTGCACATGGGAGTCGTGTCTCGGGAAGAACTTGAGGTAGTTGAGGAGCCCGTGTTTTGCTTTTTCAGAAATTTCTTCTTCAAAAAGAAGCCTTGCCTTTTGTTGCCTCTCCATTCGGTTGTTGGCTTAGCTTGTCTAGCTATATTAGCCTCTGATATGATGGCCCGGTCAAGCACCCCAATGTAGGTCTCCAATTTCAGGACATTCACCCGCTCTAGGATGTCACTTCGGAGCCCACCTTCAAAATGCCTTGCCTTCTTATAATCAGTGTCAATTACGTGTGGTGCAAACCTGGCCAACTCAGTAAATTTGGCCTCATACTCAGCTACAGTCATACTGTCTTGTTTGAGTTCCATGAACTCTGCCACTTTCCTGTCCCGGACACACTGCGGGAAGTACTTGTCATAGAAGATTTCCAAAAATTTCGCCCAATCAATATCTCTGTGGTTTTCCCTCATCAACATCCACCATCTTCTCGCTTCATCTTCTAGCATAAAGGTGGCTAGAAGCACTTTCTGTGTATCCGAGCACGGAAACACCTCAAACAGTTTTTCAATCCCAAGTACCCAAGCTTCGGCTTTTAAGGGATCTAGTCCACCATGGAACTGTGGTGGTTTCATTTTCTTGAATTCCTTGGTGAGAGCGATTATCCGATCATCATTTTGATTATCTGGCACAGGTCGTGCCGGAGGTGGAGGTGGCGGATGTGGTTGCTGCCACTGTTGTTGCCACTCCTGTTGCTGTCTCAAAGCTTCTGCCATTTCCTGAATCAGTCTTTCCATTCTGTCCAGTCTGGCAGCAGAGGATTCCTCTAACTCATCACCTCTGGTTCTCACCATCTAATTAAACTTGCATTATATTCCATACCAAAGGTACACAAGTACACATACACTAAGGAGCACATATTTCCAGATAATTCGTAATGCAAGTAGTTCACAACTTACACATATAATTATTCATAACAAAACATTTAAGCATATAATCAATGCTTCCAAACTCGTATTTATCACATGAATGCATCCTAGATCTTATCTAGACGCTTATTGCTCTTTTTGGACAAGTGTGTGAGTTATTAACTCGTGCTCTGATACCACTCTGTCACGACCCGAACCCGCCCCCGTGGGTTAAGGACGTAACCGGCCAGTAATCATGAGATTACCTACGGCCTCAAACTGTTCTAAACGTATTTTAACAGAGTTAATGGGGGCCAAATGGAAGCAAAATTAAAAACTTTGTCCATAGAGCCGTGCTTATATGCACATCAAACAAACCATACTCAGATACGTTAATAACTCACATCAAAAGTACAGCTTCACAAAATTCATTACAGACAGGATCGTCCAAAACGAGTCAACCTATAACAGACTATGTACAGACATGCACTGGGTCCTTGCCAACAAGACAAAACATAGGTACATAGTAAAGGGCAAGGATGGTCTCATGCGCGAGGCACAAGGCTGACTCTCCCAAAACTCCTGTTGTTCCTAGCAGACTTCACTGGGGCTGGGTTTGGACTTCCCTTGGCTCACCTACAAATACATGAATGAGCGTGAGCGATAGCCCAGTGAATAATATCACATATAACAGTTACATAACAATATGTAGATCAACATGCTCCAAACGGCCTTGGGCCCAATTCATACTTCTGTTTAACAGCAAAATATATATAACTATACGAAATGCAAGTCAAGTAACTGTAGTTCCAAACATTCTGGCCTTTGGCCCATCCGGGTTTCCATTCATGGCAAAACGGCCTTCGGCCCATTCATTCATGTCAAACGGCCTTTGGCCCATTCATTCATGTCAAACGGCCTTTGGCCCATTCGTTCATGTCAAACGGCCTTTGGCCCATTCGTTCATGTCAAACGGCCTTTGGCCCATTCGTTCATGTCAAACGGCCTTTGGCCCATTCGTTCATGTCAAACGGCCTTTGGCCCATTCGTTCATGTCAAACGGCCTTTGGCCCATTCGTTCATGTCAAACGGCCTTTGGCCCATTCGTTCATGTCAAACGGCCTTTGGCCCATTCGTTTATTTATTCTTGTCAGACTTTTGTCCACAATCCCAATTAACAACTCATAATATTTATAGGGGAATAGCAATTGGACATTGACAAATTTTCAAATATTGATATTACTCACAGTGATCGGCTTGTGGATGCGCCCTGGAGCTTGACCCTACACATTTCATGAATACAAAAGGGTCACTAACAGTTCAATCCGTTCTTTAATTCACATATTCCTCTTTAGGCTTTGTTCTTATCTCATTAACTCATTTACAATGCTTAACACATGCCTAAGAGTGCTCACAAGTGAAAGAGAACGGAAAACGAATCACAGAATGCATGAACAAAATTCCAGGAAACAGGGTCCCCGCTCGAGCGTAAGATTCTCCGCTCGAGCGGACCCTTAAGGCCTGCAAGGTACTGGTTGCACAAAAGATGCGCTCGAGCTGAAGGTCCGTCTACAAAAATCCACGCTCGAGCGTGAAATGTCCCGCTCGAGCGGGCATCCAACTCTGCAAAAATGCTGGGAGCACGATTTTCCCGCTCGAGCGGCCATTACCCCGCTCGAGCGGACCTCAAAAATCTGGGTTTCCCAGATCGTGTTCTTGAGCTCCAAATCAGTTTTCCATCTACATTTCTTGCATGCAATGGTTCAAATTACACATTTACACATGCTAACATGCTACTAATGCAGATTACAACATTAGGAAGCTCAATTACATGAATTATCTACATGCATGTCCCAAATTGTCTCAAACCCATCATCAACATGCTCAAATTCAACATTCAAGACTTATACTCCCATGATTTGTACATGCATGTGGGAGATGCTCATCATTCTCAACTTAGATGGTACAAATGGTGACTACAATATGAGCTTTACCCAAAACTCCACATGAATCATGTGTTTCAAGCTCAAACATGCAAATTCAAAGTAATTTCTTACATGCATGAGTTCTAAGACTTCAATCTCAACAAAAATCAACTCATTACATGTTCTTGATCACAAACAACCCTTGAACTTACAAATTACAAGTAAGATTTCATGAAATCACTTACCTAAGAGCTTCAACACTCAAGCCCTAGCCAAATCTTGAGCTAGATCTTCAAATTCCCAAGTCTTGAGCCCAAATTACACAAATCTCTCCCTTTTTCTCTCCATGGCCGGCCTCTCTCTCACTCTCAATTGTCTAACTCAGATTTTGAGTTTTAAGAGAGCTAAAGGAGAGTGCAATACAAATATACAACAAGCCCCACTAACAAATATTTTAATATAAAATAATGGGGTACTTAATTTCTCAATTTAATCAGTTTAAATTGACCAGAATCAATTTTCAATTAAATTTCACCGTAGGCCCTAAAAATTATGCCAACCACAATGGCGTAATCAATTTCGGGTTCCGTGGCCGATAAGGCCCTCAATTAAATTTCCAAAACAGACTACTCAAACAGATATTCCTACGATGAACAGATAGAATTTCAAACCACATATTTTCACATAGTGGAACACAAAATCATATCAAAATACATAATCACATCATGTTAAGGACTAATTAACATACTACGGAACAGGGGTGTCACATGAGGTTTTAAAGAGTGTGTTTTGAGATTTTGGTCTTGGATTCAAGCTCAAGGAGGCCATTGGAGCATCTTTGTTGAAGAAGGCATCAAGGGTGAGAAACTAGTCCTTTTTTCCCCCTTTTTTGCATTGATTTTCTACTAGTCTTAGAGCTGTTTTTGTGATTATTGTATAACATAAAAAAGTTCTTTTTTTAAGCCCTCTTTGTTGTTTATTAAGAGTGTTTTGTTGTTTGAGGGTTGTTGACCACCCTTAGGCCTCAAAAGGCCTCATTTTGAGCCATTTTGTGTTAGCTCCGGGATTTTGGTGTTGAGGTCTCTTCACCACTGAAATCTTGAGGGATTTCAGTGGTGAAGATGATGCTTTTAAGTCCCAAGAAGGAGAGGGCCACCCCCTCTCCTTGTTGTCCTTGAAAAGGACACATTTTGGCCTCTTAAGGAAGCCTATGCTTGAGTGTGTGTTGAGCATGTTTGGTTTGTTTTTCATGCTTATATATCCATGATATAACATGATTTCAAGTTGGTTTTGGAACTCCATGCATGTTTAGCATAGTTGCCATGTAATGCCCTATTTGTGCCTTAACATGTTCTAGGTTGTTAGCCTTTGTTGGAGCATGTTTTAGGCTTGCATTTGTGAAGTTTATGTGATTATTTTGCCATGTTTTAGCTCTGTCCATAATCGTTTGGGTTGATCTTTGCATGCATTATAGAGCTCCTTTGTATTTGGGCTTGTTGGCTTTGTGTATGTGCATGTGTAGCATGCCATCTTTGCATTGTTTTGGTGATTTGGAATCATCCTACATGCTATTTCAGTCCCATTTCCATGCTTGTTTGATTGCCTTGCATGCCTCTTTAACGCTTTGGAAGCATGTGTTGCAATGCTCCATGTTTTGGCCATGGTGTATGCCTTTGTATTTGGGCCACTTAGATGCCATCTAAGTAATCCTTTAGCTTTGTTTTAACATGCTAAACCCCTGTTTTTGGTCCTTCTATGCATGCCATGTTTGGTCATGTTAAGTGTCGTTCAATGCCTTATTGATTTGCTTTGAACACTTGGACTATTCGTTGCATGTTTTGGCTTGATTTTGTTGCTTGGTTTGGCACCATCCTAACATGATTTCAATACTCATGTTGCATGCTAACTTGTCCATGTTTCCTTCTTTCAAGTGTGCTTGAATGTTGTTTGATTCATGCTTAAGTGTTGGTCCTTATGTGCATGTGTGTGTGCATGCCATTTAGCTCTCACTCTTGAGCACTTTTGGCCACTGTTTTAGGCCTATTTTAGAGTTGCCTAATTCATGTTTAAGTCCATCTTTGCCATCCATTTGCATTGCTCTATGTATGCTTGCATGCTTGCATGAGTTAATTGCCATGCCATGTTGCATTCCTAGCTTGTATGCCTAGGTTGCATTGCATTTTGCATGCATGCCTTGTTCCTTGAATTGGTGATAGGAATTGGGCCTAATTCGTTTGATTGGTTTGCATGCATTTGTAACCAAAGTTGCATACTTGGTTCCTTGGGCCATCATGCATGGAAATGCGTGATTGGTGGTCCGAGAACCGAGGCACATGTCCCTTTGAGTCATTACAATGATAAGAGACATGGTTGGTGCATACATGCCTTGAATTGTGCTGCCATGCCTTGTTTTGCCCTCTGTTGCTGTGTGTTGCAGGTTCTGCAGGAATACTCTGCCGACCGGCAGTGTAATGTGCCCACCGGCACCATTTTCTCTGTCGACAGACCCTTTTTTGTGCCGATGGCCATACAACACTGCCGGTGGAAATTTCATCTAGCCGGTGATGATCCCCTCTGTCCAAGGATGCAGTCCTGAGGTTTTGACAACCTCCAGAGGAGGAAAGGGAGGAAAACAGAGGCAGCTTGCGCATGGCGGCGCGCTTCTCGAGGCGTTTTCCTGCTTTAATAAATTAGTTAATTTGTTAATTTGTAATATTTAATTAGCTTGCGTAGTTAATTAATTTGTAATATTTATTCGGTCCCTCCGAGCGAGGGCAAATCTGTAATAAGTGTGTGTGGGTGATGTGTATGTCTTCCAACCTCACTTCTTTTTCCCTTTTACTTATCCGCTTTAATGGTTAGTATTAAGGCACGTTTAATTTAGCATACCTCATGCTATGCATGTGTGCATCCATGCATTTGTATTGCATGCATTAGGCTCGGTACATCACGCTAATTGTATCAATACTTCAATTCAAAAATTGAATATGTGTTAATTGTGCATTTTCACATGACATGTCTAGGATTAGCCGAGCCTATCTTAGCGACATTTTGTATGCGATGCATTAGGCACTTAACATGGACTTGGATCATGCATGTTTGCTAACAAGTTCTTTGTTTTGGCACGGAGTACTATGTAAGTATTTCCGCTTTAGCATATCGCATGAGTGTGAATGTTACCATGACAGCATGCTTAACATGTGGCTAGATGCTTATGTGTTAAACTATTTTGAATGCCTGTGGGTGAAGGCCGGATTGTTTGAGTTGGAAAAACTCGTTGAAATCCGTATTTTAGCCTACTTGCGAGTAGCAAATTCCAAAGCATTTTCAAACCAAACGGATATGCAATGTTTATTTCCAAATTAGGCAATCTAGTCTATACTTGTTTGCTGTGCGCATAACATAGTAATTCTAGGCTAATAATTGGAATAAGAACACACAAAGTTTTCAAATACGGATATCACGGTTAGTAGAGGCCGGTCTTCGGACCGGGCGAAAGGGGGTGCTCATAGCTGACCTTCCCCGATCGTACCCAAGCTCCCGAGCCGAGACAACTCCGGTGATGACGGACATGTGGCCTTCGGCACCGAGTCAGGGTTTCCTAAATTCTCCCATAAAAAATATTTAGGTGGCGACTCTGTATCTGGCAAAGCAGTCCATGTTTGGCACTACTTTTTCAAAAATCTGTTTCTCAAAACGATTTGCCAGATTTGGACTCTTTGGTTCAGATTAAGAACCGTGACACAAATTGAGTCCGAACTGTAGCATGAGGTCCCACGCGGGCGCTGTTACAGTTTCTGGCGACTCTGCTGGGGATTTTAGAGAGCTTGACCCGAACTCGTGATATCCTGTTTTGATCTCATTTATGTGTTTCTTTGCATTGCATGTGCATTGGTGCGCCTAGGAACACAGTGTTTGCCATCTGCCATTCCTGAACGGTTTGCCGGAGGCTTGTCTTGTCAAGGCATGTCCATAAGGCTGACCGGCTATGGGCTCTGACAGCATGGGAACACAAACCCCGGTTTACCGGGGTACCCTTCTGACCATTCGACCTAGTGCATATTCGGAATCCATAGTGACCATTCCAAACTAGGACAGGTTGCTCACCCGATGTTAGGTTGTTTGAAACCGCTGTGTGCGTAGTGAAACCCTAGCTCCTGACAAAATAGGACAGGGAAACCCTACCCCAACATAGGGGTGTTTTGGCTCTCTTTACTTGCTATGTGCTTTTAGAGTGTATCTCTACAAGAATGCATATACCAGTTTGCACATTTGAGTATCAGGCCCGAGGGCACCAGAATCAGTATTGTTGGGGATCAGTAATTGAGAATCAGTTATCCGCGGGTATCAGATTCAGTATTTTGGGAACAGTGATTTTTGGGAACAGTGATCAGCAGTAGGGTATAGTTGTTCGGCTACACCCGTGTTTGATCCGTTTTGGGTTGAAATGCTGTCTGTTTTTCCTTTCAGTTCAGAGAGTGGCAGAGTTGATACAGAACAACCAGTGTCTCCCCTTTGCTGAGGCAAGATTTATGGCGACACAAAGTTCAGAAGAAATTGTGGTTATGACAGCCGCACCGGAGCAGGGAACCACTCCGCAGAGTGAGGCCAGCGTCAGTATGTCATACCCGCCCAGGTCGCCCGTTGTGCACCCGGTTTGGGCTCCCCAGTTATACCAGGCTCATGAGCCCACCACTTTCGAATTGATGGGGATGATAGCCGATCTCCAAAGGTCTGTGGCAGACCTCGCCTATGGAATGTCGGCTTCACCGCCAGCGGCGCCGTATGCCGGGAATTTTGTACCACAGGAGCCCCCGCTACTGGGGCGGATTGTGATAGAGCTCAGCCAGCCAGAGGTGACTTCCGGCTATAGCCACGACATGCCAGCACCAACCCAGACCCTTGATCAGGCTGAGGCCAGGGGAAAGGACAAGGCAAAGGTAGACGCCGACCCTATTGAGCAACTGCTGTGGGCAGTCGAAGCTTTGAAGGCCAGAGGGATGAACAAGCAACAAACATCTACAATAGTGACCAAAGCTGTGGATGATGCTTTCCCCACTCCGACCAAGGGCAGTTCAAGCCAGACAGAAAATCGGGATGGGCCCCGTCATGCCCAGACAATTCCAGTAGTTCCCAACCCTGCACCGGGAAAGGTTCAAAAAGCCAAGGCAGCGCCAGCTGATCCTTTCGCCAGCGCGTCTGGCAAGAATCCTCAAAATACAAAGTACCTGCCCCGAGGGCGCAGGGTTTTTCATGACCTCCACATGCCTTTGTCTAGGGCATTGCTGATATTGGCGAAGAATGGGCATCTTAAGCCTTTGGAGTCCCGGCCACTCCCGAAGAATCTCCCCGCCACTCATGATGCTACCTTGTACGGCGCGTACCATCAACAGTCCGGTCACAGTACCGATGGATGTTCCCGTCTTCGTCATGAAGTGCAGGATTTGATTGATAACAAGGTTATCCTACCACCTACCTCAGGCAAGCCCGTCACCACTCAGTTGTTGGATTTCGAGGGCTCAGATACTGCGAATATGTAAAGTGAACCGCCTGCGGGCAACATTTGGTACATTTTTGGATGATGCGTCTGGCACGCATTTTTGAGCATCGGTGAGATCAAATTTTGTAAATCCTGGCTCGGATGTCGAGTCAGTCTTTTGTTTTGAGTCTGTCTCTTTGTCTTGAGTCAGTCTTTTGCTTAAGGGTCTGTCTTGTTGTATCGAGTCAGTCCCCGTTGTATATAATACCTGGTGATTCTGGGGTTGTTGTCCCGAACGCCATTTTTGTTATTATCCGTTTTGTTTTGAGTCTGTTTCTGCCGAGGGGCCAGTTGCACCAACAAAGTCGATCAAAACAGCTGTTGCTGTCTCAACCTTCATGCTTGCTTTCAGCATAAGTGGCGGAGAATTCGAATGGGCTGACAGTACATCTCGCCTGCTCTCCTGTGTGCCCAAACTCATTGCATTAACCTAAGTTTTTCAAAAAAACAAACCTTTTTGAACACTGCGGTGATGAAAACGAAGAGGAAGGAATTCCTCGGGTTTTGCAAAATTTTGATCATTTTGAGAGAAAGAAAGGCGTGCTAAGCCTTTTTATGAGTGAAATCATGCTTGTCGGCGTGAGTACTGAGAAGGACCCTGGCTTGATCCAGATTGGTTCCACACTATCTTCGGCGCGAGCGATTTATCGCTTTCTTAAAAACTTTCAAAAACAAATGTTTTACGCGGCCCTGCGAAGACCTGTGTGGAATCGCTCTTGAGACTGCGCAGCCTAGGATCGCTCTCAGCCTCAAGATTCGACCTGTTGTCTTGAACCTCGAACTCATCCGGAACATTCAACAGTCAACCGTCAGAGGAGGCCCGTGTGGCCAGTTTTGAAGTAGCCCTCGAGTGAGAGGCACCAAAGTCGAATAAGAAAGAGTAGATCTCGTCGGAAGAAGCTCGTAGAGCAACCGTGATGGATTCTTCTGCAAATCAGTGCAACAGCCGTTCTCCTAGACACAGAGAGGCTTCAATTTCAAGAAACCATTTGGCATGGATTTGTTACACTTTTACCCTTTGAGAGGCTCGCTGGGCCGAAAACCCGGAAGGGCGGCCCAGGCAAAAGTTAGAGCAAGAGAAAAATACAACAAAAAAGAGAAAAATACAAAAAGAAAGATTGAAAAAGAAGAAAAGAAAAAAATAGAAAAGAAAAAGAAATGAAAAAGAAGGAATAGAAAATGAAAAGAAGCTCGCAAGGTCGAAAACCCGCATTGGGCGCCTTGGCAAAAGTGAGAGCCTAAAAAAGTGAAGGTTAAAATATCCGAGTGGACCTTGACCGGAACTACGTAAGGCTTGATTCCCATGTTTGGGATACGTAGGCAACTTCATCATGAAGTCCAGCCCCCAACGCTTTCATAAGCGTCTCAGTCCATGCAATGGTTTCGATTTCACTTCAAAGTCCAGTGGCCAACACTCTTCAAGGTGATTGTGTCCATATATGTGTTGTGACCGTCTTCGTCATCGCTGTGTCCAAGAGCTCGACCACCGCCAATGAAGACTGTCTGCGGATTGCTGCGGCACCATCCCAAACAAGGGGCAACTTTCCGTTGCCACCAGCCGCCGTGAGCCGCCATTCAAACCAGGGGCAACTTTCCGTTGCCTCCCGCTCCCCTTCAAACCAGGGGCAATTTTCCATTGCCTCCGATCCGAGGTTGCGCATCTCGAAGGGTAAGTTCTATGCTTGTTAAGCATCAGCTGTTTGAAAAAATAGTTTTTGAAAATTTTTACTGAGGTTGACTATTTTCTCGAAAACTATTTCGTTTTCCAAAACCGGACCATTGTCTTGGATCCAAAAGGAAAATTTTCAGTGCTTGCGGCCTGACTCGCACGCTTTTCAAATCAAAAATTGAACAAGTACGTTAATCCGACTCTCATTTTGATGAAAACCGTTTTGTTAGAAAGCAAAAACGAAAAAATGGTTAAAATGATGAACTAGGGGGATAGTTGAGCCAGGCGTTCTGTCTTACCCCGGTCATCGACGTACTTGCCAGAAGGGCGCTCTACCCGCCAGAAGAAATAGCCGTGAGCTAACGATGTTGAGCATGAACCCACAACTTCCTATTCATCCATCAATCACCCCGGGGAGGGATGAAAAATGAGAGATTGAAGAATAGAGAGGTGTAAGTTGAGAGAAAAGTGAGGAAAAGGGTTTTGAGAGAAAATCCGAGCTTGAGAGTCGAGTGATGTGAGGATCACAAATCAGAAAGGGTGGGAAACAATACCCAGATTGAACTGGCTCCTCGTGGTCCGAGGTCTCCCATCTTCGTTTACGCGTCTGTGTGTCGTGTCTCTTTCGTTTGACGGTCTCGTCTTTTGTTTTCAGTCTTTTCCGAGCGTGTCTCGTTGTGTTTAGGTCGTGTACCTATATTTGAGTCTTCCCCGCTGTGTTCAGTGTTGGGCTCGATATCCCGGTTTGAAAAACCCTCATTCGATTTCAAAAAAAAATTCGCTTATGCTCAGAATGCTGTGCCATTCTCTACATTTGAACGTGTCTCGACTCCAACCGGTTCCATCTTTGAGGTCCGTCCTGTCAGATTGGGCTGTTTGTTTGAGAATTGCCGTGTGCAGAATGAATCGAATGCTGTGTTATGGGCTGTGTGCAGATTAATCCCCAGTAGAGCAAGGGTTGTGTGTTCAAGAATCAGGCAGTGGATTGCTTGGGTTATTTTGGCTGTCGGCTGTTTAAGTTATCTGATTATTACAGTGCAAATGTTCAATTTTCAGATAACCAATCAATTCGATTTACATTGAGGTGTAACATGATGAGATGCGATGCAATACATGAGATATGTAAATGTAACACTTTTTAAGCAAAAATCTGTTCATTTAACTATCTTTTCAAATGTACAAGTTTTGGAAACAAAAATCTGCCTGCGGCAGTACAAGGTAATCTATCTACCAACAAAAAGAAAAGTACAAGAAAGAAAGAAAAGATAGCAAAAATCTGCATCTGTGTTAAGCACTCCGAAGGGCCGTCAGTCTGTCCTGGTCCTCTTCCTGGACGAAGGTCCAGGGGCATCATCAGCGTCGTCGTCAGAGCCCGAGCTAGAATCGCCTCCGGTCTCCTCCTCCGATGACCCTGCCTCCGCCTCTAACTCCTCCTCGTCGTCATCGTCCGGGACTGGAGCTCGCGAGCTACTCCCGACGTGAGTCCGCCCTCCCCTGGTACGGGGAAATATCCTGCCCTCCTCATCTCTCCCCCGAGCAGGGACAGCAGGTCTAGCTGGAGCACCTCCTGCCATGGGAATCTGGAAAGGAGGCTGAAAAGTACACGAAAGGGAAATGCATCAGAATGCCGTGAGCAGTATATCAGTGCAGAATGCAGTATATGAGTACAGTGTATGAATGCCGTGAGCAGTTTGTCAGTACAGAGTTTAGTGCAGAACGCAGTGTATGCAGTGTTCAGATACTTTGAGATCAGTGTATCGGGTGTTGTGCCGTGCATCAGATTATGTAAAGCAGTGTATGAATGGTTTGAGGCCAGTGTCAGAAGGACATACCGGTATGCTGTAGACGGCTAGAAGGTCAAATGTCCGCTGGAGCATCCCCATCATCGAGGCATTCATCGCCAACGACTGACGGGTGTACTCAGAAGAAGCCTGCAAAGGTATCAGATGCATTAGTATTCTGTGGAATATCAAGTAAACTAAAATGAAATAACTGTACGAAGTGCAGTGATACATACCGGCGGAAGGTCGGGGATGTCAATGAACTCATGCCCAGCCGGTGGAGGGGCGAAGGGGATCTGATAGGTCGCCCCACCCTGCCCCTGGAAAGTCAGTACAGCGGGCAGGGCAGGCCAGCCAGCTCCTCGTCCACCCCGCACTCCGCCCCTGCCACGGACTCGGGCCCTCCTCGAAGATCCAGCCCCTGCTCCCGCTCCGGCCCCAGCCGCCGATGCCACAGGCCTGGCCCCCTCTGCTCGACGGCCGCTCAAAGGTCGCATCAGGTACGTCCGAACGTACTCCTGATAGTCGCCGGTGCCTCGGAAGCCGGCCTCCTCCCAGCCGATGGAGTAATCATCCAGCTGCTCAGTGGTCAGCCCCTCAGTCTCCCTCATCTCTGCAGGAGGGTGAGCCGGGACTATCTGCTCAGGTAACCCGCGGGTCTGGCGTAGAAAACGCTCCCCCAGGTACCAAGCCCGACAGACCGGGCCCTCTAGCAAGATCCGGAAACGCGAGGTCTCCTCAGCACCAGGGAACCGACCCCGCATCGCCGATGGCAAGGAAGCCCATGGCCGCCATGTGATCTGAAAGTACCAGACAGTTTGTTATCTACTGTTATTGAAACATGCAGTGGGAAAGCGAAGCTAAACGAACTGAAAGTAAAGCATACCTCTGTGGGGGTGATGGTGTCGAAATATCGGCGGAAGAAGCCGAATGTCTCCCGTGGTCACCGGGTGCATCGCCCGTCGAAGCGACTCGAGAACGGGACAGCCGGAGGAGGCTCCGCGACTGGTACGGGTGCAAGCCTAGGGAAGTAGGCGTAAACCCACAGCTGCAAAACAGATGTCAGTATGACCATCAGATAAAGCGGGATACACAAAATGAAGCAGAAATGGCAGAGCCGTGTGTTGTGCAGTGTATTGTGAACAGTGTACAGTGTGAGCAGCGTACAGTCAGTGTGAAGCAGAATGTATGTGTGTGCCGTGTGTACAGTATACAGTGAGTGTAAAGCAGACCGCAGTGTGCGCAGTGTACAGAGTACAGAGAATATCGGACAGAAATGAAAAGCGGAGAAGAAATGTACCTCCCAAGCCCGCCAGTAACCTCCGAGCAGCTGGCCGCTGCCACGAGAAGCCGAGCTCATATAGCCGTACAGGGTGGCCAGAGCAGCGCCGCCCCAGTCGTAGTGCAAGATGTCTCGGACGTCCACCAGTGCGCTGAGAAGGCAGAGAGGCACGGTGTTCGCCCGGTCGGCGAAGATAGTAGTCCCGAACAGGAACATGAGGAAGCCGCGGGCATACCTCTCCACGTCCTCCTCGGTCATCTGAGTCTCCTTCCCCAATGCGGGCTGGACCCTGAACTGTGCCTCGAACCAGGAGTATCGGACGAAGCCTGGACGAGCTAGCGGTGGCGCCTCCCCCAGTAGATGGACCTGAACGGCGGTCCACTCATCCATGTCAGTGTCGAAGGGGATCGGATCACCCCCTACCCCGATGCCTGTGAGCATCGAGAAGTCATAAGGGGTCATCGTCATGTCCCCTGCTGCAGAGAAGTGGAAAGAATCGGTGGTGTCCCACCATCTCTCCGCCAGAGCGGCAAGGAGAGGCCTGCATATGGAGAGCCTAGAGAGCCCTCGGCAGAAGGTGCCGAAGCCCGCTCGGTCCACGATGCGCTGGACCGCATCAGGGAGCTCGTCATACCACTCCCGCGCACCAGTATTCCCATACCCGCGAATGGTATGGGAACCCTCCTGCAAACAGAAAATGACAATGGCAAGACAACATTCAAAATGCAGTTTTGAAAAGACAGATATGGCATGTATGCAAGTTTGTCAGATTCAGGCAAATACCGGGTGCCGGTGTGCTTACAGTGAAATACGTGTGCTGTGTCAGCGTGTTTAGGTGTTTCAGAACAGATGTAGCGTGTGTGCAAATCTAACGGATTCAGATAAATACTGGGTACCAGTGTGTATGCAGTGAAATACAGTGTGTGCCGTGTGTTTGGGTGATTCAGGGCTAGTGCAGTGCGTGTGCATGTGTCAGTCTCAAGCAGATATCAGTTGTATGTATGTTTACAGTCAACTACGGTCTACGGCATATCAGATTTCAGCAATTGAAGAATACAGCTAACTATGGCAGTTTTGTATCCTACATTGCAGAAAGTAAAGCAGAAGATGAAGAGTTACCTCGGGAGTGCCAAATGAAAGGTGGGAGGTAGGCTCACGCAGCAGTAGCTCAGGGGCCGCGTACCTCTCAAAGCTCCGGAACTGACGCAGGCCGTCTGGGGGCAGAACGTGAATCGCCGGCCGGTAGGTCGCCGGGTCGAACGGGCGCTCGCTCAGTGGTAAGACCTCGACCCCGGGATCCATCTCGTGGTCCGGGGGAGTCCCGCCACGTGGAATGTCGTCCGCCATGTAGAGAGTGGTGTGAAAATGGCCGGAAAAGGGAAAACCGAGCCGGAATGCGAAGAGTCAACTGAAAAGTCAACTCCCGAGAGGGTCAGAAATGGCCGGGAAGGCCGGAACGTGAAGAGGCACGGAAATGAAGAGGAAAGTGAGGGGAACAAACCCCGAGAAGGCGAGAACGCCGAACGAGGCACCGAAACGAGAATGTGATCGGTGGAAAATGTCCGAAGCGCGAAGAGGATCGCGAATCCGACGACGAAACGGGCGTAGAACGCGAAGAAACGGGCGAAAAATGAGAGAGAAATACCCTAGAGAGAGAAAGGAAGGGATTTCGGCGGTGGAGAAGTGAAGGAATAGGGCTTGAAGCCCTATTTTATAACACCCAAGGTGAAAAGACAAAACTGCCCCGCACCAGCAACTGTTTGCCGGTCGGCACTTTTTTGTGCCGATGGAATTGTTTTTGTGCCGATGGCCAGCCGGTGGCCTCATCTTTCGGCCGGTGGGGTTCCCACAGCCTTGTTTAGGCCATTTGAGAAGTTTGTGGTCTTCATAGCTCAAGAAAGTGCAAGAAAGTGCATCTCCGACGCTCAACCGACCTCCGTTTTGACCGCAGGCCGTGTCTCCAGTGCGTGGCACTCGAATTCATTCAAGGTGTATCCTTTTTGTATCCTTTTGAATTCAAAAGTCGCCCCATGTGTGTTGCACAAGTTCATCACACTACTTCGGTGCATTACATCGCACTGTTGTGCGCCGCACATTTGCATTGTTATGCACGTGTTACATGCGTTGCAACACGCACCCCTTTGCATTGTTGTGCACATTTCTCATGCATCATTGCATTTCCATTCCATGCATTGTCATGCATTCCGGGATACGTGCGTTGTTGCGCATTTAAGCCCATTTACACTCCGTGTGACATGCACGTCACATTTTTTATCGCACTGTTTTGTGCATTGTATTGTTCGCACTGTTTTGTGCATTTCAAAATTGTTCGCGCTGTTTTGCGCATCGCACTGTTTTGTGCATTGTTTTGTTCGCGCTGTTTTGCGCATCGCACTGTTTTGTGCATTGTATTGTTCGCGCTGTTCTGCGCATTGCACTGTTTTGTGCATTTCAAAATTGTTCGCGCTATTTTGCGCATCGCACTGTTTTGTGCATTGTATTGTTCGCGCTGTTTTGCGCATCGCACTGTTTTGTGCATTGTATTGTTCGCGCTGTTCTGCGCATTGCACTGTTTTGTGCATTTCAAAATTGTTCACGCTGTTTTGCGCATCTCATTGCATTTTGCATGCATTCCATCGCACTGTCCTGTGCACTCGCGCATAGCGCTGTCTTGCGCATCATACCATTGTGCAACGCGTGGTCTGGCGAGACCTTAAACACGCACGGTCTGGCGAGACCTTAAACACACATGGTCTGGCGAGACCTTAAACACGCACGGTCTGGCGAGACCTTAAACACGCACGGTCTAGGAGACCTTAAATCCTTTGGAGGTGCGAAACCTTCAGCTCATTGTCACGCGTCTTGTAAATACCCCCGTGGTCTGGCGAGACCTTAAACACGCATGGTCTGGCGAGACCTTAAACACGCATGGTCTGGCGAGACCTTAAACACGTACGGTCTAGGAGACCTTAAATCCTTGGAAGGTGCAAGACCTTTATTGCATTGGTGTGCACACTATTACTTTGTACATATCTTAAGCCGCGTGTTGTCGCGCATCTCATGCAACATGCATTGTCATGCATACATTTTGCATTACGGTCTGGCGAGACCTTAAACACGCATGGTCTGGCGAGACCTTAAACACGTCCGGTCTAGGAGACCTTAAATCCTCTGAAGGTGCAATTCCTTCGGTGTTTGTCGTGCCCGAACGACTTTTCGGTGGTCTGGTAAAGCCACCTGTCTGTGCTTGCGATGAGTTCCTAGAAGACCAACTGGGACGGTGGAAACTAGAGTTCGAACGGCTTATGCCTAGAACGCAAAGGTTCGGGAGTTCCGAGACTAAAGTCTGGTTTAAATACCCAGAGGTTTACCCTCGGCTTGAAATCTGTATGGAAGCCCCATAGGTTGAGGCGGCATGTCTACGCCTCAGTTCTGGATACTGAACCAACCTAGTATACCGCCCTGTTGGTAAGATAGGGAAAGTTGCAATCATAGTCATTGCATCATAGTGCATTGTCATATTTGCATTTGCATTGTAGTTTGCATGCATTCATTGCATCACCTTCCGCCTATGGCTTGCGCCTTTCCAGGTTGAGCTTGGTCTGGTATGTGTCCTTACTTTTCATGTTAAAACACAGTTCTGTATGTGTATCGCGCCGATTCCACGTTGATATGTTGGTTGAGGGTTGCGGCACCTTTTCTGTGTTACACATGGCTCGTACGTGTGCATGCCTTTCCTAGGCAAGATTTGTTTGGCTTGCGTGCCATATCCATTGTATCCATATCCACTCTATTGCATATTTGTAGATATTGCATTGTAGTTTGCATGCATTCATTGCATCACCTTCCGCCTATGGCTTGCGCCTTTCCAGGTTGAGCTTGGTCCGGTATGTGCCCTTACTTTTCATGTTAAAACACAGTTCTGTATGTGTATCACGCCGATTCCACGTTGATATGTTGGTTGAGGGTTGCGGCACCTTTTCTGTGTTACACATGGCTTGTATGTATGCATGCCTTTCCTAGGCAAGATTTGGTTTGGCCTGCGTGCCATATCCATCCATTACATTGTAGTGTAATTTTTGCATCCGGCATTAGGATCGTAGTCCTTCCTCCAGCGAGTTGTTTCCCCACTTATGTCAATTCCACCCAATGCTTGTTCTTGCGTCTGTCTACAATACTCATAGTTCAGTTGACCGTTCTATGGTAGACAGACTTGTTACCTCCATCAATCTATTTGACATAGGTGTGGTTTCGAACCGTTCGTGATTGGATCACGATTCAAATGCCTTGCATGTAGCTTGCATTGTTTCAAATACATTGCATGTTTATTTGCATTGTTTATACATTGTTTTGTATATACTGCATATCGTTTTGCATCCATTTTGCATTGTCATGCATGTTGCTAACCATACTGTACCTGTTAAGTTTGTTTTCTTTTCAGGCACGATATTGTATGTACAATTCATTTGAAGCTGGTGCAACCAGACGAGCCGCACAGGTATTGTATCTCCCGAGTGAGACGCATTGAGAAATGCACAATTCTCTTACATCCTTTCTGCATTGTAGTGTAGTTTGGTATGCTAGCTTAAAATTGTCGCATGTTTGCTTCATTACAGCTTTCTTTGCATGATCATAAGTTATGCTCGGTTCTGTGCATTGTCTTGCATTTTGCCCCTGCCTCCGGGCGCATATCTTATTTGTCTTGTATGTTTGTCTGAGTCTTCGGCCTTGTCAAAAATGGGTCGTCTCTGGGCTTTGACATTCACTCCCATCATTGTTATGACTTTCGAGTTCTGTCAAAGAGGGGCAACTGTAGACACCCCATTTTTGACCGTCCTCAAGACTTGGACGTCACTGTTTGAACACACGGTGATCTTCCATGTTTGTGTTCGTTTGGAGTTCCCGGAGGTCTCGGCTCGCGCGCCTTGCCTCAGGATCCCCGAACTCGACCGTTTAGTGTCTGGTTTTGCACCAAACACTTGCATCTTGCCCTTGAGAGGCAAAGTGGGGCTTGTAGACCATCCCCACCCATCACCGGCAGTGGCTAGATGCCACCGGCTGGTTTTTGCTGCCACCGGCAATATAGTTTGCCGGCCGGCACTCTTTGTTGCCGGTCAGCACTTTTTTGTGCCGGTCGGCACTTTGTTTGGCCAAGATGGCATTTTTTGCCGGCCGATTGCTGTTCATCTGCTTTTGCAGATATTTTTGGACAGCTGTATAGCTTTTGCTCCCCTCCATACACGTGTATGGAGGGATCTCCCTCTTGCAAAGCTTGTCTTATAAGCTTTACAAGAGGCATATAGAGAGGAACTCTCTCTAAGGCAAGGAAGAGGCTTTTAGACATTTTTTAGGAGAGAAGACAGAGGAGAGCTCTGGTTTTTCCTAGGGTTAGGGTTAGATACACTCACCTATCTCTCTTTTCCTCCCATTTTGTTCACTAGGTGTTTTGTGCCTTACTATTGCACACAAACACCTAGTGTTTCACCTTCCTCTTGGAGCTGAGGTTCTAAAGAGTGTGTTTTGAGATTTTGGTCTTGGATTCAAGCTCAAGGAGGCCATTGGAGCATCTTTGTTGAAGAAGGCATCAAGGGTGAGAAACTAGTCCTTTTTTTCCCCTTTTTTGCATTGATTTTCTACTAGTCTTAGAGCTGTTTTTGTGATTATTGTATAACATAAAAAAGTTCTGTTTTTAAGCCCTCTTTGTTGTTTATTAAGAGTGTTTTGTTGTTTGAGGGTTGTTGACCACCCTTAGGCCTCAAAAGGCCTCATTTTGAGCCATTTTGTGTTAGCTCCGGGATTTTGGTGTTGAGGTCTTTTCACCACTGAAATCTTGAGGGATTTCAGTGGTGAAGATGATGATTTGAAGTCCCAAGAAGGAGAGGGCCACCCCCTCTCCTTGTTGTCCTTGAAAAGGACACATTTTGGCCTCTTAAGGAAGCCTATGCTTGAGTGTGTGTTGAGCATGTTTGGTTTGTTTTTCATGCTTATATATCCATGATATAACATGATTTCAAGTTGGTTTTGGAACTCCATGCATGTTTAGCATAGTTGCCATGTAATGCCCTGTTTGTGCCTTAACATGTTCTAGGTTGTTAGCCTTTGTTGGAGCATGTTTTAGGCTTGCATTTGTGAAGTTTATGTGCTTATTTTGCCATGTTTTAGCTCTGTCCATAATCGTTTGGGTTGATCTTCGCATGCATTATAGAGCTCCTTTGTATTTGGGCTTGTTGGCTTTGTGTATGTGCATGTGTAGCATGCCATCTTTGCATTGTTTTGGTGATTTGGAATCATCCTACATGCTATTTCAGTCCCATTTCCATGCTTGTTTGATTGCCTTGCATGCCTCTTTAACGCTTTGGAAGCATGTGTTGCAATGCTCCATGTTTTGGCCATGGTGTATGCCTTTGTATTTGGGCCACTTAGATGCCATCTAAGTAATCCTTTAGCTTTGTTTTAACATGCTAAACCCCTATTTTTGGTCCTTCTATGCATGCCATGTTTGGTCATGTTAAGTGTAGTTCAATGCCTTATTGATTTGCTTTGAACACTTGGACTATTCGTTGCATGTTTTGGCTTGATTTTGTTGCTTGGTTTGGCACCATCCTAACATGATTTCAATACTCATGTTGCATGCTAACTTGTCCATGTTTCCTTCTTTCAAGTGTGCTTGAATGTTGTTTGATTCATGCTTAAGTGTTGGTCCTTATGTGCATGTGTGTGTGCATGCCATTTAGCTCTCACTCTTTAGCACTTTTGGCCACTGTTTTAGGCCTATTTTAGAGTTGCCTAATTCATGTTTAAGTCCATCTTTGCCATCCATTTGCATTGCTCTATGTATGCTTGCATGCTTGCATGAGTTAATTGCCATGCCATGTTGCATTCCTAGCTTGTATGCCTAGGTTGCATTGCATTTTGCATGCATGCCTTGTTCCTTGAATTGGTGATAGGAATTGGGCCTAATTCGTTTGATTGGTTTGCATGCATTTGTAACCAAAGTTGCATACTTGGTTCCTTGGGCCATCATGCATGGAAATGCGTGATTGGTGGTCCGAGAACCGAGGCACATGTCCCTTTGAGTCATTACAATGATAAGAGACATGGTTGGTGCATACATGCCTTGAATTGTGCTGCCATGCCTTGTTTTGCCCTCTGTTGCTGTGAGTTGCAGGTTCTGCAGGAATACTCTGCCGACCGGCAGTGTAATGTGCCGACCGGCACCATTTTCTCTGCCGACAGACCCTTTTTTGTGCCGATGGCCATACAACACTGCCGGTGGAAATTTCATCTAGCCGGTGATGATCCCCTCTGTCCAAGGATGCAGTCCTGAGGTTTTGACAACCTCCAGAGGAGGAAAGGGAGGAAAACAGAGGCAGCTTGCGCATGGCGGCGCGCTTCCCGAGGCATTTTCCTGCTTTAATTAATTAGTTAATTTGTTAATTTGTAATATTTAATTAGCTTGCGTAGTTAATTAATTTGTAATATTTATTCGGTCCCTCCGAGCGAGGGCAAATCTGTAATAAGTGTGTGTGGGTGATGTGTATGTCTTCCAACCTCACTTCTTTCTTCCCTTTTACTTATCCGCTTTAATGGTTAGTATTAAGGCACGTTTAATTTAGCATACCTCATGCTATGCATGTGTGCATCCATGCATTTGTATTGCATGCATTAGGCTCGGTACATCACGCTAATTGTATCAATACTTCAATTCAAAAATTGAATATGTGTTAATTGTGCATTTTCACATGACATGTCTAGGATTAGCCGAGCCTATCTTAGCGACATTTTGTATGCGATGCATTAGGCACTTAACATGGACTTGGATCATGCATGTTTGCTAACAAGTTCTTTGTTTTGGCACGGAGTACTATGTAAGTATTTCCGCTTTAGCATATCGCATGAGTGTGAATGTTACCATGACAGCATGCTTAACATGTGGCTAGATGCTTATGTGTTAAACTGTTTTGAATGCCTGTGGGTGAAGGCCGGATTGTTTGAGTTGGAAAAACTCGTTGAAATCCGTATTTTAGCCTACTTGCGAGTAGCAAATTCCAAAGCATTTTCAAACCAAACGGATATGCAATGTTTATTTCCAAATTAGGCAATCTAGTCTATACTTGTTTGCTGTGCGCATAACATAGTAATTCTAGGCTAATAATTGGAATAAGAACACACAAAGTTTTCAAATACGGATATCACGGTTAGTAGAGGCCGGTCTTCGGACCGGGCGAAAGGGGGTGCTCATAGCTGACCTTCCCCGATCGTACCCAAGCTCCCGAGCCGAGACAACTCCGGTGATGACGGACATGTGGCCTTCGGCACCGAGTCAGGGTTTCCTAAATTCTCCCATAAAAAATATTTAGGTGGCGACTCTGTATCTGGCAAAGCAGTCCATGTTTGGCACTACTTTTTCAAAAATCTGTTTCTCAAAACGATTTGCCAGATTTGGACTCTTTGGTTCAGATTAAGAACCGTGACACAAATTGAGTCCGAACTGTAGCATGAGGTCCCACGCGGGCGCTGTTACAAGGAGCCTTTGGAGAAAAAGTACAAAACAGAAGATGCTGGTTCGAAGAAATTCGTAGTAGGTAAATTTCTAGATTTTGTGATGGTCGACAAGGTAAATACTATTTGGATGTGATTAATATGCAGTTACCTATTTTTTTATGCTTACATGCAAATTCATTGTACTTTCTATTATTCACTATTAAACATTGACCTTGTCTTATTTGCTTAAGTCATGCCTAAACTACACTTGCTTATGTCCCCATACTTGTACCCATTTTTTGGATACATATCCAATATCCTAAGATTTAGATTTAGGAAGGTTTGATGTTTGGACGTGCACCCACACCCAATATTCGTATATTAGTCCACACAACAAAGGAAAGTGTAATATGCATCCCTTAGTGTAGCAAATTCACCAATGTTAGTATATACCATACCACACTTGTCTCACATAGAGACTATATCACGACAGAGGGTACAATTCCCCTTGTTGAAGTCCATTTTTTAGATTTTATAAAATCTAGCATAGTGTTTTTGGAAGTTTCCGTTTTGTTGCGTGAACCTAAACCATTGTCTAATTGTGGTAGAGGTTTGAGGGCATCCTTGTAAAAAACCCTTGAAGAAGTGGATGTAAATGTTTAAATTAGAGTGCTACTAATAGCACCCCATAAATTATTTTGAACCCCCAAATTTTTAGTTTTTTTATTATAATAATAACCTCAAATAAAATTACTACAAAGGACATCATTAATTTTGGGACACCCCATCTCACAATTAAACCTACACACCTCCTACATCATGAACTAGAGTTTATGAGAGCACCCACCTCCATCACCACCCATCTATCTTTCGCAAATCCCATCTTCAAAACCTAGCCATCCTCAAAACTTTGAAAACCCTTTTGCGGCAATATTCCGGCGGTAACGATGGCAACAATTTGATTACCTACACTTCTCCGGCAATGACAATGAGTGGAAGTTTTTTTGACAACCATAACTCCATAAGACGAGAGGAGTACAACAATAAAAGCTTAGAGGAGGTTCATTGCTTTGATGTTGTTCTTAGCTTAGAGAAAATTGGCCTTGTAAGAGTAAGTTTTTTTTTTAAAAAAAAATGGCAAAAATAATAAAATATGTTCGTTATTTTTTCGGGACTGAACTCCTAAACATATGACCGAAATTCGGGAACACATGCCCGAACATTGTTTATTTGTTTGAGAGCAGGTAACCGAACATTTATTATTTGTTCAGAAATAGGTAACAGAACATTATTCATAGGTACAAACCTATTTTGCTGATCACATTTTGAAATTTAGCTCTTGTTTGGCATGAACTAAGAAAGATAAAAAGTCAAAAAGTCACTAAAAAATAAAATATATATATACTATTCACAATGTTTGGGCGGGAATCTGGGGCTGAATACTCAGAGTGCAAAAAGACGATTTTGCCATTGCTTTTGTCCCTTCCTTTGAGAATACAATTATTAAAGAGATACTAAGGTTTATAGAGGGTCTAACATCAACATCTCCTCTCCTTCTCCAAACACACGCATAAACACTCCTCCGTCAAGCCGCTGACATCATTGAATTCAACATAATAATTAAAAAAACAAAATTGCACAAGTCATGGGTGAAAAAAAAAAAAAAAAAAAAAAAACCAATGCAACTCAGTGCATTGTCTCGAGTTTGACAACTCCACTGACGTGCACGGAAAGCATGTCTCCACTCAGAAGGGTAGAAAGGTAATTTTAGTATTTCATACAATATTTTAATACACATTTTTTTCGTAAAAAGTCAAAAACTTATTCCAAACAACCATATTTTTTTTCCTCTACTCTTTAAGCCAAAAAAGTCAATAAGTGCACTTATATAGTTCATCCAAAACAATCCTGTAATTTGTATTGTTAGTTATTTCAGTTTTGAAGAAGCAATGAGAGAGAGAGAGAGAGAGAGAGAGAGAGAGAGCATACCAACTGTGATAATGGTTAAACCGGCAGAGATAGAATTCTTCTTCTTCTTCGTGGATTTTGAAAAGGATGAGACTCTTCTTCTTTTTAGTAGGTTTTATAAGGGTTTTTTGGAAGGGACATTTGCCTGTTTGGTGACCATTTCATTTCCAGTTTTTAATTTATATTTACAAAAATTTTAAAAACTGTCATAAAAACTTGTTTGATAATTTTTTTGGTTTATAAATGGTTGTCTCAGTTTATAAATGTGGTGGAAAATATGTAAACTCAAAAAATGAATTTACGTGATTTTAAGCAGAAATTTAAAAATTTTACTAACAAATTTTTTTTTTCAATTAATTTTTTTTTTCCAATTATTTTTTTTCAATTATAATGTGTATGATCCCATTGTCATAAATAATAAAAAATAAATACAAATATTTTAGGACTGAACAAACATATATTTTTAGTTTATGTTTTTAAAATTTTTCAAATATTTTGTTCAAACCAAACACATTTGTAGTTTATGTTTTTCTAAAAATAAACAAAAATCAGTTTATAAAAATTTTGTAAACATAAACCAAAAATGTAAACGTTACCAAACGCTACCTAATGCTTCAAAATTTATAAGTGGCGGTTCAAAGAAATGGGGGGTCCAAAATAATTCATGCGGTGCTAATAGCACCACTCTTAAATTACTTGGTAAAAACCCATTTGTTTACTGGATAATGCTGATAGGGAAGGTCAGGAGTGGGCATAGACAAGTTGTCGTATTGCTTGAAATCTGTTGGAACAATCTTCTGTGTAAAATAAATAACTTGAAACAAATCAAATAAATAAAAAAAAATTACTTAATTTTTTTTTTCCCGAAATATAAAGTACATAAAAAATCAAGTCAATTGTGTGACATTCTGTCTTTAAGATAGATTCACCCTGCTATCGTACTAATGGATAAAAGGCGTTTGTCTGTCAAGATACAATGATCTTCACAAATTGTAATAGCACTCCAAACAATTTGTACGGCAAACCAAAACTGTGTTTTATACTCTCTAAGTTTTCTCTAAAATTAATATGAAGAATTATGCAAAGAAAGAACAAAATGTGGATAGCAAGCAAATGAATTTTTCAAACTATTTTCGGATCCAAAACACTACTGAAATGGCCGGCATTTATAGGCATATAGATCTGTCCGAACAGGTGTTGTCTTGAACCGAACAGGTATGAAACTGTTTTGAACAAATACAGTTCAAAATTCCAACAAATTTGAAACAGTTTTAGATTTGAATCTGTCTGGAAAAACTATCCAGAACTGCTAAGCAATAAAACCTGTTAAAAACCAGTTTATATGTAGGGAATTTTGGACTGGAAGTGGTACAATTATGGACATAAAATTTGAATTCAAATTTGGTACAAAAATTTGAATTAATTTCCCGCAATAATTTTTAGAAAAAATTCAAACAGATTTTCTCCAAAAAATTAATGTTAGAACCGACTCGTCCCACAATCCACACCCGCGGCCGCGCGCATGCGTGTGGTGGTTTGATCAGCCGAGGTTTCATTTGTCCATAACTACTCCCTTCTACAAACTTGGGCTGTCCCTTGGGGCCTAACCCAAATTTTACCACCTAGAACTTATATACACATAAAAGTTCTCTTAGGTTTCCAATGTGGGACAAGCATTACAAGGAAACCCACATTTTACTTCTTTAAATGTCCATTCCACGAACCCGAAAATGACGTCAAGTTCTCATTCACTCATAAATGGTTTTGACGAACCATCTGCACCGTGTGACTTCATAGCAACCCCGGTCTTTCCCTATTTGGTTGTTGTATCTAGACTTAGGTTCCGTGGATCTTATGGTTATATATATGTTGTTGTCATCCTTTATTTCCTTGTCATTTGAGTTATGGGTTGTATTGGGCAGGTTTATTACAGTTTGGGAGTGTTTGGGAGCAAAGTGTTGCTGCCCAGAATTTTGGTCCTTCGCTCGAGCGAGAAGTTTGTCGCTCGAGCAAGCTCTTGTTTTGGGCCGTCGCTCGAGCCATGGTTTATTCGCTTGAGCGAGCGACTGCGTCTGGGTATAGAACCTGAGAGCTGTGTTTCTTGGCTCGATCGAGATTTCCTTCGCTCGAGCGAGCAAGGTGTATGTCTTCGAGTTATTCGCTCGAGCGAGAATTCTGTCGCTCGAGCGTGCTTCTGGGTTGCAGACTTGAAGCTTCGAGTTTTTGGCTCGAGCGAGACTTTCTTCGCTCGAGTGAGGATTTCTTATGTCTTGTCGCTCGAGCGACTAACCCTTCGCTCGAGCGAGCTTGTTTTATTTAAATACGCAGCAGCGGTTTTAAACATCTTTTTTCATCCTCTTTTGTTTTAAAAACCCTAGGTCTGTGTTCTCTCTCCCTCCACTCACCTTCTCTCTTAGGTTTCATCTATTTTTAGGGTGTTTTCACCCTAGGTTCTTTGTTAAAAAGATAGAGGGTCGCGAGGGCTTTGTTTTAATCTGAAAGTTTGGCGGTTTGGAGCACTTTGGGTTTTGGGTCATCATCTCCATTTGAGTTCTTCACTTCGAGGTAGGGATACCCTACTCCATACTATAGCTTTTGTCCTAAGTTTTCGTCATTTTGATATGTTGGTGTTGTTCGGTAATTTTGGGGAAAGCTAAGGTTTGATTTATAATTTAAAAGGCCCTAATTGTTGAAATAAATTAATTCGTATAATTAATTTTGGGAAAATGGGGAATTTAGTTTAATTCATGAAATTGGGAAATTATGAGATTAAATGGTGTAGTTGGATAATTTAATTACTCACCTATGAAAATGTTGAGTTTATATTTGTTGATACATTTATTTCCTGTTTAGAAATAACTGTTTTGGGCTATCGGTGGAGGATAGTCGTGATTGTTGTAGACATTGCATGCTGATTAGGGAAAACTGAAACTAATCACATTGAATGAGTCATTGAATATGACGGTTGAATTAATACAGCAAATACATGTATTGATTGAATATTGTGTATGACAAGTGTTTAATACATTGTATATGCATATTGTTTGGGAGGAGAGAGGGGATGTACTCCATGGTTTGAGGGAAGATAGGGCATAGACTCTCAAACCTGTTTAGGAGGAGAAAGGGGATGGACTCCATTAGTACAGCAAATATGTGTACTTATTGATTTATGGAAGTGTTTTAGTATGAGCCTTAGTCTCATTTGAATTGTTGATATTGAAAGTAATGTTTAATGTGAGATGTGGTCTCATTTTATAGTTTGGCCAGGTTCTGAGCCATGTCTGTATAAATGGAAAATTGAATAATAACGGAAAGTGAAACATGTCATGGACATTATTGTCATGAAACCGTATAATGATATAATGGATTTATAAGTGTGAACCATCTATTGAATGCTATTGCTTTAGTCAATTCTTATATTTGGTTTAGTATATTTCTGCTGGGTTGTGGCTCACCCTATACGGGAACATCATTTTCAGGTCCAGGTGATATGCTACCTCGAAGGACTTAGCTTGGAAGGATTTGGATTTGTAGACTTGTTTTAGTTAGTTGTTATTTGATATTACATGTAAACTCAAGCCAAGGGCTTAATTTGTAGTTGAGTTAGTACTCACATTTTGTGTCCAAGTGTTGGCTTGAAAAGCTGTAAGCCCGTAGGGCATTTACTTTTGATGTTACATGTGATGTTTTTCAATAAGAATACTTTGATGAATGGAATAATGTTTTGTTTTCTTATATCAATGCATGTCAATATTGTGTATATTGTGGGTTTATTTTGAGGGCATTACAACTTGGTATCAGAGCGTACCGGGTTTGAATACTTTGGGTACGAGGGAAGTGATTAGTATCACAATGGGCTCATCTCGTTTGATAGAGACTTAGCTGTACTGTTATATGCTTATATGATAACATGTTTTTGTGACTATGTGGGTATGGAATGTAGTTTCTAGGATGTTGATTGGACCCTTGAGTTCCTAGTAGTCATGTTGGAAAGGCACTTGATCAATGCTGCTTCCAACCGGAACTCTAGTAATGCCTCGGGACTGTTGTTATCCAGGAATGAAATTCGTAGGTGCTTATGTGATTATGTGCTTACGTGGAATGAATTATTATTGTCCAATGCATTTGGACGTGAGTGTTATAGCTTCGGCACATTTATTAATGTGCTAACGTCTTTGTTACCTTTATTAGGATGTCAGGATGAGGACGAGGACGTGGTAGGCGTTGTAGGCAGGGTAGGCAGGAAATGCCTATGCCGGAGGAGATTCCGGAGCAGCAGGAAGGAGTTGGTCAGGCCAATGTGGCCGAGCCAGTAGGCCAGTAGGCTATGGGCGCCTTGGCCCGAGAGATAGCAGGGGCATTCAGGAAGTCTGTGGGCATTCTCAGGGCTGAGAATCAAGCCCAGGTTCATGTTGCAGATATAGGACCATCATTTCTGAAGAGGGAGTTCTTCCTATCCAACCCGAATGAATTTGTAGGTGATCCAAAAGAGCCACTTAAGGCAGATGAATGGCTCGAACAGACAACGAAAATGTTTGGGATGCTTGGCATCGAAGATGGGGTGTTGAAAGTGACTTTGGCATCTTTCCAGCTAAAGGGGGATGCGGGTCAGTGGTGGAAGTTCACGAAGAATCGTATCGGAGGGACTTGGGAGGCCTTTCTAAATGCTTTCCAGGAGAAGTTCCTGTCTCCAGCTGTTAAGGAGAGATTGAGAGATCAGTTCTGCCAGCTTAAGCAGTTGAGTTCTTCAGTGGCCGAGTTTGAGGCCGCATTTACTAGCCTATCCAGGTTTGCACCTGAACTAGTGGCGTCTGAGGAACACCGTTGTATAGAGTTCGAGAAGAAGTTGAGGCGCAGCCTCAAGCTAAGAGTTGGAGGGACTATGATTCGAGATTATGGGCGTCTGTTTGATGCTGCAGCCCATATGGAGATCATGATACAGGAGGAAGAGGAGGGGTAGAAAGGCTCCAACAGGAGTCAGGATGGCCAGAGTGATGGCAGGAGATAGAGAGGTTTTAACCCTCAGCAGTCTCAGGGTAGCTTTACTAGATCGACTTTTCCAGTGCCGAGTACAGGTTCTAGGAAAGGCAGCCAGGGAGACATTACTTGTTTCAAATGTGGTCAGCTGGGCCACAAGTCTCCTGTTTGCCCGCAGAAGGGAGGAGGACAGAGAGCAGTATCATCTTTGGCTCGACCTCAGAGCCAGAGCCAGGGTAGAGGCCAGCCGCTCTCTTGTTATCAATGCGGTCAGGCAGGGCACCTGAAGAGGTTTTGCCCGCAGTTGAGTGGCACATCTAGTGCATCGGGTTTGAGGCAGACTTAGAGTCATCAGCCAGCTCAGTCAGTTCAGGCCTCGAGGGCCAATCAGGGGGCTTCATCGTCCCAGTCTGTGCAGCAGTCTTATGCTCCTAGGGGTGAGCAGGTAGATCTGGGGCCTACAGGGCGCGTGTATGCTGTTACCGCACAGGACCTAGTACCGGCTCCATCAGTAGTGAGAGGTACCTTTCTGTTTTGCAACTCAGTTGCTAGTGTGTTGATTGATACGGGTGCGTCCCATTCTTTTGTATCTGCTGCATTTGCATTGGTTTTGGAATTGGAGTTGGCACAATTAGCATCTCCTATATGTGTAGTATCGCCTGTTGGGGGTGAGTTGATTTTGAAACAAGGTGTTAGAGGTTGTGATATAGAAGTCACCGATCGACGGCTTCCGTTTCCTTTTGTAGGGATGCCCATGTCGGGATTTGATGTTATTTTGGATATGGACTGGCTATCGTCATACCGGGCCGTCATTGATTGCTACCGCCAGAGGGTCACGGTTTCTACCTTGAGCGGGGAGTGTTTCCATTTCTTGGGGGACCGGGTTGGTAGTGTTTTGCCACCGGTGTATGATCCGCAAGGGCGGAGTGAGCTTAGTGGTCTACTTACTAGCTTTTTGAGTAGTGAGTGCGGTGAGACCCAGACCGTATTGCCGAGAGTGGCTTGTGAGTACTCGGACGTGTTTCCCGAGGATCTCGTTAGTTTGCCACCTCATCGAGAGATTGAGTTCTCTATTGATCTAGTGCCTGGCACGGCGCCGATTTCTATGGCACCTTATCGTTTTACCCCAGCTGAGTTAGTTGAGTTGAAGGTTCAGCTCCAAGAGTTGTTGGATAAGGGCTTTATTCGCCCAAGTGTTTCACCGTGGGGAGCACCGGCCCTCTTTGCTAAAAAGAAAGATGGTGCCTTGAGACTTTGTATAGACTATCGGAAGTTGAATCGGGCTACGGTTAAGAATAAGTACCCAATGCCCCGTATAGATGATCTGTTCGACCAGTTGAAGGGTTCCCGTTGTTTCTCTAAGATAGGCTTGAGATCGGGTTACCATCAGTTGAGAGTCAGGGATGAGGATATTCCGAAGACGGCATTCCGTACGCGGTATGGCCACTATGAGCTTCTGGTGATGCCATTTGAGCTCACCAATGCACCGGCAGTCTTTATGGATTTGATGAACCGGATATTCCGGGAATTCTTGGATCGTTTTGTGGTCGTCTTTGTGGACGACATTCTTATCTATTCACCTTCTGAGGAAGAGCACGAGGAGCACTTGAGAGTGGTGCTTGAGTTACTTAGAGCCCATAAGTTTTATGCCAAGTTTGGGAAGTGTGAGTTCTGGCTAGGAGAAGTCAAGTTCTTAGGCCATGTGGTTTCTGGGGAAGAAGTGTCTGTTGATACATCCAAGATTGAGGCAGTGCAAGATTGGGCACAGCCTAAGAGTGTGTTTGAGATCCGTAGTTTTCTGGGATTAGCTGGGTACTACCGACGGTTTGTGAAGGATTTTTCCAAGTTAGCTTCGCCGTTGACTAGATTGACTTGGAAGGGAGTCAAATTTGTATGGAGTGATACTTGTGAAAAGTCATTCCAAGAGTTGAAGGTTAGATTGACCACCGCCCCGGTTTTGATTATTCCGGAGAGAGGGTTAGGTTATGCAGTCTATTGTGACGCCTCACGAGAGGGTTTTGGGTTGTGTGTTGATGCAAGAGGGGAAAGTGGTAGCCTATGGCTCACGTCAGTTGAGAATACACGAGAAGAATTACCCTACGCATGACCTAGAGTTAGCAGCAGTGATCTTTGCCTTGAAGATTTGGAGGCACTACCTTTATGGTGAGAAGTTTGAGGTATTCTCGGACCATAAGAGTCTGAAATATCTGTTTACACAGAAAGACTTGAATTTGAGGCAGAGGAGGTGGATGGAGTTCATAGAGGATTATGACTTCAAGTTGCATTATCATCCGGGGAAGGCCAATGTTGTGGCCGACGCCCTTAGCAAAAAATCCATTAGTGATGTAGCTTGTATAGCCATCTGGGAGTGGGAGATGTTGGGTGTTCTTGGTGAGTTTGATTTGCTTCTGGGCGAATCTGTTGAGGCTGCGGCCTTGTTTTCTGTTGTTGTGCAGCCAACACTTGTGACACAAGTGTTAGAGGCACAGAGGGATGACCTTGAGGTAGAGTCCTTCCGAGAGAAGATCTCCAATGGGAAGGTTGAGAAGGGTTTGACGGCATATCCCGACCTGAGTGTGAGGTACCGAGACCGCTTGTTTTACCGGAGTCTTGCCGAGAGGAAGTACTCCGAGAGTTTCATCATTCATGCCTAGCGGTGCATCTGGGAGGCACTAACATGTATCGGGATTTGGGTCGCCAGTTTTAGTGGCGGGGTATGAAGAGAGATGTGGTAGTTTTCGTGTCTAAGTGCCTTACTTGTCAGCGAGTGAAGGCCGAACATCAGAGGCCAGCGGGTTTGTTACAGCCCTTGCCTATTGCCGAGTGGAAGTGGGAGCATGTCACTATGGACTTCGTTGTAGGTCTTCCGAGGACTCAGCGGGGTAGTGATGCTATTTGGGTGGTTGTAGACCGGTTGACTAAGTCGACACACTTCATTCCTATGCGCATGAAAGATTCGTTAGATCATCTTGCCGACTTGTATATTCGGGACATAGTGAGGTTGCACGAGGTCCCAGTGACGATCGTCTCGGATAAAGATCCTCATTTTACTGCCAGATTGTGGCAGAGTTTGTAGAGTGCCTTGGGCACTAAGTTAACCTTTATCACGGCTTATCATCCTCAGACTGACGGGCAGTCCGAGCATACTATTCAGATCCTTGAGGATATGCTTCGGGGTTGTGTTCTTGACTTTAGTGGGTCGTGGGAGAGACACTTGCCCTTAGTGGAGTTTGCCTACAATAATAGTTTCCAGTCTAGTATCGGTATGGCACCGTTTGAGGCCTTGTATGGCCGACCGTGTAAGTCTCTAGTTTGTTGGGCCGAGGTGGGTGATGCACCTTTATTGGGTCCGAAGTTGGTGAGGGAAACGACGGAGAAGGTTGAGCTTATCCGTAGGAGGCTTGTTACAGCCCAGAGTCGTCAGAAATCGTATGCCGACCGTAGGAGGACACCTTTGGTATTTGAGGTGGGTGATCATGTCTTTCTAAAGATATCACCTAGGCGGGGGATTGATGAGATTTGTGAAGAGTGGGAAGTTGTCCCCTCGATTTATTGACCCTTTTGAGATCCTTGAGAGGATTGGTGAGGCTGCCTATCGTTTAGCTTTGCCACCGCAGTTATCCGGAGTTCATGACGTGTTTCATGTGAGTATGCTTCGGAAGTATGAGTCGGATCCATCGCATGTATTGGATTGGACCGACTTAGAGGTAGATGAGGATGCCTCGTATGAGGATAGGCCAGTGCGGGTCTTGGATAGGTGGGATCAAGTCTTGCGAGGCAAGACCATTCCGTTGGTAAAAGTTTTTTGGAAGCATCACGGAGTGGAGGAAGCCACTTGGGAACGTGAGTTGGAAGTCCGCGAGAAATATTCGGACATGTTTGTTGATGTGTAATCATGTATTGAGACTTTATAATATTATCGAACTTTAAGAACATTATGTGTGTCTTAAGTTGTAAAACATTGAAAATGTTTTGGTTTAATGGAAGTATTTTGAAACTTGCCTCATAATGGAAGTTTATTGTAACATTGCATATGTTGAATGTGTTGTAGAATTGGAGTTATATCATGAAATTGAATATGATATGGAAATGGGAATCACGTATATTGAAAACTATTGAATTTGAAAGGAAATTGCATATTGATAATGCAGGTTGAAATATATATTGTGAAATGCCTCTTGATAAGAGATGAAATGACCGGTATTGGGTCAAGTTGTTTAATATTGAAATGTAATATTGTTGAAAGTTGAGAAAACTTGTGCTTAATTTCAGGGACGAAATTCTTTAAGGGGGGAAGGTTATAGCGACCCCAATCTTTCCCCATTTGGTTGTTGTATCCGGACTTAGGTTCCGTGGATCTTGTGGTTATATATATGTTGTTGTCGTCCTTTATTTCCTTGTCATTTGAGTTATGGGTTCTATTGGGCAGGTTTATTATAGTTTGGGAGTGTTTGGGAGCAAAGTGTTGCTGCCCAGAATTTTGGTCCTTCGCTCAAGCGAGAAGTTTGTCGCTTTCTCGCTCGAGCGAGCTCTTGTTTTTGGGCCTTCGCTCGAGCCATGGTTTATTCGCTCGAGCGAGCGACTGCGTCTGGGTATAGAACCTGAGAGCTGTGTTTCTTGGCTTGATCGAGATTTCCTTCGCTCGAGCGAACGAGGTGTATGTCTTCGAGTTATTCGCTCGAGCGAGAATTCTGTCGCTCGAGCGTGCTTCTGGATTGCAGACCTGAAGCTTCGAGTTTTTGGCTCGAGCGAGACTTTCTTCGCTCGAGCAAGGATTTCTTGTGTCTTGTCGCTCCAGCGACTAATCCTTCGCTCGAGCGAGCCTGTTTTATTTAAATACGCAGCAGCGGTTTTAAACATCTTTTTTCATCCTCTTTTGTTTTAAAAACCCTAGGTCCGTGTTCTCTCTCCCTCCACTCACCTTCTCTCTTAGGTTTCATCTATTTTTAGGGTGTTTCTACCCTAGGTTCTTTGTTAAAAAGATAGAGGGTCGCGAGGGCTTTGTTTTAATCTGAAAGTTTGGCGGTTTGGAGCACTTTGGGTTTTGGGTCATCATCTCCATCTGAGTTCTTCACTTCGAGGTAGGGATACCCTACTCCATACTATAGCTTTTGTCCTAAGTTTTCGTCATTTTGATATGTTGGTGTTGTTCGGTAATTTTGGGGAAAGCTAAGGTTTGATTTATAATTTAAAAGGCCCTAATTGTTGAAATAAATTAATTCGTATAATTAATTTTGGGAAAATGGGGAATTTAGTTTAATTCATGAAATTGGGAAATTATGAGATTAAATGGTGTAGTTGGATAATTTAATTACTCACCTATGAAAATGTTGAGTTTATATTTGTTGATACATTTATTTCCTGTTTAGAAATAACTGTTTTGGGCTATCGGTGGTGGAAAGTCGTGATTGTTGTAGACATTGCATGTTGATTAGGGAAAACTAAAACTAATCACATTGAATGAGTCATTGAATATGACGGTTGAATTAATACAGCAAATACGTGTATTGATTGAATATTGTGTATGACAAGTGTTTAATACATTGTATATGCATATTGTTTGGGAGGAGATAGGAGATGTACTCCCTGGTTTGAGGGAAGATAAGGGATGGACTCTCAAACCTATTTAGGAGGAGAAAGGGGATGGACGCCATTAGTACAGCAAATATGTGTACTTATTGATTTATGGAAGTGTTTTAGTATGAGCCTTAGTCTCATTTGAATTGTTGATATTGAAAGTAATGTTTAATGTGAGATGTGGTCTCATTTTATAGTTTGGCTAGGTTCTGAGCCGTGTATGTATAAATGGAAAGTTGAATAATAACGGAAAGTGAAACATGTCATGGACATTATTGTCATGAAACCGTATAATGATATAATGGATTTATAAGAATGATATAATGGATTTATAAGTGTGAACCATCTATTGAATGCTATTCCTTTAGTCAATTCTTATATTTGGTTTAGTATATTTTTGCTGGGTTGTGGCTCACCCTATACGGGAACATCATTTTCAGGTCCAGGTGATATGCTACCTCTAAGGACTTAGCTTGGAAGGATTTGGATTTGAAGACTTGTTTTAGTTAGTTGTTATTTGATATTACATGTAAACTCAAGCCAAGGGCTTAATTTGTAGTTGAGTTAGTACTCACATTTTGTGTCCAAGTGTTGGGTTAGAAAGCTGTAGGCCCGTAGGGCATTTAGTTTTGATGTTACATGTGATGTTTTTCAATAAGAATACTTTGATGAATGGAATAATGTTTTGTTTTCTTATATCAATGCATGTCAATATTGTGTATATTGTGGGTTTATTTTGAGGGCGTTACAGACTTTCCATGCAGCAAGGAGCACGTCACCTCTTTGGACCTTCCCCAAAAGACATTTGGGATCCACTCAAATTTGGGCTCAAAGTTGGCCCAAAAGAAGCCTATAAAAACCATTATTTCCAACAATCCCTCACATGAATAGAATTTGAAAAAAAGAAAATGAAACAACATGATCTAATACAAAGAGTACATAAATTGAAAATATTCTGCAAAGGACAGGTAGCTTTTGGCTTTGAACCTTCCCTTGTGAAACACTATCGGATTTACTAGCTAACCAGTGAACATGATGTCTTGAACTGTTCAGTGGTTTGCATAAACCAAGACAATAGAACTCACACAGTATACCACCAGACACAGTTTAGTTGTCACTATTGTGTTCATCTTGGCCCTGAACAACCTGGTGTTTCATGAGTGCTCTAGAGAATTGTAGCCCTTCACAAATCTCATAGAACCGCCCTAGTTCACAATCATATAGGTTATTCTTATGAAGAGTATCCTGCCATACTTCATTAGGTATACCTAGATATAAGAATCATTAAAAGTATTACTTAACCTAAAATGCTGCAGATATCACTATTTCATCATAGAAATGGGTAGGAGTTTGACTTCGCAGTGATCTTTATAAGTCATACACAACGCGGTTGTTCCTTTGAACCTAGATCTTGGGATCTCCGGTCAATTAGGTTGAGTTGCTGTTGTGGTAACTCTTATTTAATAAGCTTAAGTTCCATTTCCCTCGACGAATTCTCAACTAACTCTCTTACTAACCCTTTGATTAGTGGATCCGCTATGTTGTCTTTAAACTTCACATATTGAAAGGAAATAATTCCATTAGAGAGTAGTTGTCTCACGGTGTTATGTCGACGACGAATGTGCCGTGACTTACCGTTATACATATGACTTTGTACTTTACCAATTGCTGATTCACTATCACAATGTATGCATATAGAAGGCACTAGTTTTAGCCACATTGGAATACCTTCAAGGAAGTGGCAAAGCCATTCTGCCTCTTCCCCAGCTTTATCTAAAGCTATGAATTCTGATTCCATAGTAAACCTAGTAATGCAAGTCTGTTTGGAAGATTTCCAAGATACAGCCGCCCCATCAAAAGTAAAGACATACCCACTGGTGGATTTTGACTCTCTAGTATCCGATATCCAGTATCCTTCAAGTATTGTTGGATATCTAGTATAATTCAATCCAATGTTACGAGTAAATCGAGGATATCTTAGAACCCTTATAATAGCTTTCCAGTGTTGTACTGCTGGATTACTCGTATATCTACTTAATTTACTTACTGCATAGGCTATATCTGGGCGAGTGCAGTTCATCAAGTACATTAAGCTTCCAATAATTTGGGCATACTCTAATTAGGAAATACTTTCTTGTACATTCTTAGAAAGAAACAAATTAACATCCACAGATGTTTTAGCAAGATGATCGTCATCTTTGTTAAATTTGTCAAGTGTTTTCTCAATGTAATGTGATTGTAACAAAGCATAACCTTCTGATAGTTTGGTAATTTTCATACCAAGAATTACATTAGCAATCCCCACGTCCTTCATGCCAAAATGTTTATTCAACATTTTCTTGGTAGTTTTAATCATGTCACTATTACTACCTATGATGAGCATATCATCCACATAAAGACATACTATAACATAACCGTTGTTTGTGTTTTTAATATAAACACATTTGTCACATTCATTAATCTTAAATTCATTTGACATCATCGCTTTGTCAAATTTCTCATGCCATTGCTTTGGTGCTTGTTTTAAACCATATAATGATTTAACCAATTTACACACTTTTGTTTCTTTTCCTAGAACAGAAAATCCTTCTGGTTGTTCCATGTAAATTTCTTCATCCAACTCACCATTTAAGAAAACGATTTTCTCATCCATTTGATGAATTTCTAGATTATATAAAGATGCAATGGCAATTAGCATTCTAATTAATATTATTCTAGTAATTGGTGAGTATGTGTCAAAATAATCAAGACCTTTTTGTCTAAAACCTTTGACCACAAGTCTTGCGTTGTATTTGTCAATTGATCCATCTGCTTTCATTTTTATTTTGAAAATCCACTTGTTCCCAAGAGGTTTATAATCTGGTGGTAAGTCCACTAATTCCCAAGTGTGATTTTGCAAGATGGATTCAAATTCACTATTGACCTCTTTTTCCATAAAGGAACTTCAGGACTGGACATAGCCTCTTTAAAAGTTAAAAGCTCATTTTCTAACAAAAATGTTATAAAATCTGAACCAAAAGATTTTGAGGTTCTAGCACGTTTACTATGCCTAGGTTCCCCTTCATCAATTTGATCTATCTCTTGCTCTTGTTCTTAATCATGACTAGTAATATCTTCATAAGATCTTTTATTATTACTAGTCTCTTGTCCAGTCTTATTTGGAAATATAGGTTCAAAGAATGATGCATTCCAAGATTCAATAATAGTATTTACATGCATTTCAGTATGTTCTGATTTATCAATCAAAAATCGATATGCACTACTATTTTTGGCATAACCAATGAAAATACAATCAACGGTTTTATGACCTATCTTAGTGTTTTTTGAACCAGGAATAGCCACTTTAGCCAAACACCCCTACACTTTTAAGTATTTGTAGGATGGTACTCTCCTATGCCACAATTCATAAGGTGTTTGATTCACTTTTTTTCGGGGTACTTTATTAAGTATATAATTAGCAGAAAGTATTGCTTACCCCCACAAGTTCTAAGGTAATCCAGAACTTATTAACGTGGCATTCATCATTTTTTTATAGTTCTATTTTTCCTTTCAACAATTCCATTTTGCTGAGATGAGTAAGGAGCAGTGGTTTGATGAATTATTCCATGTTCTTTACAAATTTCACCAAAAGGTGATTTGTATTTACCACCTCTATCACTTCTAAGCTTCTTAATTTTCTTACCAAGTTGATGTTCAATTTCATTATTATATTGAATAAAAGTTTCCAAAGCTTCACGCTTGGTTTGAATTAAATAAACATAACTATATCTAGTATAGTCATCTATGAAAGTGATAAAATATTTTTTCCCACCTCTAGTTTGAATTGATTTAAAATCACAAATGTTACTATGAATTAATTCAAGTGGCTCCGTACTTCTTTCAATTGAATGAAAAGGAGTTTGGATAATTTTTCCTCAACACAAATTTCACATTTATGATTTAAATCAATGTCAAATTTAGGTAAACATTCCATATTAATTAATCTACGAAAAGATCCATAATTAACATGTCCGAGTTTACCATGCCATAAATTTGAAAACTCAAGCAAGTAAGAAGAAGATGTATTTTTATTAATAACAGAGGGTACAACAGTCGTTACATTCATTTTGAAAAGGCCATCAGACATGTAACATTTTTCTACATGCATCCCGTTTTTGGTAAGTACAAACTTGTCACTTCCAAAAACTAGCCTAAACCCAGTTTTACTCAACAAAGATCCAGAAACAAGGTTCTTGTAAATGTCCGATACATGCAGCACATTATTGAGAGTGAGTTCCGTTCCAGATGTCATCTTCAGAATAATCTTTCCTTGTCCTTCAACTTTAGAAGTCGAGGAGTTACCCATAAAAAGTTGTTCACCATTGTCGACTATAGAATAAGATGTGAATATCTTTTTGTCGGCACAAATATGACAAGTAGCACCAGTGTCCACCCACCATTCTTTAGGATTTCTGACAAGGTTTACCTCGGAAACAACTGCAGAAAGATTTATGTCATCAACACCATTGGAAATTTTGTCCACTTCGGTCATATTGGCTTGAGCAGGCTTCTTGCTTGATCTTCCTTTGCCTTTGCGTTTGCTACTGCAATCTTTGGCCCGATGTCCCTCTTTGTCACAGATGTAACACTTGCCATTAAGTTTGTACTTTTTAGCTTCTCCTCCTTTAGAGCTTTGTAGGGAACTTTCTTCAGAAAACTTTCGTTTCTTGGCTTTCGGAGCATGTTCCACCACATTTGCCTTAGACTTCATTGGATGCTTACTAGCCCACTTCTCAGACTTGCAAATGCACAATCAATTCCTCCAAAGACATTTCTTTGAGCCAACATCTTCTATTTTGTACTTTTTCTCTAGAGAATCCCAAAGTTTATTTGTTGTTTTGATAGGACTGTTGACATTGTATAATGTGTTGTCAAGTCCGTTCAGGATGTAGTTCCAGCAAAGGAAATTAGCGTGTTTCCAGGCATCGACCGTAGCAACCACTTGCCGGTCGGTTTCATCCTCTTTCAGAGTAGGAGCATCCTCACGGAGAAAACGAGCCAGGTTCAAAGTTATAAGATAGAACAGCATTTTCTGTTGCCATCTTTTAAAATCAGTTTCTGAGAACTTCTCTGGCTTCTCACCGTGATTAACTGGCACAGTCACAATAGGAGGGGTTGGAGCAATTGCAGCTACCACACTAGTACTTGTTCGAGCATTAGTTTGACCAATTTCAGTAGCCATGAATTCTAAATTATAAAAAAAAATTATAATTAGAATTCTATACTACACAAAAAATTTAAATCAAAACTGCAGAATTAATAAAAATAAAAGAAACAAGAATTGTAACTTTTATTTCCAATTAATTTGAAAATAAAATAAAATTTTATTTAAACAAATTAATTCCACACAAAAAATTAAATTTCTATAACACTTCAAAAATTAAAATACTGAAACAGAATTTTAATTAATGAAAACTCAGAAATTATTTCTAAAAACCAAAATTAATTTCTGACAAACTTCATGAACAAATATTATGAATTGTTAATGACACATGTATATTACTACTAGTTGTCAAAGAAAATAAACAATATATTACTACTATTTGTCAAACAGTATATTACTACTATTTGTTTTTCTAACCAGAATATTATTTTATAAAACCATAGAAAATAATTTCTGTAAGAAGAAGAAAAAAGAAAAGGAAACAAATGAAAAATTGTATATAAACAAAATAATTCGAATCAGTCTTAAGATTGTTGGAACAATCTTCTGTGTAAAATAAATAACTTGAAACAAATCAAACAAATAAAAATAAATTACATACATAATTTATTTTATTGAAATGTAAAAGTACAAAATAGATCAAGTCGAGTGTGTGACACTCTGTCCTTAAGACAGATTCGCCTCGCTACGATGCTTACGGATGAAAGACGTCTATGTTCCAGGATACAATGATCTTCACAAATTGTAGTAGCACTTCAAACAATTTGTACGGCGAACCAAACCTATATTCTATACTCTCTAAGTATTCCCTAAAATTAATATGAAGAATCATGCAAAGAAATAGCAAAATGTGGACAACAAGAAAATTAATTTTCCAGACTATTTTCGGATCCAAAAGACTGCTAAAATGGATAGTATTTATAGGCATACAGATCTATCCAAATAGGTGCTGTCTTGAACTGAATAGGTATGAAATTGTTTTGAACAGATACATTTCAAAATTCCCACAAATTTGCAGCAGTTTTAGATTTGAATATGTCTGAAAAAACTATCTGAAACTGCTGGGAACTGCTGGGCAGTTTCTGGCAGTTAAAACCTGTTAAAACCAGTTTATCTGTAGGGAATTTTGGACTGGAAGTGGCACAATTACGGACAGAAAATTTGAATTCAAATTTGGTGCAAAATTTTGAATTAATTTCCAGAAATAATTTTTGGAAAAATTCAAACAGATTTTCTCCAAAAAATTAATGTTAGAACTGACCCGACCCGACCCGACCCGACCCACAACCAACACCCGTGCCCAACCGAGCGGCGGCACACGCGTGTGTGGTGGTTTAAGCCAAGGTTTCATTTGTCCATAACTCCTCCCTTCTACAGACTTTGGGTGCCCCTTGGGGCCCAACCCAATTGTTGCCACCTAGAACTTATATACACATAAAAGTTCTCTTAGGTTTCAATGTAGGACAAGCCTTGCAACGAAACCGACATTTTACTTCTTTAAATGTCCATTCCATAAACCCGAAAATGACATCAAGTTCCCATTCACTCATAAATGGTTTTGATGAACCGTCTTCATCGTGTGACTTGCCATGTGGCAAGGAACACGTCACCTCTTTGGATCCTCTCCAAAAGACGTTTGGGACCCATTCAAATTTAGGCTCAAAGTTGGCTCAAAATAAGCCTATAAAAACCATTATTTCCAACAAAATCTTGGTGTGAATCTCTTTATCTAAGGCCTTATTTGGGAACAGACTATTTTAGTAACCTTTTGGCTTTTTACGAAAATATTTTCAGAAAGTAAAGGGAGTGATGTGATAATTTATAATGACTTTTTGATATTTTAGCTAAAATGAATAGTTGACAAACGAGACCTTAATCTTCATCTCTTTATTATGTGCATTCTAATTTGTATACTTACATATTGATATTGCTGATGAAACGCCCTCAAAATAATAACATTAAACCCATCAGATAAGACACGCATCTACATATAAACTAACCTCATTCCTTTCATTCATTAGAATTCCAAGACATAAGTATTACATGTTAACCTCATAACAAAATGCCCTACGGGCTTACAGCTTTCCAAGTTAACACTTGGTTACAACAAAGAGTTCTAACTCGTTACACATTAAGCCCTTGGCTTGAAATTACATATAATACATCAAAAGTAAAACGACAAAACTATGCCCGCCACTAGCCTCCCAGCTATGTCCTTGGAGGTGGCATGCTTCCTGTACCTGAAAATGATATTCCCATATAGGGTGAGCCACAGCCCAGTAGAAATACACTAAACCAACCATGGACAATGACTAAAACATTAGCAATTGATAGTTGGTCAACACTGATACAATCACATAAATTACATATTTATGTCAACGACTTACAAGTCCCAATTACTTTTCATTTTCCCTTTTTCAACAGATAAGCATGCTAGCTCTATCATCATTTCCACAGATATGTATAAAAACTATATCTCACATTCAGATAAGCATAAAAGCTATATCCACAATCTCAACAGATATGTATATCAACAATATCCACAGATAAGCATACAAGCTGTATCCACACTTCACAACAGATATGTATATCAACAATATCCACAGATAAGCATACAAGCTGTATCCACACTTCACAAAGATAAGCATATGAGCTCTATCTTCACTTCTCTAGACAAGCATATGAGCTCTGTCTACGGAGTACATCCCCTATCTCCTCCAAATACCTATCCGGTTTAGAGGTACATCCCCTATCTTCCCCTAAACCGCGGAGTACATCCCCTATCTCCTCCTCTACACATAACGTATATAAACACATTGGTTCTATATACAATCACACAATACACACATTTAATGTATTCTATCAACCGTCAAGTTCCATGACACATTTCATTGATTAGTTTCCGTTTACCTAATCATCATGCATTGTCTACAACAATCTCGACTATCCTCCACCGATAGCCCAAAGCAGTTATTTCCAAAACAGAAAATAAATGCACAAATGGATATTCAATCAACATTTCATTTCCTCATTTCTCACCAATTAATTATCCCAATTAATTAAACAATGTAATTAGGCCATTTTCCATAATTACCATTTCAACCCTTAGGTCCCATTTTCATCAATGATTCAACAATCATTCCATTTTCCATGCCAAACATGCATCTAGGTTTATTATGAATAAAACCCCAACTTTTGTAAAATTACGCAAAAGTCCCAAACCTTTACAAGATTACCAAACCAAGCCCAACATCTCAAAATACCAAAATTTAAAGACAAAACCCATAGAGAGGAGTAGGTTATCCCTACCTCAAATTCGGAGCTCCAAGGGAGAAGAAGACAAAACTCAACGTGCTCCAAAACCCGAGATTTTCAGATTAAAATGAAGCCCTCGACGATCAACAACTTTTTTGTAAAGGCCAAAGGTGAGTAAATCACTCCTACTAGATCAAAACCTAGAGAGAGGGTAGAGTCTAGAGTGAGAGGCTCAACAATGGTGATTTAGGAAAAGTAAGAGAGAGAAGAGAAAGTGAAAAAGTGATTTGAAAAGTCACAATTTCGGGACTTTAACCCAGGTCTCCGCTCGAGCGTAAAACACCCCGCTCGAGCGTCCACTCACAGACTTCCGCTCGAGCGGCCAACCTCCCGCTCGAGCGCAGAATGCACTCGCTCAGCACTTTTGCAGAACCAGACCTCCGCTCGAGCTCCCAACCCTATGCTCGAGCTCACAACACTGCACAACAAGATACTGGATGGATGTAATCTACGCTCGAGCGCCAACACCTCCGCTCGAGCGTACAGGCCAAAAATCTGGGCAACTAGTTTTGGTTTCTAAACTCAACCAACCTGTAACAAACCCGCTCAACACATCTTATAACTCAAATACAAAGTAAGAAAGGATGTAAACAAAATAATAAACAGCTACCAACATCCACGGACACATGTCCGGATCACTATACAAGAAGGGTAAACCCGGGATCGCTATAACCTCCCCCCCTTAAAGAATTTCGCCCCCGAAATTAAGCACAAGTTTTCAAACAAGTTTTCCTTCATTTTAGACAATGTTACATTTTAACATTCAACAATTCGACCCATTACCGGTCATCCCATCCCTTTAACAAGAGACATATCACAATATGTAAACAACATATGTACTTTCAACATGCATCAACATTATGCACTATCCTTCCAATTTCAACAATATATTCAACAGATATAATGTTACATTCAACTTCCATATGAGGCAAGTTCCAAAACATACTTTCAATAAACCAAACATTTTCAATGTTTCACAACTTAAGACATATATAAAAGCTCTTAAGTTCAACAAAATGTAAAATTTAAATATAAGATTACATAACAACAAACAAGTCCGGATATTTCTCTCGGACTTCCAACTCACGTTCCCAAGTGGCTTCCTCCACTCCGTGATGTTTCCACAAGACTTTCACCAAAGGAATGGTCTTGCCACGCAGGACCTGATCCCGCCTATCCAAGACCCGAACCGGTCTCTCCTCATACGAGGCATCCTCATCTACCTCTAAATCGCTCCAATCCAGCACATGTGATGGATCTGGCTCATACTTCCGAAGCATACTCACATGAAACACGTCATGCACTCCGGACAACTGCGGCGGTAAGGCTAACCGATAAGCAACCTCACCTATCCTCTCAAGGATCTCAAAAGGACCTATAAACCGAGGGGATAACTTCCCACTCTTCCCAAACCTCATCAGGCCTCGTTTAGGTGATATCTTCAGAAAGACATGATCACCTACCTCAAACGCCAAAGGCCTCCTCCTACGGTCGGCATAACTCTTTTGTCGACTCTGGGCTGTAACAAGCCTTCTACGGATAAGCTCAACTTTCTCCGTCGTCTCCCTAACCAACTCCGGACCCAACAAAGGTGCATCACCCACCTCGGCCCAACAAATTGGAGGCCTACACGGTCGGCCATACAAGGCCTCAAACGGTGCCATACCGATGCTAGACTGAAAACTGTTGTTGTAGGCAAACTCTACCAATGGCAAGTGCCTCTCCCACGTCCCACTGAAGTCCAGGACACAACCCCGAAGCATATCCTCGAGGATCTGAATAGTACGCTCGGACTGCCCGTCAGTCTGAGGATGATAAGCCGTACTAAAGGTCAACTTAGTGCCCAAGGCACTCTGCAAACTCTGCCACAACCTAGCAGTAAAACGAGGATCTCTATCTGAGACGATCGTCACTGGGACCCCGTGCAATCGCACTACGTCCCGAACATACAGGTCGGCAAGATGATCTACCGAATCTCTCACGCGCATAGGAATAAAGTGCGCCGACTTAGTCAACCGGTCTACAACCACCCAAATAGCATCACTACCCCGCTGAGTCTTCGGAAGACCTACAACGAAGTCCATAGTGACATGCTCCCACTTCCACTCGGCAATAGGCAAAGGTTGCAACAAACCCGCTGGCCTCTGATGCTCGGCCTTCACTTGCTGGCAAGTAAGGCACTTCGATACGAAAACAGCCACATCTCTTTTCATACCCCGCCACCAAAACTGGCGACCCAAATCCTGATACATCTTAGTACCTCCCGGATGCACCGCAAGGCGCGAATGGTGAAACTCTCGGAGTACTTCCTCTCGGCAAGACTCCGGTACAAACAAACGGTCTCGGTATCTCACATTCAGGTCGGGATACACCGTCAAACCCTTCTCAACTTTCCCACTGGAGATCTTCTCTCGGAGGGATTCTACCTCAAGGTCACCTCTCTGTGCCTCTAACACTCTAATCACAAGTGTAGGCTGCGCAACAACAGAAAACAAGGCCGCAGCCTCGACAGATTCGCCCAGTAGCAAATCAAACTCGCCAAGTGCTCCCAACATCTCCCATTCCCGGATGGCTATACTAGCAACATCACTAATGGTCTTCCTACTAAGGGCATCGGCCACAACATTGGCCTTTCCCGGATGATAATGCAACTCAAAATCATAATCCTCGATGAACTCCATCCATCTCCTCTGCCTCAGATTCAAGTCTCTCTGTGTAAACAGATACTTCAAACTCTTGTGATCCGAGAATACCTCGAACCTCTCACCAAAAAGGTAGTGCCTCCAGATTTTCAAGGCAAAGATCACAGCTGCTAACTCTAGGTCGTGTGTGGGGTAATTCTTCTCGTGTATTTTCAACTGACGTGAGCCATAAGCTACCACTTTCCCCTCTTGCATCAACACACAACCCAAACCCTCTCGTGAGGCATCACAATAAACCGCATAACCCAACCCTCTCTCCGGAATAATCAACACCGGAGCGGTGGTCAATCTAACTTTCAGCTCTTGGAACGACTTTTCACAAGTCTCACTCCACACAAACTTGACTCCCTTCCGAGTCAGTCTAGTCAACGGTGACGCTAACCTGGAGAAATCTTCCACAAACCGACGGTAATACCCAGCTAATCCCAGAAAACTGCGGATCTCAAACACACTCTTAGGCTGTGCCCAATCTTGCACTGCCTCAACCTTGGATGTATCAACAGACACCCCTTCCCCGGATACCACGTGGCCTAAGAATTTGACTTCCCTCAGCCAGAACTCACACTTCCCAAACTTGGCATACAGCCTATGGGCTCTAAGTAACTCAAGCACCACTCTCAAGTGTGCCTCGTGCTCCTCCTCAGAAGACGAATAGATAAGGATATCGTCCACAAAGACAACCACAAATCGATCTAAGAACTCCCGGAAAATCCGGTTCATCAAGTCCATAAAGACTGCCGGTGCATTGGTAAGTCCGAATGGCATCACTAGAAACTCATAATGGCCATACCGCGTACGGAATGCCGTCTTAGGAATATCTTCCTCCCTGACCCTCAACTGATGGTAACCCGATCTCAAGTCTATCTTAGAGAAACAACGGGAACCCTTCAACTGGTCAAACAAATCATCTATACGGGGCATAGGGTACTTATTTTTAACCGTAGCCCGATTCAACTTCCGGTAGTCTATACACAATCTCAAGGCACCATCTTTCTTTTTAACAAAGAGGGCCGGTGCTCCCCACGGTGAAACACTAGGGCGAACAAAGCCCTTATCGAGCAACTCCTGGAGCTGAACTTTCAACTCAACCAACTCTGCTGGAGCAAAACGGTAAGGTGCCATAGAAATCGGCGCCGTACCAGGCACTAAATCAATAGAGAACTCTATCTCTCGGTGAGGTGGCAAACTAACAAGATCTTCGGGAAAGACATCCGAATACTCACAAACCACCCTTGGCAATACAACCTGGGTCTCACCACTCTCACCTCTCTCAAAGCTAGCAAGTAAACTACTAAGCTCACTTCGCCCTCGCGAATCATACCCTGGTGGCAAAACACTACCAACCCGGTCTCCCAAGAAATGGAACCACTCCCCGCCCAAGGTACACAATGTAACCCTCTGGCGGTAGCAATCAATAACAGCCCGGTATGACGATAACCAGTCCATACCCAAAATAACATCAAAACCCTTCATGGGCATGACAACAAACGGAAAAGGAAGCCTATAGTCGGCGACCTCTATATCACATCCTCTAACACCCTATTTCAGAATCAACTCACCACCCAAAGGCGATACCACACAAATAGGAGATGCTAACTGTGCTAACTCCAATTCCAAAACAGATGCAAATGCAGCAGATACAAAAGAATGAGATGCACCCGTGTCTATCAACACATTAGCAACTGAGTTGCAAAACAGAAAAGTACCTCTCACTACTGATGGAGCCGGTACTAAATCCTGCGCGGTAACAGCATACACGCGCCCCGTAGGCCCCTGGTCTACCTGCTCACCTCTCGGAGCAAAAGACTGCTGCACAGACTGGGATGACGAAACTCCCGGATTGGCCCTCGAGGCCTGCACAGACTGAGCTGGCTGAAAACCCTGCGTCTGCCTAGAACCAGACGCTCCCGAAGTGGCACTCAACTGTGGGCAAAACCTCTTCATGTGCCCAGGTTGTCCACACTGATAACAAGTCAAGAGCTGCCCCCTGCCCAAACTCTGACTCTGCGGTCTAGCTGAAGAAGAAGCAGCTTTCTGACCCCCACCCTTCTGCGGGCAAACAGATACCTTGTGACCCAGCTGGCCACACTTGTAACAAGTGAATTCCCCCTGACTGCCTCTCCCCGAGCCTACACTCGGCACTGGAAAGGTCGATCTAGAGACTGCACCCTGAGACTGCTGAGGGTTATAACCCTTCTGTCTCCTGCCCTCACCCTGACTATCCTGGCTCCTCTTGGAGCCTCTCTGACCCTCATCCTCCTCCTGCATCATAAGCTCCATATGAGCTGCAGCATCTACCAGGTGTCTATACTCTCGAATGTAAGACCCACCAATTCTCAACTTGAGGCCCCGCCTCAACTTCCGCTCAAACTCATAGCAACGGCGTTCCTCAGACGCCACCAGTTCAGGTGCGAACCTAGACAGACTGGTAAAAGTAGCCTCAAACTCGGCCACTGACAAGCCCTGCTGATTAAGCCGGCTAAACTGATCCCTCAGCTTCTCCCTAGCTGCTGCTGATAAAAACCTCTCCTGAAAAGCATTCACAAACGCCTCCCAAGTACCACCAACACGAGCTTTCTCGTACTTCCACCATTGACCCGCATCTCCCTTCAGTTGGAAGGATGCCAAGGTCACTTTCAGTGCTCCGTCCTCGATGCCAAGCATCTCAAACGTTTTCGTTGTCTGTTCGAGCCATTCATCTGCCTTAAGCGGCTCTTTAGGATCCCCGATAAACTCGTCCGGATTACACCGAAAGAACTCCCTCTTCAAGAAGGAAGGCCCTGTCTCAGCTGCCTGATTCCCAGCTCTAAGAATACCCAAAGCTCCTGCTATCTCTCTGGCCAAGGCACCCATAGCCTGCTGACCCACTGGCTCGGCCACATTGGCCTGCACAACTCCCTCCTGCACTGCCGGAATCTCACCCTGTAACGGTACTTCCTGCCTCGCAGGTCTACCATGCCTAGCACCTCTTCCTCGCCCTGACATCCTAATAAAGGCAACACAGAACGTTAGCACATTCACGAATGTGCCGAAACTAAACACTCACGTCCTAATGCATGGACAACTGTAATTCACTCCACATAAGCACATAAACACATAAGCACTTACGAATTTCATTTCCGGATAATGATAGTCCCGAGGCGTTACTAGAGTTCCGGTTAGAAACAGCATTGATCAAGTGCTTTTCCAACAAGACTCCCAGAAACTCAAGGATCCAATCAACATCCTAGAAATTAAATCCCATACCCACATAGTCACATAAACATGTTATCAATTAAGCACATAGCATATGATACTACATCTAAGTCTCTACCAAGCGAGACAAACCCATTGTGACACTAATCACTTCCCACGTACCCAAAGTATTCGAACCCGGTACGCTCTGATACCAAGTTGAAACGCCCTCAAAATAATAACATTAAACCCATCAGATAAGACACGCATCTACATATAAACTAACCTCATTCCTTTCATTCATTAGAATTCCAAGACATAAGTATTACATGTTAACCTCATAACAAAATGCCCTACGGGCTTACAGCTTTCCAAGTTAACACTTGGTTACAACAAAGAGTTCTAACTCGTTACACATTAAGCCCTTGGCTTGAAATTACATATAATACATCAAAAGTAAAACGACAAAACTATGCCCGCCACTAGCCTCCCAGCTATGTCCTTGGAGGTGGCATGCTTCCTGTACCTGAAAATGATATTCCCATATAGGGTGAGCCACAGCCCAGTAGAAATACACTAAACCAACCATGGACAATGACTAAAACATTAGCAATTGATAGTTGGTCAACACTGATACAATCACATAAATTACATATTTATGTCAACGACTTACAAGTCCCAATTACTTTTCATTTTCCCTTTTTCAACAGATAAGCATGCTAGCTCTATCATCATTTCCACAGATATGTATAAAAACTATATCTCACATTCAGATAAGCATAAAAGCTATATCCACAATCTCAACAGATATGTATATCAACAATATCCACAGATAAGCATACAAGCTGTATCCACACTTCACAACAGATATGTATATCAACAATATCCACAGATAAGCATACAAGCTGTATCCACACTTCACAAAGATAAGCATATGAGCTCTATCTTCACTTCTCTAGACAAGCATATGAGCTCTGTCTACGGAGTACATCCCCTATCTCCTCCAAATACCTATCCGGTTTAGAGGTACATCCCCTATCTTCCCCTAAACCGCGGAGTACATCCCCTATCTCCTCCTCTACACATAACGTATATAAACACATTGGTTCTATATACAATCACACAATACACACATTTAATGTATTCTATCAACCGTCAAGTTCCATGACACATTTCATTGATTAGTTTCCGTTTACCTAATCATCATGCATTGTCTACAACAATCTCGACTATCCTCCACCGATAGCCCAAAGCAGTTATTTCCAAAACAGAAAATAAATGCACAAATGGATATTCAATCAACATTTCATTTCCTCATTTCTCACCAATTAATTATCCCAATTAATTAAACAATGTAATTAGGCCATTTTCCATAATTACCATTTCAACCCTTAGGTCCCATTTTCATCAATGATTCAACAATCATTCCATTTTCCATGCCAAACATGCATCTAGGTTTATTATGAATAAAACCCCAACTTTTGTAAAATTACGCAAAAGTCCCAAACCTTTACAAGATTACCAAACCAAGCCCAACATCTCAAAATACCAAAATTTAAAGACAAAACCCATAGAGAGGAGTAGGTTATCCCTACCTCAAATTCGGAGCTCCAAGGGAGAAGAAGACAAAACTCAACGTGCTCCAAAACCCGAGATTTTCAGATTAAAATGAAGCCCTCGACGATCAACAACTTTTTTGTAAAGGCCAAAGGTGAGTAAATCACTCCTACTAGATCAAAACCTAGAGAGAGGGTAGAGTCTAGAGTGAGAGGCTCAACAATGGTGATTTAGGAAAAGTAAGAGAGAGAAGAGAAAGTGAAAAAGTGATTTGAAAAGTCACAATTTCGGGACTTTAACCCAGGTCTCCGCTCGAGCGTAAAACACCCCGCTCGAGCGTCCACTCACAGACTTCCGCTCGAGCGGCCAACCTCCCGCTCGAGCGCAGAATGCACTCGCTCAGCACTTTTGCAGAACCAGACCTCCGCTCGAGCTCCCAACCCTACGCTCGAGCTCACAACACTGCACAACAAGATACTGGATGGATGTAATCTACGCTCGAGCGCCAACACCTCCGCTCGAGCGTACAGGCCAAAAATCTGGGCAACTAGTTTTGGTTTCTAAACTCAACCAACCTGTAACAAACCCGCTCAACACATCTTATAACTCAAATACAAAGTAAGAAAGGATGTAAACAAAATAATAAACAGCTACCAACATCCACGGACACATGTCCGGATCACTATACAAGAAGGGTAAACCCGGGATCGCTATAGCTGAGATGAGTGCTTTTGTATGTCATTTTGGATGATTGATGAATTGCCATAATCTTGTTCTAAAATAATTCTTGAAGTTGTACTCATCAAGTAAGATAACAAACTAGTTAAAGGGATAATTGATGATTGGTTAAGACAAATTCTAAACTAATCCCTCAAGTATACTCATCAATTAAGATAACAAACTAGTTAAAGGGGTAATTAATGATGTTTAAGACAATAGAAAATTGAATTAAGTAAAAGATGATAAAATTAGCGAGAAAAGGGAGCAAAATTTGAGTTCCTATTCAACCTCCCCCTCTCCTCTACGACTTTCACTTGACTGCTGCCCAGGTTCCTTTGCAATGGTCATAGTGCATTGAGTAAACATCCTAATGTTCTCATTGGTTTATAGAAGGCTATTGTGCTTTACAGCTTACAGAGCATTGGCAATTAGTTTGTCGTGCTTTTGGTAGCATATGAATGACGTATAGTTGTAATTGGTTTTCAATTTATTCTAATTTCAACTGTTTTATTAAGTGTTATTATTTGAGCTAGTTTCAGTGATGTGGCTGATGTCCAACCATTCCCCAAAAAATTATCCCACATTTCAATTTTTATTTTATTTTATTCTACTCTTATATATATATATATATACATGTATTGTAATATTGTAGATTTTACTAAAGAAGGCTTGAATACCGCTGTGCATTAGAGAAAACAACAAAGCAATGTCGGCAGCAAACTAGAGGAACTATAGAGATGCCTTGTAATTTCATAACAAGAAGTCCTAGATGAAAAAGAGAACTAAAAAACTCCATATTGACAACACTATTTTGACCTCAAATTTTAGAATTTATTGTTTTCTTAAGCCATTAATATCATATGGATTCTCTTGGTTTGATTGAATCTCAAATTTTAAACGCAATTTTTTTCATTAGTAAATCTCATCTGCATTACATAATTATGTCATCGTGAGATTCTTATAACCTAGTGTAACTTTATCTTTAGCTCCACTTTTACCATGAAGAGAGATTATTGGAATTACAGGTCGTTTTGCCTTTATTGGCAGGTTACTCCTGATGTTCATTTTTAGAAGGATTTGGGATTGCATAGCTTAGATACTGTGGAGATTATAATGGCTCTAGAAGAGGAGTTCAAGCTAGAGATTCTAGATAAAGAAGCTAATAAGATTGACTCCTATTTTTTTGATCTAGAAGTGTCACATGATCATGCCCCTCACCAATAACAATTTATCATGTCATTTCATATTTTTTAATCACTCAACATAAATTCGTGAATTATATCCTTCCACCAATTTAAAATGTCAAGTAACGGTGGCCCAAGAATCACCAATAACTTGTCTTTGGGGCACTAGATACAAACTGGACTAACTAACTAACCCACTTTATCTGGAGTTGGTTGGGGTCTCTATTCATTTCTTGATCTTGTGTAAAACCTCTCTGAAAACCCTTCCTCTCTCTTCTCTCTTCTCTCTCTATTCCCATTCTTGAAAAGAAGCAAAAATGGCGAATCAAGAAAGAAATACAAAGGCCACCGATGATGCAATGTCATCGTCTTCGGACTACAATCTCTATGTCCCCATGGACATCATCTTCGACATTCTGAATCGTCTCCCTGTCAAATGTCTCCTTCGATTCAGGTGCATATGCAAAACCTTCCGCCACCTTATCTCTAACCCTACCTTCATCTCATCCCACCTCCTCCACCACCGCACCACTACCACCGCCACCATTTTCACCTTCAAACACCGCTCTACCACCTCTCGCACTCTGTTACAATCACCTTCATCGTCTAAAGACCCTAACAATCTGGTCTACCCATTTTCCAACCACACTCGCAATCTACACCTAATCGGCTCCATTAATGGCCTCCTCTGTCTCCGTCTCTCTCTGTCGAACCATCCACTCCATTGCCATCGATGCATCATCATCCTCCTCTGGAACCCCGCTACCAAACTCTTCAAATCTCTCCCCTCTCCCACCATCCAAATTCCTCCTAGGTTTTTTTCACCCCTCTCACGGGTTCGGATTCCGATTCCATTCTACTACTTCTTCCAGTGACTACAAGGTCGTCGGGATAGTTTCTTTCAATTTACAGACCTGAGTCGAGGTCGTCTACTCTTCAATTTCTGATTGTTGGAGAGAGATTCAGGTGATGGATTTGTGCTTTTATATCCTTAAATTGTCTTGTGAGGTGATTGTCAATGGATCTCCCTATTGGTTGCTCTCAACTCCTTCAAATCATTGTATTTGCTTCACATGGTTTGAGGTTCAAAATGAGGCTTTTTTCATGTTGCCGGGGCTCGATTTTTCTGGGTTCTACATCGGGACTTCTGTCCACTGTAAACTAACGGATTGGAAAGATAATGCTGCTATGGTTGTGTGTTGTCCTGGCAACCCATTTGTTGATGTATGGATGATAGAGGATCATTGCGGCGGTGAGAGCAATTGGTGTAAGAAATTTGTGATTGGACCGGTTTTGGGTGTTGACCGATTTTGGTTTTTGTTATGCATGAAGAATGGTGAGATTATAGCAGCAAATGCACGGGGAAGGATATTCTTGTACAACCCCCGAAATGGAGAGACTAAAGATATTCCAATCCATGGAGTTTTGTTCGAAGCTTTTCACTAGGTGGAGAGTTTGGTTTCTATCAAAGGATTCAGACAACAAGAACTGAACAATCAGCACTGATTTTCTACAAAGGTCAATTCATCACTCAATCAGATAAGTAACTCGAGCATTTGCTTATGCTACTTACTGCAATGCATTTGGTTTATAGAAGGCTATTGTCCTTTACAGTTTACATAGCATTATAAATTAGTTTTTTGCGCTTTCGGTAACATATGAATGACAAATATAATTGTAATTGGTTTTCAATTTATCCTAATTTTCACCCTACCATTGATTGTGGTCTTGTTTGGTCTCTTTTTAATTTGTGAACATCTGTGTTCAATTGTTATAACATTATTTGTGCTTGTTTCAGCAATGTGAGTCATGTGACTGTTGTCCAACATTCCCTCCAAAAATTATCCTGCATTATAGTTTTAAATTTATTTTATTTATTTGTTTTAATTCTTATTTTTGTATAGAAGTGTTGTAGATTTTCTAGGACAATCTTCACTGTATTTAAAAAAGATTAAATTTTGTTGTGTACTAAACAACAACAAGAATATAAAGAAATGAAGGAAATGAGAGAATTTGTTTGATTACAAAAATCAAACTAGAAATAAATAAATAAAAATAGATTTTATTTTGTTACAAAAACAAAATTAAAATCTGATTTAATAAACAGAATAATAAATTAAACAACTTACTTGATTAATTTCTTCAAATAAATATTTGATCAATTCCAGTGTTTGACACTGTGTCCTTAAGACAGATTCGTCCTCTCCTCGGTGCTTTCAGAATATGGACGTCTATCTCCCAGGATGAAATGATCTATCAACAAATAAAAGCAGCACTACAATTTATTCGTTCGTTGAACACACTAAGTGTTTATACTCTCTCTGACAAGAAAATAATGCAGCAAAATGAAGACTATGCATGCAGAATTTTATGGACGAAATTAGTGAATGAATCCAAATGAGGGGCTAGTTTATTTATAAATGGAATGGTGGCTACAGATTTTGAATTAAACAGGTATAGCAGCTGTTCAATTTGAATTAAACAGATACAAATCTGTTTAAGGCACTGTTTGGTTTGAAATTCAGATGGATTTGAATTTGAACGGATAAAACGGGAAAGGCCTTGTTTAGGTGCACAGGAAAAAACCGGACTAGTTTAATTCCCGAATTAATTTGAATTCTGGATTTTATTTTCAAAAAAATAAAATTGAATTCAAATGTTTTTGGCCCAAAAAGATAGGTATTGGGCCGAACAAGCCCAACCCAACCACACACCACGCACCCAGCCCAGCCGGACGGACAACAGCGGCGCGCGCACGCGTGTGGTGATTTTTGAGTCCAATGGATCTAGCCCATTTTGCCCATAACCTCCCTCTCTAAAACACTTAGGTACCCCTTGGGGCACACCCCAAGTACCAAACCCATGCCTTATAAACCCATTCACAACTTCCCACCAAATCAATGTGGGATAAGTCTTATTCAAACCTTTAAGGATTTTACACCAAAACTCCATTTCCATGGAGCATACTTTGGCTTCAATTTTCTATTCACTCGGTAATGGTTTTGAGCAACCAAATATACTACGTGAATCACAACGCGGCATAGAACGCGTTCCCACTTTGACCCGTGAAAATTGACGCTCAGGGCCCATCTAAAAAATAGACCAAAGTTAGGAAAAAATTCTGGTTTACCCAGAATTTTTCCAAACCATTTCCAACAATCCCCCACATGAATGGAATTTGATGACAACGGAAATGCAACAATATGCAGACTATAACGAAAGAGTATAAGTCGAAAATATCTTGCATCAGGATAGGTAGCTTTCGGCCTTGAACATTCCCTAGTGATAACCTATCGGACTTACTAGCTAACCAATGGACGCGATGCCTTGAGTTGTTCAGCCGTTTGTATAAGCCAAGACAATAGATTTCACACAAAATATCTTCCAACACATCGTGGTTCTCACTGTTGTGTTTATTTTGGCCTTGAACGCTCCTGGTTTTCATAAGTGTTTCTAGAGAATTTAGCCTCTTATATTCTCATAGAACCAGCCCCAGTTCGACACTCATATAGGTGATTCTTATTGTGAGTATCTCCTTATACTCGTCTTGATTTTATGTCTTAATCAAGATATAAGTAATCATTAAAAGCAAAGCTTATCCTTATACCCCTGCATACAACATATGTTGCAGATATCACTCTCACCATAGGAATGGGTAGGGATTTTTAATCCCTTGGTGATTTCTGGCAAGCCATACTTAACTTAGTTGTCCCTTTGAAATTAGTTCTTGGGATCTCCAGTCATATAAGTAGGGTTACCATTATGACGACTCTTATGTAATAGGCTTTAATCCCATCCCCTTTGATGAACTATACACTAGCTCTTTTGTCAACCCTTTTGTTAACGGATCCGCAATATTCTCTTTAGATTTTATATAATCTATTGAAATTATTTCATTTGACAACAACTGCCTAACGGTATTATGTCAACGACGAATATGTCGTGACTTACCGTTGTACATGTGATTCTGTGCCCCGCCTATTGTAGATTGACTATCACAATGAATGCAAATAGCTGGCACAGGTTTTGGCCACATTGGAATGTCTTCTAAGAAGTGACGAAGCCATTCTGCTTCTTCTCCTGCTTTGTCTAAAGCAATAAACTCGGATTCCATTGTGGATCGCGCAATGCATGTTTGTTTCATTAATTTCCAAGAAACAGCAACGCCTCCCAGAGTAAAGACATATCCACTTGTGGATTTTGAATCTTTAGTATCCGATATCCAATTTGCATCACAATAACCTTCAAGTACTGCTGGATATCGAGTAAAGTTCAAACCGTGATCACGAGCAAATCTTAGATATCTAAGAACCCGAATGATCGCCTTCCAATGGTCTTCTCTGGGGTTACTAGTGTACCTACTCAATTTACTGATAGCATAAGCTATATCAGGACGAGTACAATTCATTAGGTACATTAGGCTTCCAATGATTTGGGAGTATTTTAACTGAGACACCGCATCACCTTTATTTTTTGATAAATAAAGATTGACATCTACAGGTGTTCTAGCTAAATTCATATCATCCTTGATAAATTTATCAAGAATTTTCTCAATATAATGAGATTGAGATAATGCATATCCGTCAGATGTTTTAGTAATTTTCATTCCTTATATAACATCTACGACCCCCATATCTTTCATATCAAATCTTTTGTTAAGTATTGGCTTAGTTGATTTGATCATGTTTTGACTGTTTCCAATGATAAGGATGTCATCCACATAAAGACAAACTATGACATATCCTTGGTCAGTGTTTTTAACATAGACACATTTGTCACATTCGTTTATCTTAAACCCATTGGTAAGCATTGCATGATCAAATTTTTCATGCCATTGCTTAGGTGTTTGTTTTAATCCATAAAGGGATTTTACAAGTCGACAAACTTTCTTTTCTTGCCCTAGTACTACAAACCCTTCGGGTTGTGTAGACACCCCATTTTTGACCGTCCTCAAGACTTGGACGTCACCGTTTGAACACTCGGTGATTATCCATGTTTGTGTTCGTTTGGAGTTCCCGGAGGCCTCGGCTCGCGCGCCTTGTCTCAGGATCTCCGAACTTGACCGTTTAGTGTCTGGTTTTGCACCAAACACTTGCATCTTGCCTTTGAGAGGCAGGGTGGGGCTTGTAGACCATCCCCACCCATCACCGGCAGTGGCTAGATGCCACCGGCTGGTTTTTGCTGCCACCGGCAATATAGTTTGCCGGTCGGCACTATTTGTTGCCGGTCAGCACTTTTTTGTGCCGGTCGGCACTTTGTTTGGCCAAGATGGCATTTTTTGCCGGCCGATTGCTGTTCATCTGCTTTTGCAGATATTTTTGGACAGTTGTATAACTTTTGCTCCCCTCCATACACGTGTATGGAGGGATCTCCCTCTTGCAAAGCTTGTCTTGTAAGCTTTACAAGAGGCTTATAGAGAGGAACTCTCTCTAAGGGAAGAGAGGGCTTTAGACATTTTTGAGAGAGAAAAGACAGAGGAGAGCTCTGGTTTTCTAGGGTTAGGGTTAGATACATTCACCTATCTCTCTTTCTCTTCCATTTTGTTCACTAGGTGTTTTGTGCCTTACTATTGCACACAAACACCAAGTGTTTCACCTTCCTCTAGGAGCTGAGGTTCTAAAGAGTGTGTTTTGAAGTTTTGGTCTTGGATTCAAGCTCAAGGAGGCCATTGGAGCATCTTTGTTGAAGAAGGCTACAAGGGTGAGAAACTAGTCCCTTTTTCCCCCTTTTTTGCATTGATTTTTCATCTATCTTAGAGCTGTTTTTGTGATTATTGTATAACATAAAAAAGTTCTATTTTTAAGCCCTCTTTATTGTTTATTAAGAGTGTTTTGTTGTTTGAGGGTTGTTGACCACCCTTAGGCCTCAAAAGGCCTCATCTTGAGCCATTTTGTGCTAGCTCCGAGATTTTGGTGTTGAGGTCTCTTCACCACTGAAATCTTGAGGGATTTCAGTGGTGAAGATGATGCTTTGAAGTCCCAAGAAGGAGAGGGCCATCCCCTCTCCTTGTTGTCCTTGAAAAGGACACATTTTGGCCTCTTAAGGAAGCCTATGCTTGAGTGTGTGTTGAGCATGTTTGGTTTGTTTTTCATGCTTATATATCCATGATATAACATGATTTAAAGTTGGTTTTGGAACTTCATGAATGTTTAGCATAGTTGCCTTGTAATGCCATGTTTGTGCCTTGACATGTCTAGGTTGTTAGCCTTTGTTGGAGCATGTTTTAGGCTTGTATTTGTGAAGATTATATGCTTATTTTGCCATGTTTTAGATCTGTCCATAGTCGTTTGGGTTGATCTTTGCTTGCATTATATGGCTCCTTTGCATTTGGGCTTGTTGGCCTTGAGTATGTGCATGTGTAGCATGACATCTTTGCATGAATTTGATGAATTGGGGTCACCTTGTATGCCATTTCAGTCCTATTTCCATGCTTGTTTGATTGCCTTGCATGCCTCTTTAATGCTTTGAAAGCATGTGTTGCAATGCTCCATGTTTTGGTCAGGATGTATGCCTTTGAATTTGGGCCACTTAGATGCCATCTAAGGAGTCCTTTGGCCTTGTTTTAACATGCTAAAAATCTATTTTTTTAGTTGCTCAATGCATGCCATGTTTGTTGTGATAAAACATGCTTCAAAGCTTCATGATTCGCCTCAAGTATTTAGACCATGTTTGGTGCATGCTTGGCTTGATTTGTTGCTTGGTTTGGCATCATTTTATAACATGATTTTAGGGCTCATGTTGCATGCTAATTGTCCATGTTTCCTCCCTTTCAAGTGTGCTTGAGGGTTGTTTAAATTGTGCCCAAGTGTAGGCCTTCCATCATGTGTATGTGTGCATGTGTTTTGGCTTCTTGTTTTGGTCATTTTGGCCACTGTTTTAGGCCTATTTTAGAGTTGCCTAATTCATGTATAAGTCCATCTTGCCATCCATTTGCATTGCTCTATGTATGCTTGCATGATTGCATAAGTGCCTTGCCATGTCATGTTGTATTCCTAGCTTGTATGCCTAGGTTGCATTGCATTTTGCATGCATGCCTTGTTCCTTGAATTGGTGATAGGAATTGGGCCTAATTTGTTTGATTGGTTTGCATGCATTTGAAACCAAAGTTGCATGCTTGGTTCCTTGGGCCATCATGCATGGAAATGCGTGATTGGTGGCCCGAGAACCGAGGCACATGTCCCTTTGAGTCATTACAATGATAAGAGACATGTTTGGTGCATACATGCCTTGAATTGTGCTGTCATGCCTTGTTTTGCCCTCTGTTGCTGTGAGTTGCAGGTTCTGCAGGAATACTCTGCCGACCGGCAGTGTAATGTGCCGACCGGCACAATTTTCTCTGCCGACAGACCCTATTTTGTGCCGATGGCCATACTACACTGCCGGTGGAAGTTTCATCTAGCCGGTGGTGATCCCCTCTGTCCAAGGATGTAGTCCTGAGGTTTTGACAACCTCCAGAGGAGGAAAGGGAGGAAAACAGAGGCGGCTTGCGCATGGTGGCACGCTTCCCGAGGCGTTTTCCTGCTTTAATTAATTAGTTAATTTGTTAATTAATTAATTTGTAATATTTAATTAGCTTGCGTAGTTAATTAATTTGTAATATTTATTTGGTCCCTCCGAGCGAGGGCAAATCTGTAATAAGCGTGTGTGGGTGTGTGAATGTCTTCCAATCCCCACTTCTTTCTTCCTTTTTACTTACCTGCTTTGATGGTTAGTATTAGGGCACGTCTAATTTAGCATACCTTATGCTATGCATGTGTGCATCCATGCATTTGTACTACATGCATTAGGCTCGGTACATCATGCTAACTGCATTTGTACATCAAATTCTAAACTGAATATGTGATAGTTGTGCATTTCTCACATGCCATGTTTAGGATAGCCGAGCCTATCTAATTGCATCCTGTATGTGTTGCATTAGGCAATTTAACATGAACTAGGACATGCATGTTTTGCTAACTAGTTTACTGTTTTGGCACGGAGTACGATGTAAGTATTTATGCTTTAGCATCTCGCATGCGTGTGAATGTTGCCATGATAGCATGATTAACATGTGGCTAGATGCTTATGTGTTAAACTGTTTTGAATGCCTGTGGGTGAAGGCCGGATTGATTGAGTTGGAAAAACTCGTTGAAATCCGTATTTTAGCCTACTTGCGAGTAGCAAATTCCAAAGCATTTTCAAACCGAACGGATATGCAATGTTTATTTCCAAATTAGGCAATCTAGTCTATACTTGTTTGCTGCGCGCACAACATAGTAATTCTAGGCTAATAACCGGATTAAGAACACATAACGTTTTCAAAATTGGATATCACGGTTAGTAGAGGCCGGTCTTCGGACCGGGCGAAAGGGGGTGCTCATAGCTGACCTTCCCCGATCGTACCTAAGCTCCCGAGCCGAGACAACTCCGGTGATGACGGACATGTGGCCTTCGGCACCGAGTCAGGGTTTCCTAAATTTCCCCATTTTAAAATATTTAGGTGGCGACTCTGTATCTGGCAAAGCGGTCCATGTTTGGCACTTCTTTTCAAAAAAAATCTGTTTCTCAAAACGATTTGCCAGATTTGGACTCTTTGGTTCAAGATTAAGAACCGTGACACAAATCGAGTCCGAACTGTAGCACGAGGTCCCACGCGGGCGCTGTCTACAGTTTCTGGCGACTCTGCTGGGGAGTTTAGAGAGTTTGACTCGAACTCGTGATATTCTGTTTTGATTTCAGTTATGTGTTTCTTTGCATTGCATGTGCATTGGTGCGCCTAGGAACACAGTGTTTGCCATCTGCCATTCCTGAACGGTTTGCCGGAGGCTTGTCTTGTCAAGGCATGTCCATAAGGCTGACCGGCTATGGGCTCTGACAGTATGGGAACACAAACCCCGGTTTATCCGGGGCACCCTTTTGACCATTCGACCTAGTGCATATTCGGATCCATAGTGACCATTCCAAGTTAGGACAGGTTGCTTACCCGATGTTAGGTTGTTTGAAGACCGCTGTGTGCGTAGTGAAACCCTAGCTCCTGACAAAATAGGACAGGGAAACCCTACCCCAATATAGGGGTGTTTTGTTCTCTTTACTTGCTATGTGCTTTTAGAGTGTTGCTCTACAGGAACGCACATGTCAGTTTGCAAGTCAGAGTATCTAACCTAGGGACACCAGTATCAGTATCAGTTGTAGGAATCAGTTATCCGCGGGTATCGGTTCAGTTTTCGGGAACAGAAATCTGGGAACAGTGATCGGCAGTAGGGTACAGTTGTTTGGCTACACCCGTGTTTGATCAGTTTGGGCTGAAGTGCTGTCTGTTTTTCTTTCCGTTCAGAGAGTTGCAGAGTTGAAACAGAATAGCCAGTGTCCCCCTTTGCTGAGGCAAGATTTATGGCGGCACAAAGTTCAGAAGAAATTGTGGTTATGGCAGCTGCATCGGAGCAGGGGACCGCTCCGCAGAGTGAGGCCAATATCAGTATGTCATACCCGCCCAGGTCGCCCGTTGTGCACCCGGTTTGGGCTCCCCAGTTATACCAGGCTCGTGAGCCCACCACCTTCGAATTGATGGGGATGATAGGCGATCTCCAAAGGTCTGTGGCAGACCTCGCCTATGGAATGTCAGCTTCACCGCCAGCGGCACCGTACGCCGGGAATTTTGTACCACAGGAGCCCCCGCTACTGGGGCGGATTGTGATAGAGCTCAGCCAGCCAGAGGTGGCCTCCGGCTATAGCCACGATATGTCAGCACCAACCCAGACCCTCGATCAGGCTGAGGCCAGAGGAAAAGATAAGGCAAAGGTAGATGCCGACCCTATTGAACAACTGCTGTGGGTAGTCGAGGCTTTGAAGGCCAGAGGGATGAACAAGCAACAAACATCTGCAATAGTGACCAAAGCTGTGGAAGATGCTTTCCCCACTCCAACCAAGGGCAGTTCAGGCCAGACAGAAAACCGGGATGGGCCCCGTCATGCCCAGACAATTCCTGTAGTCCCCAACCCTGCATCGGGAAAGGTTCAAAAAGCCAAGGCAGCGCCAGCTGATCCTTTCGCCAGCGCATCTGGCAAGAATCCTCAAACTGCAAAGTACCTGCCCCGAGGGCGCAGGGTTTTTCATGACCTCCACATGCCTTTGTCTAGGGCATTGTTAATATTGGCAAAGAATGGGCATCTTAAGCCTTTGGAGCCCCGGCCACTCCCGAAGAATCTCCCCGCCACCCATGATGCTACTTTGTACTGCGCGTACCATCAACAGTCCGGTCACAGCACCGATGGATGTTCCCGCCTTCGTCATGAAGTGCAGGATTTGATCGATAACAAGGTTATCCTACCACTCACCTCAGGCAAGCCCGTTACCACCCAGTTGTTGGATTTCGAGGGCTCAGATACTGCGAGTATGTAAAGTGAACCGCCTGTGGGCAACATTTGATACATTTTTGGGTGAAGCGTCTGGCACGCATTTTTGAGCATCGGTGAAACCGAGTTTTGTAAATCCTGGCTTGGAAGTCGAGTCAGTCTTTTGTTTTGAGTCTGTCTCTTTGTCTTGAGTCAGTCTTTTTTGCTTAAGGGTCTGCCTTGTTGTATCGAGTCAGTCCCCGTTGTATATAATACCTGGTGATTCTGGGGTTGTTGTCCCGAACACCGTTTTGTTTTGTAATTATCTGTTTTTGTTTTGAGTCTGTTTCTGCCGAGGGGCCAGTTGCACAACAGAGCCGATTGAAACAGCTGTTGCTATCTCAAACTTCATGCTTGCTTTCAGCATAAGTGCCAGAGAATTTGAATGGGCTGACAGTACATCTCGCCTGCTCTCCTGTGTGCCAAACTCATTGCATTAACCTAAGTTTTCCAAAAACAAACTTTTTGAACAGTGCGGTGATGAAAACGAAGAGGAAGGAATTCCTCGGGTTTTGTAAAATTTTGATCACTTTGAGAAAAAGAGAGGTGTGCTAAGCCTTTTTATGAATGAAATCATGCTTGTCGGCGTGAGTACTGAGAAGGACCCTGGCCTGATCCAGATTGGTTCCGCACTATCTTCGGCGCGAGCGATTTGTCGCTTTCTTAAAAACTTTCAAAAGCAAATGTTTTACGCGGCCCTGCGAAGACCTGTGTGGAATCGCTCTTGAGATTGCGCAGCCTAGGATCGCTCTCAGCCTCAAGATTCAACCTATTTGTTTTCCGAATTTGAACCCGTTCAGAATGTTCAGAAAGTTCAACGGACAAACGCCATGAAAGGCCCGTGTGGCCAGTTTTGAGGTAGCCTTCGATCAAGAAGCACCAAGGCCGAATCAGAAGGAGTAGATCTCGCCGGAAGAAGCTCGTAGAGTAACCTTGATGGATTCTTCTGCAAATCAGCGCAACAGCCGTTCTCCTGGACACAGAGAGGCTTCAATCCCAAAAAACCATTTGGCATGGACTTGCTACACTTTTACCCTTTGAGAGGCTCGCTGGGCCGAAAACCCGGAAGGGCGGTCTAGGCAAAAGTTAGAGCAAGAGAAAAATACAAAAAAAAGAGACAAAAGATACAAAAAAAAAAGAAGAAAAGAAAAAAAAATAGAAAAGAGAAAAGAAATGAAAAAAGAAATAGAAAATGAAAAGAAGCTCGCAAGGTCGAAAACCCGCATTGGGCGCCTTGGCAAAAGTGAGAGCCAAACAAAGTGAAGGTTAAAATACCCGAGTGGACCTTAACCGGAACTACGTAAGGCTTGATTCCCATGTTTGGGATACGTAGGCAACTTCATCATGAAGTCCAGCCCCCAACGCTTTCATAAGCGTCTCAGTCCATGCAATGGTTTCGGTTTCATCCTCAAAGTCCAGTGGCCAACACCCTTCAAGGTGATTGTGTCCATATATGTGTTGTGACCGTCTTCGTCATCGCTGTGTCCGCGAGTTCGACCACCGCCAATGAAGACTGTCTGCGGATTGCTGCGGCACCATCCCAAACAAGGGGCAACTTTCCGTTGCCACGAGCCGCTGTGAGCCGCCTTCCAAACTAGGGGCAACTTTCCGTTGCCTCCCACTCCCTTCAAACCAGGGGCAATTTCCCATTGCCTCCGATCCGAGGTTGCGCATCTCGAAGGGTAAGTTTCATGCTTGTTGAGCATCAGCTGTTTGAAAAATAGTTTTCGAAAATTTTTACTGAGGTTGACTATTTTCTCGAAAACTATTTCATTTTCCAAAACCGGACCATTGTCTTGGACCCAAAAAAGGAAAATTTTCAGTGCTTGCGGCCTGACTCGCATGCTTTTCAAATCAAAAATCGAACAAGTACGTTAATCCAACTCTCGTTTTGATCAAAACCGTTTTAGTAGAAGGCAAAAACGAAAAAATGGTTAAAATGATGAACTACGGGCACAGTTGAGCCAGGCGTTCTGTCTCTCCCCCGTCATCAACGTGCTTGCCAGAAAAGCACTCTGCCTGCCGGAAGAATAGCTGTGAGCTAACGGCATCGGGCGTGAACCCGCACCTTTCCATTTATCCATCAAATCACCCCAGGGAGGGATGAAAAATGAGAGAATGAAGAATAGAGAGGTGTCAGTTGAGAGAAAAGAGAGGAAAAGGGTTTTGAGAGAAAATCCGAGCTTGAGAGCCGAGTGATGTGAGAATCACAAAACAGAAAGGGTGGGAAACAATACCCAGATTGAACTGGCTCCTCGTGGTCCGAGGTCCCCCATCTTTGGTTACGCGTCTGTGTGTCGTGTCTCTTTCATTTGACGGTCTCGTCTTTTGTTTTGAGTCTCTCCCGAGCGTGTCTCGTTGTGTTTAGGTCATGCACCTCTTTATTTGAGTCCTTTCCGCTGTGTTCAGTGGTAGGCTCGATATCCCGGCTTGAAAAACCCTCATTCAATTTCAAAAATCATCTATGCTCAGGATGCTGTGCCATTCTCTACATTCGAGCGTGTTTCGACACCAACCGGTTCCATCTTTGAGTTCCGTCTTGTCAGATTGGGTCGTTTTTTCAGAGTTTGCTGTGTGTAGAACGAACCGAATGCTGTGTTTTGGGCTGTATGCAGATCAATCCCCAACAGAGTAAGGGCTGTGTGTTCAAGAATCAGGCAGTGGGTTGCTTGGGTGTATTTTGTTGTTGGCTGTTCAAGTTATCTGATTATTACAGTGCAAGTGTTCAATTTTCAGACAACCAATCAGTTCCGTTTACATTAAGGTGTAGCATGATGAGATGCGATGCAATGCATGAAATGTGTAAATGTAAACACTTTTTCAGATAAAAAGTCTGTTTCATTTCACTATCGTTTCACATGTACAAGTTTTGGAAACAAAAACCTGCCCGCGGCAGTACAAGGTAATCTATCTACCAAACAAAAAGAAAAGTACAAAGAAAGAAAGAAAAGATAGCAAAAATCTGCATCTGTGTCCAGCGACTCCAAGGGCTGTCAGTCCGTCCTGGTCCTCTTCCTGGACGAAGGTCCAGGAGCATCATCAGCGTCGTCATCAGAGCCCGAGCTAGAACCGTCTCCGGTCTCCTCCTCCGATGACCCTGCCTCCGCCTCTGACTCATCGTCGTCGTCGTCGTCCGGGACTAGAGCTCGCGAGCTACTCCCGACGTGAGTCCGCCCTCCCCTGGTGCGGGGAAATATCCGGCCCTCCTCATCTCTCCCCCGGGCAGAGACAGAAGGTCTAGCTGGAGTACCTCCCGCCATAGGAATCTGGAAAGGAGGCTGAAAAAGTACACAAAAAGGGAAATGCATCAGTACACTGTGAGCAGTTTAACAGTGCAGAATGCAGTGTGTGAGTACAGTGTATGAATGCCGTGAGCAGTTTAACAGTGCAGAATGCAGTGTGTGAGTACAGTGTATGAATGCCGTGAGCAGTTTAACAGTGCAGAATGCAGTGTGTGAGTACAGTGTAGGAATGCCGTGGGCAGTTTAACAGTACAGAATGCAGCGTATGCAGTGTCAGATGCTGTGAGATCAGTGTATCGGGTGTTGTGCCGTGCGTTAGATTATGTAAAGCAGAGTATGAATGGTTTGAGGCCAGTGTCAGAGGGACATACCGGTATGCTGTAGACAGCCAGGAGGTCAAATGTCCGCTGGAGCATCCCCATCATCGAGGCATTCATCGCCAACGACTGACGGGTGTACTCAGAAGAAGCCTGCAAAGGTATCAGATGCATTAGTATTCTGTGGAATATCAAGTAAACTGAAATGAAATGACTGTACGAAGTGCAGTGATACATACCGGCGGAAGGTCGGGAATGTCAGTGAACTCATGCCCAGCCGGTGGAGGGGCGAAGGGGATCTGATAAGTCGCCCCACCCTGCCCCTGGAAAGTCAGTACAGCGGGCAGGGCAGGCCAGCCAGCTCCCCGTCCTCCCTGCACTCCGCCCCTACCACGAACTCTGGCCCTCCTCGCAGCCCCTACTCCAACTCCCGCTCCGGCCCCAGCCGCCGATGCCACAGGCCTGGCCCCCTCTGCTTGACGACCGCTCAAAAGTCGCATCAGGTACGTCCGCACGTACTCCTGATAGTCGTCGGTACCTCTGAAGCCGGCCTCCACCCAGCCAATGGTGTAGTCGTCCATCTGCTCGCTGGTGAGCCCCTCGGTCTCCCTCATATCCGCAGGAGTGTGAACCGGGACTATCTGCTCAGGTAATCCCAGGGTCTGGCGTAGGAAACGCTCCCCCAGGTACCAAGCCCGACAGACCGGGCCCTCAAGCAAGATCCGGAAACGCGAGGTCTCCTCCGCACCAGCGAACCGATCCCGCATCGCCGTCGGCAAGGGAGCCCACGGCCGCCATGTGATCTGAAAGTGACAGACAGTTTGTTATCTACTGTTTTGGAAATATACAGTGGAAAAGCGAAGCTTAAATGAACTGTAAGTAAAACATACCTCGGCAGGGGTAATGGTATCGAAGTATCGGCGGAAGAAGCCGAATGTCTCCGCAGGAGACGGCCAGAGGAGTCTCCGCAACTGGCACAGGAGCGAGCCTAGGAAAGTAGGCATAAACCCACAGCTGCAAGATAAATACCAGTGCATTTATCAGTTGAAGCAGAATGTAGAATAAAGCAGAAATGGCAGAGCCGTGTGTTGTGCAGTGTATTGTGTGCAGTGTACAGTGTGAGCAGTGTACAGTCAGTGTAAAGCAGAATGTATGTGTGTGCCGTGTGTACAGTATACAGCAAGTCTAAGGCAGACTACAGTGTGTGCAGTGTACAGAGTACAGAAAGTACGAGACAGAATGAAAAAGTGGAGAAGAAATGTACCTCCCAAGCCCGCCAGTAACCTCCAAGCAGCTGGCCGCTGCCACGAGAAGCCGAGCTCATATATCCGTACAGGGTGGCCAGAGCAGCGCCGCCCCAGTCGTAGTGCAAGATATCCCGGACGTCCACCAGTGCGCTGAGAAGGCAGAGAGGCACGGTGTTCGCCCGGTCGGCGAAGATAGTAGTCCCGAACAGGAACATGAGGAAGCCGCGAGCATACCTCTCCACGTCCTCCTCGGTCATCTGAGTCTCCTCCCCCAGTGCGGGCTGGACCCTGAACTGTGCCTCGAACCAAGAATATCGGACAAAGCCTGGACGAGCTAGCGGTGGGGCCTCCCCCAGTAGATGGACCTGAGCGGCGGTCCACTCATCCATATCAGTGTCGAAAGGGATCGGATCCCCCCTACCCCGATGCCTGTGAGCATCGAGAAGTCATAAGGGGTCATCGTCATGTCCCCTGCGGCAGAAAAGTGGAAAGAATCGGTGGTGTCCCACCACCTCTCCGCCAGAGCGGCAAGAAGAGGTCTGCAGGTGGACAACCTAGAGAGCCCTCGGCAGAAGGTGCCGAAGCCCGCCCGATCCACGATGCGCTGGACCGCATCAGGGAGCTCGTCATACCACTCCCGAGCACCAGTATTCCCATACCCGCGAATGGTATGGGAACCCTCCTGCAAACAGAAAATGACAATTGCAAGACAACATTCAAAATGCAGTTGTGAAAAGACAGATATGGCATGTATGCAAGTTTGTCCAGATTTTGACAAATACCGGGTGCCGGTGTGCTTACAGAAAATACGTGTGATGTGTCAGCGTGTTTGGGTGTATCAGAACAGATATAGCATTGTGTGCAAATTTAACAGATTCAGACAAATACTGGGTGCCAGTGTGTATGCAGTAGAATACAGTGAGTGCAGTGTGTTTGAGTAATTCAGGGCTAGTGCAGTGTGTGTGCATGTGTCAGTCTCAAACAGATATCAGTTGTATGTATGTTTGCAGTCAACTACAGTCTACGGCATATCAGTTTTCAGCAGTTAAAGAATACAACTAGCTATGACAGTTTTTGTATCCTACATTGCGAAAAGTAAAGCAGAAGACAAAGAATTACCTCGGAAGTGCCGAATGAAAGGTGGGAGGTAGGCTCGCGTAGTAGTAGCTCAGGGGCCGCGTACCTCTCAAAGCTCCGGAACTGACGCAGGCCGTCTGGGGGCAGAACGTGGATCGCCGGCCGGTAGGTCGCCGGGTCGAACGGGCGCTCGCTCAGTGGTAAGACCTCGACCCCGGGATCCATCTCGTGGTCCGGGGGAGTCCCGACATGTGGAATGTCGTCCGCCATGTAGAGAGTGGTGTGAAAATGGTCGGAAAAGGAAAACCGAGCCGGAATGCGAAGAGTCAACCGAAAAGTCAACTCCTGAGAGGGTCGAAAATGGCCGGGAAGGCCGGAATGTGAAGAGGCACGGAAATGAAGAGGAAAGTGAGGGGAACAAACCCCGAGAAGGCGAGAACGCCGAACGAGGCACCGAAACGAGAATGTGATCGGTGGAAAATGTCCGAAACGCGAAGAGGATCGCGAATCCGACGACGAAACGGGCGTAGAACGCGAAGAAACGGGCGAAAAATGAGAGAGAAGCACTCTAGAGAGAAAGGGCAAAGGTTTTCGGCGGTAGGAAATGAGGAAATAGGGCATGAAGCCCTATTTTATAACACTCGAGGTGGAAAGACAAAACTGCCCCGCACCAGCAACTGTTTGCCGGTCGGCAATGTTTTGTGCCGGCCGGCACTTTTTTGTGCCGATGGAATTGTTTTTGTGCCGATGGACAGCCGGTGGCCTCCCCTTTCTGCCGGTGGGGTTCCCACAGCCTTGTTTAGGCCATTTGAGTTGTTTTTGGTCTTCATAGCTCAAGAAAGTGCAAGAAAGTGCATCTCCGACGCTCAACCGACCTCCGTTTTGACCGCAGGCCGTGTCTCCAGTGCGTGGCACTCGAATTCATGCAAGGTGTATCCTTTTTGTATCCTTTTGAATTCAAAAGTTACCCCATGTGTGTTGCACAAATTCATCACACTACTTCGGTGCATTACATCGCGCTGTCACGCGCCACACATTTGCATTGTTATGCACGTGTTACATGCGTTGCAACACGCACCCCTTTGCATTGTCGTGCACATTTCTCATGCATCATTGCATTTCCATTCCATGCATTGTCACGCATTTCGGAATACTTGCGTTGTCGCGCATTTAAGCCCATTTACACTCCGTGTGGCATGCACGTCACACTTGGCATCGCACTGTTTTGTGCATCACATTTTCTTCGCGCTATTTTGCGCATCGCACTATTTTGTGCATTGCATTTGTTCGCGCTATCTTGCGCACCTCAATTGCACTTGTTAGTGCATTGCATTTGTTCGCGCTATCTTGCGCACCTTACTTGCACTTGTTAGTGCATTGTATTTTGTTCGCGCTGTTCTGCGCATCGCACTGTTTTGTGCATTGAATTGCTCGCGCTGTTTTGCGCATCGCACTGTTTTGTGCATTTCAAACCATCGCACTGTTTTGTGCATTTCAATTTCGCGCTGTCTTGCGCATCTCATTGCATTTTGCATGCATTCCATTGCACTGTTTTGTGCATTTCAAAATTGCTCGCGCTGTTCTGCGCATCGCACTGTTTTGTGCATTTCAAACCTCGCGCTGTTCTGCGCATCGCACTGTTTTGTGCATTTCAAACCTCGCGCTGTTCTGCGCACTGCACTGTTTTGTGCATTTCAATTTCGCGCTGTCTTGCGCATCTCATTGCATTTTGCATGCATTCCATCGCACTGTCCTGTGCACTCGCGTTGCCTAACGCATTGCGCTATTTTGCGCATCATGCCGTCGTGCAATACCCCCGTGGTCTGGCGAGACCTTAAACACGCACAGTCTGGCGAGACCTTAAACACGCACGGTCTAGGAGACCTTAAATCCTTTGGAGGTGCGAAACCTTCAGCGCATTGTCACGCGTCTTGTAAATACCACCACGGTCTGGCGAGACCTTAAACACGCATGGTCTGGCGAGACCTTAAACACGTACGGTCTAGGAGACCTTAAATCCTTGGAAGGTGCAAGACCTTTATTGCATTGGTGTGCACACTATTGCTTTGTACATATCTTAAGCCGCGTGTTGTCGCGCATTTCATGCAACATGCATCACTTGCATCATTTGCATTTCAAAAAAAACAAAACAAAAAAAAACATGCATTGTCATGCATACATTTTGCATTCCGGTCTAGGAGACCTTAAATCCTCTGAAGGTGCAATTCCTTTGGTGTTCGTCGTGCCCGAACGACTTTTCGGTGGTCTGGTAAAGCCACCAGTCTGTGCTTGCGATGAGTTCCTAGAAGACCAACTGGGACGGTGGAAACTAGAGTTCGAACGGCTTATGCCTAGAACGCAAAGGTTCGGGAGTTCCGAGACTAAAGTCTGGTTTAAATACCCAGAGGTTTACCCTCGGCTTGAAATCTGTATGGAAGCCCCATAGGTTGAGGCGGCATGTCTACGCCTCAATTCTGGATACTGAACCAACCTAGTATATCACCCTGTTGGTAAGATAGGGAAAGTTGCAATCATAGTCATTGCATCATAGTGCATTGTCATGCATTTGCATTGTAGTTTGCATGCATTCATTGCATCGCCTTCCGCCTATGGCTTGCGCCTTTCCAGGTTGAGCTTGGTCTGGTATGTGTCCTTACATTTCATGTTAAAACACAGTTCTGTATGTGTATCGCGCCGATTCCACGTTGATATGTTGGTTGAGGGTTGCGGCACCTTTTCTGTGTTACACATGGCTCGTACGTGTGCATGCCTTTCCTAGGCAAGATTTGGTTTGGCTTGCGTGCCATATCCATTGTATCCATATCCATTCCATTGCATATTTGTAGATATTGCATTGTAGATTGCATGCATTCATTGCATCACCTTCCGCCTATGGCTTGCGCCTTTCCAGGTTGAGCTTGGTCCGGTATGTGCCCTTACTTTTCATGTTAAAACGCAGTTCTTGTGTATCGCGCCGATTCCACGTTGGTATGTTGGTTGAGGGTTGCGGCACCTTTTCTGTGTTACACATGGCTTGTATGTATGCATGCCTTTCCTAGGCAAGATTTGGTTTGGTCTGTGTGCCATATCCATCCATTACATTGTAGTGTAATTTTTGCATCCGGCATTAGGATCGTAGTCCTTTCTCCAGCGGGTTGTTTCCCCACTTATGTCAATTCCACCCAATACTTGTTCTTGCGTCTGTCTACAATACTCATAGTTCAGTTGACCGTTCTATGGTAGACAGACTTGTTACCTCCATCAATCTATTTGACATAGGTGTGGTTTCGAACCGTTCGTGATTGGATCACGATTCAAATGCTTTGCATGTAGCTTGCATTGTTTCAATTACATTGCATCTTCATTTGCATTGTTTATACATTGTTTTGTATATATTGCATTTCGTTTTGCATCCATTTTGCATTGTCATGCATGTTGCTAACAATATTGTACCTGTTAAGTTTGTTTTCTTTGCAGGCACGATATTGTATGTACGGTTCATTTGAAGCTGGTGCAACCAGACGAGCCGCACAGGTATTGTATCTCCCGAGTAAGACGTATTGAGAATTCCATAATTCTCTTACATCCTTTCTGCATTGTAGTGTAGTTTGGTATGCTAGCTTAAAACTGTCGCATGTTTGCTTCATTACAGCTTTCTTTGCATGATCATAAGTTATGCTCGGCTCCGTGCATTGTCTTGCATTTTGCCCCTGCCTCCGGGCGCATATCTTATTCGTCTTGTATGTTTGTCTGAGTCTTCGGCCTTGTCAAAAATGGGTCGTCTCTGGGCTTTGACATTCACTCCCGTCATTGTTATGACTTTCGAGTTCTGTCAAAGAGGGGCAACTATAGACACCCCATTTTTGACCGTCCTCAAGACTTGGACGTCACCGTTTGAACACTCGGTGATTATCCATGTTTGTGTTCGTTTGGAGTTCCCGGAGGCCTCGGCTCGCGCGCCTTGTCTCAGGATCTCCGAACTTGACCGTTTAGTGTCTGGTTTTGCACCAAACACTTGCATCTTGCCTTTGAGAGGCAGGGTGGGGCTTGTAGACCATCCCCACCCATCACCGGCAGTGGCTAGATGCCACCGGCTGGTTTTTGCTGCCACCGGCAATATAGTTTGCCGGTCGGCACTATTTGTTGCCGGTCAGCACTTTTTTGTGCCGGTCGGCACTTTGTTTGGCCAAGATGGCATTTTTCGCCGGCCGATTGCTGTTCATCTGCTTTTGCAGATATTTTTGGACAGCTGTATAACTTTTGCTCCCCTCCATACACGTGTATGGAAGGATCTCCCTCTTGCAAAGCTTGTCTTGTAAGCTTTACAAGAGGCTTATAGAGAGGAACTCTCTCTAAGGGAAGAGAGGGCTTTAGAAATTTTTGAGAGAGAAAAGACAGAGGAGAGCTCTGGTTTTCTAGGGTTAGGGTTAGATACATTCACCTATCTCTCTTTCTCTTCCATTTTGTTCACTAGGTGTTTTGTGCCTTACTATTGCACACAAACACCTAGTGTTTCACCTTCCTCTAGGAGCTGAGGTTCTAAAGAGTGTGTTTTGAAGTTTTGGTCTTGGATTCAAGCTCAAGGAGGCCATTGGAGCATCTTTGTTGAAGAAGGCTACAAGGGTGAGAAACTAGTCCCTTTTTCCCCCTTTTTTGCATTGATTTTTCATCTATCTTAGAGCTGTTTTTGTGATTATTTTATAACATAAAAAAGTTCTATTTTTAAGCCCTCTTTATTGTTTATTAAGAGTGTTTTGTTGTTTGAGGGTTGTTGACCACCCTTAGGCCTCAAAAGGCCTCATCTTGAGCCATTTTGTGCTAGCTCCGACATTTTGGTGTTGAGGTCTCTTCACCACTGAAATCTTGAGGGATTTCAGTGGTGAAGATGATGCTTTGAAGTCCCAAGAAGGAGAGGGCCATCCCCTCTCCTTGTTGTCCTTGAAAAGGACACATTTTGGCCTCTTAAGGAAGCCTATGCTTGAGTGTGTGTTGAGCATGTTTGGTTTGTTTTTCATGCTTATATATCCATGATATAACATGATTTAAAGTTGGTTTTGGAACTTCATGCATGTTTAGCATAGTTGCCTTGTAATGCCATGTTTGTGCCTTGACATGTCTAGGTTGTTAGCCTTTGTTGGAGCATGTTTTAGGCTTGTATTTGTGAAGATTATATGCTTATTTTGCCATGTTTTAGATCTGTCCATAGTCGTTTGGGTTGATCTTTGCTTGCATTATATGGCTCCTTTGCATTTGGGCTTGTTGGCCTTGAGTATGTGCATGTGTAGCATGACATCTTTGCATGAATTTGATGAATTGGGGTCGCCTTGTGCCATTTCAGTCCTATTTCCATGCTTGTTTGATTGCCTTGCATGCCTCTTTAATGCTTTGAAAGCATGTGTTGCAATGCTCCATGTTTTGGTCATGATGTATGCCTTTGAATTTGGGCCACTTAGATGCCATCTAAGGAGTCCTTTGGCCTTGTTTTAACATGCTAAAAATCTATTTTTTTAGTTGCTCAATGCATGCCATGTTTGTTGTGATAAAACATGCATCAAAGCTTCATGATTCGCCTCAAGTATTTAGACCATGTTTGGTGCATGCTTGGCTTGATTTGTTGCTTGGTTTGGCATCATTTTATAACATGATTTTAGGGCTCATGTTGCATGCTAATTGTCCATGTTTCCTCCCTTTCAAGTGTGCTTGAGGGTTGTTTAAATTGTGCCCAAGTGTAGGCCTTCCATCATGTGTATGTGTGCATGTGTTTTGGCTTCTTGTTTTGGTCATTTTGGCCACTGTTTTAGGCCTATTTTAGAGTTGCCTAATTCATGTATAAGTCCATCTTGCCATCCATTTGCATTGCTCTATGTATGCTTGCATGATTGCATAAGTGCCTTGCCATGTCATGTTGTATTCCTAGCTTGTATGCCTAGGTTGCATTGCATTTTGCATGCATGCCTTGTTCCTTGAATTGGTGATAGGAATTGGGCCTAATTTGTTTGATTGGTTTGCATGCATTTGAAACCAAAGTTGCATGCTTGGTTCCTTGGGCCTTCATGCATGGAAATGCGTGATTGGTGGCCCGAGAACCGAGGCACATGTCCCTTTGAGTCATTACAATGATAAGAGACATGTTTGGTGCATACATGCCTTGAATTGTGCTGCCATGCCTTGTTTTGCCCTCTGTTGCTGTGAGTTGCAGGTTCTGCAGGAATACTCTGCCGACCGGCAGTGTAATGTGCCGACCGGCACAATTTTCTCTGCCGACAGACCCTATTTTGTGCCGATGGCCATACTACACTGCCGGTGGAAGTTTCATCTAGCCGGTGGTGATCCCCTCTGTCCAAGGATGTAGTCCTGAGGTTTTGACAACCTCCAGAGGAGGAAAGGGAGGAAAACAGAGGCGGCTTGCGCATGGTGGCACGCTTCCCGAGGCGTTTTCCTGCTTTAATTAATTAGTTAATTTGTTAATTAATTAATTTGTAATATTTAATTAGCTTGCGTAGTTAATTAATTTGTAATATTTATTTGGTCCCTCCGAGCGAGGGCAAATCTGTAATAAGCGTGTGTGGGTGTGTGAATGTCTTCCAATCCCCACTTCTTTCTTCCCTTTTACTTACCTGCTTTGATGGTTAGTATTAGGGCACGTCTAATTTAGCATACCTTATGCTATGCATGTGTGCATCCAGGCATTTGTACTACATGCATTAGGCTCGGTACATCATGCTAACTGCATTTGTACATCAAATTCTAAACTGAATATGTGATAGTTGTGCATTTCTCACATGCCATGTTTAGGATAGCCGAGCCTATCTAATTGCATCCTGTATGTGTTGCATTAGGCAATTTAACATGAACTAGGACATGCATGTTTTGCTAACTAGTTTACTGTTTTGGCACGGAGTACGATGTAAGTATTTATGCTTTAGCATCTCGCATGCGTGTGAATGTTGCCATGATAGCATGATTAACATGTGGCTAGATGCTTATGTGTTAAACTGTTTTGAATGCCTGTGGGTGAAGGCCGGATTGATTGAGTTGGAAAAACTCGTTGAAATCCGTATTTTAGCCTACTTGCGAGTAGCAAATTCCAAAGCATTTTCAAACCGAACGGATATGCAATGTTTATTTCCAAATTAGGCAATCTAGTCTATACTTGTTTGCTGCGCGCACAACATAGTAATTCTAGGCTACTAACCGGATTAAGAACACATAACGTTTTCAAAATTGGATATCACGGTTAGTAGAGGCCGGTCTTCGGACCGGGCGAAAGGGGGTGCTCATAGCTGACCTTCCCCGATCGTACCTAAGCTCCCGAGCCAAGACAACTCCGGTGATGACGGACATGTGGCCTTCGGCACCGAGTCAGGGTTTTCTAAATTTCCCCATTTTAAAATATTTAGGTGGCGACTCTGTATCTGGCAAAGCAGTCCATGTTTGGCACTTCTTTTCAAAAAAAATCTGTTTCTCAAAACGATTTGCCAGATTTGGACTCTTTGGTTCAAGATTAAGAACCGTGACACAAATCGAGTCCGAACTGTAGCACGAGGTCCCACGCGGGCGCCGTCTACAGGTTGCTCCATATAGATCTCTTCATTTAGATCACCGTTTAAGAAAGTTGTCTTAACATCCATTTGATGTATTTCTAATTTAAACAACGCTGCTATAGAAATAAGCATTCGAATGGATGTTATTCTTGTCACAGGGGAATATGTGTCAAAATAGTCGAGACCTTCTTTTTGTCTGTAACCTTTAACTACAAGTCTTACTTTATACTTGTCAATTGAACCATCTGCTTTCATTTTTCTCTTGAATATCCATTTATATCCAAGAGGTTTAAAACCTAGTGGAAGATCCACCAATTCCCAAGTATGATTTTGCATAATGGATTCAATTTCATTATTAACAGCCTCTTTCCACAAAGGTGCTTCAGGACCTGTCATTGCTGCCTTAAAGCTTTGAGGTTCATTTTCTAACAGGTATGTCAGAAAATCTGGACCAAAGGCTTTTGATGTTCTCGCTCTCTTACGTCGTCTTGGTTCATCATCAGTTAAATCCTGTTGGTCGAGACCATTACTAGTCTCTTGTGTTTGATTGTCATTAGTCTCTTGACTTTGTGTACAATCATAAGTTCTTTTCTGTGAACTTAATTCCTGTCCATTCTTGTAAGGAAAGACATGTTCAAAAAGCACAACATTCCTTGACTCTATAATAGTGTTCACATTTATATCAGGTATTTCTGATTTATAAGTCAGAAATCGATATGCACTGCTATTCTGAGCATAACCAATAAACACACAATCTGCTGCTTTTGGTCCAATCTTAGTCTTTTTAGGGACAGGAACTTCAACTTTTTCCAAACACCTCCACACTTTTAGTATTTGTAGGAAGGCAGTCGACCTTTCCACAATTCATAAGGAGTGTAGTTAGTTTTCTTGTGGGGTATTCTGTTAAGAACATAATTAGCAGACAATATTGCTTCCCCCCACAAGTTCTGTGGTAAGCCTGAACTGTAACGCCCTTAAAATAATAACATTAAGCCCATCAATCTAGACACGCATTGATATAAAAGATAACCGTCATTCTATTCATCAGAGTAATTCATTACAAAAAGTATTACATGTTAACAACAAAAGCAAATGCCCTACGGGCTTACAGTTTTCCAAGTTAACACTTGGTCACAAAAAGGAGAATACTAACTCAAATACACATTGAGCCCTTGGCTTCAATTTACATGTAATACATCCAAAAGATAACAAAATGACAAAAGTCTGTCTGCCTCTAACCTCCCAAGCTATGTCCTTGGATGTGGCATGCTACCTGTACCTGAAAATGATGTCCCATAAAGGGTGAGCCACAGCCCAGTAGAAATATACTAAACAAACTATAAACAATGACTAAAATAACAGCATTTGATAGATGGTCCACACTTATATTCCCACTTATCACATTACAGTTTCATGACATTCAAGTCCATGTTACATTTCATTTCCCATTTCTTTTTCAACTTTGAGTTTGAAAAACAAGGCTCAGAACCTGGCCAAACAACTTGATGAGATTGAGACTCATCTTTAAAACACTTTCAAAATTCATGATAGATACACATTTTGATGCTGTATCAATAACACACAGAAACACTTCTATACTCCACAATTGATAACGATATACATTTAAGTGCTATATCAAATCAATTCAAACACTTCGATAATCAACACTTGATATTGTCACACAAAATCCGGTTTAGAGGTTCATCCCCTATCTTCCCCCAAACCGTGGAGTACATCCCCTATCTCCTCCCACACAACATACGTATATAAACGTAGATCATATACAATCAATCAATACATAAAGTTAATGTATTAATTCAACCGCTATATTCGATAGCATACTTAATCGATTAGTTTTTGTTTGCATAATCATCATGCATTGTCTACAACAATCAAGACTATCCTCCACCGATAGCCCAAAGCAGTTATTTCTAGACAAAAAATAAATGCACCCAATGGATAAAACATCAACATTTCAACTAGGTGAGCGATTAATGAATCCAGCTACACCCTTTAATCCCATACATTTCCAATTTCAACATTTTCAACCCAATTCCTCATTTCTCAAATTAATTTCACAAATTAATTCACCAATGTAATTAAGGCATTTCCCGTAATTAACAAAACAACCCTAAGGCTTCATTTCTATCAATAATCCAACATTTATCTCATTTCTCCATGCTAAACATGCATATAGGTTTATTATAAATAAAATCCCATCTTTTGTAAAATTACACAAAGACCCAAACTTCCTCAAAATTACCCAACAACCCCCAACATATCAAAATGCTAAAATTTAAAGACAAAGCTCATAAGGAGGAGTAGGATATCCCTACCTCGAAATTAGAGCCAAAACGGAGATGAAGACCCAAAACCAAAGTGCTCCAAATCTCAAAACTTTCAGATTAGAACGAAGCCCTCAACCCACTCTACCTTTCTTACAAAGGACTTAGGATAGATTCACACTAGAATGAGATGAAAACATAGAGAGAAGGTTTGTACAGAGAGAGAGAAGACCGATCTAGGGTTTTAAGATTTGAGAGAATGAAAATGTTAAGTGTAAACCCGCTGCTGTCTACTGATATATAACAGGCTCGCTCGAGCGAAGATTTGGTCGCTCGAGCGACCAGACACAAGAAAACCTCGCTCGAGTGAAGAAAGTCTTGCTCGAGCCAAAAACTCGAAGCTTCAGGTCTGCAATCCAGAAGCACGCTCGAGCGACAGAATGCTCGTTTGAGCGAAGAACTCGAAAACATACACCTCGCTCACTCGAGCGAAGGAAAGCTCGCTCGAGCCAAGAAACATAGCTCTTAGGTCCAGAACCAGACGCAGACTCTCGCTTGAGCGCAAGACTTCTCACTCGAGCCACCAGACACAAGACTCAACTCTCACTCGAGCGAAGGAACCTCGGATCGAGCGAAAGATCTAAAACACAGAGCTCGCTCAAGCGACTAAGCTCTCGCTCGAGCGAAGAACCAAAATTCTGGGCAGCAACCATTTGCTCCCAATCACAACCAACCTGTAACAAACCTACCCATCACATCCTATAACTCAAATGCAAAGTACGAAAGGATGTAAACAAGATATAAACAACTGCTAACATCTATGGAACCAAGTTCGGACCATTGTACAACGAGGGGTAAAACCCGGGATCGCTATAACCTCCCCCCCTTAAGGAATTTCATCCCCGAAATTAAGTGCAAGTTTTCAAAAGACAAGTTTTTTTTTTTTTTAAACAATGTTACATTCAACATTCAATAACTCGACCCATCCCGGTCATTCCATCTCTTGTCATGAGGCATTTCACAACATATACATCTTAACATGCATTTCCTTTCCACTTCAACAGTTTACAATATACATGATTCCCATTTCCAAACCATATTCAATCTCATGATATAAATTCATTTCTATAACACATTCAATATATGCAATGCTACATTAAACTTCCATTTTTAAGCAAGTTTCAAAATACTTCCATTAAACCAAAACACCATTAAACCAAAACATACACTATGTTTTACAACCTAAGATATATTCAATACTCTTAAGGTCCAATAATACAACAAAATACATAACATATACTCAAACATCCACAAATAGGTCCGGATATTTCTCTCGGACCTCCAACTCACGTTCCCAAGTGGCTTCCTCCACCCCGTGATGTTTCCACAAGACTTTAACCAAGGGAATGGTCTTGCCTCGCAAGACTTGATCTCGCCTATCCAAGACCCGAACCGGTCTCTCCTCATACGAGGCATCCTCGTCAACCTCTAAGTCGGTCCAATCCAATACGTGCGATGGATCTGGCTCATACTTCCGAAGCATACTCACATGAAACACGTCATGCACTCCGGACAATTGCGGCGGCAAAGCTAAACGATAGGCAACCTCGCCAATCCTCTCAAGGATCTCAAATGGACCAATGAATCGAGGGGATAACTTCCCACTCTTTCCAAACCTCATCAATCCCCGCCTAGGTGATATCTTCAGAAAGACATGATCACCCAGCTCAAACACCAAAGGTCTCCTCCTACGGTCGGCATAAGATTTCTGACGACTCTGGGCTGTAACAAGCCTCCTACGGATAAGCTCAATTTTCTTCGTCGTTTCCCTCACCAACTCCGGGCCCAACAAAGGTGCATCACCCACCTCGGCCCAACAAACTGGAGACCTACACGGTCGGCCATACAAGGCCTCAAACGGTGCCATACTGATACTAGACTGGAAACTGTTGTTGTAGGAAAATTCCACCAATGGCAAGTGCCTCTTCCACGTCCCACTAAAGTCAAGGACACAACCCTGAAGCATATCCTCAAGGATCTGAATAGTACGCTCAGATTGCCCGTCAGTCTGAGGGTGATAAGCCGTACTAAAGGTCAACTTAGTGCCTAAGGAACTCTGCAAACTCTGCCACAACCTAGCAGTAAAACGAGGATCTCTATCTGAGACGATCGTCACTGGGATCCCGTGCAACCTCACTATGTCCCGAATATACAAGTAGGCAAGATGATCTACCGAATCTCTCACGCACATAGGAATGAAGTGTGCCGACTTAGTCAACCGGTCTACAACCACCCAAATGGCATCACTACCCCGCTGAGTCCTCGAAAGACCTACAACGAAGTCCATAGTGACATGCTCCCACTTCCACACGGCAATAGGCAAGGGTTGCAACAAACCCACTGGCCTCTGATGTTCAGCCTTCACTTGCTGAGAAGTAAGGCACTTAGACATGAAAACTGCCACATCTCTCTTCATGCCTCTCCACCAAAACTGGCGACCCAAATCTCGATACATCTTAGTGCCTCCCGGATGCACCGCAAGGCGTGCATGGTGAAACTCTCAGAGTACCTCCTCTCGGCAAGCCTCCGGCACAAACAAACGGTCTCGGTATCTCACACTCAGGTTAGGATACACCGTCAAACCCTTCCCAGCCTTCCCACTGGAGATCTTCTCTCGGAGGGATTCTACCTCAAGGTCACTTCTCTGTGCCTCTAACACCCGAGTCACAAGTGTAGGCTGCGCAACAACAGAAAACAAGGCCGCAGCTTCAACAGATTCGCCCAGAAACAAATGAAACTCGCCAAGAGCACCCAACATCTCTCACTCCCGGATGGCTATACAAGCTACATCACCTATGGATTTCCTGCTAAGGGCATCAGTCACCACATTGGCCTTTCCCGGATGATAATGCAACTCGAAGTCGTAATCCTCAATAAACTTCCATCCACCTCCTCTACCTCAAGTTCAAGTCTTTCTGTGTAAACAGATATTTCAGACTCTTGTGATCCGAGAACACGTCGAATCTCTCACCATAAAGGTAGTGCCTCCAGATTTTCAAGGCAAAGATCACTGCTGCTAACTCTAGGTCATGCGTAGGGTAATTCTTCTCGTGTATTTTTAACTGACGTGAGCCATAGGCAACCACTTTTCCCTCTTGCATCAGCACACAACCCAAACCCTCTCGTGAGGCATCACAGTAAACGGCATAACCTAACTCTCACTCCGGAATAATCAATACCGGAGCGGTGGTTAATCTAACTTTCAGCTCTTGGAACGATTTTTCACAAGTCTCACTCCATACGAATTTGACTCCCTTCCGAGTCAGTCTAGTCAACGGCGAAGCTAGCCTGGAGAAATCCTTCACAAACCGGCGGTAATACCCAGCTAATCCCAGAAAACTACGGATCTCAAACACACTCTGAGGTTGTGCCCAATCTTGCACTGCCTCAGTCTTGGATGTATCAACGGACACCCCTTTCTCGGAAACCACAAGGCCTAAGAACTTGACTTCTCCTAACCAGAACTCACACTTCCCAAACTTGGCATACAGCCTATGGGCTCTAAGCAACTCTAGCACCACTCTCAAGTGTGCCTCGCGCTCCTCCTCAGATGGTGAATAAATCAGAATGTTGTCCATGAAGACAACCACAAAACGATCTATGAATTCCCGAAATATCCGGTTCATCAAATCCATAAAGACTGCCGGTGCGTTGGTGAGTCCAAATGGCATCACCAGAAACTCATAGTGGCCATACCGCGTACGGAATGCCGTTTTCGGAATATCCTCCTCCCTGACCCTCAACTGGTGGTAACCCGATCTCAAGTCTATCTTAGAGAAACAACGAGAACCCTTCAACTGGTCAAACAAATCATCAATACGGGGCATAGGGTACTTATTCTTGACTGTAGCCCGATTCAACTTCCGGTAGTCAATACACAGTCTCAAGGCACCATCCTTCTTTCTGGCAAAGAGGGCCGGTGCTCCCCACGGCGAAACACTAGGGCGAATAAAACCCTTATCCAGCAACTCCTGGAGCTGAATCTTCAACTCAACCAACTCGGCTGGGGCAAAACGATAAGGTGCCATAGAAATCGGCGCTGTGCCGGGCACTAAATCAATGGAGAACTCTATCTCCCGGTGAGGTGGCAAACTAACAAGATCCTCGGGAAAGACATCCGAATACTCACACACCACCCTCGGCAATATAATCTGGGTCTCATCACACTCACCACTCATAAAGCTAGCGAGAAGACCACTAAGCTCACTCTGCCCTTGCGGATCATACACCGGTGGCAATACACTACCAACCCGGTCCCCCAAGAAATGGAAACACTCCCCGCTCAAGGTACATACAGTGACCCTCTGGCGGTAGCAATCAATAACTGCCTGGTATGACGATAGCCAGTCCATACCCAAAATAACATCAAAGCCCTTCATGGGCATAACCACAAATGGAAACGGAAGCCTACGGTCGGTGACCTCTATATCACAACCTCTACATCCGTGCCTCAAAATTAATTCACCCCCAACAGGTGACACTACACAAATAGGAGATGCTAATAGTGCCAACTCCAACTCCAAAACAGATGCAAATGTAGTAGATACAAAGGAATGAGATGCACCCGTATCAATCAACACACTAGCAACCGAGTTGCAAAACAGAAAGGTACCTCTCACAACTGATGGAGCCGGTACCAGGTTCTGCGCAGTAACTGCATACACGCGCCATGTAGGCCCTTGATCCACCTGCTCACCCCTCGGAGCATACGACTGCTGCACAGACTGCGACGACGAAGCTCTCGGATTGGCCCTCGAGGCCTGCACAGACTGAGCTGACTGAAAACCCTGCGTCTGCCTAGAACCAGACGCGCCCGAAGTGGCACTCAACTATGGGCAAAACCTCTTTCGGTGCCCAGGCTGACCACACTGATAACAAGACAAGGGCTGGCCCCTGCCCTGACTCTGGCTCTGCGGTCTAGCTGAAGATGAAGCAGCTCTCTGACCTCCTCCCCTCTGTGGGCAAACTGAAGCCTTGTGGCCCAGCTGACCACACTTGTAACAGGTGAAATCTCCCTGATTGCCTCTCTCCGAGCCTGCACTCGGCACTGGAAAGGTCGATCTAGCAACACCACCCTGAGATTGCTGAGGGTTAGAACCCCTCTGTCTCTTGCCATCACTCTGACCATCCTGGCTCCTCTTGGAGCCTCTCTGTCCTCCCTCCTCCTCCTGCATCATGATCTCCATATGGGCTACAGCATCAACCAGACGCCCATAATCTCGAACCATAGACCCACCAACTCTCAACTTAAGGCCACGCCTCAACCTCTTCCTAAACTCGGTACAGCAGCGTTCCTCGGACGCCACAAGTTGAGGTGCGAACTTGGACAAGCTAGTAAAAGCAGCTTCATACTCGGCCACTGAAGAACCCAACTGCAAAAGCTGCAAGAACTAGTCTCTCAACTTCTCTCTAACTGCTGGAGATAAATACTTCTCCTGGAAGGCAACCACAAAAGCCTCTCACGTGCCACCAATACGGCCCCTCATAAATTTCCACCACTGACCCGCATTTCCTTTAAGCTGGAAAGATGCCAAGGTCACTTTCAACGGCCCGTCCTCGATGCCTAGCATCTCGAACGTCTTCACCATTTGTTCCAACCACTCGTCAGCCTTAAGTGGCTCCTTTGGATCCCCAATAAACTCGTCCGTATTAGACCGGAAGAACTCCCTCTTCAAGAAGGAAAGCCCTGCATACTGGAGCCTGAACTGGATTCTCAGCTCTGAGAATACCCATAGACTCCCTCAAAGCATCGGCTATCCCTCTGGCTAAGTCGCCCATAGCCTGCTGACCTGCTGGCTCGGCCACATTGGCCTAGCCAACCCCCTCCTGCTGTGCCGGAATATCATCTGGTAAAGACATCTCCTGCCTACCACGCCTGCCACGTCTACCACCTCTTCCTCGTCCTAACATCCTAATAAAGGTAACGAAGAACATTAGCACAGTCATAAATGTGCCGAAACTAAACACTCGCATCCTAATATTTGGACAACTGTAATTCACTCCATGTAAACACATAAACACATAAGCACTTACGAATCTCATTTCTGAATAATGATAGTCCCAAGGCGTTACTAGAGTTCCGGTTAGAAACAGCATTGATCAAGTGCTTTTCCAACAAGACTCATATAAACCCAAGGATCCAATCAACATCCTAGAAACTAAATCCCATACCCACATAGTCACATAAGCATGTTATCAAACAAACACATAACGTCACACATAGGTCTCTAACAAGCGAGACAAACCCATTGTTATACTAATCACTTCCCACGTACCCAAAGTATTCGAACCCGGTACGCTCTGATATCAAGTTGTAACGCTCTCAAAATAATAACATTAAGCCCATCAATTTAGACATGCATTGATATAAAAGATAACCGTCATTCTATTCATCAGAGTAATTCATTACAAAAAGTATTACATGTTAACAACAAAAGCAAATGCCCTACGGGCTTACAGCTTTCCAAGTTAACACTTGGTTACAAAAAGGAGAGTACTAACTCAAATACACATTAAGCCCTTGGCTTGAATTTACATGTAATACATCCAAAAGATAACAAAATGACAAAAGTCTGTCTGCCTCTAGCCTCCCAAGTTATGTCCTCGGAGGTGGCATGCTACCTGTACCTGAAAATGATGTCCCATAAAGGGTGAGCCACAGCCCAGTAGAAATATACTAAACCAACTATAAACAATGACTAAAATAACAGCATTTGATAGATGGTCCACACTTATATTCCCACTTATCACATTACAGTTTCATGACATTCAAGTCCATGTTACATTTCATTTCCCATTTCTTTTTCAACTTTGAGTTTGAAAAATAAGGCTCAGAACCTGGCCAAACAGCTTGATAAGATTGAGACTCATCTTTAAAACACTTTCAAAATTCATGATGGATACACATTTTGATGTTGTATCAATAACACATAGAAACACTTCTATACTCCACAATTGATAACGATATACATTTAAGTGCTATATCAAATCAATTCAAACACTTCCATAATCAACACTTGATATACATTGTAGTGTTGTATCAATTGTCACACAAAATCCGGTTTAGAGGTCCATCCCCTATCTTCCCCTAAACCGTGGAGTACATCCCCTATCTCCTCCCGCACAACACACGTATATAAACATAGATCATATACAATCAATCAATACATAAAGTTAATGTATTAATCGAACTGCTATATTCGATAGCATACTCAATCGATTAGTTTTTGTTTGCCTAATCATCATGCATTGTCTACAACAATCAAGACTATCCTCCACCGATAGCCCAAAGCAGTTATTTCTAGACAGAAAATAAATGCACCCAATGGATAAAACATTAACATTTCAACTAGGGGAGCGATTAATGAATCCAGCTACACCCTTTAATCCCATACATTTCCAATTTCAACATTTTCAACCCAATTCCTCATTTCTCAAATTAATTTCACAAATTAATTCACCAATATAATTAAGGCATTTCCCGTAATTAACAAAACAACCCTAAGGCTCCATTTCTATCAATAATCCAACATTTATCTCATTTCTCCATGCTAAACATGCATATAGGTTTATTATAAATAAAACCCCATCTTTTGTAAAATTACACAAAGACCCAAACTTCCTCAAAATTACCCAACAACCCCCAACATATCAAAATGCTAAAATTTAACGACAAAGCTCATAAGGAGGAGTAGGATATCCCTACCTCGAAATTAGAGCCAAAACGAAGATGAAGACCCAAAACCAAAGTGCTCCAAATCGCCAAACTTTCAGATTAGAACGAAGCCCTCAACCCACTCTACCTTTCTTACAAAGGACTTTGGATAGATTCACACTAGAATGAGATGAAAACCTAGAGAGAAGGTTTGTTGAGAGAGAGAGAGAGAAGACAGATCTAGGGTTTTAAGATTTGAGAGAATGAAAATGTTAAGTGTAAACCCGCTGCTGTCTATTGATATATAACAGGCTCGCTCGAGCAAAGATTTGGTCGCTCGAGCGACCAGACATAAGAAAACCTCGCTCGAGCGAAGAAAGTCTTGCTCGAGCCAAAAACTCGAAGCTTCAGGTCTGCAATCCAGAAGCACGCTTGAGCGATAGAATGCTCGCTCGAGCGAAGAACTCGAAAACATACACCTCACTCGCTCGAGCGAAGGAAAGCTCGCTCGAGCCAAGAAACACAACTCTCAGGTCCAGAACCAGACGCAGACTCTCGCTCGAGCGCAAGAGTTCTCGCTCGAGCCGCCAGACACAAGACTCAACTCTCGCTCGAGCGAAGGAACCCTGGATCGAGCAAAGGATCTAAAACACAGTGCTCGCTCGAGCGACGAAGGTCTCGCTCGAGCGAAGAACCAAAATTCTGGGCAGCAACCATTTGCTCCCAATCATAACCAACCTGTAACAAACCTGCCCATCACATCCTATAACTCAAATGCAAAGTACGAAAGGATGTAAACAAGATATAAACAACTGCTAACATCTACGGAACCAAGTTTGGACCATTGTACAACAAGGGGTAAAACCCGGGATCGTTATAACATGGCATTCATCATGTCTTTTAGGGTTCTAATCTTCCTTTCAGCAATTCTATTTTGCTGTGGAGAATAAGGTGCTGTAGTTTGGTGAATAATACCATGTTGTGCACAAAATTCATTTAATGGTGCATCATATTCACCACCCCTATCGCTTCTAACCATTTTAATGGTTTTACCAAGTTGATTTTCAACTTCTGTTTTGTAGAGTTTAAACATTTCTAAGGCTTCATCTTTACTTCTAATTAAATAAACATAACAATATCTTGTGCAATCATCGATAAATGTTATGAAATACTTTTTGTCTCCTCTAGTTTGAACAAATTTAAGATCACATACATCAGTATGAATTAATTCTAGAGGTTCGGTTTTTTTTTTTTTTTTTTCAACTGATTTAAATGGAGCCTTAGTTAGTTTTGCTTCTACACAAACTTCACATTTATGATTAGGATTAATTTCAAACTTGGGTATATAATCCAAACCAATTAATCTATGCAAAGCATCAAAATTCACATGTCCTAATTTACCATGCCATAAATTCGACTTAAAGAGACCATCACTCATGTATCCCTTACCAACATACATACTACTCTTTCTTAATACAAATTTATCAGACTCAAAGACAAGCCTAAAACCATTTTTACTTAACAAAGAACCAGAAACTAAATTCTTCTGGATGTCAGGTACATGCAGTACGTTGTTGAGGGTCAATTCTTTCCCTGATGTCATCTTCAAGATCACTTTCCCTTGTCCAGCCACAGTAGAAGTAGAAGAATTTCCCATGAAAAGTTGTTCACCATTTGCAGCATCATTGTAGGTAGTGAACATCTTCTTGTCCGCACAAATATGACGAGTTGCCCCAGTGTCAACCCACCATTCCTTAGGATTTCCAACCAAGTTAGCCTTAGACACCACAGTAGAGAGGTTGATGTCATTCACTCCGTCAGAGATGTAATCTAGTTTAGTTACATTGGCCTGGATTGGTAGTCTTCTTACTTGTACTTCCATGATCCTTCTTAGGGCGGCGGCAGTCGGAAGCTCGATGTCCAGTCTTGCCACAGTTATAGCATTTTCCTTTAAACTTCTTGTTGCTATCGCCTTGTTTAGGACCATCTCCAATAAACTTCCTCTTTTTGTTATGTGGTTTATGAACTTGTTTAACCACATTAGCCTTGGATTCAATGGATTTTTCCCATTCCTCTTTTCATCCTTTCGGTTATCTTCCTCAATTCTAAATCTTACAATCAATTCATCCATGGTCATCTCTTTGCGTTTATGTCTTAAATAATTTTTAAAATCTTTCCAAGCCGGTGGTAACTTTTCCACTAAAGTAGCGACTTGGAATGACTCGCTAAGAGACATACCTTCTGAATAAATATCATGCAAAATTATTTGAAAACTTTGAACTTGAGAACTTACCGTTTGGGAGTCTACCATAACAAAGTCCAGAAATTTACCGACGATAAATTTCTTCGTGCCGGCATCCTCTATCTTGTATTTCTTCTCCAAAGAATCCCACAATTCTTTTGCTAATTTCAAAGGACTATAAACATTATAGAGCATGTTGTCAAGGCCATTGAGGATGTAGTTCCTGCACAGGAAATTTGAATGCTTCCAAGCATCTACAGCGGCAACAACTTGCCGATCACTTTCACCCTCTTTAAGTGCTGGAACATCTTCATGGAGAAACCGGGCCAAATTTAGAGTTGTAAGATAGAACAGCATCTTCTGCTGCCATCTCTTAAACTCAGTACCATTAAATTTTTCCGATTTTTCTCCATGATTTATTGGTACATGAACATGGTTCTGGATAGGGACCGGTGTTGGTGTAATAATCGGAGTACCACTTCCAGTTGCAGTTTCAGTAGCAGTAGCCATAATCTCTGATTACAAAAATCAGAAAAAATTAAAACACAAATTAATTTTCTAGTTACTAAAACCAGAAAATAAATTACAACACAAAATAATTTTATTTTTCTTGTTACTAAAACTAGAAAAATTAAAATACCACAATAATTTTCTGTAACACAATTAATATTCTGCAATTGTTAATGACACCAATATATTACTACTAGTTGTCAAAGAAAACAGATAGTATATTACTACTATCTGTCAAATAGCATAAATCACTATTTGTTTTTCCAACCAGAATATGTCTTTATGAAATCAGAAAATTAAATACAATAAAGATAACAAAAAATGGTCTGTCTTAAGATTGTAGGACAATCTTCACTGTATTTAAAAAAGATTAAATTCTATTGTGTACTAAACAACAACAAGAATATAAAGAAACAAGGGAAATGAGAAAATTTGTTTGATTACAGAAATCAAACTAGAAATAAATAAATAAAGATTTTATTTTGTTACAAAAACAAAATTAAAATCTGATTTAATAAACAAATAAAACAGAATAATAAATTAAACAACTTACTTGATTAATTTCTTCAAATAAATATCTGATCAAGTCCAGTGTTTAACACTGTGTCCTTAAGACAGATTCGTCCTCTCCTCGGTGTTTTTAGAATATGGACGTCTATCTCCCACGATGAAATGATCTATCAACGAATAAAAGCAGCACTACAATTTATTCGTTCGTCGAACACACTAAGTGTTTATACTCTCTCTGACAAGAAAATAATGCAGCAAAATGAAGATTATGTATGCAGAATTTTATGGATGAAATTAGTGAATGAATCCAAATGAGGGGCTAGTCTATTTATAGATGGAATGATGGCTGCAAATTTGGAATTAAACAGGTACAACACTTGTTCAATTTGAATTAAACAGATACAAATCTGTTTAAGGTGCTGTTTGGTTTGAAATTTAGATGGATTTGAATTTGAACATATAAAACAGGAAGGGCCTTGTTTGGGTGCACAGGAAAAAATCGGACTAGTTTAATTCCAGAATTAATTTGAATTCTGGATTTTATTTTCAAAAAAATAAAATTTAATTCAAATGTTTTTGGCCCAAAAGATAGGTATTGGGCCGAACAAGCCCAACCACACACCACGCACCTAGCCCAGCCCGTCCTACCGGACGGACGGCGGTGGCGCGTGTGGTGACTTTTGGGTCCAATGGGTCTAGCCCATTTTGCCCATAACCTCCCTCTGTAAAACACTTGGGTACCCCTTGGGGCACACCCCAAGTACCGAACCCATGCCTTATAAACCCATTCACAACTTCCCACCAAATCAATGTGGGACAAGCCTTATTCAAACCTTTAAGGATTTTCCACCAAAACTCCATTTCCATGGAGCATACTTTGGCTTCAATTTCCCATTCACTCGGTAATGGTTTTGAGCAACCAAATATACCACGTGAATCACAACGTGGCATAGAAAACGTTACCACTTTGACCCGTGAAAATTGACGCACAGGGCCCACCTAAAAAATAGACCAAAGTTACCCATAATTTTTCCAAACCATTTCCAATAGATTTTACTAAAGGCAGCCACTATGAATTAGAGAAAACAACAAGAAGTGTTGGCAACGAACAATAGAACTACAAAGATGCTTTATAATTTCATAAAAAGAAGTCCTAGATAAAACTAGAAGGCTCCATATTAACAAAATTATTTTAGACCTCAGATTTTTGGAATTTAATTTTTCCTTGACTTGATTGAACGTCAAATTTATAACTCAATTCTTTTCATCGGCAAATTTCATTGTCAGCATTACATAATTATGTCTAGCATGGGATTCTCATATATCTCTGGCGCCACTTGTAGCATAGGGAGTTATTATTGGATTTGGAATTACAATTCGTTCTACCTTTATCTGCCGGCGACTCCTGATGTCCATTTTCATGAAGATTTGGGATTGGATAACTTAGACAATATGCAGATTGTAATGGCTCTAGCAAAGGAGTTCAAGCTAGAGATTCCAAATAAAGAAGCTGATAAGAATGACTCCTGCTTTCTTGCAATTGAGTAAATCTATAACCATCCGTTGGATAGTTAACATTAGCGAATTCCTCTAATTTGAGTTTCAATCCTATTTCATTTGCTTATACTATCCTTAAAAAACAAGTGCTCTAGTCCTTTCTTGCTTTTGATTTTGGAAGTTAGTACAAAATTTTATCCTTGTTAAGAGATGGAATGGAAATAATTGGAGTTCTGTTTGTGTAGTTTGTTGGCTGCTTTGCAATGTTTGCTATGCTTTTGCTTAAAAAGATCTAATATTTCCTTCCTCTCAAATTCTCAATGAATTGGCACAATTCTTGATCTGTGTGCTTTCATTTTTTGAGATGTTATTTTTGTTAACATGGTGTTTTTTTTTTTAAAAAAAAATTCTTTTATTTTTGTTGCTTTTGATTTATTTTTGGGTAATTGTTGTGGGATCTAGTCCTGTTAGACCTTTTTCCCTAGATGTGGGGTGACATCAATGTGTGGTTAGTTCTCTTGATGAGAAGAGAAGAGTGCAAAACCAAGTTAGAGGAGCAAATGTGTTGGAGAAATGGATTCTTAAAAACAGCCACTACATTCTCTTTGTTTTTGGCCCACGATTACTATTTGTTCAAATATTTAAAATTGCTATACTGTAGAATTCATCTATAATATTGTTGTGCCAAACTACCAGGATTTGTTGAAATATGACGTGTTTGAGACTGCATATTTTATATCCATGTATAATGATAGTTTGCTACATTTTGTTACATCTCTAGATGATTACACTGCGTGAAGATATAGGATGATGCCCTTTGATGCTATTTCATTCTTCTTGCACTCAATGCTATTTGAAATTAAGGGCTTGTTCGGAAAACACTATATTAGTACACTTTTTGACTTTTTACGAAAAAAACGTGAAATAGGGGTTGAGTTTGAAATGATATGGTAGAGAAGTGATGTGACCCAAATATGATGATTATGACCCAAATAAGATAATGTGCAAAAATACCATGTGTTATTTTAACGCACGCCAAACAAGCACTGAATGTTTCTCTAGCTCAATCAAATAGTGGATATCAATTCCATTTCTCGTGTCTCTCTTTGATTTCGGAGCACATGTTGTAGCAATTAAATTCAGTGAATAGATTCATGGTTCCCACCTTCAATTCATCTTGTGCATTTTATGATTGGCATCGATGGCTGGGGAGGGTTTACTGCCGAAGCTGGATTTGGAGGTGAGCTATAGGTTGGGGCGGTGATTGGTGTTATGTACTTACAAATTAGGGTTAGAATTTTGTCCAAAAGAATAAGTAATTAAGGGATAAATTTGTAATAAATAAAAAAAAAATTGAAAGATGGTAGGTGTAAATAGAATTACCCCTGACAATCATAAAAAAAATAAATAAATAAATAAAAAATAAAAAAAAAAGAAAAAAATTGAATTTTTTTTTCTTTATATGGGTTTTACATAGTCTCCACATAAATAAATGATTAATGATTTAAATTTATTTGTGACATGACTACAAACTTAATATAAAATTTCGAAGGCTCTCCACTACTAAGTGTTGGTGGCATCAAAATTGGAAATGTTTTAGATTCACAAAAAGTTCTCACAATTTGACCTACACTAAAGAAGTATGATAGGTGTCAATTTTTGATTAGTTACACGCTCAATTATATAAAACCTACCTTCTTTGTTACATCATTGTGGGAGAAATTCTAGGTAAATTTTTTACCTTAAAATGTGAGTTTCTAACATTACTCCATCAAAATTGGGTAAATTCATTGGTTATTTTTGAATTTTAAAAACAAAATTAAATAACTTTTGAATTTAAAAAATAAATAAATAAATAACAAACTTTACAATTATCTCAACTTTTAAAATTAAAACGGGTGGAACTCATGCAAATGACATATACATATAGGGATAAATAAAGGCAAGGTATATTTTTTTTTAAGTAAAAAAGATGACAATATTATAGTAGTGATATACTGATGAAAGTGATACAAGTTTTCGATGGTTTAAAATCTTATAAACTTTTAAGTGTAATTATAATAAACTTATAGAAGTTGACGGATTTTTTTTTTTCCAAATCTCAAAGTTAGTTTAAGTTACCTCATGGGGTGTTTGGCATATATTTAGGAAAGTCAATTTTTTTTTTTTTTTGAACTTTTTTTGTCTTTAAGTATCTTTTTTTTCCAAAGTTATGTTGATGTTTTTTGCATTTTAAGCCTTGTTTAGATGAATCTAAAATATTTTTAAAAAAAATCACTAAACACTAAAATAAACTAAAAAATTCAATTATTTTTTACTCGTTTTTTAGATATCCTTTTTGGACTTTTTTTTCCAATTTTTGTTTAATACTTTTTTAATCCGTCTAATTGGATAAAATTCAAAATTTTAAATCTATTTTTTTTTTAAAATTCACAAATAAATAAATAATCAATCCCAAACACCCTTCATTGAATGTCTGCTAATGGTGCATTTCTTTCCACACTAATCTTTTTTCCTTTTTTCTCAGGAAGATACTGGTTGGTGTTGAAAAACCCATCAATCCAACACTATTTGAATTGGAAAAAAAATTTATAATCCTTATCCATGCAATAAGAGTATTTCTAATATAAATGTTAAAATTTTGTATATTTGCGTTATACAACAAAAAATTATAAAAGTGAAGGGCAATTTTGTATTTTAAGATTTGTTAATTCAGTGAGTAAGTGGTGTTATAATAGAGATGTTAAGGTATGTGTTACGTAAAAATAGGATAAATTATAAAAATAAAAATAATAAAAAAATTCTAAGATTTGATCCTTATAATAAAATAAATCTTGAAATTTCTATTTTATCACTTTAAAGTCTTAACTTTTTATTTATTTTCAATTCAAACTACTTATTTATTTTTTTGAAATAAAATCAATAAAAAAATATTTTAATCATTAAATTCAATAAAAACAAATATTTTAGTTATTATATAAATCCTTAGTTTTCAAAGAAAATAAAATAACATAGCGGTGTTTTGAAAAGATAATTAAAAGTTAATTTTTAAATTTTTTTTTTATTATTTTATGTGAAAGTTGATGTGACCCAAAATTATTTTTAATTATTTTTTTTTTACCCCATAATATGAGTACAATGTCCCACCACATGCACCTACCACCAGGCCCTCTGTCTCGCTCTCTCTGTCTCCCCTTGCATCTTCTTTCCCAATCTAATTTTTTTAATGGACGTTTCAGAAATTATATTTAAATATTTTTTATATATTGAAGGCCAAATGAAAATAATTTTATATACTGAAAATTAAATTAATACAATTTAAATATTGAAAATTAAACACAAAATTTATATTTGGGAACAAAAAATATAATTAATTGATTATTTTATTTATTTTAATATTTTGCACCCAAGTCTATAGCCCTGTTTGGTAGAGCTGTGGGAAAGTGCTTATAGCTTATGCCTAAACAGCTTATAACTTATAACTTTTAGCTTAAGCTGATTTCCAGCTTATTCTTAAAGCATCTCCTGCCCCACTCAAAGAATAAGCTGATTTCTGACTTCCACAAAGCTACAAGCTATAAGCTATAAGCTATAAGCTAAACCAAACACATCAAAATAGCTTAAATTAAGCTGAAAGCTGAAATAAGCTGTAAATAATTTCTACCAAACAGGCACTATGTTTCATATAACATTTACATTTTGCTTGATATACATAAATGGGATGGGAAATGCTATACCATACACACCCTTCTACAAAGTGTATAATTTTATTATAAAATTTCGTAATATTAACTACAAAATCAGTAATCCCGTCATAAATTGATGTAAAAAAAATCACAATCAGTCACACATATTTGCAATATTAATTACAAAATTTTATTGTGGCAATTATGAAGAGATTATACATTTTATGATTGATATTATAAAATTTTATAATAAAATTATATATTTTTTTAGTAGAATGCACATAATATATGTACTGCTAAGAACATCTTCAACGGCATATCAAAACTATCATCAAATTTAAATTTGATAAAAAGAAATTTCTTTTTCTGCTCCAATAGTTTCATCAAATACATATCAAATTAAGAATATCAAAAATGTTTCACCAAATTAAGGACATCTGGGACCTTTAGCATTTTACTGTTGAGATCCGTTATATTTTTATCATCGGATGTCTCTCCAGATGTCTCCCGAATGACCACCTCAAAGCAAAAATTTATGAAAAATTTACATTGGCCAGTCGACCGGTCAGACATCTGCCTGGTCAACCCTTGAATGACCACGTCAAAGCAAAAATTTATGCAAAATTTACACTGGCTGATCAACCAATGGGACATCCGCCCAATCATCCGCTTGATTGGTCGGTGTTTTGATGAAATCTTAAAAACTTTCGTTAAATCACTTGATATTAAATAAACTTTCTATTTAAATTTAATAAAAATTTTGATACACTGCTCTAAAACGATGCACACTAAGGGTGTGTTTAATTAGACACACTGGATAAAAGGGATTAAAATCCATCAGACTTGAATCTTGGGACTGTGAATCCCCCAGACTATTTGGTTGGATTGGATGGATATCCGTGCTTGTTTTCTCATAGGATTAGATGTCTAGAAATGATTATTTTTAGTGAATCTAATGTTTGGTTGGACGGATTGGATAAGATAAATGAGTAAAAGATTATTTTACCATTTTTTAATTGTTTACTAAGTAATAACAATATTAAACATATTTTTAATATTTTAATTATTTTTAGCTAGATTAAATAAAAATTTATTTTATTTTATTTTTACACAATTAAATAAATTTATTATTAAAAAATTAAATAAATAAAATATCAATAAAAATATATGTTATTTTTTAATTAAAATTTTAAATAAATTTATTTTAAAAAATAATAATAATGAAATAATGAAATTAAATAAAACATCTATTAAAATTTAAATAATGAAATTAAATAAAATATAAACAAAATTTTAAAATAAAAAATCAATAAAATATCTATAAAAAATTAAATAAATAAAACATCGATAAAAGTTAAATATAATTATTTATTTTAAAATTGAGACATTTAAATTTTATTAAATTTTACTAAATATAATACATAATTAAATAGTTGAGGGTCAAAATGGTCATTTCACCACCTAATCCCAATAGTAATAATTCCATGAAAATTGTGCCACATCCCCCCAGATTTTATAATCCCATACATGGGAGATAAGAAATCCGCCCAGACTCCATGTTCGGAAGATTCAAAAAAAACAAACACCGAATAAAATCATTCCCCAAATTACAATCCGAACAATAAATAATCCCTCATAATCCCCAATCAAACGCACCCAAGAGTTCCCGTGTGAAGCCGTTTGAAAGGTGGGGGACATGCTTTGAATCGATTATAAATTGTGTCTTTACAAGAAAATGTATAGCGATCCCGGATTTACCCTTGTTGTATAGTGATCCGGACATGTGTCCGTGGATGTTGGTAGTTGTTTATCATCTTGTTTGTATCCTTTTTACTTAGTATTTGAGTTATGGGATGTGTTGGGCAGGTTTGTTTCAGGTTGGTTGAGTTTAGAAACCAAAACTAGTTGCCCAGATTTTTGGCCTGTACGCTCGAGCGGAGGTGTTGGCGCTCGAGCGGGGAATACATCCATCCAGTATCTGGTTGTGCAGTGTTGTGAGCTCGAGCGTAGGGTTGGGAGCTCGAGCGGAGGCCTGGTTCTGCAAAAGTGCTGGGCGAGTGCATTCTGCGCTCGAGCGGGAGGTTGGCCGCTCGAGCGGAAGTCTGTGAGTGGCCGCTCGAGCGGGGTGTTTTACGCTCGAGCGGAAGACTGGGTTTAAATCCCGAAATTGTGACTTTTCAAATCACTTTTTCACCTTCTCTTCTCTCTCTTACTTTTCCAAAATCACCATTGTTGAGCCTCTCACTCTAGACTCTACCTTCTCTCTAGGTTTTGATCTAGTAGGAGTGATTTACTCACCTTTGGCCTTTACAAAAAAGTTGTTGATCGTCGAGGGCTTCATTTTAATCTGAAAATCTCGGGTTTTGGAGCACGTTGGGTTTTGTCGTCTTCTCCTTTGGAACTCCGAATTTGAGGTAGGGATAACCTACTCCTCTCTATGGGTTTTGTCTTTAAATTTTGGTATTTTGAGATGTTGGGCTTGGTTTAGTAATTTTGTGAAAGTTTGGGGCTTTTGTGTAATTTTTACAAAAGTTGGGGTTTTATTCATAATAAACCTAGATGCATGTTTGGCATAGAAAAATGGAATGATTGTTGAATCATTGATGAAAATGGAACCTAAGGGTTGAAATGGTAATTATGGAAAATGGCCTAATTACATTGTTTAATTAATTGGGATAATTAATTGGTGAGAAATGAGGAAATGAAATGTTGATTGAATATCCATTTGTGCATTTATTTTCTGTTTTAGAAATAACTGCTTTGGGCTATCGGTGGAGGATAGTCGAGATTGTTGTAGACAATGCATGATGATTAGGTAAACGGAAACTAATCAATGGAATGTGTCATGGAACTTGACGGTTGATAGAATACATTAATTGTGTGTATTGTGTGATTGTATATAGAACCAATGTGTTTATATACGTTATGTGTAGAGGAGGAGATAGGGGATGTACTCCGCGGTTTAGGGGAAGATAGGGGATGTACCTCTAAACCGGATAGGTATTGGGAGGAGATAGGGGATGAACTCCGTAGACAGAGCTCATATGCTTGTCTAGAGAAGTGAAGATAGAGCTCATATGCTTATCTTGGTGAAGTGTGGATACAGCTTGTATGCTTATCTGTGGATATTGTTGATATACATATCTGTTGAGAATGTGGATATAGCTTTTATGCTTATCTGAATGTGAGATATAGTTTTTATACATATCTGTGGAAATGATGATAGAGCTAGCATGCTTATCTGTTGAAAAAGGGAAAATGAAAAGTAAATGGGACTTGTAAGTCGTTGACATAAATATATAATTTATGTGATTGTATCAGTGTTGACCAACTATCAATTGCTAATGTTTTAGTCATTGTCCATGGTTGGTTTAGTGCATTTCTACTGGGCTGTGGCTCACCCTATATGGGAATATCATTTTCAGGTACAGGAAGCATGCCACCTCCAAGGACATAGCTGGGAGGCTAGTGGCGGACATAGTTTTGTCGTTTTACTGTTGATGTATTACATGTAATTTCAAGCCAAGGGCTTAATGTGTAAACGAGTTAGAACTCTTTGTTGTAACCAAGTGTTAACTTGGAAAGCTGTAAGCCCGTAGGGCATTTTGTTATGAGGTTAACATGTAATACTTATGTCTTGGAATTCTAATGAATGAAAGGAATGCAGTTAGTTTAAATGTAAATGCATGTCTTACCTGATGGGTTTATTGTTATTATTTTGGGGGCGTTACAACTTGGTATCAGAGCGTACCGGGTTCGAATACTTTGGGTACGTGGGAAGTGATTAGGATCACAATGGGTTTGTCTCGCTTGATAGAGACGTAGATGTAGTACCATATGCTATGTGGTTATTTGATAACATGCTTATGTGACTATGTGGGTATGGGATTTAATTTCTTGGATGTTGATTGGATCCTTGAGTTTCTGGGAGTCTTGTTGGAAAAGCACTTGATCAACGCTGTTTCTAACCGGAACTCTAGTAACGCCTCGGGACTATCATTATCCGGAAATGAAGTTCGTAAATGCTTATGTGTTTATGTGCTTATGTGGAGTGAATTACAGTTGTCCATGCACTAGGACGTGAGTGTTTAGTTTCGGCACATTTATGAATGTGCTAACGTTCTGTGTTGCCTTTATTAGGATGTCAGGACGAGGAAGAGGTGCTAGGCGTGGTAGACCTGCGAGGCAGGAAGTACCGTTACAGGGTGAGATTCCGGCAGTGCAGGAGGGAGTTGGGCAGGCCAATGTGGCCGAGCCAGTAGGTCAGTAGGCTATGGGTGCCTTGGCCAGAGAGATAGCAGGAGCTTTGGGTATTCTTAGAGCTGGGAATCAGGCAGCTGAGACAGGGCCTTCCTTCTTGAAGAGGGAGTTCTTCCGGTGTAATCCGGACGAGTTTATCGGGGATCCTAAAGAGCCGCTTAAGGCAGATGAATGGCTCGAACAGACAACGAAGACGTTTGAGATGCTTGGCATCGAGGACGGAGCACTGAAAGTGACCTTGGCATCCTTCCAACTGAAGGGAGATGCGGGTCAATGGTGGAAGTACGAGAAAGCTCGTGTTGGTGGTACTTGGGAGGCGTTTGTGAATGCTTTTCAGGAGAGGTTTTTATCAGCAGCAGCTAGGGAAAAGCTGAGGGATCAGTTTAGCCGGCTTAATCAGCAGGGCTTGTCAGTGGCCGAGTTTGAGGCTACTTTTACCAGTCTGTCTAGGTTTGCACCTGAACTGGTGGCGTCTGAGGAACGCCGTTGCTATGAGTTTGAGCGGAAGTTGAGGCGGGGCCTCAAGTTGAGAATTGGTGGGTCTTATATTCGAGAGTATAGACACCTAGTGGACGCTGCAGCTCATATGGAGCTTATGATGCAGGAGGAGGATGAGGGCCAGAGAGGCTCCAAGAGGAGCCAGGATAGTCAGGGTGATGGCAGGAGGCAGAGGGGTTCTAACCCTCAGCAGTCGCAGGGTGGTGTTGCTAGATCGACCTTCCCAGTGCCGAGTGCAGGCTCCGGGAGAGGTGGTCAGGGGGATTTCACCTGTTACAAGTGTGGCCAGCTGGGTCACAAGGTATCTGTGTGCCCGCAGAAGGGTGGGGGTCAGAAAGCTGCTTCTTCTTCAGCTAGACCGCAGAGTCAGAGTTTGGGCAGGGGGCAGCTCTTGACTTGTTATCAGTGTGGACAACCTGGGCATATGAAGAGGTTTTGCCCACAGTTGAGTGCCACTTCGGGAGCGTCTGGTTCTAGACAGACGCAGGGTTTTCAGCCAGCTCAGTCGGTGCAGGCCTCGAGGGCCAATCCGGGAGCTTCGTCATCCCAGTCTGTGCAGCAGTCTTTTGCTCCGAGAGGTGAGCAGGTAGACCAGGGGCCTACGGGGCGCGTGTATGCTGTTACCGCGCAGGATTTAGTACCGGCTCCATCAGTAGTGAGAGGTACTTTTCTGTTTTGCAACTCAGTTGCTAATGTGTTGATAGACACGGGTGCATCTCATTCTTTTGTATCTGCTGCATTTGCATCTGTTTTGGAATTGGAGTTAGCACAGTTAGCATCTCCTATTTGTGTGGTATCGCCTTTGGGTGGTGAGTTGATTCTGAAACAGGGTGTTAGAGGATGTGATATAGAGGTCGCCGACTATAGGCTTCCTTTTCCGTTTGTTGTCATGCCCATGAAGGGTTTTGATGTTATTTTGGGTATGGACTGGTTATCGTCATACCGGGCTGTTATTGATTGCTACCGCCAGAGGGTTACATTGTGTACCTTGAGCGGGGAGTGGTTCCATTTCTTGGGAGACCGGGTTGGTAGTGTTTTGCCACCGGGGTATGATTCGCGAGGGCGAAGTGAGCTTAGTAGTCTACTTGCCAGTTTTGAGAGTGGTGAGAGTGGTGAGACCCAGGTTGTGTTACCGAGGGTGGTTTGTGAGTATTCGGATGTCTTTCCCGAAGATCTTGTTAGTTTGCCACCTCACCGAGAGATAGAGTTTTCTATTGATTTAGTGCCTGGTACGGCGCCGATTTCTATGGCACCTTACCGTTTTGCTCCAGCAGAGTTGGTTGAGTTGAAAGTTCAGCTCCAGGAATTGCTAGATAAGGGCTTTGTTCGCCCTAGTGTTTCACCGTGGGGAGCACCGGCACTCTTTGTTAAAAAGAAAGATGGTGCCTTGAGATTGTGTATAGACTACCGGAAGTTGAATCGGGCTACGGTTAAAAATAAGTACCCTATGCCCCGTATAGATGATTTGTTTGACCAGTTGAAGGGTTCCCGTTGTTTCTCTAAGATAGACTTGAGATCGGGTTACCATCAGTTGAGGGTCAGGGAGGAAGATATTCCTAAGACGGCATTCTGTACGCGGTATGGCCATTACGAGTTTCTGGTGATGCCATTCGGACTTACCAATGCACCGGCAGTCTTTATGGACTTGATGAACCGGATTTTCCGGGAGTTCTTAGACCGATTTGTGGTTGTTTTCGTGGACGATATCCTTATCTATTCGTCTTCTGAGGAGGAGCACGAGGCACACTTGAGAGTGGTGCTTGAGTTACTTAGAGCCCATAGGCTGTATGCCAAGTTTGGGAAGTGTGAGTTCTGGCTGGGGGAAGTCAAATTCTTAGGCCACGTGGTATCCGGGGAAGGGGTGTCTGTTGATACATCCAAGGTTGAGGCAGTGCAAGATTGGGCACAGCCTAAGAGTGTGTTTGAGATCCGCAGTTTTCTGGGATTAGCTGGGTATTACCGTCGGTTTGTGAAAGATTTCTCCAGGTTAGCGTCACCGTTGACTAGACTGACTCGGAAGGGAGTCAAGTTTGTGTGGAGTGAGACTTGTGAAAAGTCGTTCCAAGAGTTGAAAATTAGATTGACCACTGCTCCGGTGTTGATTATTCCGGAGAGAGGGTTGGGTTATGCGGTTTATTGTGATGCTTCACGAGAGGGTTTGGGTTGTGTGTTGATGCAAGAGGGGAAAGTGGTAGCTTATGGCTCACGTCAGTTGAAAATACACGAGAAGAATTACCCCACACACGACCTAGAGTTAGCAGCTGTGATCTTTGCCTTGAAAATCTGGAGGCACTACCTTTATGGTGAGAGGTTCGAGGTATTCTCGGATCACAAGAGTTTGAAGTATCTGTTTACACAGAGAGACTTGAATCTGAGGCAGAGGAGATGGATGGAGTTCATCGAGGATTATGATTTTGAGTTACATTATCATCCGGGAAAGGCCAATGTTGTGGCCGATGCCCTTAGTAGGAAATCCATTAGTGATGTTGCTAGTATAGCCATCCGGGAATGGGAGATGTTGGGAGCACTTGGCGAGTTTGATTTGCTACTGGGCGAATCTGTTGAGGTTGCGGCCTTGTTTTCTGTCGTGGTGCAGCCTACACTTGTGATTAGAGTGTTAGAGGCACAGAGAGGTGACCTTGAGGTAGAATCCCTCCGAGAGAAGATCTCCAGTGGGAAAGTTGAGAAGGGTTTGACGGTGTATCCCGACCTGAGTGTGAAATACCGAGACCGTTTGTTTGTACCGGAGTCTTGCCGAGAGGAAGTACTCCGAGAGTTTCACCATTCGCGCCTTGCGGTGCATCCGGGAGGTACTAAGATGTATCAGGATTTGGGTCGCCAGTTTTGGTGGCGGGGTATGAAAAGAGATGTGGCTGTTTTCGTATCGAAGTGCCTTACTTGCCAGCAAGTGAAGGCCGAGCATCAGAGGCCAGCGGGTTTGTTGCAACCCTTGCCTATTGCCGAGTGGAAGTGGGAGCATGTCACTATGGACTTCGTTGTAGGTCTTCCGAAGACTCAGCGGGGTAGTGATGCTATTTGGGTGGTTGTAGACCGGTTGACTAAGTCGGCGCACTGTATTCCTATGCGCGTGAGAGATTCGGTAGATCATCTTGCCGATTTGTATATTCGGGACGTAGTGAGATTGCACGGGGTCCCAGTGACGATCGTCTCAGATAGAGATCCTCGTTTTACTGCTAGGTTGTGGCAGAGTTTGCAGAGTGCCTTGGGCACTAAGTTGACCTTTAGTACGGCTTATCATCCTCAGACTGACGGGCAGTCCGAGCGTACTATTCAGATCCTCGAGGATATGCTTCGGGGTTGTGTCCTGGATTTTAGTGGGACGTGGGAGAGGCACTTGCCATTGGTAGAGTTTGCCTACAACAACAGTTTTCAGTCTAGCATCGGTATGGCACCGTTTGAGGCCTTGTATGGCCGACCGTGTAGGTCTCCAGTTTGTTGGGCCGAGGTGGGTGATGCACCTTTGTTGGGTCCGGAGTTGGTTAGGGAGACGACGGAAAAAGTTGAGCTTATCCGTAGGAGGCTTGTTACAGCCCAGAGTCGACAAAAGAGTTATGCCGACCGTAGGAGGAGACCTTTGGCGTTTGAGGTAGGTGATCATGTCTTTCTGAAAATATCACCTAGGCGAGGCCTGATGAGGTTTGGGAAGAGTGGGAAGTTATCCCCTCGGTTTATTGGTCCTTTTGAGATCCTTGAGAAGATAGGCGAGGTTGCTTATCGGTTAGCCTTACCGCCGCAGTTGTCCGGAGTGCATGACGTGTTTCATGTGAGTATGCTTCGGAAGTATGAGCCAGATCCATCACATGTGCTGGATTGGAGCGATTTAGAGGTAGATGAGGATGCCTCGTATGAGGAGAGACCGGTTCGGGTCTTGGATAGGCGGGATCAGGTCCTGCGTGGTAAGACCATTCCTTTGGTGAAAGTCTTGTGGAAACATCACGGAGTGGAGGAAGCCACTTGGGAACGTGAGTTGGAAGTCCGTGAGAAATATCCGGACTTGTTTGTTGATGTGTGATCTTGTATTTAAATTTTACATTATGTTGAACTTAAGAGCTTTTATATATGTCTTAAGTTGTAAAACATTGAGAATGTTTTGATTATTGGAAGCATGTTTTGGAACTTGCCTCATATGGTAGTTGGATGTAACACTATATATGTTGAATATATTGTTGACATTGGAAAGTTAGTGCATAATGTTGGTGCATGTTAATAATACATATGTTGTTTACATATTGTGATATGTCTCTTGTTAAAGGGATGGGATGACCGGTAATGGGTCGAATTGTTGAATGTTAAAATGTAACATTGTTTAAAATGAAGGAAAACTTGTTTTTGAAAACTTGTGTTTAATTTCGGGGACGAAATTCTTTAAGGGGGGGAGGTTATAGCGATCCCGGATTTACCCTTGTTGTATAGTGATCCGGACATGTGTCCGTGGATGTTGGTAGTTGTTTATCATCTTGTTTGTATCCTTTTTACTTAGTATTTGAGTTATGGGATGTGTTGGGCAGGTTTGTTTCAGGTTGGTTGAGTTTAGAAACCAAAACTAGTTGCCCAGATTTTTGGCCTGTACGCTCGAGCGGAGGTGTTGGCGCTCGAGCGGGGAATACATCCATCCAGTATCTGGTTGTGCAGTGTTGTGAGCTCGAGCGTAGGGTTGGGAGCTCGAGCGGAGGCCTGGTTCTGCAAAAGTGCTGGGCGAGTGCATTCTGCGCTCGAGCGGGAGGTTGGCCGCTCGAGCGGAAGTCTGTGAGTGGCCGCTCGAGCGGGGTGTTTTACGCTCGAGCGGAAGACTGGGTTTAAATCCCGAAATTGTGACTTTTCAAATCACTTTTTCACCTTCTCTTCTCTCTCTTACTTTTCCAAAATCACCATTGTTGAGCCTCTCACTCTAGACTCTACCTTCTCTCTAGGTTTTGATCTAGTAGGAGTGATTTACTCACCTTTGGCCTTTACAAAAAAGTTGTTGATCGTCGAGGGCTTCATTTTAATCTGAAAATCTCGGGTTTTGGAGCACGTTGGGTTTTGTCGTCTTCTCCTTTGGGACTCCGAATTTGAGGTAGGGATAACCTACTCCTCTCTATGGGTTTTGTCTTTAAATTTTGGTATTTTGAGATGTTGGGCTTGGTTTAGTAATTTTGTGAAAGTTTGGGGCTTTTGTGTAATTTTTACAAAAGTTGGGGTTTTATTCATAATAAACCTAGATGCATGTTTGGCATAGAAAAATGGAATGATTGTTGAATCATTGATGAAAATGGAACCTAAGGGTTGAAATGGTAATTATGGAAAATGGCCTAATTACATTGTTTAATTAATTGGGATAATTAATTGGTGAGAAATGAGGAAATGAAATGTTGATTGAATATCCATTTGTGCATTTATTTTCTGTTTTAGAAATAACTGCTTTGGGCTATCGGTGGAGGATAGTCGAGATTGTTGTAGACAATGCATGATGATTAGGTAAACGGAAACTAATCAATGGAATGTGTCATGGAACTTGACGGTTGATAGAATACATTAATTGTGTGTATTGTGTGATTGTATATAGAACCAATGTGTTTATATACGTTATGTGTAGAGGAGGAGATAGGGGATGTACTCCGCGGTTTAGGGGAAGATAGGGGATGTACCTCTAAACCGGATAGGTATTGGGAGGAGATAGGGGATGAACTCCGTAGACAGAGCTCATATGCTTGTCTAGAGAAGTGAAGATAGAGCTCATATGCTTATCTTGGTGAAGTGTGGATACAGCTTGTATGCTTATCTGTGGATATTGTTGATATACATATCTGTTGAGAATGTGGATATAACTTTTATGCTTATCTGAATGTGAGATATAGTTTTTATACATATCTGTGGAAATGATGATAGAGCTAGCATGCTTATCTGTTGAAAAAGGGAAAATGAAAAGTAATTGGGACTTGTAAGTCGTTGACATAAATATATAATTTATGTGATTGTATCAGTGTTGACCAACTATCAATTGCTAATGTTTTAGTCATTGTCCATGGTTGGTTTAGTGCATTTCTACTGGGCTGTGGCTCACCCTATATGGGAATATCATTTTCAGGTACAGGAAGCATGCCACCTCCAAGGACATAGCTGGGAGGCTAGTGGCGGACATAGTTTTGTCGTTTTACTGTTGATGTATTACATGTAATTTCAAGCCAAGGGCTTAATGTGTAAACGAGTTAGAACTCTTTGTTGTAACCAAGTGTTAACTTGGAAAGCTGTAAGCCCGTAGGGCATTTTGTTATGAGGTTAACATGTAATACTTATGTCTTGGAATTCTAATGAATGAAAGGAATGCAGTTAGTTTAAATGTAAATGCATGTCTTACCTGATGGGTTTATTGTTATTATTTTGGGGGCGTTACAAAATGACATAAAACTGATTTTACAGCCTATTTTCGGAAAAATGTTTGGATCTCCATAGCTAGCCCACCACATTATGTGTTTTTTTTTTAATTTAAATTTTTAAAATTCTATTTGAATTATAAATTTATATACTAATTTAAAATAAAATTATCAAAAAAATATAAACTAATTTTTTTTTTTCATTTCGTTTTTCCTCTTGCTGGGTGTGTTGCCGGTCGTGGGAGAGGGGTTCCAGCCACTGGTCTCCTCTCACCTCTTTCCATCTATTTTTTTCTTTTTTTCTTTGTCTTTTTGCTTAATAATATTGGAAGCTTGTCCTTCCAACTCTTTTTAGCGCCGCCACCACCACACTGCCACCAGATCTACCACCTTCCTACCTCCATGAATCTACCCTCACTAGATTTGTCTCTAGCCACCGGTGTTGGTGTCGCCTCTCCCTCATTCCAATCTTTTTCGAATCTGATGTTTGGCTTGCACCCAAACATTCACCTTTGCGCCCAAAACATTAAGATCTAGTTTCAGATCTTCTCATAATCTGAAGACCGATACTGTTTAACGCGTTCATTTCATGCTAGGCAAACACCTCAACCTCAATGTTTCATCTTGACCAGCGGAGATGGGGTCTAAATATTTCAAGTTGAAGGTTACGGTGTAATGGAGCTTTGGTGCGTTTCGCGACTGATTGCTTTTGATTTTTTTTTATTGTTTGCTGTAATAATCCTCCCTATGTAGAGGTTGTGACCCTCCTTTGTGAGGATTTTTTATCATCCTCTATAGAGGCTACAATTCCTCCTCCTATGGAAGTTTGTTATCTCTTTTTGCTGTAATAATCCCCCCTATGTAGAGGTTGTGACCCTCCTTTGGGAGGATTTTTTCTAATCCTCTATAGAGGTTAAAATTCCTCCTCCTACGGAAGTTTGTTATCTCTTTATGAGATCTTTTGCTAGCATTGTAATTTGTATGACATTAATATGATTTTTTATCAGTTTTATAATGAAAATTTTCTTTCCAATTTTTTTTTAAAAAAACTTTAGTGTAAGTCAATCATCAATATTGATACTTTCATATTCTTAGATAAAATAGTAACATAAATATACATTAATGAAGGAATCACATTTAATGTGTACTTATTCGGTTTGATTTTCAGTTTTTTAAATATAATTTTTTCATTTTTTATTTTTTGTATTTGTGTCTATAATGAATTTTTTAAATATTTCATCAAAAAAACATTAATTTTTTTTAAATATACTTAAAAAGTAAAATATTTATAAAAGTTTTATTGAACTTGATTATAAATTCCTTATTATTTGGAAAGCTAGACAGAAAAGACTTAGACTTGAACAGAGAGATGGCATTTGTGAGCGAATTCTTTTGATTTTAAACTAAATTCTTTTAGTGATATAATTTCATACTTTATTCTAATTCTAATAATTTTAACCTATATATCACTATATTTTAGGACAAATTACCGGTAAATTCCAAATTACAGAATGATGATCCATTAGTCTTATACTTTTTTTTTATGAACCATTTGATCCTATTTAATTAGTAAGGAATATTTTCCTTTGATTTGGCATGGGCAGAGTTTACACACTAAGTGTAACGCCCTTAAAAAAATAACATTAAACCATTAATTAAGACATTCATTGACATACAAAATATCCACATTCTTCTATTAATCAGAGTTTCATTACAAAAGTATTACATGTTAACAACAAAAGCAAATGCCCTACGGGCTTACAGCTTTCCAAGTTAACACTTGATTACAACAAAAGAGTGCTAACTCATCTAGACATTAAGCCCTTGGCTTGAATATACATGTAATACATCAAAGAAATAAAACGACAAAAAGTCCGCCTGCCTCTAGCCTCCCAAGCTACGTCCTTGGAGGTGGCATGCTACCTGCACCTGAAAATGATATTCCCATATAGGGTGAGCCATAGCCCAGTAGAAATACACTAAACCAACCATGAACAATGACTAAAAGATTAGCAATTGATAGATGCCCAACACTGATACATCCACATAAATCACATTTTATGTCATACGACTTATGAGTACAAGTTACTTTTCATTTTCCCTTTTTCAACAGATAAGCATATTAGCTCCATCATCATTTCAACAGATATGTATAAAAACTATATCCCACACCCACAGATAAGCATATAAGCTACATCCACATTTCACAAAGATAAGCATATTAGCCCTATCTTCACTTCTCTAGACAAGCATATGAGCTGTGTCTACACTTCTCAAAGATAAGCATATGAGCTCTATCTTCATTTCTCTAGACAAGCATATGAGCTGTATCTACGAAGTTCATCCCCTATCTTCTCCCAATACTATCCGGTTTAGAGATACATCCCCCATCTTCCCCTAAACCGCGGAGTACATCCCCCATCTCCTCCTCTACACATAACGTATACAAACACATTGGTTCTATATACTATCATTCAATACATACAGTTAATGTATTCTATCAACCGTCAAGTTCCATGACACATTCCATTGATTAGTTTTCGTTTGCCTAATCATCATGCATTGTCTACAACAATCACGGCTATCCTCCACCGATAGCCCAAAACAGTTATTTCTAAACAGAAAATAAATGCACAAAGGGATATTCAATCAACATTTCAATTCGGTGAGTGTTAAATAATTCAACTACACCCTTTTTCCCATACATTCCCAATCTCAACATTTCTGTTTCATTTCCTCATTTCTCACGATTAATTATCCCAATTAATCAAACAATGTAATTAGGTCATTTTCCATAATTAACATTACGACCCTTAGGTCCCATTTTCATCAATGATTCAATCATTTATTCCATTTCTCTATGCCAAACATGCATCTAGGTTTATTATAAATAAAACCCCAACTTTTGTAAAATTACACAAAAGCCCCAAACTTTCACAAAATTACCAAACCAACCCCAACATCTCAAAATACTAAAATTTAAAGACAAAATCCATAGAGAGGAGTAGGATATCCCTACCTCAAATCCGGAGCCCCAAAGGAGAAGATGACAAAACCCAACGTGCTCCAAATCCTGAAATTTTCAGATTAAAATGACGCCCTCGACGATCAACACAAATTTTACAAAGGCCGAAGAGAAGGAGGACACTCTAACTAGATCAAACCCTAGAGAGAAAGGAGTATCTAGAGAGAGAGGCTCTCAAAAAGGGTTTTTAGAAAAGTAGGAGAGAGAAAGAAAAGCAAAAAGTGATTTGAAATCACACTACAAGAAATTGCATTTTTTGCAACACAACAAAATATGTTGCTAAAAGAGAAAATTCGTTGGCAAAGAGTTTTGCCAACACACAAAGCTACGTTGGCAACCCGTAGGCAAAAGTGAGTCGGCAAAAGTTTTTGCCGACGAAATTATCATTGCGTTGGTAAAAGTAATACCTTTAGCGACGAACATAGTCGTCGTTAAAAGCCTTCATCCATCGTCGGCAATTTACCTTGCGTTGGTAAAAGTCATTCAAATATGATGATTGTGTGGCACTTTTCGCGACACAAATTTGCATGGGCAAAAAATATACTTTTAGCAACAAAATATGCATCGACAAAAGTAAACTTTTGGCGACACATTTACGTCGGTAAATGTTGCCATTTGCCTACGATTTGTTTGTCGATAAAGCTTCACTTTTGGCAACGACAAACTAGCATTGGCAAAAAATACACTTTTAGCAACACAATATGAGTGGGCAAAAGTAAATTTTTGGCAACACATTTACGTCAATAAATATTGCCATTTGCCGACGATTTGTTTGTCGATAAAGGTTTACTTTTGGCAACGACAAATTGGCATTGGCTAAAAATACATTTCTAGCAACACAATATGAGTGGGCAAAAATAAACTTTTTACGACACATTTACCAACAAAAATAATTGAAAATAATTTATATCTTTTTATAAGATTTACAGATTTACAAGAGGCATCCCTCAGGCACCACTCTTACAAACTAATAACATTGCTTTGAAATCACCTAAAGTTGATCTACAAGCAAAAAAAACACTGCTGATACTGCTTTTAGAAGCAGTGTATAAAACCTAAAAGGGTAGACTCACTAAAATACACAAATACATCCAAATTGTGAACCCACATTACAAACAACAGATAACAAAATGAAAACATGAAACTAAAAAAGACAGGCAAAACGACACGAAAAGTATCCACAAGCTTATCCAACAGACCAACATCTAGTAGCAGCTGCCTCACAGCAACATTGTAGTAGCAACAGCCTAGCAAGAATCAACCACAAGGGCAGCAGCAGCAACAAACCAGCAGCAGCAGACCAGTAGCTGCAGCAGACAAATCTGATTCATGCATCTCAGATGAGCTTGGTGCATCTGCAACCTTCAGGCCAGCTGCTTTATTTGACATTCCTGGGGGCATTTCAGAAGAGATGACCAACATGTAAAGGCATTTTAATAGGAGCTACTCAAGCCAAGTTCTTTGCTAATCCATGCATGATAATTAGAAGAAAAAAAAAAGAATGTAAAATACCCACTTTGAAGGAGAACATCCTTTCTTCTCTACATGATACAGGTGCGTTAGCCTCCTGTACATATGAAAACAGAGCCAATTCAACCCAGCCAACGAACTTGGGTGCCTGAAGATTCTTATTGATAACAATGTTAGAAACAGTTCATCTCCTAAGTTTTTGTGTGTTTTTTGGGAAAATAAAAACACAACTACAAACAGGAGAATTTTCATAATTCTCTCTAGGGAGCTTCTAACACAACTCTTCTAAGGAGAAAAGCATTGATTTTTGCAACCATGTTGCAATTTTTAATATACGATGCATGGAAATGTTTGATATGAAAGGGTTTTAATAGTATAATTGTTGACAATTAAAGAGAGCATATATATATATATACTTCCACCTTGTATTACTAAATAGAAAAGAACCGGGCTTGAGTAATATATCAAGTTGGTTAAGCTCAACTAAGGCGCCTCCAACAGCTTGAGCTAAGTTCTTGTCATCATTCGCATCATAAAAACAACCTCGAGCCTTGGCACCTACAACTAATTTTTTCCATACACTGCCGCTATTAATCAAAGTAGCACCATTCCCCAAAATCCAAAGGCAATGCCTACACCACCCCAAAAAAAAAGACAAAAAAATTACCACACAGTAAAATAGAGCTTAATTATCACAAGGTTCGGCTATGCAAAAAACATTACCTTGCTCGAGTGAGAACCACATTAGCTCTTTGATGATTGGAAAGAAAGCCCACTGATCCACGCCCATTGCATCACACAGTAGAGATAATTATGACATCTTCCTCACCAGCTTGAAACCCATCAACAGATCGAACACTTACAGAAAAGTCGCTGTTTGCATCTGTGTTGTACGTTTTTCCAAATTTTTGTTCAAGTGCAAATACTTGAGCCTTTTATGGTGATATGCAACCAATTCTAACCTTCTGTTTTGACGCCTTAGATTCTGCAGATCACGATTGAGGCAGAAAACAAAATAAAATTACAACCTGTTTGGTAATGCTTCTGTTTCTATTTTTGTTTTCCAAAAACTTGAAAACTAACCAAAAAAATTGTTTTGAGGCCTCAGATTCTATAGTGGGAATAATGTAGCCAGATAGCAGAATCCTCACTTATTGATCATGATTCAGGCAAAAAACACTAAAAAGTTATAGCCCATTTGGTAATGTTTTATTTTCTGTGTTCTATGTTCTGCTTTCTGTTTTTGTTTTCAAAGAATTCTAAAACTTTTCATTGACTATAATACAAAAGAAGTACTTTCAAAGAGTCTTGCAACAATATCGGCGGCCACAGCTACCTCCACCGTGTTTTTCGTGCTATGTCTGTTATCAAAGCCCTCTTGGCCATAGCTTACATTTATGAAGGAATAAGAGCCATACATACTTCCTTGAAGAAAAGGCCTCTCGTAGGTTCTCTCTTTGACATTCGGACCATCAGAAATCATATTGTCATAGAATTCCCTATTCGGAAACATGCTTATTGATGGATGCATTCTGTATTGGATGCTAAGAAGATGCTTTTTATGCCCTAATAACACCAGCCTCTAGAATAAGCTTCTTCCAAATTCAACATTCTGGCATATCTATTATGCATAGATTTTCAAGATGTCAATACAAGATAACAATTTTTATAAAAGATTGATAAACACAAAGACAATTAAATTAAATTAAATCAGAAACCTTGCTTTGAACCATTGAAGGAAGTTGTCGTTCATCGCCAACGAGTATAGCATGACGGATACCAGAGAGCTGTAATGGAATAGTGGATTCACATTCTTTGAGCTGAGCAGCTTCATCGATCACCAACAGTTCCAGTGGGTTTTCTTCTTCTGTACACAACTTAGCAGAGCTTGAAGCAGTGCAGAATATCAAGCACGCATTTTGCAAGCAAAAACTTCGAATTACATATTTGTCAGTAGTATTTAGAGCAGAAAAGGTTTCGCGAAGGAATTTGAGTACTTGAAGGCACTCTGCCTTGACAGAACTCAACTTCATGAATCCATTAATCCTGTTCCTGACATCTGCAGTTCCATTAATGAGTTCTCTCAAAAACTTATTTGCAGCAACATCAGTACGCAGCAAAGTTCAAAATGATTTTAGCAGATCAAGAGCTCTAATCATCTTTTTTGCTACTTCCAATGAAATGATAGAAGTTGGCATGTGGGTGTACAAGATTGGAATAAAAAAGATGAGATCATTTCCAATGATAGAAATTGGCATGTGGGTGTACAAGATTGGAATAAAAAAGATGAGATCATTTCCAATGGATTTAAATTTATCCATGAAGAACTCCTCAAATGTCTTAAGTTTTTCACACTTGTCCACCCTTTCTCCTATGTTTTCCTCCTTTGTTTTATCACTCTTCAATTTGCTTTTTCCTTTAAAAGGCTCATTTTTCTTCTATTTTTTCTCGGTCTTGTTTTTCTTCAAGGTTTGAACAATTGTCTTCCTCCAAAATGCCCTTTCATCCATTGGTTTCGAGTCTTCTTGATCATGAATATCATCCTCTTCGTCTTGGTTTCTTTTCACTGTCCTATCTCCAAAATTTGTCTCCACCGAATTGTTTTCTGACCAATTTTATAGAGGGCAAAGGGCCTTCTTCGTTCAAGTTTGTTGAAATTGCACTTGTTAAGCCACCCTCTACCTTGCTGGGGTTAAGCACAAGAAAGAAAGAGAATTAATATTGGCTTCTTGTGTATTTTGGATTTTTTAGTGGAGCAATGACTACTTTGATTTGTAGATTATATGAAAATGCATTCATACCTAAAGAAAAGTAAATAAAAAAAAATGGAATCTATACGAATAAATTCCAATGATTAATTTACCTTCTTCCGCCCATCATCCACATCAATATAGACAGGAGTTGTATTAACGATAACCGAGCAAGTTCCTCAACCTGAAAATTTATAGATATTTCTGCTTAAGCTTCCGTAAACACATAATTTATAATTTTGGTGTTAGAAATGTTTTAGTTGATTTTGATTATCTGTAACATTATAAACAAAATGTTTTAGTTGGTTTTCATGGACTCTTTACCCTTTCAATACTCAACTAACAGTTCCATGGTCCTAAACAAATTAATGAAGCTTTAATGGTTAGTATATGAAACAGGTTATATATCTAGACTGTAACACCCTCAAAATAATAACTTTAAACCCATTAAATAAGACATGCATTGATATTCAAAAGCTTCACATTCTTTCATTTATCAGAGTTTCATTACAAAAAGTATTACATGTTAACAACAAAAGCAAATGCCCTATGGGCTTACAGCTTTCCAAGTTAACACTTGGTTACAACAAAAGAGTACTAACTCAAACACGTTAAGCCCTTGGCTTGAATTTACAAATAATACATCAAAAGTAAAACAACAAAAAGGTCCGCCTCAGGCCTCCCAAGCTACGTCCTTGGAGGTGGCATGCTACCTGTACCTGAAAATGATATTCCCATATAGGGTGAGCCACAGCCCAGTAGAAATACACTAAACCAACCATGAATAATGACTAAAAGATTAGCAACTGATAGATGGTCAACACTGACACTTCCATTTACATCTCCCTACGTTACCATGACAGCCAAGTCTATGTTACAATTCACTTTTCATTTTTGTTCAACTTTGAGTTTGGAAACAAGGCTCAGTACTCTGGCCAGAACGTTTGATGAGATTATAGTTCATCACTAGAACACTTTCGAAATCCAAGGTGGATACACATTATGGTGTTGTACCAATAACACATAAACTACTCCCATACTTCGCAAACAATGATGATATACATTTTAGTGCTATATCAAATCAAACAAACTTTTCAATAGATAAGCATATGAGCTATATCGCTACTACAACAGATAAGCATATGAGCTATATCAACACTTCAATAGATAAGCATATGAGCTATATCAACACTTCAATAGATAAGCATATGAGCTGTATCAACACTTCAACCGATAAGCATATGAGCTATATCAACATTCCAACAACCGGTTTAGAGGTACATCCCCCATCTTCCCCTAAACCATTAACCGGTTTAGAGGTACATCCCCCATCTTCCCCTAAACCGTGGAGTACATCCCCTATCTCCTCCCATACACAAGTAATGCATATAAACACAGAATCACATATGCAATCAATCAATACATAAAATTAATGTATTCTATCAACCGACATGCTCTATGACACATCCAATTGATTAGTTTTAGTTTGCCTAATCATCAAGCATTGTCTACAACAATCAACACTACCCTCCACCGGTAGCCCAAAGCAATTATTTCTAAGCAGGAAATAAATGCACAATGGATATTCAATCGACATTTCAATTCGGTGAGTGATAAATAATTCAACTACACCCTTTAACCCCATGCACTCCCAATCTCAACAATTCCAATTCATTTCCTCATTTCCCACAATTAATTATCTCAATTAATTAAACAATGTAATTAGGTCATTTTCCATAATTACCATCACCACCCTTAGGTCCCATTTTCATCAATGATTCAACATTTATTCCATTTCTCTATACCAAACATGCATCTAGGTTTATTACAAATAAAACCCCAACTTTTGTAACATAACACAAAAGGCCCAAACTTTCACAAAATTACCAAACCAACCCCAACATCTCAAATTACCAAAATTTAAAGACAAAATCCATAGAGAGGAGTAGGATATCCCTACCTCAAATTCAGAGCTCTAAGGGAGAAGATGAGTAAAACTCAGAAGTGCTCCAAATCCCAAATTTCTCAGATCTCAACAAAGCCCTCGACGATCAACACACTTCTTACAAAGGCCCAAGGTGAGAAAAACACTCTAGGTAGATCAATCCTAAGAGAGAAGTTCGGTTTTAGAGTGAGGTGCTCTCCAATGGAGGTTTTGAAAAAGTAAGAGAGAGAAAGGAAATCAAAAAGTGATCAAAAAGGTGGTTTCACGAACTGATATAAAAGCAGGTCCGCTCGAGCGTACAACACCCCGCTCGAGCGTACAGACACAGGTTCACGCTCGAGCGTCCAAAGATCCGCTCGAGCGCCGGGTGCACTCTCCCAGAATTTTCTGCAGACGACCAAAATGCTGAGAGAAGGAAATTCACGCTCGAGCGTCCAAACTGCCGCTCGAGCGTAGAGGCAACAACAAAATCCCGCTCGAGCGTCAAATCGCCGCTCGAGCGGAGAGACCAAAACCTGGGCAAAATTTCTAAGTTTTAAAACACGACCCACTTATTCCCAACCTGTCCAACACAACCCAAAATTCTAATTAAAAGAGTAAGGGATAGAAATGAGGATAAGATAACAACGAATCTCCGGAACCGAGTCCGGATTATAGTTAAACAACAACAGGAAATATCGGGACCGCTATAACCTCCCCCCCTTAAAGAATTTCGTCCCCGAAATTAAGGGTACGCCAAAACACAAGGCCAACTGATAACAGAGCAGTCAACAATCGAGCCCCAAGGGAAGAAATTACTTTCACAACAAACCTCCGACTTACTCTTAGCAAGGAAGATACTAACCAAGGAAACACATTCTAAACAACCACACCTTAGGTACGCAAGCCTCAACAAACCAAACCTCCCCCGAAACAATTCACCAACAACCGACTAGCATTCCAAGCTAAGTCACTACTCAACAACACGACCAAAGCAAATCTTTAGAGTAGACAATAAGAAAACATTTTCTTGTTCAAGAGGCATTTCCCAAAGATGTTTAAATTTTCAACGTTAATATTCCGGAATAAATCTTGCATGTTCCGTACGAAAACTCAAAAGCTTTGCAAACATTTTTCACAAATACGGTGTTACCCAAAAAGCAGAGTCATCCACAGTTTATTTGCCAAAAGATTAATCTGGAATTCTTTAAAATTCTTGAATTAAATCAACTTTTCAACAACGCATTTATATGGTCCAAACACTGGAAAAATTTTGTTTTCCATTTCTTTCCAAAACAGCACTATCCACAACCATCACTCATACAGTGATGCCACAACCGACACAGAACATAACATTTCTATAATGATAGTTAATAGAAATAACAACAGTACTATCAACACATAAGGTATAAGAAATTCATGGTTTTGCAATTTTATCCCGCCTCCCTTTACTTAACCACTTTATAATCATAAACACGGCTCAGAAATACACAAATGATACACATTATAGTGCTGTATCAATATCAAACTAAACACCATACATTCATCATGTATAAAAAGCCAATCATTCACAATGATCAATCAATACATATATTAGATGTATTATTCCAACCGTCAGACTCAACGACAAAACATGTTCGATTAATTTCAGTTTTCCTTAATCAACATACGTAGTCTACAACGAACGAGACTAAACTCAAGGTGACCAATGCCATCCCAACACCCGATACCGACAAGCTGACTAGTCAACTCAATAAACTCTACACTCAGTAATCCACACACTGCTGTGCTACTCAGACCACTAACCCCAACCACGGAGTTCTCTACATGAACCACAAATTTTGGAATCTCACTGGATTTCCTAAAATTTAACCGCCTCAACATCGCGTCTAAGGGAATCACCATCCCCCGCCATGGTTATCTAGCAAGCCTGCTCACTTCCTTGACCGAAGACCGACATGGTCAACCTCAATCACAACATCCCGAATACGAAGGACTACTTTGACCCACGCTATACTCATTACTTTAGAACACGAATTGCTCTACCTTCAAAGAATGTTGGCAGCATCCACTCATAACCCACACCCAACAATGGATAACCAATCACAATATGAACACTACCCCTATACAACCAAGGGGGTCACCACGGACTCACTATCTAGCAAGGCCCAACACACGAACCAGCATACAGGTACCATTCCCACTAACTCGAGATACAAATCTCACGTTCCCTCGAACATTCTCATATAGTCCTGCCAACACCGCGCAACTCTCGAAACCATCCCATCTAACACATTCAACCGTACTAGGCAAAACCTCCTTATTTTGCAAGCCCTCTTACTCCTACACCGAATCCTCCAATAACTCATAGGGTCCACTCGTTACTCTATATCTTACTTGTCACTCGTCTCGAGAGTACCATCAAGAGGCCCGGCCTCCGTGCTAAACCACTAGTCCACACTACCGCTAGGCAACCATCATGAACCAAACCCCGACACCGTCACAAGTCGCCGATAGGGCTTCCAAAGATTCACTCTTCTAACTTTCCAGAGGGGTAAAAGTCCTCGCCTCCCTCGTCATTAACCCACATCTTCATCCGCAAACACCATACCACTGTGACTCCACCCACGGGTCACACTCTAACCATGGGCTATATACCCAATTAACGCTTCTGATAATATCCTCTGACTTGACCAATGCTAAGGTACGAACTTATCACATTCAATCCAAATAAAGAAATTTGAAAACTTAGGGAGACATCCATTATACTACAGCCCGAGGTATAGTACCAGCTGCTCACAACACACCGCTCCCGATACAACAATCACAACCTTATATAGGGACTGACATCCCTTCACTTGAAACGGCCAATCAGTACACCTGCAATCTTGACAACGTTACTTACCACGAAGGTACGAGTTCAACCTTGACAAAATTAGGTGCCATGCCCCCGTAGGACACCATATTAAATACGTGTTACATCTAGTATTTATCGTACACTTCACATCCTCTCAAGTTCACCCGACAGTAGATCAAAAGCTATACCACGCACAAACTTTAAATGGGTAGTACTCATGTAATTCCACACACTCGGCAAGTAAAACAGTTCTCGCTCCAATATTACCTTGGCTAGGACACGTACCCCTCGGTGGTTCTTCCAAATTTTGAAAACATGGCTCTCTAGCCCTCATCCTCCCCAAATCAAGTCACAAGCATAAATTTTTTTTTATATAGGAACTTTATACATTAATAAAATTTTAGAGCTACGACATGCTCCAATTCACCCACTCTAGGGAAATTAACAAACAAAGCATATATGTATATATATATAGATAAACAAACAGTTTAGATGTTTCAACCTTCCCAAAACACATTGGTTACACAACGGAACCCAATGATCACAAAACAATAATCCACTGATTACAAAACGGATTAGTCAAAACAAAACCATCCCATCAGTATTACTACTACTACCGTCCCTTGTTGGACCGCCGAAGTTGGTCATCCCCGAATATAAGGCAACCTACGAGCTTACAAGTCACGGACAAGAACCACTGGTATGCCCCCTCTGCCCACACCTGGAACAACTACAAACTTCTCTAGCTGGGGCTTGGGAACTCGACTCTACTGAGGCCCTCGCAATCTGGCCTGCTAGTCCCCCAAAACGATACTGTTCCTGCCCAGTCGAAAGAAACTGAGCCTGGTTAGGTTGCAAAACCCCTAAAGAAGCTCCCGGCTGAGTACAAGAACGTCGAATATGACCCGGCTGATTACACACCCAACAGGTAGGCGGTGCCTGAGCACAAGATTGGTTCAGAATCTGGGCTGATGAAGACCCCAACAACTGCCTCCCCACTGAGCATTTAATCGGTCCAAAACCCGACTGGTTGGATGATCCTGGTGGTACAACTACTGGTTGAACTGCTAACCCCACCCCTTTCTTCTGTGGGCAAACCGAAACCCTGTGGCCCAGCAGACCGCATCTGAAACAAATGATGCCCCTCTGCTTACTTTCCCCCGAACCCAAATCTGACACTGGAAGGGCAGTTCTAGCCCGTCCTCCCTGTTGCGAGTTTAAAACCCTCTGCCTTTTAAAAGGCCTACCAACACCCTGAGTCACAGGAGTCGCCGAGATGGCTTCCTCCCCACTCTGCCCCATTGCTAGCACTGCAGCCTCTACATGGGCGGCCGCCTCAACAAGCGCCCTATATCTTTTATGCCAAGACCCCGCTATCCTTACACGGATGTCGTCACGCAGCTTACTCTCAAACTCAAAACAACGTAAGTCCTCCGTCTCCACCAATTCTGGAGCAAACCTCGACAGATTAGCAAACCATCTTTCGAATCGCACCAAAGGTGTAGTACCTTGGCGTAATTCCACAAATTGTTTCCGCAGCTCTTCCCGAGCGGAAGGAGGGAAATCGCAACTTCCTCGCCTAGGCATCCTAGTAAAAGTAACGGAGACACGTTAGCACACTCATACATGTGCCGAAGTTAAACACTTACATCCTAACACATGGACAACTGTAATTCACTCCACATAAGCACATAAACATGTAAGCACTTACGAATTTCATTTCCAGATAATGATAGTCCCGAGGCGTTACTAGAGTTCCGATTAGAAACAGCATTGATCAAGTGCCTTTCCAACAGGACTCCCAGAAACCCAAGGATCCAATCAACATCCAAGAAACTACATTCCATACCCAAATAGTCACATAAACATGTTATCACAAAAGTACATAACATTACGTCTAAGTCTCTAACAAGCGAGAGAAACCCATTGTGATACTAATCACTTCCTACGTACCCAAAGTATTCGAACCCGGTACGCTCTGATACCAAGTTGTAACACCCTCAAAATAATAACTTTAAACCCATTAAATAAGACATGCATTGATATTCAAAAGCTTCACATTCTTTCATTTATCAGAGTTTCATTACAAAAAGTATTACATGTTAACAACAAAAGCAAATGCCCTATGGGCTTACAGCTTTCCAAGTTAACACTTGGTTACAACAAAAGAGTACTAACTCAAACACGTTAAGCCCTTGGCTTGAATTTACAAATAATACATCAAAAGTAAAACAACAAAAAGGTCCGCCTCAGGCCTCCCAAGCTACGTCCTTGGAGGTGGCATGCTACCTGTACCTGAAAATGATATTCCCATATAGGGTGAGCCACAGCCCAGTAGAAATACACTAAACCAACCATGAATAATGACTAAAAGATTAGCAACTGATAGATGGTCAACACTGACACTTCCATTTACATCTCCCTACGTTACCATGACAGCCAAGTCTATGTTACAATTCACTTTTCATTTTTGTTCAACTTTGAGTTTGGAAACAAGGCTCAGTACTCTGGCCAGAACGTTTGATGAGATTATAGTTCATCACTAGAACACTTTCGAAATCCAAGGTGGATACACATTATGGTGTTGTACCAATAACACATAAACTACTCCCATACTTCGCAAACAATGATGATATACATTTTAGTGCTATATCAAATCAAACAAACTTTTCAATAGATAAGCATATGAGCTATATCGCTACTACAACAGATAAGCATATGAGCTATATCAACACTTCAATAGATAAGCATATGAGCTATATCAACACTTCAATAGATAAGCATATGAGCTGTATCAACACTTCAACCGATAAGCATATGAGCTATATCAACATTCCAACAACCGGTTTAGAGGTACATCCCCCATCTTCCCCTAAACCATTAACCGGTTTAGAGGTACATCCCCCATCTTCCCCTAAACCGTGGAGTACATCCCCTATCTCCTCCCATACACAAGTAATGCATATAAACACAGAATCACATATGCAATCAATCAATACATAAAATTAATGTATTCTATCAACCGACATGCTCTATGACACATCCAATTGATTAGTTTTAGTTTGCCTAATCATCAAGCATTGTCTACAACAATCAACACTACCCTCCACCGGTAGCCCAAAGCAATTATTTCTAAGCAGGAAATAAATGCACAATGGATATTCAATCGACATTTCAATTCGGTGAGTGATAAATAATTCAACTACACCCTTTAACCCCATGCACTCCCAATCTCAACAATTCCAATTCATTTCCTCATTTCCCACAATTAATTATCTCAATTAATTAAACAATGTAATTAGGTCATTTTCCATAATTACCATCACCACCCTTAGGTCCCATTTTCATCAATGATTCAACATTTATTCCATTTCTCTATACCAAACATGCATCTAGGTTTATTACAAATAAAACCCCAACTTTTGTAACATAACACAAAAGGCCCAAACTTTCACAAAATTACCAAACCAACCCCAACATCTCAAATTACCAAAATTTAAAGACAAAATCCATAGAGAGGAGTAGGATATCCCTACCTCAAATTCAGAGCTCTAAGGGAGAAGATGAGTAAAACTCAGAAGTGCTCCAAATCCCAAATTTCTCAGATCTCAACAAAGCCCTCGACGATCAACACACTTCTTACAAAGGCCCAAGGTGAGAAAAACACTCTAGGTAGATCAATCCTAAGAGAGAAGTTCGGTTTTAGAGTGAGGTGCTCTCCAATGGAGGTTTTGAAAAAGTAAGAGAGAGAAAGGAAATCAAAAAGTGATCAAAAAGGTGGTTTCACGAACTGATATAAAAGCAGGTCCGCTCGAGCGTACAACACCCCGCTCGAGCGTACAGACACAGGTTCACGCTCGAGCGTCCAAAGATCCGCTCGAGCGCCGGGTGCACTCTCCCAGAATTTTCTGCAGACGACCAAAATGCTGAGAGAAGGAAATTCACGCTCGAGCGTCCAAACTGCCGCTCGAGCGTAGAGGCAACAACAAAATCCCGCTCGAGCGTCAAATCGCCGCTCGAGCGGAGAGACCAAAACCTGGGCAAAATTTCTAAGTTTTAAAACACGACCCACTTATTCCCAACCTGTCCAACACAACCCAAAATTCTAATTAAAAGAGTAAGGGATAGAAATGAGGATAAGATAACAACGAATCTCCGGAACCGAGTCCGGATTATAGTTAAACAACAACAGGAAATATCGGGACCGCTATATAGACAAAATTACATAATCAAAATGTACTAACACTATTATAAGCCAAATGTTTAGGATAAATCATAATGAAAATGAAACCTTGTAGATGTTCTTCTCAGACAATCTACAAAATAAAATAAAATTAGATCCATGCACCAATACTGCCACAAGCCTCTGCACGTTTAAAGATATAATTCCCACAAAACAATTTGTAGATTGCAGATATGAATTAGAAGGCATTACTCACAATCCCTTTTTAGATAGACCTTTCGATTAATTTAACTACTGTGAATGGTGGTGTAAAAAAGACACATTGTTAGAGTTAAAGGCAAATTCATTGCTTCAATAGAATTTATAATATAAAGTTAACCTTTGTAGGCTTGTGACCATTGTCAACAAGCTCCCAACGCTCTTTATCTAAACGGAGCACTTCCACATCTCCATCATCATACAGTACCTTTAACACAAAATTGATCAGAGAAAATTATGTCAAAGAACCATATGAGATTACAATTATAACATTATTGATAAATAAATAAATAAAATGTGTATCTCCAAAACATGACTAACACAAGTATTAGAATAAAAAAATAGAACATGGAACGGTGCACTTACCACATATTTCTTATGTTCAGAGTCATAAGACTTCACTACTCCATAAAACCTGTTGATTTTAACAAGACACCATCAAGACACAATTCTTGCAGCAGCGTGTATACACACAAGGATTTTGGAGTGCAAACCACGTGTACAAAAAGTACACACTACTAAGGTAATCAAGGATTGTCATTCCCTAGATCAAGATTATGCGGTATGCTTTTGAATAATTTATTAGCACATGGATATATATACACGCTAACAAGGCAATTTTCAAAAGCCATAAAACCAGCAGAGCCACAACAATATATACATATATATATATTTACATTTGGAAATTATAAATATAAATTTTGATTTGATTCTCCCATTTTTTCTTTGTATGTCATGTTCGACAAATAGAAAATATAAATAAAGTAAAAAAAGATGATGAATGGGTTTGAGACTTGCATCCACATGTAATCCATCTCCAGACAGCCCACAAATTGATTTGGCTGATGAAAATTGGCAGCGTCAAAGCAATCAAAAGATGGTAGCTAAAGAGAAAACATGAGATCAATATATATAATTTTTTAATCATCACGACAACCCAAGCAACATCAGCCAAAGGCCACAAGACTGGGAGGTCAATGCAAGCAAGGGCCAAAGAGAATATGCTAGAAGCCCTTCTCCACTAGGCAGAGGTCATTGGCCCTGGGGTACACACCGCTGGGCAGAAGTCATCTTCACCAGTCACCCACGTTGGGATGTGCCAATGCGACTGACAACTGGGTACAGGTCATCTTGGCCCATCACTAATATTGGGATGTGCGAGTGTAGAGTCAAATTTTCTTTCCATTCTGAATGTATCAAGTTTTTTATTTTTATTTTTACCACTTTGACCGTTCATTAAATGGCTTCCAAAATTAGAGTTTGGCCCCTGCCATTTTTGGCCTGTGTGAGTCTGATTCTCATACAGGGATGTCCTCACCAAGTCAGCAACATGTCAGGTTAAACTAAATTAACAGATGTTGGGGCATGTCTCCAGTGTTTGACACCTATCCGTGTCCAAAAATGTGTATATGTCACATATAGGGAAGTGTCCTTGCTTCCTTGCTGGAAAGACACAATTAGGAATGGAACAAAACTTATGAGTAGCTATTGATTAAGTCATAAACAAGGTCAACTATTTGAGATGACTCAATCAAAGGATTAAGAAAAGTTTTAATGTATGCCAAAGAATCCAATATGGATGGCATAGAAAACAGAGTGACAAACTGATCAAAAGTCGCAGACTCCTAGTAGTAGCAGACCACCCATGGCCCTAAACAAAGGAGTAGAATGGGAAACTTTCATGAAACTGAACTAAAGAAGAATTTGGTAAGGGGTCACTGTGTTCATGGGTACAAGAAAATAAAATTCATTTTCATAATCCAAGTGAAGAACAAAACTAAGCCATGGCCAACCCTGTAGACACTGGTGTTATTGAAAATATTTTTTCAAGTGTTGAACCTACGACTGAAAGGATATGACTCATCTCAATCTAACTACTGTTACCTGGAAAGGAAATTATCCAGAGCTTAATTTTAAACAGAAGATGGATACATAATAAATTAGAAATTTAAATATAATAGAGATTCCCAATTTCATAGACCTACACATCTCATGCTCCAACTTTATCTTTCTCACCTATTTTGTTAAAAAATGGCTTAACCTTGTTCTCTAAACCAACAAAATACTTACCGCTTGTCCACTGGCTACCAAACTTTTATTCTGCAATCAATCAGGTCCATTGTCTCACTTCCACCTTTCTTTGATGTGCACTGAGGAAACAAAGTAGCAGGTCAAGTGATTGCTTATGATGCTGTTTCTAATTCTAAATTCTTAGTAAGTAAGAGAACTTGAAATATTTTGAAAACCAGAAAGTTCTCACATCCATAATTTAAAAACAAAAACACACATCACTTCCCGCAATTGAAAATAAACTGAAATTATAATGTTGTACGTGCAAGTCATTAGGTACAGAGTTTATATCATGAAATAATAGCCATCCATGATATAAACTCATAGCAGCTGGATTCAACTCCCTCACATCTATGTTCAATACTGAATCCACCTAACCAGTAGCTTCTCTCACAATTGCTTTCAAACAAAGCTAAAAAAGCAAAACTATTTGATTCCTCATAGGCACATCAATCACACCATCATAACAAGAAAAATTCACAATTACCCATCTAAGGAAATCACAATCTTCAGCCATAACAGAACACAAAATGATCCAAAGAACTCTATACGAATAGGCAATAGGGTAATCCCTCAATGACTCAATTTCACTCCTAACAAGCCACAACTCCAAAGGAAGAAGCCTAACACAATCCCTAGAAAAACCCTTAATTTCACCGTTATCACTGCCTACAAAATTTGCACACTGAATCGATAGAATACCTGAGAGAGTGAAGGTTTGGCTCAAACTATCTCGATCGGCAGAGCTAACTACGCCGGGGCAATTACGGTAGAAGAAATTGGGGCCGAAGTCGCAGTAATCGTCAAGGGAGAAGCAGATGTTGGAGTTGGTATCGTGTAGGGTTTGAAGGAAACAGTTCTGATTGAAGAGTTGTCGGGAGGGTTTGAGAGTGTTGGGGTAGCGCAGTGATTGGAGCAGGAGGGGGTTAAGGTTGAAAAGAGGGGAAGGGGAAGAAGGGCATTGGAAGGAGTGGCGGAAAAGCGATTCCGGCGGAAGGCGGTGGTGGAAATTGAAAGGGCAGGGGCAGAGGGCGGTAGTGGTGGCGGTGGTGGGGAGGAGAGTGGAGAGAGAGTGGAGGGTGGTTTTGGAGAGGTGGATGAGGTGTTTGAGTGTTGAGAGAGCGGTAGGGAGACCGGGAGGCTGTGGCAGAGGCAGAGGTGGTGGTGTTGGTGAAGTGATTGAGTTTGTGGTGGTGGTGAGAGAGGGATGGTGGTGGAGATGAGAATAGAAGAAGTTAGGGTTAGCGGGTGAAGGAAGAAATGTGAGGTATGGTGATGGAGATGGAGGATTCATCAGTGTCTCTTCCTCTTCTTCTTCTTCTTCTTCTTCTTCGTCGCCCTCCTCACTGCACAGAAAATGCTTTGAGTTTATTTTTTTAAGATTGGTGTTGGGGCTGAAAAAATTGGGGCTTCTGATTGTTTCTGTCTTTCTTTTTTAATTTTTTTTTTGGCGCTCAAAATATTTATTTTGGCGCTATTTTTTTTTTTCGATCATCCCTTTCACGACAGTAATTGGACGTCGTGGAAAGCATAATATTTTAAACAACTGTTTTTGTGCGTCGTGAAAAGTATAATTTTTAACGGTTGGCTTTTTATGCACCATGAAATGTTCAATATTTTTAACAGCAGCTTTACACGTATCGTGTATAGTTGATGTATTACGACATGTCATATGCATGCCGTAGAAAGTTATATTATTTATGACTAATATTGCAAGCTGTAAAAAAATCATTGTTATTAGCATTCACGACCTACACAATAGACGCGTCGTAGTTGAAAAATTATTTATGACACGCAAAAAAAGCAAGTCGTAAAAATGAGAAACCACGGCTTGCATTTACTGTAAGTCATTGATGTGAGGCCGTAAAAACCCAGTTTTGTTGTAGTGTATGTATTATATTTTATATTCACCACTCGCCCATTTAAGAGAGACAGAGATAGGGCATTCGAAGGTGTTCACAAACGCCTCTGGTTATTGAAACGGTGCCGTTTTGATTTTTAAAAAAGCGACGTTTAACAAACGTCGTTAAATATTACGTCGCTAAAATTCATTTTTCTTGTAGTGAAAGGTGTGCGAGAGTGAAATTGTGGAGATTTTTTTTTTTTTTTTTTTTGAATTGGTGAAATCGTGGAGATTGATGAAGGGAGATTTGATGAGGGGAAAAAAAGAGAGGGAATTAAAGAAGGATTTTGCCACCGCCCAATAATCAGATCACAATCAAAATAATAATAATAATAACAATAATAATAATAATAATTTCAAAACAAATTTTAGATTTGTTTTTTTGAAAAAATTAAAAATAATTTGAGAGCAAAAAAAATTAAAATTATATTTTTAAAATTTTAAAAAGTATTTATGACGTAAAAGATAAAAATATACAAAAATAATAAGTATTTTTTTATTTCACCCAATTTTTTTTAGTTTGTTAGGGGAAAAAAATTGAAACTAGTTTCTGAAAATAAAACCAAACATATTGAAATTGATAATCTAACCATATTCTTTGAAAAAGTTTAAACTATCTCAAATTAGTCATCTCAACTTAATAGTGTGTTTGGGGTTAATGGGTTCATTTTGTGATCTAATTCAATGATCATTTTAATTTTACAATTTAGTGATTAGAATATTTAAAACTCTTTGAAAAATTGTAATAAAAAATACAAATCACTATATCACATAATTCCACTAGCAAAACTTTTACCGACGAATAGTATTATCATCGCTAAATGGTTAACTCTTTGCCCACGCCAACTTGTCGTCGCCAAAAGTATACACACTAATAGCAACGCTCATTGTGTTGTTAAAACATAAGCATCGTAGCTAAAAGTTCTGAAATTTTGGCGCCAACCAAAAATTTTGGCGCTAAAAGAATGTTATGGATTTTTAGCGACGATAGCAAATTGCGTTGGTAAAAGTATACTTTTACCAACGAAATCGATCACTGTGTCGCCAAAAATATACTTTTGGCGATGAAAAATTGACATCGTCGCCAAAAGTAGTTGCCAAAAGTGCAATTTCTTGTAGTGTCACCCAGCGGATAACTCATATACGTATGACCCGCTCGAGCGGAGAACACGACGCTCGAGCGCCAAGAACAAAACTCTGGACACGCTCGAGCGCAATAAGGCCCGCTCGAGTGCCAAGACACAAGAATAAAGCACTTCCGCTCGAGCGCGAAAACCAATTCGCTCGAGCGCAGATTTCCACCTCCCAGAACTTACACCCAGAAAGTACTACCCGCTCGAGCGCCAAACGACCCGCTCGAGCGCCACCGCTCGAGCGTAAACAAACCCGCTCGAGCGCAGAAATCACATCTGCAGAAGTTTTGCAGGAACCCAAAATACTGGAGGTGTGCAATACCCGCTCGAGCGCAATAAGACCCGCTCGAGCGGAACGCCTAAAAACTGAACAACAAGGAATTGAAACCTAGGCCAAACCAACCTGTAACAACCTTGTTCAAAACATCCTAAAACTCAATCAAGTGGAATTAAAGGACACAACAAGATAGATACCACTACCAACTTCACGGAACCGAGTCCGGAATATAACAAAACAGTAAAGGGATAACCGGGATCGCTATAACCTCCCCCCCTTAAAGAATTTCGTCCCCGAAATTTAAACACAGGTTTTCAAAAATAGGTTTTCTCCATTTTCAACAATATTATATCATAATATTAAACAACCCGACCCATTACCGGTCAATTCCTTCTCTTTTCAAAAGGCATTTCACAATATGTAAACAACATATGTACTTTCAACATGCATCAACATTACACATTTCCTTTCCAATTTCAACAATATATTTCAACACATATAATGTTACATTCAACTTCCATATGAGGCAAGTTCTAAAACATACTTCCAATAAACCAAAACATTTTCAATGTTTCACAACTTAAGACATATACAAAAGCTCTTAAGTTCAACAGTAGTGCAAAATGTAAATACAAGATTACACAACAACAAACAAGTCCAGATATTTTTCACGGACCTCCAACTCACGTTCCCAAGTGGTTTCCTCCACTCCGTGATGTTTCCACAAGACTTTCACCAAAGGAATGGTCTTGCCACGCAGGACTTGATCCCGCCTATCCAAGACCCCAACCGGTCTCTCCTCATACGATGCATCCTCATCTACCTCTAAGTCTGTCCAATCCAACACATGTGATGGATCTGGCTCATACTTCCGAAGCATACTCACATGAAACACGTCATGCACTCCGGACAACTGCGGCGGTAAGGCTAAGCGATAAGCAACCTCGCCAATCCTCTCAAGGATCTCAAAAGGACCAAAAAACCGAGGGGATAACTTCACACTCTTCCCAAACCTCATCAAACCTCGCCTAGGTGATATCTTCAGAAAGACATGATCACCTGCCTCAAACGCCAAAGGCCTCCTCCAACGGTCGGCATAACTCTTTTGGCGACTCTGGGCTGTAACAAGCCTCCTACGAATAAGCTCAACCTTCTCCGTCGTCTCCCTGACCAACTCCGGACCCAACAAAGGTGCATCACCCACCTCGGCCCAACAAACTGGAGACCTACACGGTCGACCATACAAGGCCTCAAACGGTGCCATACCGATACTAGACTGAAAGCTGTTGTTGTAGGCAAACTCTACCAAGGGTAAGTGCCTCTCCCACGTCCCACTGAAGTCCAGGACACAACCCCGAAGCATATCTTCAAGGATCTAAATAGTACGCTCGGACTGCCCATCAGTCTGAGGATGATAAGCCGTACTAAAGGTCAACTTAGTGCCCAAGGCACTCTGCAACTCTGCCACAACCTAGCAGTAAAACGAGGATCTCTATCTGAGACGATCGTCACTGGGACCCCGTGCAACCTCACTATGTCCCGAACATACAAGTCGGCAAGATGATCTACCGAATCTCTCACGCACATAGGAATGAAGTGCGCCGACTTAGTCAACCGGTCTACAACCACCCAAATGGCATCACTACCCCGCTGAGTGCTCGGAAGACCTACAACGAAGTCCATAGTGATATGCTCCCACTTCCACTCGGCAATAGGCAAGGGTTGCAACAAACCCGCTGGCCTCTGATGCTCGGCCTTCACTTGCTGGCAAGTAAGGCACTTCGATACGAAAACAGCGACATCTCTCTTCATACCCCGCCACCAAAACTGGCGACCCAAATCCCTATACATCTTAGTACCTCCCGGATGCACCGCAAGGCGCGAATGATGAAACTCTCGGAGTACCTCCTCTCGACAAGACTCCGGCACGAACAAACGGTCTCGGTATCTCACACTCAGGTCGGGATACACCGTCAAACCCTTCTCAACTTTCCCACTGGAGATCTTCTCTCGGAAGGACTCTACCTCAAGGTCACCTCTCTGTGCCTCTAACACTCTAGTCACAAGTGTAGGCTGTGCGACAACAAAAAACAAGGCCGCAGCCTCAATAGATTCGCCCAGTAGCAAATCAAACTCACCAAGTGCTCCCAACATCTCCCATTCTCGGATGGCAATACAAGCTACATCGCTAATGGATTTCCTACTAAGGGCATCAGCCACAACATTGGCCTTTCCCGGGTGATAGTGCAACTCAAAGTCGTAGTCCTCGATGAACTCCATCCATCTCCTCTGCCTCAAATTCAAGTCTCTCTGTGTAAACAGATACTTCAAACTTTTGTGGTCCGAGAACACCTCGAACTTCTTGCCATAAAGGTAGTGCCTCCAGATTTTCAAGGCAAAGATCACAGCTGCTAACTCTAGGTCATGTGTAGGGTAATTCTTCTCGTGTATTTTCAACTGACGTGAGCCATAAGCTACCACTTTCCCTTCTTCCATCAACACACAACCCAAACCCTCTCGTGAGGCATCACAGTAAACCGCATAACCCAACCCTCTCTCCGGAATAATAAAACCAGAGCGGTGGTCAATCTAACCTTCAGCTCTTGTAACGACCTTTCACAAGTCCCACTCCACACAAACCTGACCCCTTTTCGCGTCAACCTAGTCAACGGCGAAGCTAACCTGGAAAAATCTCTCACAAACCGACGGTAATACCCAGCTAACCCCAGAAAATTGCGGATCTCAAACACACTCTTAGGCTGTGCCCAATCTTGCATTGCCTCAACCTTGGATGTATCCACAGACACTCCTTCCCCGGATACCACGTTGCCTAAGAATTTCACCTCTCCTAGCCAGAACTCAAACTTCCCAAACTTGGCATACAGCTTATGGGCTCTAAGCAACTCAAGCACCACTCTCAAGTGTTCCTCGTGCTCCTCCTCTGAAGGCGAATAGATAAGGATGTCGTCTACGAAAACGACTACAAATCGATCTAAGAATTCCCGGAAGATTCGGTTCATCAAGTCCATAAAGACTGTCGGTGCATTGGTAAGCCCAAATGGCATCACCAGAAACTCATAATGGCCATACCGCGTACGGAATGCCGTCTTCGGAATATCCTCTTCCCTGACCCTCAACTGGTGGTAACCCGATCTCAAGTCTATCTTAGAGAAGCAACAGGAACCCTTCAACTGGTCAAACAAATCATCTATACGGGGCATAGGGTACTTATTCTTGACCGTAGCCCGATTCAACTTCCGGTAGTCAATACACAACCTCAAGGCACCATCTTTCTTTTTAGCAAAGAGGGTCGGTGCTCCCCACGGAGAAACACTAGGGTGAACAAAACCCTTATCTAACAACTCCTGAAGCTGAACTTTCAACTCAACCAACTCTGCTGGAGCAAAATGATAAGGTGCCATAGAAATCGGCGCTGTGCCGGGCACTAAATCAATGGAGAACTCAATCTCCCGATGAGGTGGCAAACTAACGAGATCCTCGGGAAAGACGTTCGAGTACTCACAAACTACCCTCGGCAACACAACCTGGGTCTTATCACACTCACCACTCTCAAAGCTAGCAAGTAGACCACTAAGCTCTCCCCGCCCTCGCGGATCATACCCCGGTGGCAAAACACTACCAACCCGGTCTCCCAAGAAATGGAAACACTCCCCGCTCAAGGTACAAACTGTGACCCTCTGGCAGTAGCAATCAATAACAGCCCGGTATGACGATAACCAGTCCATACCCAAAATAACATCAAAACCCTTCATGGGCATGACAACAAACGGAAAAGGAAGCCTATGGTCGGCGACCTCTATATCACAACCTCTACAACCCTGTTTCAGAATCAACTCACCCCCAAGAGGTGACACTACACAAATATGAGATGCTAACTGTGCTAACTCCAATTCCAAAACAGATGCAAATGCAGTAGATACAAAAGAATGAGATGCACCCGTGTCTATCAACACACTAGCAATCGAGTTGCAAAACAGAAAAGTACCTCTCACTACCGATGGAGCCGGTACTAGATCCTGCGCGGTAATAGCGTACACGCGCCCTGTAGGCCCCTGATCTACCTGCTCACCCCTCGGGGCAAACGACTGCTGCACAGACTAGGATGACGAAGCTCCCGGATTGGCCCTCGAGGCCTGCACAGACTGAGCTGGCTGATAACTCTGCGTCTGCCTAGAACCAGACGCTCCCGAAGTGGCACTCAACTGCGGGCAAAACCTCTTCAGGTGCCCGGGCTGACCACACTGATAACAAGACAAGGGCTGCCCCCTGCCCAAACTCTGACTCTGCGGTCTAGCTGAAGAAGAAGCAGCTCTCTGACCCCCACCCTTCTGCGGGCAAACCGAAACTTTGTGACCCAACTGGCCACACTTGTAATAGGTGAAATCCCCCTGACTACCTCTCCCGGAGCCTGCACTCGGCACTGGAAAGCTCGATCTAGCAACACCACCCTGCGACTGCTGAGGGTTAGAACCCCTCTGCCTCCTGCCATCACCCTGGCCATCTTGGCTCCTCTTGGAGACTCTCTGCCCCTCATCCTCCTCCTGTATCAAGAGCTCCATATGAGCTGTAGCATCCACTAGGTGCCTATACTCACGGATGAAAGACCCACCAACTCTCAACTTGAGGCCCCGCCTCAACTTCCGCTCAAACTCATAGCAACAGCGTTCCTCTGACGCCACCAGTTCAGGTGCAAACCTGGATAGACTGGTAAAAGTAGCCTCAAACTCGGCCACTGACAAGCCCTGCTGATTAAGCCGGCCAAACTGATCCCTCAGCTTCTCCCTAGCTGCTGCAGACAAAAACCTCTCCTGAAAAGCATTCACGAACGCCTCCCATGTACCACCCACACGAGCCTTCTCGTACTTCCACCATTGACCCGCATCTCCCTTCAGCTGGAAGGATGCCAAGGTCACTTTCAGTGCTCCGTCCTCGATGCCAAGCATCTTGAACGTCTTACTCATCTGCTCTAGCCACTCATCAGCCTTCAGCGGCTCCTTCGGATCACCAATAAACTCATCCGGATTAGACCGGAAGAACTCCCTCTTCAAGAAAGAAGGCCCTGCCTCGGCTGCCTGATTCCTAGCCCTGAGAATACCCAAAGCTCCTGCTATCTCTCTGGCCAAGGCACCCATAGCCTGCTGACCCGCTGGTTCGGCCACATTGGCCTGACCAACTCCCTCCTGTATTGCCGGAACGTCATCTGGTACAGGTACCTCCTGCCTCGCAGGTCTACCACGCCTAGCACCTCTTCCTCGTCCTGACATCCTAATAAAGATAACCAAGACTATTAGCACATTCACAAATGTGCCGAAGCTATAACACTCGCGTCCTAATGCATGGACAACTGTAATTCATTCCACGTGAGCACATAAACACATAAGCACTTACGAATTTCATTTCCGGATGATGATAGTCCCAAGGCGTTACTAGAGTTCCGGTAAGAAACAGCATTGATCAAGTGCTTTTCCAACAAGACTCCCAGAAACCCAAGGATCCAATCAATATCCTAGAAATTAAATCCCATACCCAAATAAACACATAAGCATGTTATTAATTAAACACATAGCATATGACACTACATCTAAGTCTCTATCAAGCGAGACAAACCCATTGTGATACTAATCACTTCCCACGTACCCAAAGTATTTGAACCCGGTACGCTCTGATAACAAGTTGTAACGCCCTCAAAAAAATAACATTAAACCATCAATTAAGACATTCATTGACATACAAAATATCCACATTCTTCTATTAATCAGAGTTTCATTACAAAAGTATTACATGTTAACAACAAAAACAAATGCCCTACGGGCTTACAGCTTTCCAAGTTAACACTTGGTTACAACAAAAGAGTGCTAACTCATCTACACATTAAGCCCTTGGCTTGAATATACATGTAATACATCAAAGAAATAAAACAACAAAATGTCCGCCTGCCTCTAGCCTCCCAAGCTACGTCCTTGGAGGTGGCATGCTACCTGCATCTGAAAATGATATTCCCATATAGGGTGAGCCACAGCCCAGTAGAAATACACTAAACCAACCATGAACAATGACTAAAAGATTAGCAATTGATAGATGGCCAACACTGATACACCCACATAAATCACATTTTATGTCATACGACTTATGAGTCCAAGTTACTTTTCATTTTCCCTTTTTCAACAGATAAGCATATTAGCTCCATCATCATTTCAACAGATATGTATAAAAACTATATCCCACACCCACAGATAAGCATATAAGCTACATCCACATTTCACAAAGATAAGCATATTAGCCCAATCTTCACTTCTCTAGACAAGCATATGAGCTGTGTCTACACTTCTCAAAGATAAGCATATGAGCTCTATCTTCATTTCTCTACACAAGCATATGAGTTGTATCTACGAAGTTCATCCCTATCTTCTCCCAATACTATCCGGTTTAGAGGTACATCCCCCATCTTCCCCTAAACCGCGGAGTACATCCCCCATCTCCTCCTCTACACATAACGTATACAAACACATTGGTTCTATATACTATCATTCAATACATACAGTTAATGTATTCTATCAACCGTCAAGTTCCATGACACATTCCATTGATTAGTTTTCGTTTGCCTAATCATCATGCATTGTCTACAACAATCACGGCTATCCTCCACCGATAGCCCAAAATAGTTATTTCTAAACAGAAAATAAATGCACAAAGGGATATTCAATCAACATTTCAATTCGGTGAGTGATAAATAATTCAACTATACCCTTTTTCCCATACATTCCCAATCTCAACATTTCCGTTTCATTTCCTCATTTCTCACGATTAATTATCCCAATTAATCAAACAACGTAATTAGGTCATTTTCCATAATTAACATTACGACCCTTAGGTCCCATTTTCATCAATGATTCAATCATTTATTCCATTTCTCTATGCCAAACATGCATTTAGGTTTATTATAAATAAAACCCCAACTTTTGTAAAATTACACAAAAGTCCCAAACTTTCACAAAATTACCAAACCAACCCCAACATCTCAAAATACTAAAATTTAAAGACAAAATCCATAGAGAGGAGTAGGATATCCCTACCTCAAATCCGGAGCCCCAAGGAGAAGATGACAAAACCCAACGTGCTCCAAATCCTGAAATTTTCAGATTAAAATGACGCCCTCGACGATCAACACAAATTTTACAAAGGCCGAAGAGAAGGAGGACACTCTAACTAGATCAAACCCTAGAGAGAAGGGAGTATCTAGAGAGAGAGGCTCTCAAAAAGGGTTTTTAGAAAAGTAGGAGAGTGAAAGAAAAGCAAAAAGTGATTTGAAATCACCCAACGGATAACTCATATGCGTATGACCCGCTCGAACGGAGAACACGACGCTCGAGCGCCAAGAACAAAACTCTGGACACGCTCGAGCGCAATAAGGCCCGCTCGAGCGCCAAGACACAAGAATAAAGCACTTCTGCTCGAGCGCGAAAACCAATTCGCTCGAGTGCAGATTTCCTCCTCCCAGAACTTACACCCAGAAAGTACTACCCGCTCGAGCGCCAAACGACCCGCTCGAGCGCCAAACGACCCGCTTGAGCGCCACCGCTCGAGCGTAAACAAACCCGCTCGAGCGCAGAAATCACATCTGCAGAAGTTTTGCAGGAACCCGAAATACTGGAGGTGTGCAATACCCGCTCGAGCGCAATAAGACCCGCTCGAGCGGAACGCCTAAAAACTGAACAACAAGGAATTGAAACCTAGGCCAAACCAACCTGTAACAACCTTGTTCAAAACATCCTAAAACTCAATCAAGTGGAATTAAAGGACACAACAAGATAGATACCACTACCAACTTCACGGAACCGAGTCCGGAATACAACAAAACAGTAAAGGGATAACCGGGATCGCTATACTAAGGCTTTGTTTGTCATAACCTAAAAAAATTAAAAAGTCAAAAAGTCACTATCCTATTTAAGTCACATCATCTTATTTAAGTCACATCACCTCTGTACCACATCACTTCAAACCCAACCCAACCTAACCCAATCCATATTTCATAAAAAGTCAAAACGTAGATTATCCCAAACCACCCCTTACTCTTGTTATGATTTTGGTGGATTCTTTTTTGCTCATTTGTATATAATGATTGAGATGGTAACGTTTTACATTTTTGTTTTTGTGTGTTTGATTTTTATAGAATAATATACGATGGATGGATTTTAATTGCTGATGTTATTTTCTTCATTAACATCGATACGATTAACATTACATTTTTACTAACACAAATGTTGTTAACATTCCATATCACTACCAACATCCATACACTCAAAAAATAGAGGAATGGGTGATACATTACAACACAACAAATCAAAAAAAAAAAATTTGATACTGACACTATACTTCATTAACATCGATACGGTTAACATTAAATTTTTATTACCGCAAATGTTATTAACATTTCATATCACCACCAACATCCATACACTCAAAGAACAACGTTTCATGCAGTTGCTTACTATGCCCTTCTCCCAATTCCAATTCGATCACAGTGTTTATCACTCCTGCGACATTAGACTGGTACATCAACCTTGATGGGTCAATCACACATTATCGCACACTTCCTCAAACAAGTTTCTTCTTCCTGAACGACAATTGTGACTGTCTCTTTGCTGCCAATCTTGTAGACGTCTACACTGATACGTTCGACCCAAGTTTCTTGCCACCATTACTACGTTTCCTGGAATGTCGTCCAACACTACCTCCTAGATTAGTCACAGATACACATCAGGCCATAAACCGACATAATTTGCAACAACAATGGGCATACCATCACACAAATGTCATTACATATAGTTGTTCTTGAATCACCACATCATATCAACAAGACAACAAATAACCTTCACAATTCTTACAAATTTCTTGCTCACGTTACAACACAACCAACCTACACAAAATGTTGTTCTACACACAAAAAAAAAATAAAAATAAAAATAAAAAAAAAATAACATTTGCGTATTTAGGGGCCAAATAATCAAATTGACCCACCAAAAATGGCATTAGCCATGGAACCTCATAACATTTCGTCCATGTTTCATTCTGTTAAATGATAATAACATTACAACAACAAACAATGCATAATGGGTTATTACAACCTATCATACAAAATTAATTCCAACTACGAGTACACAATAATTTCACATGATCACGTGAAAAAATAACACACTCACATGTGCGACGCCTACTAACGTCCTGTCCCAATTGCATTTTACCACTTACTCGCCCAGGACATCATAACACGTAGACGATGCACAACACCATATTGCCAGTAACAAAGCACCCCTATTCCATGGGACCAAAACATACATTATGCTACTAACACTATACTCAAACACGGCCAACGTAAACCACAAAATATGTACTAAACTAATCTCCACGATTACATTACGACAATTCCATTCACACTTAACAAATTGCACGGACCAACACTTGCATATTACACCACTGAAATTACATAAACCAAATTACAAGAACCAACATTTACAAAAGCTCGACCAGGCCACTGTAATTGACATATGCGGTCATAACCTTCAACTTATATTAACATCGACCACAGAGCACACTAATCAACAACTAATTACCAACCACAATTAGGGATGGCAATTTGAACTTGGCCCGACGGGGTCCCGAACCCCCGACCCCAATTAGAACGGGTTTTCCTCGAAAATTACCCCCATAGGGTCGGGGATGGTATTAAAAATTGAATCCCTGATAAAAAATTATATCTAATATCTATCTCAGTTCTCAACTCTCTTACACACTCTATCTCTCCCTCTCTCTCTCTCTCGTTCTTCTCCCTCTACTCTCTGTGAGAGAGATGAATGAGCACCTTCCAGATCTAAGTCGCGACGGAGAAATCTACAGACAGATCAGCGACGGAGAGCTCCTTCCAGATCTGAGCCGCAATGAACATTTTTGCACACCACCGTCAGTCGCTGATCGCACCACCATCACTGACACCACCACTACTCTCTCTCTCTCTTTTTCTTACACCTCCATTTGTTGCCTTGTCTCCAGATCTACCGCCATTGTTCATCTGCACTTTCTGTGGAGCCATTCTTTGATCTTACCAATGAAAAATGTGATTTTGGTTTCTTTGAGTAAGCTCTGTTTTGCGTTGTAGTTCTAATATTTTTGTTTCTTCTAGTTGAAACTCTGATGATGATGATTGATCTATGTAGTTTTGTTCATTTTTTTTCAAAAAAAAAAAAAAATGGGTAATAAAGTTGGAGTTATGGATGAAGAGATGTAATATTTGACTGGTAGGAATACATTGATCTCTCTCTAATATATATATATATATATACACTGGTTCTCAAGATCTTCACTATATCAACATCATTGATATAGATATAGATATACATTTTGTTGTTGTTGATGTTGATGATGATGATCATTGATGATAATTTTGTAGATTGTAGTTGATGTTGATGTTGATGATGATGAGATAGCTGTTGTTTTGCTTTTTCTTTTTTCTTTTTTTTTTGTTGGCCAGGGAATTTCAGGGGCGATGATAGGTTCCTCGTCGGGGATCGGGGCCGGGGCTGGAGGAATTTTCACCATCGGGGATCGGGGACGGGGAGTGTGATCCCTAGCCCCACCCCGCCTCGTTGCCATTCCTTACCACAATATACTTCCCATTATCAATACCCCACCAATTACCTACCCTCAAAGCTTTCTTACAACGCACTCGAACACCAACATACATATCAAAAATAATAAAAAATAAAAAATAAACCACACATTTTTAATAAAACACAAAATTTATTCAACCCCCAACACACAACCACTATAACTTGTCTACATCGCACACCAAAATCTTCTACACAACACTGATGCCATTACACCAGCATTCAATGTTTCGTATACATTAATATATACACAAACTAAAACCATGTCCATAAAATGTAACAGATGTACAAACCCCCGCCCAACATCGCAGACTACCCCAAAACAACATCACGCTACAATTATACATTTCCAATCCAAAATATATGCAAACATACATGTTTAGCCATACTAACAACATCGGCACAGAGAGCATTCATCTCAAACACACACACACACACACACACACACACACACACACACACACACACACACACAAAACACAAACGAACACATTCTGAAAAAATGTTGCCTTGTGAATCAAACGAAACCCATACTTGACGCCATTTCGGAACAAATCCAACGCCGCCTCTGACACATTGAAGAACTACACTCACCGGAAACCCATTGCCAACATCAAGCAATTCAATTACACCAAAAGATGATTCGTATTTCTAGGGTTTCAATGACCCAAATACCAAATTAGAAACTCATAATGACGAGTTAACATTACCAAAGCCAGCAACGTCACATAAAACCCATTTCACTAGTTTAACATTGGGAATCTAATTTTTTCCATAATCATCTCTTCCATGAAGATCGTAAAGGAGGAAAAACTAAAACAGGCTATAGTAAGCTTTTTGGGTACTAATGTAATTGCAACATTGTTCAATCCCTAGATTACCCACATATTACACACAACACGCGCTAACATGATGGCCAAATAGGTCATTTCATATAAAACGGGACTTATCTGTCTACAAGATAAAACACAAGACTAAATGGTTCAAAAGTCCTCATCTTGGAATTTATTGGTTCATTACCCTATATTTTATCCTAACCAATCAATGTTCTCCCAAACTCTTTTTATTAAAATCGAATTGAAGCAAATACAATCAGATCGAGTGATTTTGCCATAACACGACATTTATAGGGTTTGTTTTAAGATGGATTTGACTTATAACTCCAAGACTTGAGAGATTTTGTGAGAAAATGAAAGAAATTGACAAATAAGGTTTCTCATTATTTGTTTAGATTATTAATATGATGAGTAATGGTGAGAAAAAAAAATGACAAGAAAGACAAATCACACAAAACTTAAGTTTTACTTCTCACTAAAAGTGGTGAGCAAGGGTGGGCAAGCATCTACCCAATTCATCAAAACTGAATGGCCTGAACCAATCCATCACAAAATGGACTATTTCAATGATCCGAGCGGACGAATACAGATGCATTTTTCTCAATCTACTTAAGTTTGAACAGATGGTGGATAAGAGGCCAGCTGATTCAACCCGATTCACCACTCTCCTAAAATAATGAAATTATGCTTTTATACTTTGTGTGTAAAAAAAGGAAATTTTATTTATTAATTATATTTGTTATTTATGAAATATGAAATAGGCCATTTGTTATTTAAAAAAAAATTGAACAATAAAAAATTTTGAGCGCAAAATAGTACAGAATTACTAGAAACTAGTTCGAAAAAAAAGTTCAAAATCATAAAGTCTAAACCATTAAATCAATCTGTGTCCACCCTTATGACCCGCTCAATCCGCATCCGCTAACTAAGCGGACGGATGCAGATTAATTTTTCTAAATCCGCTTAAGTTCGAACAGATGGTGGATGAGAAACTATTCGGTCCAACGCGATCCATGAGCACCTTCAGTGGTGAGATTTGATGAGAAACCAAATTACTCTTTATAAAAAATTTATAATACCTAAACTACCCCTCTAATTACAAAACAAACAAAAAGACACATGTATTCTCATTTAGTCATTGTCCATCCAAACAACAAGATAAGAAATCACAATCAATTTTTTCTTTTCTTTTTTCACCTAAATGAGAAATTCCAATCATTTATTTTCTTTTATCATCTCAACATCATCACAAATAAAATAACAAGAGTCAATGATCTAAAATTAATAAATAAGAGCCTTGTCCCGAGATTACCATATAGATTCGAACTCATGTTCAATTCCATTAAATAATATCCAAAGACTTTGTTATATTATTTTATTTTTTTATTATATATTTTGTTCTACATAGAAATAATAGAATTCACATTAATAAATTAATAGATGCATATCTTGTATCTATAGTGATGAAATAGGTATAAGAAATTGTGTGTGTCAATTTTCGACCACACTGCCAACTTAGTACTCAACTGGAGAACACTGGCAGAATAGGTTAAGCCCGAACAACTTGTAATAGAAAGAAGAGATTCCGGCAATGGCTCGTCCAGCCGGGGGCACTCCGACGATCAAGTTAGTAAAATATCTCTCAAAGATAACCAATAGTGCTTAACTCACTAGACAGAGCATAAAAAACATACCTTAGACCCATGGGGGTGCCTTCCTTTTATAGCCAACACAATTCTAGTCCCAATAGAAGTCTAGCTCTAATGGACTTAGGATTACTGCTAATCTTGGACTCCCAGTAGTATTAGGATAAACTCTCTAAGAGTCTTATCTTTACCCACATTGAAGTCTTCTCTCATTCTAGGATTCTTGTCCCTTATCCGCTTATCCTGGATTCCGGTATCTTCGCAGATAACCTCGGCCTAGCCGAGATTACCTCGGCATCATGACCATGACACGTGGCACCTCGGTTGGCACTTCGGTGACACCTCGGCCACGTGTTGTCATTCAAAAAATATGTCCACACAACTGCCCCCTAGGTTCTATTACCTCAGCATCCTGAGGTGATGGAACCTATATATGTACTCCTCTAACCGAGTTCATGGCATGTCGGTGCCAAGAATTTAGGACTCATATGTCCACTCATCAAGAATTAAGAATCAAGAATCATCATGTTCTTTCTCATCCAGGTTCAACATCTCAACAGAGATCACACTATCATCAGAGATCATCATCAGATTTGGAACATACCAATCACACCCCCATTGTGTCGCATCAGTTCTGCCCCCCGCCGTCTGACGTCGGTACGGGCACGTCAGGATTTCTAATTCCAATGAAACCATTTCATCTTTATCCGTGTCCTTAGACTCTCTTTCTTTTTATTCTCCCAAATCTGCCATGTTTCAAGCTCTCAAGCTCTGCAACCAATTCCATTTTTCTCCTCCGGTGAAGCTTTTGCTGACCCTTTCCGATTGCTGCCATTATCTAACTCCGGCATACTGAACACCGGCTTCATTTTCTTTCATGAGTTATTCTTTTTTTCCCCTCTTTAGTTTCATACCTTGTTGTCTCTGCTTGTTTTCCATGTTTGAACATATCCGTCTGCTCCTGTCCCTAAGGATTCTCCTCTCAAGAATGCTAGCAACCTCGTCCTGTGATTCCCTCCATCTCCAAGCCAGTCCGAAGACGAAGTTGAGTCCGAGGATCAGACTGAGGCCAAGAAAAAATGAAGAAGCTGCTGGGGCCAAGTCTTCAACTCTGAATGAGCAAGTCTCCGACTTGACTCAAGATAAAGGGGATGAGGTCTCAAAGATGCTATCCCTGAGAAGAGCACATCTGACGCGTCTATCGCCAAGAAGTGCATCGACCAGACTCTACAAGAGACCGACGTCGAGCTCGAGGCCGAGAAGGTTGCCGGGAAGTCTCCCCAGCTGTCTTCTGGGGGTGAGACATAGTCCGTTGCCAATGCCGAGTAGTTTCATTTATGATCTTTTTTTTTTCCTTTGTACTTAGTCATTTGGGCCGAGATCTTGCCTTCGGGAATTTGGGATCTGCTCACTTTAGACTGAGCTCTTCTTTTCTTGGACCTAATCATCTAGGCCGAGATCATGTCTTCTGGGATTCTCCATGGCCGACCTCCCGCGAAGGCCGGTGAGAATGTCCCTTGGTCTCGCCATGCTGAGGGACTGCATGAACCGTTTTTTGCCCCCTTTTCTGGGCGTCTTTCTTGGCCGCTAGAATCGGCATATCTTGTAGCGAGAATAGTGGCTGCACGACGTTGTTCTGCATCAGGAAATTGATGACCGTTTGTTGGTCTGCCAATTTTTCCGCCATTCTCTTTATCTCGTCATCCCTCCGCAGGCATCTATCCTTCCATACCTGGAGGTCTCCCTCGTTGTAATACTCGCCTCGATCGGCCTTCTTCGGGGCGTCTCCCTCTCGGCCGACATTCTTTCCTCCGTGATTCTTATCACGAGTCTCTTCATTGCAGTTGTCTTCTTCGACGTCATGGTCAATATGTTTCCCACTCTCAGTAGGGGTGCCATCCCCAACCTTCTCTTTATGTCCGTCGTTGGCCATCTATTCTCCTTTCTTTCCCACAGACGGTGCCAAATTGTGTGTGTCAATTTTTGACCACACTGCCAACTTAGTACTCAACTGGAGAACACTGGTAGAATAGGTTAAGCCCGAACAAACTGCAATAGAAAGAAGAGATTCCGGCAGTGGCTCGTCCACCCGGGGGCACTTCGACGATCAAGTCAGTAAAATATCTCTCAAAGATAACCAATAGTGCTTAACTCACTAAACAGAGCATAAAAGACATACCTTAGATCCATAGGGGTGCCTTCCTTTTATAGCCAACACAATTCTAGTCCCAATAGAAGCCTAGCTCTAATGGACTTAGGATTACTGCTAATCTTGGACTCCTAGTAGGATTAGGATAAACTCTCTAAGAGTCTTATTTTTACGCAAACTGAAGTTTTCTCTCATTCTAGGATTCTTGTCCCTTATCCGCTTATCTTGGATTCCGGTATCTTCGCATATAACCTCGGCCTAGTTGAGATTACCTCGGCATCATGACCACGACATGTGGCACCTCAGTTGGCACTTCGGTGACACCTCGGCCACGTGTTGTCATTCAAAAAATATGTTCCCACAGAAATGAGGCTCGTCATTTGGAGACCTCATAAAAAAGTTAATTTTTGAATAAAAAATAAAATAAAATAAAAGACTATTAGGTTGTTTATTATTAGTTAAAAAAATTAAATGGCATGCCAACTTTTAACTTACAAAAAATAAATTTTTTAACAACTTTACAAATGCATTAATTTTTTTTTTCTCCTTAAAAAAATAAAAAAATAATAATAATAAAAGACTAAAAGACTACACACACCCACAAAAAAAAAAAAAAAAAAAAAAAAAAAAAAACCAAATCCCAAACGCTCACTTAAGGATATTTGACATACAAGTAAAAAAAGTTACATTTGGTCCAAACGTTTTTCAATCTTTAGTAATATTTTTTCAAAATTATATTAATTTTTTATTTTATTTTTATTTTTCAAGTCCGTCTTGAATAGATCAATCTAAAAAATAAAAATAAAAAATTCAAAAAATCTTTTTAAAAAAACAAAAAAAAACCAAAAGAGCCAACTGTTCTTGACTTTTGTTGTTGTTGTTGTCACTCTTGGACCTCTTTTTTTTTTTTTTTATCCATCTAATTGAATAAAAGACAAAAGTATATATATTTTTTAAATTTATAAAAAAAATTAACTAAAAATAAAAAATATATATATTAAAAAAGCCAACTCTAAACACTCATTTAGGTATGAGAACTCTGAAGAGCCAAGTAATAAGATTGCCTTGCAATTTGTTCAGTGTTAAAAGAAAGCGCAGTGCTACATACCTCGAATTTGATCTTGCCTCGAATGGCTTGAATCTTATTTTGCCAATCGTCTGACTGGTCGTCCACTAAATAAATTCACAGTTGCGGTCGACAAAGTTACAACTGCGATAGACAAGTGCTTCACCCGGTCATCCGATGAACACAAATTCGAGCCATTCGAAGCTACTCAATTCGAGGCACCAAGAATTTCCCTAAAAGAAAGATTGGCATGCAACTTTCTTCACATAATGTAGAATCTACTTAGCTTAGCACTTACCAATAATTTGGGAATTTACTATTTTGTTTGATTTTTTAACAACTTTACAAATGCATTAATTTTTTTAGCTCCTTCAAAAAAAACTAAAAAGCAACAAAGAGCAAACAACAAAGTAACGTTGGCAGCAAACTAGAGGAATTATAGAGATGCCTTGTAATTTCATAAAAAGAAGTCCTAGATGAAAAAGAGAACTAAAAAGCTCCATATTGACAACACTATTTTGACCTCATATTTTTAGAATTTAGTTTTTTCTTAAGCCATTAATATCATATGGATTTCTCTTGGTTTGATTGAACCTCAAATTTCAAACGCAATTCTTTTCATTAGTAAAATTTCATCCACATTACATAATTATGTCATCATGAGATTCTTATAACCTATGAAGCACGGGTACGAGTATGAGCATTGGCAATGGTACGATACGGGTACATCGATACTGTAAAATTAAAAAAAAATAGGGTACGGATATCCCTTGGTACGCTCGTAAAAAATATTTTATTTTTAATTTAGAATAATATAAAAATTAATTAATTGGTTTAATTTGTTAAGATCCAATCTACAATTAACATTTAATGTCAAAAGTAAAAGTATAAATTAAAATTAAATGTCAATATATTAAATAACTTACAAACCATAGTTTAATTTTAAAATCATACTAAGCATAAAACAAAAAATTAAAAAAAAAAAAGAAATCTTGTGAAAGGAGTTTTATCTATATAGTAGAAGAAAATATTGTTTCAACTGAGGTAGGTACAGTTTGGGTATCTACTAGGTACGTCTGGGTACGCAAAAAATTAAGAAAAAAAAATTTGTATACGTGTTTTGTGTACCCGATATATATACAGAAGTACCATAGGAGATACTAAACGCCAGTAAGTACCCAGTACGGGTACGACATGTTTTTCGAAATACCCATACTTCATAGCTTATAACCTAGTGTAACTTTATCTTTGGCTCCACTTTTACCATGGGGAGAGATTATTGGAATTACAGGTCGTTTTGCCTTTATCTGCAGGTGACTCCTGATGTCTATTTTTAGAAGGATTTGGGATTGGATAACTTAGATACTGTGGAGATTATAATGGCTCTAGAAGAGGAGTTTAAGCTAGAGAGTCCAGTTAAAGAAGCTGATAAGATTGACTCATGTTTTCTTGCAATTGAGTATATCCATAACCATCCAATGGCTAGTTAATCTTAATGAATTCCTCTAGTTTGAGTTTCAATCATAATTCATTTGCTTATATTGTTCCTTAAAAACAACTGTTCAAGTCCTTTCTTTCTTTGATTTGGGTGTTATAGACACCCCATTTTTTACTGCCCTTAAGACTTGGGGCGCCATTAATTGATCACTCAATGATGAAGGTTGTGCTATGCAAATGTTCAATTTTTTCAGCAATGAGAGCTTCTAACTCCCAACCTTACACCCTATTTTGGATCAAAACATTTTTTGACCAAAACAATTTTAGACCTTAAAACCCTCTCTTTCAAAATATTTTTGAAAATGTTACTACGATGTTCCGAGGCTCACATTTTGTTAAATGTTGCGCTTTTTGGTAAACCGAGCAAGGACAAAGTGGAGAGAAATGGAAAAGGGGTGAACTCTTTGAAAAATATTTTTTAAACCACTTATGTATAGGTTTGGAGTTGAAGAAAATTAGAGAAGAGGGAAGAAAACTAGTTGGGGAAGAAGTTGGGTATGAAACCGTAAGAGAGAACTGAGTAGCCTCACTAAATCAAGTCTATCCTTTTGTAAACTTGGACTTTAGTTGTGAGGCCACCACCATTGGAAATTGGACTTCCGGGGCTTCATTTAACACTCAAGAATATTCTAAAGCCGAGTCCGGATGAGGGAGATATGGTTGGTTGAATTTAGGCATCAATCCGGTTAAACCAAAACTGAGTAACCTTCACTAAAATAGGCATATCTCTTTGCACACTTAGACTCATGATGTCAGACCACTTCCATTGGAAAGTAGACTTCCAAGGCTTCAACTTAGACTCAAGAATGACCTACAAAAGAGTCCGGATGAAGGAGATATACCCGTTTGAAGTTGGGCTTTGAAACAGATTTTAGGTGGCCGACTAGCCATCATTGATGGTTGACTGGCCACCATTGATGGCCGACAATGCACACTTCTGGCCGGTCGGCCATTAGTGAAAAAGCTACATATTTTTGGGCAACTATCCCCCACAAGCTCCAGCTGTTCAAGGCTTGATATTTTGACCTGTTAGGTTGTTTTTCTATATATACCAGGTCAAACCTCTTGAGAGTGCAGGACTTGTGATTTGTGAACAAAAGTGTTATTTCTCTTCAAGAGGTAAAATTTTGAGCATCTTTGCACCACTTATTTTTTTGTCTTTTCTTGCTCATTTAGAAGTGTTTTTCAACTATTTTATGGGTTGAAACTTGTGGTTTAAGGCTATTACAGGTTAAGGGGTTAATCACCCTTCTTTGAACCTTGCTGTCTAAGCCTTTCCACTTGTGTTTCCCACCCTTGCATCATCTTTTTCAGAGCTTTTAAACACTGTTTTTTAGAGCTATCTCAGTGGCCAAAATCATCTTTTGAAGTCCAAAATTGGAGGGGTTAGACTACCCTTCTTGTGTCTTGCTTACCAGCATAGCTTGTGTTATGTTTTAGCCTATTATTCTAGCCTTTGTTAGCTCAATTCCAGCATGTTTTAGGATTGTTTTTAACCTATTTTAGGATTTTTTTGAGCTGTTAGTGGCATTTGAGCTTTGCTTTGCATAGTTGTAGTGTAAGTCCTTTCACTAGCTTGGTGTTTTAAGGCTTTAATTACTATTAGTTTGAGTAGATTGCATGTTTTAGTGCTTTTCCTCACCTCATTTCAGCACTTATAATCTCTGCAATCTCCCTCATTTCTTCACTTTTTCATTTGCTTTGAGGGTTTTTTCAACCTTAGGGTTGCTTAAGGTTGAGATGGAGGCTCATGCTTAATGCTTTAATCCTCCTTTAAGGGTTCATTACCAACGGCATGAAGCTTCTCTCATGCCTTAAACTATCTATTGGTTGACACTTTTTTCACCTTAGAAGACACTCACCAATGGACTAATTGATTAATAAATGGTTTGGTAACTAAATGTGTAAACAAAATCGGCAAGTAAAAGAGGCAAAATAAAGCATTCTTTGTGTTGCATTGCATGTGTTCAAATCGGGCATCAGTTTGAACACAAGGAAAAAGAAACATTTCATACTCAAAAGTGATGAAATGTGCCATTTTCCTAGGTCTCCATTGCCCTTGATCATGCATGATAGAATGATGGTCATTTTGGTCTCATTTTGCATTTATTGAACTTGCACAATTGGTTTCACAAGCCGTCATGCAATGAAATTGGTTGATTGATGGTTTATGAACCAAATCATGTCCCTCATTTGATTTTCCCATGAAAATGAGAGGCAAAGTGTGCAAACAATCTGTGAGAATACATTGTTTTGCTCTGTTTTGCTCTATGTTGCAGCAAAAAGAAGGCCAGATCATCAGTGGCCAACGACCACCAACAATAGTCGACGGCCACTGTAACGCCCTCAAAAAATATAACATTAAGCCCATCAATCTAGACATGCATTGATATGAAAGATAACTGTCATTCTATTCATCAGCATAATTCATTACAAATAGTATTACATGTTAACAACAAAATCAAATGCCCTATGGGCTTACAGCTTTCCAAGTTAACACTTGGTTACAAAAAGGAGAGTACTAACTCAAATACACATTAAGCCCTTGGCTTGAATTTACATGTAACACATCCAAAAGATAACAAAATAATAAAATTCTGTCTGCCTCTAGCCTCCCAAGCTATGTCCTTGGAGGTGGCATGCTACCTGTACCTGAAAATGATGTCCCATAAAGGGTGAGCCACAGCCCAGTAGAAATTTACTAAACCAACTATAAACAATGACTAAAATAACAGCATTTGATAGATGGTTGTAGACACCCCATTTTTGACCGTCCTCAAGACTTGGACGTCACCGTTTGAACACTCGGTGATTATCCATGTTTGTGTTCGTTTGGAGTTCCCGGAGGTATCGGCTCGCGCGCCTTGACTTAGGATCTCCGAACTCGACTGTTTAGTGTCTAGTTTCATACCAAACACTTGTGTTTTGCCTTGGAGGGGCAGGGAATGCCTTGTGAGACATCCCCACACACCACCGGCAGTGTCTAGAGGCCACCGGCTGGGTTTTGATGCCATCGGCACTTTTGTTTGCCGGTCGGCACATTTTATTGCCGGTCGGCATAGTTTGTTGCCGGTCGGCACTGTTTTTTGTCGAAATGACTTTTTTGGGCATCTGACCACTGTTCACCCACTTTATGGAGATATTTTGAGCCAGCTGTGATAGCTGGCACCAACTCTGCCTCCCTCCATACACGTGTATGGAGGGATCTCCCTCTAAGCAAGCTTGTTGTATAAGCTTTGCAAGAGGGAGTTTTATAAGAGAGAGGGTCTTCCTCTTTGATCTAGGTTAGAACTTTGGCACCAAAAACCAGAGCTTTAAGAGATAGATACACTCTATCTCTATATCTCCCTCTCTCTCCTCCTTTGTGTGTGTTTCCTTGGCCTAAAGGTGTATTTTACCTTACTTTTGCACCATTACACACACCATTACACCTAGCTCCGAGATTAAGGGACTTGGGGGGTTGTTTCTTGAGTTTTGGGACTGATTTTGACCAAGAGAAGAGGGCTAGACCATTTGTTCTTCAAGGGTTCTTCAAGGGTGAGCATCTTGCTTTTTATTCCCCAAACTTGCAATAGTTTTCTACCTATCTTGCTTGCTGTTTTAGCTCTTGTGTATAATATGAAAAAGGCTTATATTTTCATGCTTTAGAACTTTCATTAAGGTCATTTTGTGGTTTGAGTGCAAACTCACTCTATTAGGCCTTGTTTGATCACTTTTGTTGCCTCTTTGGTTAAGCTTTGGTCATCTTCGTATTTTGATCTCTTCATCACTGAAAATCAGTGTATTTTTAGTGTTAAAAAGTTGGTTTGAATTCTTGCATAGGGGAGGGACACCCCTCTCCCCTTATGGTCTTGTTTCCTTGAGTTGTGGCCCAAGAGGGTGACATGCATGCTTGCTCGGTTTTTTGCTTCATTTCAGAACTTTTTGGGTGTTTTTAGGTCATGTGGGATCTCTGTTTTGGGCCGGATTTGTGCCTCCTTGTATGCTTGTAATACTTGCTTTGTATTGCTCCATTTTGCTTAGAAGTGTATCTCATGATTAGGCCATGATTCTTGTGTGTGTTGGGTTGGTTCCATGAAGATGTTAGCACTATTTTTTCATGCTTAAAATCTGTTGGTTATCCATTTGGTCATGTTTGACATGTTTGATATGGTTGCTATGCATTTTGGCTCGTGAGCCCTCAAGTATATGAGTCACTAGCATGCCTTAGTTGATCCACTTTAATGAGTTGAAGTTGTTTGCCATGCTATTTTAGTCCAAGAATCATGTTTGTATGTGTGCATGCTTGACCTCTTTTATGCCTTGGGGGTGTACTCTCTTATGCCTAGGAATGAGTCTTGGTGGTGGCATTTCATGAGAGGTATTATAGCTGCCATACTAGGAGGTTTTGGAGTCCCATTTTGCATGTAAAAATTCTGTCTTTACTTGTCTAAATCATGCCATGAGAGGTCATGTTGGTGGGGGTGAGTTGTCTCCTTTTTGTGCCTTAATCTTGGGACCATAACTTTGCTTGTTAACATGAGATGTTGCCCATCATTTTGAGCATTTTTGGTACTGTTTTGGGGTGGACTAAGGTCTGTCCCTTTATGGTTCAAGGCCCCCATTGCATGCTCGCTTCATGTTTGTTGTATGGTTGTTCCATTAAGCCTTGTAGCATGTGAATCCCATTCCCAAATTGGTCCATATTTGCATCATATTTGCATCTTGTATGCTTGGCATTATACATTTGTCATGTTGGTTGCATAATGCTTGTTGTGCTTTCCATCTCGGTATCATGTTGCATGTTGAGCCGCATTTGCATAACATGCATTGCATTCACTTGGTTTGGGGTGTCAAACCAAGTGTGGGAATCAAGGAACATTCATACTTCAAGTGATGTATTGTGCCTCGATTCCCGGTCACCGGAGCCTTTGACTCCAACTTGATAAGGCATCGGATCCCATTTTGTTTGTTGCATGCATCCTTACATTAAATGGCAAATTTGATTCTTTGAGCCACCATGCACCATTGATGGCTCGAGGACCGAAGGTCATGCTTCTTTGAGTTCAAAACATGATAGGAAGCATAACCATGCTCAAATGTACCTGAAAACCCCATGCCATGCACTGCTTGTTCCCTGTTTGCTGTCAAATTGTCTTCTGCAGGAAGTTTCTGCCGACCGGCAGAATTTGGTGCCGACCGGCAATCTATGGAGTGCCGATGAATCCAATAAATGCCGGTGGGAATTGTGAAGTGCCGGTGGGAATTCTGTCCGGCCGGTGGTGCTCTGCAGCATGTGAGGAACCTGCTCCAGGACTTTGGTAATTTTCAGAGAGACAGGGCAGTGTAAACAGAGGCGGCAGAGTACGGTACGGGTTTTTCGGGCAAGCCAAGTTCCGAGCATGCATCATCTGCGCATCCCGAGGCAGAGGCTGCGGCCACCCTCTCCTTTCTTCTGCTTTCTTTTCTTAATCAATTAGAAATTCTGTAATAATTTTATTTTCTTATTATTTGGGACTGTAATATTTTATTTGGTTCCTCCGAGCGAGGACAATTGTGTAATAAGTGTGCGTGGGTGGTGTGTATGTCTTCCAATCCCCACTTCTTTCTTCCCTTTTATTTACCTGCTTATGATGGTAGATTAGGGCATGTTCAAATTAGCATACCTTATGCTATGCATGTGTGCATTCATATATTTGTATCGCATGCATTAGGCTCGGTACATCACGCTAACTGCATTTGCACTTCAATTCACAAATTGAATATGTGATAGTTGATCGCATTTCATGTGCCATGTTTAGGATTAGCCGAGCCTATCTAGATTGCATTTTTGCATGCGATGCATTAGCCATTTTTAACATGAGCTAGGACACGCATGTTTGCTAACTAGTTTACTGTTTTGGCACGGAGTACGATGTAAGTATTTATGCTTTAGCATCTCGCATGTGTGTGAATGTTAACATGACAGTATGCTTGCCATGCGGCTAAATGCTTATGTGCATAACTGTTTGAAATGCCTGTGGGTGAAGGTTGGATTGCTTGAGTTGGAAAAACTCGTTGAAATCCGTGTTTTAGCCTACTTGCGAGTAACAAATTCCAAAGCATTTTCAAAACGAACGGATATGCAATGTTTCTTTCCAAATTAGGCAATCTAGTTTATACTTGTTTGCTGCGCGCATAACATAGTAATTCTAGGCTAATAAATGGAATAAGAACACATAAAGTTTTCAAAAACAGATATCACGGTTAGTAGAGGCCGGTCTTCGGACCGGGCGAAAGGGGGTGCTCATAGCTGACCTTCCCCGATCGTACCCAAGCTCCCAAGCCGAGACAACTCCGGTGATGACGGACATGTGGCCTTCGGCACCGAGTCAGGGTTTCCTAAATTCCCCCATTAAAAAATATTTAGGTGGCGACTCTGTATCTGGCAAAGCAGTCCATGTTTGGCACTACTTTTTCAAAAATCTGTTTCTCAAAACGATTTGCCAGATTTGGACTCTTTGGTTTAGATTAAGAACCGTGACACAAATTGAGTCCGAACTGTAGCACGAGGTCCCCCGCGGACGCTGTTACAATGGTCCACACTAATATTCCCACATATCACATTACAGTTTCATGACATTCAAGTCCATGCTACATTTCATTTTCCCATTTCTTTTTCAACTTTGAGTTTGAAAAAAAACAAGGCTCAGAACCTGGCCAAACAGCTTGATGAGATTGAGACTCATCTTTAAAACACTTTCAAAATTCATGATGGATACACATTTTGATGCTGTATCAATACCACATAGAAACACTTCTATACTCCACAATTGATAACGATATACATTTAAGTGCTATATCAAATCAATTTAAACACTTCAATAATCAACACTTGATACACATTGTAGTGCTGTATCAATGTCACACAAAATCCGGTTTAGAGGTCCATCCCCTATCTTCCCCTAAACCGTGGAGTACATCCCCTATCTCCTTTCGCACAACACATGTATATAAACATAGATCATATACAATCAGTCAATACATAAAGTTAATGTATTATTCCAACCGCTATATTCGATAGCATACTCAATCGATTAGTTTTAGTTTGCCTAATCATCATGCATTGTCTACAACAATCAAGACTATTCTCCACTGATAGCCCAAAGCAGTTATTTCTAAATAGGAAATAAATGCATCAAATGGATATATAATCAATATTTCAACTAGGTGAGCAATAATTAAATTCAACTACACCCTTTAACTCCATACATCTTCAATTTCACTTTCTCAATTCAATTCTTGATTTCTCTAAATTAATTATACCAATTAATTTAACTATGTAATTAGGACATTTCCCATAATTAACATAACGACCCTAAGGTTCCATTTCCTTCAATAGATCATTATTAATCTCATTTCTTTCTATGCCACACATGCATATTGGTTTATATAAATAAATCCCCAACTTTTGTAAAATTACACAAGAGCCCCAAACTTCCGCAAAATTACCAAACCAACCCCAACATATCAAAATGCTAAAATTTAAAGACAAAGCTCATAAAGAGGAGTAGGATATCCCTACCTCGAAGTTTGAGCTCAAACGGAGATGAAGACCTGAAATCCAACGTGCTCCAAATCCCAAGTTTTTCAGATTAAATCAAAGCCCAGGACACCCTCTAAATTTTTAACAAAGGGCTAAGGATAGAAACTCACCCTAGGTAGATCAAATCTTAGAGAGAGAGCAAGTTTAGATAGAGAGGGTCTCGGATCTAGGGTTTGTAAAAGAAAAGGGGATGAAAAAGTAAAGTTAAAATCGCTGCTGTCTACTGATATATAACAGGCTCGCTCGAGCGAAGACTTGGTCGCTCGAGCGACCAGACACAAGAAACACTCGCTCGAGCGAAGAAAGTCTCGCTCGAGCCAAAAACTCTAAGCTTCAGGTCTGCAACCCAGAAGCATGCTCGAGCGACAGAATGCTCGCTCGAGCGAAGAACTCGAAAACATACACCTCACTCGCTCGAGCGAAGGAAAGCTCGCTCGAGCCAAGAAACATAGCTCTCAGGTCCAGAACCAGACGCAGACTCTCGCTCGAGCGCAAGACTTCTCGCTCGAGCCACCAGACACAAGACTCAACTCTCGCTCGATCGAAGGAACCCTAGGTCGAGCGAAGGATCTAAAACGCAGAGCTCGCTCGAGCGAAGAACCAAAATTCTGGGCAGCAACCATTTGCTCCCAATCCCAACCAACCTGTAACAAATCTGCCCAACACATCCTATAACTCAAATGCAAAGTATGAAAGGATGTAAACAAGATATAAACAACTGCTAACATTTACGGAACCAAGTCCGGACCATTGTACAACAAGGGGTAAAACCCGGGATCGCTATAACCTCCCCCCCCTTAAGGAATTTCATCCCCGAAATTAAGTCCAAGTTTTCAAAAGACAAGTTTTCTCTTTTTTTTTTTTTTTAAAACAATGTTACATTCAACATTCAATAACTCGACCCATCCCAGTCATTCCATCTCTTGTCAAGAGGCATTTCACAACATATACATTTCAACATGCATTTCCTTTCCACTTCAACAGTTTACAATCAACATGATTTCCATTTCTATATCATATTCAATAATCATGATATAATTCCATTTCTATAACACATTCAACATATGCAATGTTATACCAAACTTCCAATTCTAGGCAAGTTTTACAATACATCCGTAAACTCAAAACATAAACCATGTTTCACAACCTAAGTTATATTCAATACACTTAAGGTTCAATATTACAACAAAATATACAACATGTGCTCAAGCATCTACAAATAGATACAGATATTTCTCTCGGACCTCCAACTCACGTTCCCAAGTGGCTTTCTCCATCCCGTGATGTTTCCACAAAACTTTTACCAAAGGGATGGTCTTGCCTCGCAAAACTTGATCTCGTCTATCCAAGACCCGAATTGGTCTCTCCTCATACGAGGCATCCTCATCTACCTCCAAGTCGGTCCAATCTAATACATACGATGGATCCGCCTCATACTTCCAAAGCATACTCACATGGAACACGTCATGAACTCCGGACAACTGCAGCGGCAAAGCTAAATGATAGGCAACTTCGCCAATCCTCTCAAGGATCTCAAAAGGGCCAATACACTGAGGGGACAACTTCCCACTCTTCCCAAACCTCATCAATACCCGCCTAGATGATATCTTTAGAAAGACATGATCACCTACCTCAAACATCAAAGGTCTCCTCCTACGGTCAGCAGAAGATTTCTAACGACTCTGGGCTGTAACAAGCCTCCTACGGATAAGCTCGACTTTCTTCGTCATTTCCCTCACCAACTCCGGGCCCAACAAAGGTGCATCACCCACCTCGGCCTAACAAACTAGAGACCTACACGGTCGGCCATACAAGGCCTCAAACGGCGCCATACCGATACTAGACTGAAAGCTGTTGTTGTAGGCAAACTCCACCAAGGGCAAGTGCCTCTCCCACGTCCCACTAAAGTCAAGGACACAACCCCGAAGCATATCCTCAAGGATCTGAATAGTACGCTCGGACTGCCCGTCAGTCTGAGGGTGATAAGCCATACTAAAGGTCAACTTCATGCCCAAGGCACTCTGCAAACTCTGCCACAACCTAGCAGTAAAATAAGGATCTCTATCTGAGACGATCGTCACTAGAACCCCGTGCAACCTCACTATGTCCCGAATATATAAGTTGGCAAGATGATCTACCGAATCTCTCACGCGCATAGGAATGAAGTGCGCCGACTTAGTCAGCCGGTCTACAACCACCCAAATGGCATCATTACCCCGCTGAGTCCTCGGAAGACCTACAACGAAGTCCATAGTGACATGCTCCCACTTCCACTCGGCAATAGGCAAGGGTTGTAACAAACCCGCTGGCCTCTGATGTTCGGCCTTCACTTGCTGACAAGTAAGGCACTTAGACACGAAAACTACCACATCCCTCTTCATGCCTCTCCACTAAAACTGGCGACCCAAATCTCGATACATCTTAGTGCCTCCTGGATGCACCGCAAGGCGTGAATGGCGAAACTCTCAGAGTACCTCCTCTCGGCAAGCCTCCGGCACAAACAAATGGTCTCGGTACCTCACACTCAGGTCGGGATACGCCGTCAAACCCTTCTCAACCTTCCCACTGGAGATCTTCTCTCGGAGGGATTCTACCTCAAGGTCCCCTCTCTGTGCCTCTAACACCTGAGTCACAAGTATAGGCTGCGCAACAACAGAAAACAAGGCTGCAGCCTCAATAGATTCGCCCAGAAGCAAATCAAACTCGCCAAGAGCACCCAACATCTCCCACTCCCGGATGGCTTTACAAACTACATCACCTATGGATTTTCTGCTAAGGGCATCGGCCACCACATTGGTCTTCCCCGGATGATAATGCAACTCGAAGTCGTAATCCTCAATAAACTCCATCCACCTCCTCTGCCTTAAGTTCAAGTCTTTCTGTGTAAACAGATATTTCAGACTCTTGTGATCCGAGAACACCTCAAATCTCTCACCATAAAGGTAGTTCCTCCAGATTTTCAAGGCAAAGATCACTGTTGCTAATTCTAGGTCATGCGTAGGGTAATTCTTCTCGGGTATTTTTAACTGACGTGAGCCATAAGCTACCACTTTTCCCTCTTGCATCAACACACAACCCAAAACCTCTCGTGAGGCGTCACAATAGATTGCATAACCCAACCCTCTCTCCGGAATAATCAAAACCGGGGCGGTGGTCAACCTAACTTTCAACTCTTGGAACGACTTTTCACAAGTCTCACTCCATACAAATTTGACTCCCTTCCGAGTCAATCTAGTCAACGGCGAAGCTAGTCTGGAGAAATCCCTCACAAACCGGCGGTAATACCCAGCTAATCACAGAAACCTGCGGATCTCAAACACACTCTTAGGCTGTGCCCAATCTTGCACTGCCTCAGTCTGGGATGTATCAACAGACACCCCTTTCCCGCAAACCACATGGCCTAAGAACTTGACTTCTCCTAACCAGAACTCAAACTTCCCAAACTTGGCATATAGCCTATGGGCTCTAAGCAACTCTAGCACCACTCTCAAGTGTGCTTCGTGCTCCTCCTCAGAAGGTGAATAAATCAGAATGTCATACACGAAGACAACCACAAAACGATCCAAGAATTACCGGAAGATCCAGTTCATCAAGTCCATAAAGACTGCCGGTGCATTGGTGAGTCCAAATGGCATCACCAGAAACTCATAGTGGCCATACCGCGTACGGAATGTCGTTTTCGGAATATCCTCCTCCCTGACCCTCAACTGGTGGTAACCCGATCTCAAGTCTATCTTAGAGAAACAACGGGAACCCTTCAACTGGCCAAACAAATCATCAATACGGGGCATAGGGTACTTATTCTTGACCGTAGCCTGATTCAACTTCTGGTAGTCAATACACAGTCTCAAGGCACCATCTTTCTTTTTAGCGAAGAGGGCCGGTGCTCCCCACGGTGAAACACTAGGACGAATAAAGCCCTTATCCAGCAACTCCTGGAGCTGAATCTTCAACTCAACCAACTCGGCTGGGGCAAAACGATAAGGTGCCATAGAAATTGGTGCTGTTCCGGGCACTAAATCAATGAAGAACTCTATCTCCCGGTGAGGTGGCAAACTAACAAGATCCTTGGGAAAGACATCTGAATACTCACACACCACCCTCGACAATATAATCTGGGTCTCATCACACTCACCACTCATAAAGCTAGCGAGGAGACCACTAAGCTCACTCCGCCCTCGCGGATCATACACCGGTGGAAATACACTACCAACCCGGTCCCCCAAGAAATGGAAACACTCCCCGCTCAAGGTACATACAGTGGCCCTCTGGTGGTAGCAATCGATAACTGCCCGGTATGACGATAGCCAGTCCATACCCAAAATAACATCAAAGCCCTTCATGGGCATAACCACAAATGGAAACTGAAGCCTACGGTCGACGACCTCTATATCACAACCTCTAACACCTTGCTTCAAGATCAACTCACCCCCAACAGGCGATACTACACATATAGGAGATGCTAATTGTGCCAACTCCAATTCCAAAACAGATACAAATGCAGCAGATACAAAAGAATGAGACGCACCCGTATTAATCAACACACTAGCAACCGAGTTGCAAAACAGAAAGGTACCTCTCACTACTAATGGAGCCGGTACTAGGTCCTGCGCGGTAACAGCATACACGCGCCCTGTAGGCCCCTGATCCACCTTCTCACCTCTCGGAACATACGACTGCTGCACAGACTGGGATGACGAAGCTCCCGGATTGGCCCTCGAGGCCTGCACAGACTGAGCTGGCTGAAAACCCTGCGTCTGCCTAGAACCAGACGCGCCCGAAGTGGCACTCAATTGTGGGCAAAACCTCTTCAGGTGCCCAGGCTGACCACACTGATAATAAGACAAGGGCTGGCCCTTGCCTGACTTTGGCTCTGCAGTCTAGCTGAAGATGAAGCAGCTCTCTGACCTTCTCCCCTCTGTGAGCAAACTGAAGCCTTGTGGCCCAGCTGACCACACTTGTAACAGGTGAAATCCCCCTGATTGCCTCTCCCCGAGCCTGCACTCGGCACCGAAAAGGTCGATCTAGCAACACCCCCCTGAGACTGCTGAGGGTTAGCACCCCTCTGTCTCCTGCCATCACCGTGACCATCCTAGCTCCTCTTGGAGCCTCTCTGTCCCTCCTCTTCCTGCATCATGATCTCCATATGGGCTGCAGCATCAACCAAGCGCCCATAGGCTCGGATCATCGAACCTCCAACCCTCAACTTGAGGTCGCGCCTCAACCTTTTCTCGAACTCAATACAGCGGCGTTCCTCGGACGCCACAAGTTCAGGTGCGAACCTGGACAAGCTAGTAAAAGCAGCCTCATACTCAGCTACTAAAGAACTCAACTGCAAAAGCTGACAGAACTGGTCTCTCAGCTTCTCCCTAACTGCTGTAGATAAGTACTTCTCCTGAAAAGCCTCCACAAAAGCCTCCCACGTGCCAGCAATACGACCCCTCATGTATTTCCACCATTGACCCGCACCCCTTTTTAGCTGGAAGGATGCCATGGTCACCTTCAACATTCCGTCCTCGATGCCAAGCATCTCGAACGTCTTACTCATTTGCTCTAGCCACTCGTCAACCTTCAGTGGCTCTTTCGGATACCCAATAAACTCGTCCGGGTTAGACCGGAAGAACTCACTCTTCAAGAAGGAAGGCCCTGCCTCAACAACCTGGGCCTGCACTGGAGCCTGAACTAGATTTTCAGCTCTAAGAATACCCATAGACTCCCTCAAAGCATCGGCTATCCCTCGGGCTAAAGCGCCCATAGCCTCCTAACCTGCTGGCTCGGCCACATTGGCCTGGCCAACCCCTTCCTGTTGCGCCGGAACATCATCCGGTAAAGGCATCTCCTGCCTACCACACCTGCCACGTCTACCACCTCTTCCTCGTCCTGACATCCTAATAAAGGTAACAAAGAACATTAGCACATTCATAAATGTGCCGAAACTAAACACTCGCGTCCTAATGCATGGACAACTGTAATTCATTCCACGTAAGCACATAATCACATAAGCACCTACGAATTTCATTTTCGGTTAATGATAGTCCCGAGGCGTTACTAGAGTTCCAGTTAGAAACCGCACTGATCAAGTGCTTTTCCAATAAGCTCACAGAAACCCAAGGATCCAATCAACATCTTAGAAACTAAATCCCATACCCAAGTAGTCACTTTAACATGTTATCAAATAAGCACATAATGGTACACATACGTCTCTAACAAGCGAGACAAACCCATTGTGGTACTAACCACTTCCCACGTACCCAAAGTATTCGAACCCGGTACGCACTGATACCAAGTTGTAACGCCCTCAGAAAATATAACATTAAGCCCATCAATCTAGACATGCATTGGTATGAAAGATAACCGTCATTCTATTCATCAGAGTAATTCATTACATATAGTATTACATGTTAATAACAAAAGCAAATGCCCTACGGGCTTACAGCTTTCCAAGTTAACACTTGGTTACAAAAATGAGAGTACTAACTCAAATACACATTAAGCCCTTGGCTTGAATTTACATGTAATACTTCTAAGAGATAACAAAATAACAAAAGTTTGTCTGCCTTTAGCCTCCCAAGCTATGTCCTTGGAGGTGGCATGCTACCTGTACCTGAAAATGATGTCCCATAAAGGGTGAGCCACAGACCAACTATAAACAATGACTAAAATAACAGCATTTGACAGATGGTCCACACTTATATTCCCACATATCACATTACAGTTTCATGACATTCAAGTCCATGTTACATTTCATTTTCCCATTTCTTTTTCAACTTTGAGTTTGAAAAAAAACAAGGCCCAGAACCTGGCCAAACAGCTTGATGAGATTAAGACTCATCTTTAAAACACTTTCAAAATTCATGATGGATACACATTTTGATGCTGTATAAATACCATATAGAAACACTTCTATACTCCACAATTGATAACGATATACATTTAAGTGCTATATCAAATCAATTTAAACACTTCCATAATCAACACTTGATACACATTGTAGTGCTGTATCAATGTCACACAAAATCCGGTTTAGAGGTCCATCCCCTATCTTCCCCTAAACCGTGGAGTACATCCCCTATCTCCTCCCACACAACACATGTATATAACCATAGATCATATACAATCAATCAATACATAAAGTTAATGTATTATTCCAATCGCTATATTCGATAGCATACTTAATCGATTAGTTTTAGTTTGCCTAATCATCATGCATTGTCTACAACAATCAAGACTATCCTCCACCGATAGCCCAAAGCAGTTATTTCTAAACAAGAAATAAATGCATCAAATGGATATATAATCAATATTTCAACTAGGTGAACAATAATTAAATTCAACTACACCCTTTAACTCCATACATCTTCAATTTCACTTTCTCAATTCAGTTCTTGATTTCTCCAAATTAATTATACCAATTAATTTAACTATGTAATTAGGACATTTCCCATAATTAACATAATGACCCTAAGGTTCCATTTCCTTCAATAGATCATTATTAATCTCATTTCTTTCTATGCCACACATGCATATTGGTTTATATAAACAAAACCCCAACTTTTGTAAAATTACACAAAAGTCCCAAACTTCTACAAAATTACCAAACCAACCCCAACATATCAAAATGCTAAAATTTAAAGACAAAGCTCATAATGAGGAGTAGGGTATCCCTACCTCGAAGTTTGAGCTCAAACGGAGATAAAGACCCGAAATCCAACGTGCTCCAAATCCCAAGTTTTTCAGATTAAATAAAAGCCCAGGACACCCTCTAACGTTTTAACAAAGGGCTAAGGGTAGAAACTCATCCTAGGTAGATCAAATCTTAGAGAGAGAGCAAGTTTAGAGAGAGAGGGTCTCGGATCTAGGGTTTGTAAAAGAAAAGGGGATGAAAAGGTGAAGTTAAAATCGCTGTTGTCTGCTGATATATAATAGGCTCGCTCGAGCGACCAGACACAAGAAACACTTGCACGAGCGAAGAAAGTCTTGCTCGAGCCAAAAACTCGAAGTTTCAGGTCTGCAACCCCGAAGCATGCTCGAGCGACAGAATGCTCGCTCGAACGAAGAACTCGAAAACATACACCTCGCTCGCTCGAGCCAAGAAACATAGCTCTCAGGTCCGGAACCAGACGCAAACTCTCGCTCGAGCGCAAGACTTCTCGCTCGAGCCATCAGACACAAGACTAAACTCTCGCTCGATCGAAGGAACCCTGGATCAAGCGAAGGATCAAAAACGCAAAGCTCGCTCGAACGACAAAGGTCTCGCTCGAGCGAAGAACCAAAATTCTGGGCAGCAACCATTTGCTCCCAATCACAACCAACCTGTAACAAATCTGCCCAACACATCCTACAACTCAAATGCAAAGTACGAAAGGATGTAAACAAGATATAAACAACTGCTAACATCTACGGAACCATGTCCGGACCATTGTACAACAATGGGTAAAACCCGGGATCGCTATAACCACCATCAGTAACTGACCAGCCACCAATGAAATTTGCAGAGTATGTTGATAAGGTGGAGCAGAGCTGTTCTGGAAGTTAGCAGCACTGATGGTGTTCAAATATGCAAACAGAGGCTTACAGCAGCAAGGCAATGGCTTTTCAGGTGGAAACCAAGCACGTACATGAGCAGTCGTCGCATACCGAGCCTTTCACTTAGCCAGTTGTTATAATTAATTAGTTGTAACTAGTTAATTGTGTATAGTGTTGTAATTAGTTAACTAGAGTAGTTAATTAATCCAGTTTGTAATAATTAGTTAGCTAGTATAGTTAATTAATTCGTTCATTTTTGTTGTAATAAGTAGTTAAGTAGTTTAGCTATTTACTTCATTTGTGTTGTATTAGTTAGCTTAGTTATCGTAGCTAGTTGGTTAGCTTATTCATTCGGACCCTCCTTCGCGGGGGCATAATGTTGTAATAAGTGTGCGTGCGTGTGTGTATGTCTTCCAATCCCACGTCTTTCTCCTTTTTATTTAACCACTTTTGATGGTTAGATTAGAGACATATTTCGATTAGCATACCGCATGCTTGCATCCATTCATTTGTCTTGCATACACCGAGGCTCGGCTCATCATTCAAACTGCATTGTTATTTCAATAATTCTTGAATACGTGTTTAATCACATGTTGTTCAAATTGATCCATATGCCATATTAGTAACCGAGCCTATTAGTTGTATATCGCATGTGTTACATTAGTCATTTTTCATAGTTAGGAATCATGCATTATTTTCTAACTCATCTCTTCTTAGCTTAGAGTAGTAGGTGAGTTTTTATGCTTTAGCATACTTGCATAAGTGTAAGTAATTGCCATGTTTAGCATGCTTGCCATAAGGCTATGTGCTTAAATGCTAACTGCTTGAATGCCTATGGATGAAGGCTTGTTGTTTGAATTGGAACGATTTAACAATTGTATGTTTTAAGCCCACTTTGTTGGGTAGCAAATCATGTTTTAAGCCCACTATGTTTGGTGGCAAATCCGCATCTTTAAGCCTACTTGAGGTGGCAAATTCAAACCATTTTCGAAAACAAACATGAGTTGAATTGTTCTAACTTGAGCAAACTAGTCTATACTTTCTTGTGCGCATCACATACTAAGCTAGCCTAAATAACCGGAATAAGAGCACATAATGTTTATAAAAAATCATATCATGATTAGTAGAGGTCGATCTTTGATCGAGCGAGCGGGGGTGCTCAGTTCATGACCTTTCCCCCTTGTACCCAAGTTCCCAAACCGAGGCAACTTTGGTGATGATGGATACATGGCCTTTGGCACGAGTTAGGATGTCTTAAATTTTCCCAAAATAAAATATTTAGGTGGCAACTTTGTATCTGGCAAAGTAGTCCAATTTTGATATTATTTGATTCAAAATCAATTTTCCAAAACGATTTGCCGGATTTGGACTCTTTGTTGTTTATGAATTTCACATTACACTTATGAGATTAGATTCAGAACCGCAGGAGTCCAAATTGTAGGGCTTTCTTTCAAACCTTCCGAAAGGGAGCGCGAAAAAGGCGAGCTACAGTGAGTATGGCATTTCAGTCATCAACTAGGGAAGTTACTGGCGGGTCTAGGACAGCGTGACACTTATATATATTGGAATTGGTAGAGAATGTAAAATTTATTTGTGTTTGAGTGATTGAGTAATATAAGAGGTATGAAAGTTTGTGATTGACTTGAAGCATGACTATATAATGCCGCCCGATCAAATCAATAATTTTTTCTTGTGGTTGATTTAGGGACAACGTCACGTGATGCTTTATATTTATTGTGATTGATGGTGAATGTATAACTCATGTGTTGGGTGATTAGAAATATGAGTATGCATAGAGATTGATTGGTTTAAAATATAGTCATATAGTGTCAGAAGACTAACTAATAATTTTCCATCCGCTATTATTTTTGTGTAGAAAAATTATTTTTTGATCCAAAAGTATCACACGATCACGTTCCACATCAATCAAAATTCATCATACCATCCCATATTTTATAACCAGTCAACATGAATTCTACCCTTCCCCAATAACAATACTGTTAAAATGTGGAGTAGAGGTGGCCCAAGAACCACCAATAACTTGTCTTTGGTGCACTACATACAAACTGCAGTAACTAACTAACCCACTTTATCTGGAGTTGGTTGGGGTCTCTATTCATTTCTTGATCATGTGTGTAAAACCTCTCTGAAAACCCTTCATATGTCTTCTCTTTTCTCTTTCTATTACCATTCTTGGAAAGAAGCAACAATGTGGAATCAAGAAAGAAATACAGAGGCCACCGATGATGCAATAATATGTCATCGTCTTCGGACTACAATCTTTATCTCCCCATGGACATCATCTTTGACATTCTCAATCGTCTCCCTGTCAAATCTCTCCTCCAATTCAGGTGCATGTGCAAAACCTTCCGGCACCTCATCTCTAACCCTACCTTCATCTCCTCCCACCTCCTCCACCACCGCACCACCACCACAGGTGCAACCATTTTCATCTTCAAACACAGCACCACCACCTCACTCTCTTTGTTACAATCTCAAAACCCTAACAATCTAGTCCACCCCTTTCCCAACCACACTCGCGATCTACACCTAATCGGCTCCATCAATGGCCTTCTCTGTCTCTGTCTCTGTCTCTGTCTCTCCCTCCCTCACCATCCACTCCATTCTAGTCAACGCATCATCCTCCTATGGAACCCTACTACCAAACACATCACATCTCTCCCCCCCTCGCACCATCCAAATTCCCCGTAGGTTTTTTCACCTCTCTATCGGGTTCGGATTCCGATCCCCTTTCGATTCTATTTCTTCTGCCACTGATTACAAGGTCGTCGGGATAGTTTCTTTCAAGTTACAGACCCGAATCGAGGTCTGCTCTGCAATTTCTGATTGTTGGAGACAGATTCAGGTTATGGATTTGCGCTTTTATATCCATAAATTGTCTTGTGAGGTGATTGTCAATGGAGCTTCCTATTGGTTGCTCTCAACTGCTTCAAATCATTGTTTGTGCTTTACATGGTTTGATGTTCAAAATGAGGCTTTTGTTATGTTGTTGGGGCTCGATTTTTCGGGGCTCGATTTTTCTGGGTTCTATGAAGGGACTTCTGTCCACTGGAAATTAATGGATTGGAATGATAATGCTGATGTAGTTGTGTGTGGTTCTGGCAACCCATATGTTGATGGGTGGATAATGGAGGATTATTGTGGCGGTGAGAGCAATTGGTGTAAGAAATTTGTGATTGGACCGATTTTGGGTGTTGAACGATTTTGGTTGTTACAATGCACGAAGAATGGTGACATTATAGCAGAAGATGCACGGGAAGGATATTCTTCTATAACTCCCAAAATGGAGAGACTAAGTATATTCCAATTGATGGAGTTCAGTTCAAAGCTTTTCACTATGTAGAGAGTTTGGTTTCGATCAAAGGATTCAAACAACAAGAACTAAACAACCAGCACTAATGTTCTGAAAAGGTCAATTTGTCACTCGATCAGATAAATAACTCGAGCATTTGTTTATGCTACTTACTGCAATGCATTTGGTTTTTGAGTTTTTGGTAGCATATGAATGGATAGCTTAGACAAAATGGATAGTTAAGACAATATAGATAGTTAATATTCCTTTAATTTCTCTGATTGGATAGCTTAGACAATATGGATAGTTAATATTAGCTAATTCCTCTGATTTGAGTTTGAATCCTGTTTCATTTGCTTATACTTTCCTGCAAAGACAAGTGTTCAAGTCCTTTCCTTCAAATTTGGGTATTACTACATAATTTTATCCCAGTCAAGGGATGGAATGGAAATAATTGGAGTTTTTTTCTGTGCAGTTTGTAGGCCGCTTTGCAATGTTTTCTATGCTTTTGCTTAAAAGGATCTAAATTTCCCTCCTCTTACGCTATGTTTGGTTGAGGAATTTTGGAAGGAATTTGAGGCGTGTGAAATTAGGTGAAATGTAGGTATATTTTATTCATATTTCAGCTACCTTTTCTTTTTTTCCTTTCCAAATCTCTTCTCAAATTTCCCAACAGCGTCAATGAATTGGCATAGTTCTTGATGTGTTTGCCTTTATTTTTTTAGATGTTATTTCTATTAACATGGCTTTTTTTTTTTTTTTTTTGATATTTTATTTTTGTATTGATTAATTTTTGGATAATTGTTGTGGGATCTAGTAGTCCTGTTGAACCTTTTTCCCTAGATGTGGAGTGAGGTCTCTTGATGAGAAGGGAAAAGTGCAAAACCAAGTTAGAGGAGCAATATGTGTTGGATGAATGGATTCTTAAAAACTGCTACTGCATTCTCTTTGTTTTTGTGTATGTTTAAGACCATTCATTCTTGGCCCACAGATGTTCTGTAAAGGTCAATTCGTCATTTGAATCAGACGAATTTTTGTCCAACTTGAGCATTTGATTTCTTTATGTTACTGCAATGCATTTGTTTGTGATGTTAGGCTTTACTACATGTTTTAGATACTATAATTTTCATTGACACCCCTTCGCTAAGATAATTCCTTCTTTCACTGGATTGCTGCCCAGTTTCTTTTGCTATGGCCATACTGAATTGATTAAACTTCCCAATGCTCTGACTGGTTTATGGAAGGCAATTGTGCTTTAAGCTATGTTTGGATCATGGATTTGGTTAAAGATTTAGATAGGGAAAAGAAAAAGTGAGAAAATGTTAACGAAATATAAGCTAAATGCGTTCTCTATTTCTCTGACATTCTCTTTTCTCTTTCTGAATCTCTACTCAAATCATTGATCCAAACACAACCTTACAGTCTACATAGCATTGGAAATTAATTTTTCTTGCTTTTGGTAGCATATGAATGACGTATAATTGTATTTGGTTTTCAATTTAACTGGTTTCTACTCTACCATTGATTACGGTCTTGTTCTCTCTCTCTCTCTCTCTCTCTCTCTCTCTCTCTTTATTTGTGAACATCTGTGTTCAACTGTTTTATGATGTAGTATTATTTGGGCTGGTTTCAGCAATGTGGGTCCCGTGACTGATGTCCAAACATTCCCCTCCCCTAAAAAATACCTTGCATTACAATTTTCAATTTATTTTATTTTATTCTTATTTTTGTAGCTTAATGTTGTAGATTTTACTAAAGAAAGTCTTGAATACTGTTGTGCATTAGAGAAAACAACAAAGAAGTATTGGCAGCAAACAATAGAACTATAAACATGACTTATAATTTCATAAAAAAAAGAAGTCCTAGATAATATTTGTATATATATAAAAACCAAAACTAAAATTAAAACTAAAACTAAAAGGTTCCATGTTAACAACATTATTTTAGACCTCATATTTTTGGAATTTAATTTTTTTTAAGCCATTAATATCGTTTAGCTTTCATCTTGACTTGATTGAACTTCAAACTTCAAAAGCAATTCTTTTTGTCAACACATTCTGTATTACAACATTACATTTTTATTTCTAGCATGAGATTCTCCTAACCTGGTGTTACTTATCTCTGGCTTGACCTGTACCGTGGGGAGATGTTATTGGAATTACAGCTCATTTGCCTTTATCTGCAGGTGACATGACTCCTGATGTCCATTCTCAAAATGATTTGGGATTGGATAGCTTCGACAATGTGGAGATTGTATTGGCTCTAAAAGAGAAGTTTGAGCTAGAGATTCCAGATAAAGAAACTAATAAGATTGACTCTTGTTTTCTTGCAATTGAGTAAATCTATAACCATCCAATGGCTAGTTAATATTAGTGAATTCCACTGATTTGAGTTCCAATCTTGTTTCATTTGTTTATAATATCCTTTGAAAACAACTGTTCTAGTACTTTCTTTCTTTGATTAAGGCATTAGTACAGAATTTTATCCGAGTTAAGGGATGGGATGGAGATCATTGGAGTTTTGTTTGTGTAGTTTGTAGGCTGCTTTGCTATGCTTCTGCTTAACAATATCTAATATTTCCTTCCTCTCATTGAATTGGCACAATTTCTGATGTGCCTGCTTTACTTTTGGAGATGTTATTTCTGTTCAGATGAGTTTTTTAATCATTATATTTTTTGTTGCATTGATTTATTCTTGGGTAATTGTAGTGGGATCTAGTCCTGTTGGACCATTGCCCTAGATGTGGGGTGACATCATTGTGTGGTTAGGTCTCTTGATGAGAAGAGAAAAGTGCAAAACTAAGAGGAGCAATATGTGTTTAACAAATGGATTCTTAAAAATTGCTACTACATTTGTATATGTTAAGATCATTCATTCTTGACCCACAATAACGATCTATTCAAATATTTAAAATTGCTTTAACGTAGAATTCATCTATTCTATTCAAAAGAATGAGATAATCTGGGATTGCTGTGCCACAAGTCCAAGATTTGTTGAAATTTGATATGTTTGAGACTATATTTTTTATATCCATGTATAATATAGCAATCCCGGTTGTCCCTTTACTGTTCTGTTGTATTCTGGACTCGGCTCCGTGAAGTGGTAGTGGTATCTATCTTGTTGTCGTCCTTTAATTCCCCTTGATTGAGTTTTAGGATGTTTTGAGGAAGGTTGTTACAGGTTGGTTAGGCCTCGGTTTCAATTCCTTGTTCTTCAGTTTTTGGGCGGTCCGCTCGAGCGGGTCTTCTTGCGCTCGAGCGGGTATTGCACACTTTCAGTATTTTCGTGTTCCTGCAAAACTTCTGCAGATGTGATTTTTACGCTCGAGCGGGTTCGTTGACGCTCGAGCGGTGGCGCTCGAGCGGGTCGGTTGGCGCTCGAGCGGGTAGTACTTCCAGAGTGTAAGTTCTGGGAGGGGGAAATCTACGCTCGAGCGGACTAGTTTTCACGCTCGAGCGGATGTACTTTATTCCTGTGTCTTGGCGCTCGAGAGGGCCTTATTGTGCTCAAGCGTGTCCAGATTTTTGTTCTTGGCGCTCGAGCGTCATGTTCTCCACTCGAGCGGGTCATACGTATATGAGTTATCCGCTGGGTGATTTCAAATCACTTTTTGCTTTTCTTTCTCTCTCCTACTTTTTCTAAAAGCCATTTTGAGAGCTCCTCTCTCTAAAATCTTGCCTTCTCTCTGGATTTTGATCTAGCTAGGGTGAGTTCCTCACCTTCGGCCTTTGTAATAGTTGCGTTGATCGTCGGGGGCGTCGTTTTGATCCGAAAATCTTGGTCTTTGGAGCACTTTGGTTTTGGTCTCTTCTCCATCCGAGCTCTAACTTCGAGGTAGGGATAACCTACTCCTTACTATGAGCTTTGTCTTTAAATTTTAGTATTTTGAGATGATGGGGTTGGTTTGGTAATTTTGTGAAAAGTTTGGGGCTTTTGTGTAAATTTACAAAAGTTGGGGTTTTAGCTATATAAAGCCTAGATGCATGTTTGGCATGGAAAAAGTGAAATTAGTGTTAAAACATTAATGAAAATGGAACCTAAGGGTTGTAAAGTTAATTATGGAAAATGCCCTAATTACATTGGTTAATTAATTTGCGTAATTAATTATGAGAAGTGAGGAATTGATTTGGAAAGTTGTGGGATTAGAGGGTGTAGTTGGATGATTTATCACTCACCTAGTTGGAATGTTGACTATATATATCCATTGTTGCATTTATTTTCGGTATAGAAATAACTGCTTTGGGCTATCGGTGGAGGATAGTCTTGATTGTTGTAGACAATGCATGATGATTAGGCAAACGGAAACTAATCACTGGAATGAGTCATTGAGTATGATGATTGAAAGAACACGTTAAATTTATGTGTTGTGTGATGATGTGTATAATTATTGTTTATATGCATTGTGTTGTGTTGGAGGAGATAGGGGATGTACTCCACGGTTCAGGGGAAGATAGGGGATGGACCTCTAAACCGGATGTTGTTGGGAGGAGATAGGGGATGGACTCCGTAGATAGAGCTCATATGCTTATCTAGTGATGTATTGACAGAGCTCATATGCTTGTCATTGGAAGTGTGATAGTGCTCATATGCATATCTGTGGAATTGATGATATAGCTTGTATGCTTATCTGTTGGTATGTGATATAGCTAGTATGCTTATCTATTATGAAATGGGGAAGTGCTTGATATGAGTTGTTTGGCCAGGTTCTGAGCCATGGTTATCAAATGAGAATTGAAAGGAACTGGAAAATGAAATGTAACATGGACTTGTATGTCATGAAACTGTAAAGTGTGATAAGAGAAAGTATCGGTGTTGGCCATCTATCAACTGCTAATCTTTTAGTCATTGTTCATATTTGGTTTAGTGTATTTCTACTGGGCTGTGGCTCACCCTATATGGGAATATCATTTTCAAGTACAGGTAGAATGCCACCTCCAAGGACATAGCTTGGGAGGCTAGAGGCGGACACACTTTTGTTGTCTTATTTCTTTTGATGTATTACATGTAAATTCAAGCCAAGGGCTTAATGTGTAAATGAGTTAGTACTCTTTTATTGTAACCAAGTGTTAACTTGGAAAGCTGTAAGCCCGTAGGGCATTTGCTTTTGTCGTTAACATGTAATACTTTTTGTAAGGGAACTCTGATGAATAGAAGAATGTGGAGTTTTTATATATCAATGCATGTCTATATTGATGGGTTTAATGTTATTATTTTGAGGGCGTTACAACTTGGTATCAGAGCATACCGGTTCGAATACTTTGGGTACGTGGGAAGTGATTAGGATCACAATGGGTTTGTCTCGCTTGATAGAGACTTAGATGTAGTGTTATATGCTACATGCTTAATTGATAACATGCTTATGTGACTATGTGGGTATGGGATTTAGTTTCTAGGATGTTGATTGGATCCTTGGGTTTCTCTGAGTCTTGTTGGAAAGGCATTTGATCAATGTTGTTTCTAACCGGAACTCTAGTAACGCCTCGGGACTATCATCATCCGGAGATGAAATTCGTAAGTGCTTATGTGTTTATGTGCTTACGTGGAGTGAATTACAGTTTTCCATGAATTAGGACGCGAGTGTTATAGCTTCGGCACATTTGTGAATGTGCTAATAGTCTTGGTTACCTTTATTAGGATGTCAGGACGAGGGCATGATAGGCGTGGCAGACATGGTAGGCAGGAGGTACCTGTACCGGATGACGTTCCGGCAGTGCAGGAGGGAGTTGGTCAGGCCAATGTGGCCGAGCCAGCAGGTCAGCAGGCTATGGGCGCCTTGGCCCGAGAGATAGCAGGAGCTTTGGGTATTCTCAGGGCTGGGAATCAGGCAGCTGAGGCAGGGCCTTCTTTCTTGAAGAGGGAGTTCTTCCGGTCTAACCCGGATGAGTTTGTTGGGGATCCAAAGGAGCCACTGAAGGCTGACGAGTGGTTGGAACAAATGAGTAAGACGTTCGAGATGCTTGGCATCGAGGACGGAGCATTGAAAGTGACCTTGGCATCCTTCCAGCTGAAGGGAGATGCGGGTCAATGGTGGAAGTACGAGAAGGCTCGTGTGGGTGGTACATGGGAAGCGTTTGTAAATGTTTTCCAGGAGAGGTTCTTGTCTGCAGTTGCTAGGGAGAAGCTAAGGGATCAGTTTAGCCAGCTTAATCAGCAGGGTATGTCTGTGGCAGAGTTTGAGGCCACATTCACTAGTTTGTCCAGGTTTGCACCTGAGTTGGTGGCGTCTGAAGAACGCCGTTGCTATGAGTTTGAGCGGAAGTTGAGGCGGGGCCTCAAGTTGAGGGTTGGTGGGTGTTACATCCGAGAGTATAGACACTTAGTGGATGCTGCAGCTCATATGGAGCTCATGATGCAGGAGGAGGATGAGGGGCAGAGGGGCTCCAAGAGGAGTCAAGATGGTCAGGGTGATGGCAGGAGACAGAGGGGTCCTAATCCTCAGCAGTCTCAAGGTGGTTTGGCTAGGTCGACCTTTCCAGTGCTGAGTGCGGGCTCTGGGAGAGGTAGTCAGGGGGCTTTTACCTGTTACAAGTGTGGCCAGCTGGGTCACAAAGTTTCGGTTTGCCCGCAGAAGGGAGGGGGTCAGCGAGCTACTTCTTCATTAGCTAGACCTCAGGGCCAGAGTCAGGACAGGGGCCAGTCCTTGTCTTGCTATCAGTGTGGTCAACCCAGGCACCTGAAGAGGTTTTGCCCACAATTGAGTGCCACTTCGGGAGCGTCTGGTTCTAGGCAGACGCAGAGTTATCAGCCAGCTCAGTCTGTGCAGGCCTCGAGGGCCAATCCGGGAGCTTCGTCATCCCAGTCAGTGCAGCAGTCGTATGCTCCGAGGGGTGAGTAGGTGGATCAGGGGCCTACAGGGCGCGTGTATGCTGTTACCGCGCAGGATTTAGTACCGGCTCCATCAGTAGTGAGAGGTACTTTTCTGTTTTGCAACTCGGTTGCTAGTGTGTTGATTGACACGGGTGCATCTCATTCTTTTGTATCTGTTGGATTTGCATTTGTTTTGGAATTGGAGTTGGCACAGTTACCATCTCCTATTTGTGTAGTGTCACCTCTTGGGGGTGAGTTGATCTTGAAACAAGGTGTTAGAGGTTGTGATATAGAGGTCGCCGACCATAGGCTTCCTTTTCCGTTTGTTGTCATGCCCATGAAGGGCTTTGATGTTATTTTGGGTATGGACTGGCTATCGTCATACCGGGCTGTTATCGATTGTTATCGCCAGAGGGTCACGTTATGTACCTTGAGCGGGGAGTGGTTCCATTTCTTGGGAGACCGGGTTGGTTGTGTTTTACCACCAGGGTATGATTCGCGAGGGCGAAGTGAGCTTAGTGGTCTACTTGCTAGCTTTGAGAGTGGTGAGTGTGGTGAGACCCAGATTGTGTGGCCGAGGGTGGTTTGTGAGTATTCGGATGTCTTTCCCGAGGACCTTGTTAGTTTGCCACCTCATCAAGAGATAGAGTTCTCTATTGATTTAGTGCCCGGCACAGCGCCGATTTCTATGGCACCGCGCCGATTTCTATGGCACCTTATCGTTTTGCCCCAGCCGAGTTGAGTGAGTTGAAGATTCAGCTCCAGGAATTGCTAGATAAGGGTTTCGTTCGCCCTAGTGTTTCGCCGTGGGGAGCACCGGCCCTCTTTGCTAAAAAGAAAGATGGTGCCTTGAGATTGTGTATAGACTACCGGAAGTTGAATCAGGCTACGGTGAAGAATAAGTACCCTATGCCCCGTATAGATGATCTGTTTGACCAGTTGAAGGGTTCCCGTTGTTTCTCTAAGATAGACTTGAGATCGGGTTACCACCAGTTGAGGGTCAGGGAGAAGGATATTCCTAAGACGGCATTCCGTACGCGGTATGGCCATTATGAGTTTTTGGTGATGCCATTCGGGCTCACCAATGCACCGGCAGTCTTTATGGACTTGATGAACCGGATCTTCCGGGAATTCTTGGATCGATTTGTAGTCGTTTTCGTGGACGACATTCTTATCTATTCGCCTTCTGAGGAGGAGCATGAGGAACACTTGAGAGTGGTGCTTGAGTTGCTTAGAGCCCATAGGCTGTATGCCAAGTTTGGGAAGTGTGAGTTCTGGCTGAGGGAAGTCAAATTCTTAGGCCACGTGGTATCTGGGGAAGGGGTGTCTGTTGATTCATCAAAGGTTGAGGCAGTGCAAGATTGGGCACAGCCTAAGAGTGTGTTTGAGATCCGCAGTTTTCTGGGATTAGCTGGGTATTACCGTCGGTTTGTGAAAGATTTTTCCAGGCTAGCTTCGCCGTTGACTAGGTTGACGCGGAAAGGGGTCAATTTTTTGTGGAGTGAGACTTGCGAAAAGTCGTTCCAAGAGTTGAAGGTTAGATTGGCCACCGCTCCGGTTTTGATTATTCCGAAGAGAGGGTTGGGTTACGCGGTTTATTGTGATGCCTCACGAGAGGGTTTGGGTTGTGTGTTGATGCAAGAGGGGAAAGTGGTAGCTTATGGCTCACGTCAGTTGAAAATTCATGAGAAGAATTACCCTACACACGACCTAGAGTTAGCAGCAGTGATCTTTGCCTTGAAAATTTGGAGGCACTACCTTTATGGTGAGAGGTTCGAGGTGTTCTCGGACCACAAGAGTTTGAAGTATCTGTTCACATAGAGAGACTTGAATTTGAGGTAGAGGAGATGGATGGAGTTCATTGAGGAGTATGATTTTGAGTTGCACTATCACCCGGGAAAGGCCAATGTTGTGGCCGATGCCCTTAGTAGGAAATCCATTAGTGATGTAGCTTGTGTAGCCATCCGGGAATGGGGGATGTTGGGTGTACTTGGCGAGTTTGATTTGCATCTGAGCGAATCTGTTGAGGCTGCGACCTTGTTTTCTGTTGTTGCGCAGCCTACACTTGTGACTAGAGTGTTAGAGGCACAGAGAGGTGACCTTGAGGTAGAGTCCTTCCGAGAGAAGATCTCCGGTGGGAAGGTTGAGAAAGGTTTGACGGTGTATCCCAACCAGAGTGTGAGATTCCGGGACCGTTTGTTTGTGCCGGAGTCTTGCCGAGAGGAAGTACTCTGAGAGTTCCATCATTCACGCCTTGCGGTGCATCCGGGAGGCACTAAGATGTATCGGGATTTGGGTCGCCAGTTTTGGTGGCGGGGTATGAAGAAAGATGTGGCTGTTTTCGTATCGAAGTGCCTTACTTGCCAGCAAGTGAAGGCCGAGCATCAGAGGCCAGCGGGTTTGTTGCAACCCTTGCCTATTACCGAGTGGAAGTGGGAGCATGTCACTATGGACTTCGTTGTAGGTCTTCCGAGGACTCAGCAGGGTAGTGATGCTATTTGGGTGGTTGTAGACCGGTTGACTAAGTCGGCGCATTTCATTCCTATGCGCGTGAGAGATTCGGTAGATCATCTTGCCGACTTGTATATTCGGGACATAGTGAGATTGCACGGGGTCCCAGTGACGATCGTCTCAGATAGAGATCCTCGTTTTACTGCTAGGTTGTGGCAGAGTTTGCAGAGTGCCTTGGGCACTAAGTTGACCTTTAGTACGGCTTATCATCCTCAGACTGACGGGCAGTCCGAGCGTACTATTCAGATCCTTGAGGATATGCTTCGAGGGTGTGTCCTTGACTTCAGCGGGACGTGGGAGAGGCACTTGCCATTGGTGGAGTTTGCCTACAACAACAATTTTCAGTCTAGTATCGGTATGGCACCGTTTGAGGCCTTGTATGGCCGACCGTGTAGGTCTCCAGTTTGTTGGGCTGAGGTGGGTGATGCATCTTTGTTGGGTCCGGAGTTGGTTAGGGAGACGACAGAGAAAGTTGAGCTTATCCGTAGGAGGCTTGTTACAGCCCAGAGTCGCCAAAAGAGTTATGCCGACCGTAGGAGGAGGCCTTTGGCGTTTGAGGTAGGTGATCATGTTTTCTTGAAAATATCACCTAGGCGAGGTTTGATGAGATTTGGGAAGAGTGGGAAGTTATCCCCTCGATTTGTTGGGCCTTTTGAGATCCTTGAGAGGATTGGCGAGGTTGCTTATCGTTTAGCCTTACCGCCGCAGTTGTCCGGAGTGCATGACGTGTTTCATGTGAGTATGCTTCGGAAGTATGAGCCGGATCCATCACATGTGTTAGATTGGACCGACTTGGAGGTAGATGAGGACGCCTCGTATGAGGAGAGACCGGTTCGGGTTTGGATAGGCGGGATCACGTCCTGCGTGGCAAGACCATCCCTTTGGTAAAGGTTTTGTGGAAACATCACGGAGTGGAGGAAGCCACTTGGGAACGTGAGTTGGAGGTCCGCGAGAAATATCCGGACTTGTTTATTAATGAGTAATCTGATGTTTAGATTATGTAATGTGGTTGGACTTAAGAGCTTTATATATGTCTTAAGTTGTAAAACATTAGTAATGTTTTGGTTTAATGAAAGCATGTTGTAGAACTTACCTTGGTATGGGAGTTGATTATGATATTGCATATGTTGGCTATATTGTAGAATTGGAGTTATATCATGTATATTGATTATGATATGAACTGTGAACCATGCATGTTGGAAATGGTTGGAAATGAAAGAAAACTGCATATTGATAATGCACTTGTAATATTTGTTGTGAAATGCCTCTTGAAAAGAGATGGAATTGACAGGTAATGGGTCGATTGTTTAATATTATGTTGTCATATTATTCAGAATGGATAAAACCTGTTTTTGAAAAACTTGTGTTTAATTTTGGGGACGAAATTCTTTAAGGGGGGGAGGTTATAGCGATCCCGGTTGTCCCTTTACTGTTCTGTTGTATTCCGGACTTGGCTCCGTGAAGTGGTAGTGGTATATATCTTGTTGTCGTCCTTTAATTCCCCTTGATTGAGTTTTAGGATGTTTTGAGGAAGGTTGTTACAGGTTGGTTAGGCCTTGGTTTCAATTCCTTGTTCTTCAGTTTTTGGGCGGTCCGCTCGAGCGGGTCTTCTTGCGCTCGAGCAGGTATTGCACACTTCCAGTATTTTCGTGTTCCTGCAAAACTTCTGCAGATGTGATTTTTACGCTCTAGCGGGTTTGTTGACGCTCGAGCGGTGGCGCTCGAGCGGGTCGGTTGGCGCTCGAGCGGGTAGTACTTCCAGAGTATAAGTTCTGGGAGGGGGAAATCTACGCTCGAGCGGACTGGTTTTCGCGCTCGAGCTGATGTACTTTATTCCTGTGTCTTGGCGCTCGAGCGGGCCTTATTGCGCTCGAGCGTGTCTAGATTTTTGTTCTTGGCGCTCGAGCGTCGTGTTCTCCGCTCGAGCGGGTCATACGTATATGAGTTATTCGCTGGGTGATTTCAAATCACTTTTTGCTTTTCTTTCTCTCTCCTACTTTTTCTAAAAGCCATTTTGAGAGCTCCTCTCTCTAAAATCTTGCCTTCTCTCTAGATTTTGATCTAGCTAGGGTGAGTTCCTCACCTTCGGCCTTTGTAATAGTTGGGTTGATCGTCGGGGGCGTCGGTTTGATCCGAAAATCTTGGTCTTTGGAGCACTTTGGTTTTGGTCTCTTCTCCATCTGAGCTCTAACTTCGAGGTAGGGATAACTTACTCCTTACTATGAGCTTTGTCTTTAAATTTTAGTATTTTGAGATGTTGGGGTTGGTTTGGTAATTTTGTGAAAAGTTTGGGGCTTTTGTGTAAATTTACAAAAGTTGGGGTTTTAGCTATATAAAGCCTAGATGCATGTTTGGCATGGAAAAAGTGAAATTAATGTTAAAACATTAATGAAAATGGAACCTAAGGGTTGTAATGTTAATTATGGAAAATGCCCTAATTACATTAGTTAATTAATTTACGTAATTAATTATGAGAAATGAGGAATTGATTTGGAAAGTTGTGGGATTAGAGGGTGTAGTTGGATGATTTATCACTCACCTAGTTGGAATGTTGATTATATATATCCATTGTTGCATTTATTTTCAGTATAGAAATAACTGCTTTGGGCTATCGGTGGAGGATAGTCTTGATTGTTATAGACAATGTATGATGATTAGGCAAACGGAAACTAATCACTGGAATGAGTCATTGAGTATGATGATTAAAACAACACGTTAAATTTATGTGTTGTATGATGATGTGTATAATTATTGTTTATATGCATTGTGTTGTGTTGGAGGAGATAGGGGATGTACTCCATGGTTTAGGGGAAGAGAGGGGATGGACCTCTAAACCGGATGTTGTTGGGAGGAGATTGGGAATGGACTCCGTAGATAGAGCTCATATGCTTATCTAGTGATGTATTGACAGAGCTCATATGCTTGTCATTGGAAGTGTGATAGTGCTCATATGCATATCTGTGGAATTGATGATATAGCTTGTATGCTTATCTGTTGGTATGTGATATAGCTAGTATGCTTATCTATTATGAAATGGGGAAGTGCTTGATATGAGTTGTTTGGCCAGGTTCTGAGCCATGGTTATAAAATGATAATTGAAAGGAACTGGAAAATGAAATGTAACATGGACTTGTATGTCATGAAACTGTAAAGTGTGATAAGAGAAAGTATCGGTGTTGGCCATCTATCAACTGCTAATCTTTTAGTCATTGTTCATATTTGGTTTAGTGTATTTCTACTGGGTTGTGGCTCACCCTATATGGGAATATCATTTTCAGGTACAGGTAGCATGCCACCTCCAAGGACATAGCTTGGGAGGCTAGAGGCGGACACACTTTTGTTGTCTTATTTCTTTTGATGTATTACATGTAAATTCAAGCCAAGGGCTTAATGTGTAAATGAGTTAGTACTCGTTTATTGTAACCAAGTGTTAACTTGGAAAGCTGTAAGCCCGTAGGGCATTTGCTTTTGTCGTTAACATGTAATACTTTTTGTAAGGGAACTCTGATGAATAGAAGAATGTGGAGTTTTTATATATCAATGCATGTCTATATTGATGGGTTTAATGTTATTATTTTGAGGGCGTTACATATAATGTTAGTTTTGCCACATTTTGTTACATCTCTAGATGATTATGCTTCTGCTTAACAAGATCTAATATTGCTTCTCTCTTAATGAATTGGCATAATATTTTGTTGTGACTGCTTTTGTTTTTGGAGATGTTATTGTCATTTACATGGTTTTTGTAAAAAAGTTGGTCGAAGATTATAGGTATAGGGTAGCCACTTGAAATGTAAAAACTTTAACTAGTAAGACAGTGAAATTGGTAGATATCATGATTAGGAGGGGGGTTAGTATAATTTGCATACAAGAAACTAAGTGGATGGGTGAGAAATTTAGGGAAATAGAGGATACCTGTTTAAAACTATCTTATAGTGGCAAGAATAAACAAATGAATAGGGTAGAAAATGTAATTGCATTCATTAGGAAAGGTGATAAGATTATATTAGTTAAACTAGTTATTAGAGAAAATATAGTAAACGTTATTAGTGCATACACCCCCCACTAAGGATTAGATGATTAAACTCGGGGAGATTTTTTGGATCAAATGGATGATAGGAGATAGTCGTATGAGAAACCGTTGTTATAGGTGGAGATTTCAACGGCAGGAATAAATAAATTAGATTATGAGAGGGTGTATGGTGGGTATGTTTTGGGGGATAGAAATGATGTTGGGGAGAGTATTTTAGATTTTGCGTTAGCTTCTGACCTAGTAGTGGCTAATACTATGTATAAGAAGAAAAATAAGCATTTGATAACCTTTAAGAGTGGGTTAAATAAGAGCCAAATCTATTACTTTCTACTAAGAAAAGTGGACATTCTAAAATGTAACGACTGTAAGGTGATTCTTAGAGAGAGTCTGACATTTCAACATAAGATTTTAGTGCTAGATTTATGCTTTAAAAAGTAGCACAAAGTTAGAAAAAGATAGTGGGCACCGCAAGACGAGATGGTGGGATCTAAAAGGGGATAAATTAGAAATATTTAAGAATAGAATAGATGAAGAAGGTACTTGGGACTTGGAAGATGATGCTAACACTATGTGAAACTCGATGATCAATTCTATGAGGAGAATCTCAAGGGAAGTCCTTGGAGAGTCGAGGAAAAGGGACCCAACTCAAAACTTGGTGATGAAGAAATGAGGTTCAAGAGGTAATGAAGAAGAAAAAAGAGTGCTTTAAAAAGTGGCAAAAAAATAGAACTGAGGAAAACATTAAGAATTACAGATTAACTAATAAGGAGGTAAAAAAAGTACTAAGAAAGGCTAAGTTGAAAGCCTATGATGACCTATACACTAGATTAGATAGTAAGGAGGGAATAAGAGAATATAAAACTTACCAAGATAAAAGAGAGGAAAATAAGAGATTTTAATTAGGTATCAAGAGTGAGGACTTTAAGGTGTTGGTGAATGATGAAGAGATTAAGGAGTGGTAAAAGAACTATTTTGAGAAGTTGTTAAATGAGGAACATGGAAGAAGGTCAAAAGGGGAGATGTAACAGTAATACGAAAAACTAAGACTACAGGTTTTATTGCAGGATTAGGAACTTTTAAGTGAAGATTACACTTAAGAAGATGAAATCGAATAAGGTTTTAGGACCTGATGGTATCCCTATTAAAGCTTGGAAATATTTAGGTAAGAATGGGGTTGCTTGGTTGACTAGATTATTTAGTAAAATTTGGTTGATTAGGAAAATGCTAAATGAGTAAAGGAAGATTTTTTTAGTACCAATCTATAATAATAAAGGAGATGTCTATAATTGCAACAATTATAGATGAATCAAGTTGATGTGTCATATAATGAAAGTGTGGGAGAGAGTAGTGGAATGTTGATTGCGAGATTGTTAGTAATGGGCGCCCATGTGGCATGACCATTAAAATTTGATTTTGAATCCTTATCCAAATAGGTTTTGATTTTGAAATCAAACCTATTTAGGATAACCACTCTTGAAACAGACGTTATCAGTTTGAACTGATATAGATAGATATAATATATTAGATATTATCTGTATCTTAACTGATATGGATAGATATTATAATATATTAAATATTTGTTATATGGTTATGGGTAATCCAAGAGAAACAACGTTGAGTCTGTTTCAACCCATATTCTGACTCTCTCCCAAGAAACAACGATCAAGTCTCTGACACTGTGGTTAGTGTGGGTGATATTCAATCTGTGATATCACTCCACTGCTGGGTTGGTTCATCAAGAAGTTTCCTGCAAGCACGTGATTTATCCAAGAAGGTTCTATCATCAAGAAGGTATGATCTGATCATTTTAATCCGCTGCATATTCTGTGTTTTTTGTTTTGATTTACATTGGTATCAGAGCCATTGATGGATATTTTCGTGCTTTCTTTTATCATATGTATATTTATAAAAGATAGAGAGATCCAAAATATTTCATTTTTATGATCATTAATGTCATTTTTTAGAGCATAAATGATTTTATTTTGGAAAAAGGAGTCCGGCAGTACAAAAATCGGAACTGTCAGTACCCTGGAAGGCGGCGCGTGGCATTCACGCGCCACCACGCCGAAGCCACGCGCGCCCACGCGCTTCCACGCGCCTACACGCGCCGGATGCCATGCTGACGCGCCTGCACGCGCTATCACGCGCGCGTCGGCGGTGCTGTCCACGCACGCGCGCCGTCCGCGCCCGCACGCGCGCCGCGTGCTGGAGCCGCGCGCCGAGCCGAGGCTGAGCCGCGCGCCGAGCCGATCCTTGAGCCGACTTGCGCTGAGCGGCGCCGAGCCGAGCCGAGCCGTTTTTCCGCGCTGGCTTGGCTCTAAGGCTCTGTTTGTTTGTTTTTTAATTCTGAATTGCGTTAATTGGCCATAATTTATTCGTTATAGCTTTGTTTTAAGCATGGTTGGTACCCTTAGACTCAGAATTAATATTTCTACATTCTATAAAATTTTGAAAATTTTACGAAAATAAAAAATATTTTTTCTGTGTTAATAATTCATTTTTTATGCTTTAAAATGATGCTGGTATTGCATAAATAATTTTCTGGGGTTGAAATTTTTATTATGGACTTCTGAAATGTTTTAATATCTACTGGTAATATTGTCTCATTTTATCAGTTTCTGGATTTTTTATTTCTAATTTTATGTGTATTTATTAGTCATTTAAAATTCCAGAATATTTCAGAAAAATTTCAGAATATTTCAGAACAATGTACATCTTAATTATGGCATAATCTGAATATTGTTTCTGTTTACTAGTTTCTGGATTTTTTATTTCTAATTTTATGTGTGTTTAATTAGTTATTTAAAATTCCAGAAAATAAAAAAAAAATTCCAGAAAATTTCAGGATGATGTACTTTCTGTTATGGCATAATTTAAATATTGAATACAGCATATTTTTTTTGGGTTTGTAATATGTTGTAATTAGAAGAGCATGATTATTTATTTATTTATTAGAATTCCATTATTGAATAAATATAGCATGAGTTATTTGTAGATTTACATTAAAATGCTATTGTATGGAATTTATCATGCTTTGTATATGCCATAGTCAGTGGGAGGTTATTCGGTTGAGAGAAATCTTTGTAGATTAACTCCCGAAAACCAATATTTTGCGCATAAATTAAACTAAATTTTGGATAATTGTCACTTGTGGCGCAAGAGATGATTACGAGCATAGCGGATTTTCGATCTTGCGACTTGTGTAATATTGTCACTATTTAATTTAGATTTTTGCGGCAAAATTATATTATGCTAATCAAATTAATCCCAATGCGAATTTCTCTCTAAATTGATTTAGCTTATGGAAGTTAATTTGGTTGACCTAGACTTAGTAGAGATGTTCAAATGTGAACAAACTAATCCCATTCTTTAGATGAGAAAAAGTCTTGGAGACTTTAGGTCAAACCTTAATTGAGCCAAAGTAAGGAAACATGACTCAAAGTCGCCGTGTTTTTGTTGCCTTGTTTGGCACAATAAAAACTAATGTGTGCGCTATAGTTAGCGGCACGCTACATAGTTTTGGTTGGCGAGTTTTGGAGTTATGAAATTAGTAAGCCCTCAATAGATCTGTATATGATCTTGACTAATGAGCTGCGCGGATTGACTTTGTAATTTGACTTGTAAATAATGTTACATCATTGGATGAAGTAACATTCAAGAGTCACGTCATCCAAGAAATGCGAGCTTAAATAAATTAGTCATTAAGTGTAAGACGAGTAGCCAGTACGAGCAGTGTTTTGCTCTCTACCCAATTATTGGGAGTGGATTGAGCGAAATTTCATGCACTATAATAGTGTGCGTTGAAATATCACGTGAAGTTAAAAGATTAGCGCTTAGAAGCTGCAAAATCTATTAACACTGAGTGAAAAGATTAGCGCTTAGTGGCTGCAAAATCTATTAGCATTGCCAACTTGTCTAAGTGTGGACACTTACTGTTTCCACACTTGAGTGTGAAACATGGATGAGGTGCTTCTTTGTGTGATTCCTTTACTAGGCTAACGTTTTGAATAACATTTACCACTAAGCGCAAACGTTGCAGCATAGTAATGAAAAGGTTAAGGCAGACAAGGTTGTTATGACTCTAAGAATTTAACGCATCGCTTGTAAGAGCATTGTGTTGAATTAGACTCTTTAGCCTAATTCGCGCTTAAGTTACTTCAGGAGCTATCATAGTTGATAGCTTATTCTCTCCTTCTTGTGGATAGTAGAATTAATTGCAAGTAACTATGAAGCGAGAAATAGAGATGGCAACAGGAGTATCGTCATCTTTCAACTAGATGTATTAAAGTGTATGGAGAATAAAATTGACTTGAAGGTGCAGGGGATTAGCACTTACTAGTTAAATTTGCGACTTAGGCGCAGTTGATATCTCCATGACATCCTTTTTATGATCTAGTGAATATGACTTAGTCGTGAGTCATTACCTAGTTGGGCCTAAACCTTTAAAACTTGTCTTCGAGAACTCACACATTAAGATGATTGGAATTAGTTTATGACATTGGTCATGAACCAGTGGCTTATTATACTTAATCACATTAATGAGATGATGACATGATGGTTTGAGTAGGCCTTCTCGGGCCCACTCGCTTATGACATCCTGCTCTCATGTGAATGTGTAACTTTGTTCGCAATGGGTGCGCACAAGTAAGTAGGAAAGCCGCAGAAGGTCATTTGTTTTGGCGCATTTAGTCCACTATGATATTTTGTGACTAGATATGTGTGAGGGTACAATAGCTAAGCCTCAATCTCGACACATTTATAGATTACGATACGCATCTGAGTCAAGACTATTTGATCTCCCATAAGTCAAAAGTTTTGAGATGATTTTTGACATTGCACATATGAGGTCGAGATCAATTAGATAAGAGTTTTTTGTGCTTTTAGTTTTGACCAAGGTGGCGAGTATCTATTTGAGTTATTTTTTCAGAAAAACTCTGTGAAGAGAGATGGATGCTTAGAACATTGATTATTCCTAGTACTCAACAACACACTGGTGTAGTAGAGATAAGGAATTAAATATTGTTAATGTTAGGTAGATAATGGCGCAAAATGTTTCCCAATTGGGAATTGCACTAGTTTGTTGCCTATATCCCTAACTAAGTGCCCTCCATATCAGATTTTACACTCCATTTTTGAGTAATGGGTTAGCAGAGAGCCATCTATGGGCGATCTGTAACCATTAAGCAGCTTATCTTTATTCTACTTCTCATAAGATTGCGAAGTTAAGACCTAGGGTTCTATAGCGCATTATTGTATGCTGTCTTGTAAACACAAAGGGTCGTGTGGCGCATTATTGTATGCGGTCATGCAAACCCTCCGGGTCATGTGCATATAGGTAAGCAGCTTTGTGGTAGTGTAACTAAGTCACATAAAGTTTTATTAGTAAAGGTGACGTGAATAGAGTTTTCGGAACTCTATAAGATGGAGAATTCCAAGCATAGCGCTCTATGTAGCCTAGTTGAGAATGGAAAGAAATTTCCAATATCCTAGGGACAGTGGGAGCGATGTGTCTACTAATGGATTACTCCATTAGAGCAGAATACTCTACATTCTTAGTTGCGTGGTAGCAAATGTGAAAATTTTCCACGTCATCACTGGGTGATTGAGAGGGAAACATTCATGATTGCTCCGCAAGATGATAAAGAGCCTAGGATAATGCCAAAGGCTCTAGTCCCCTGTTTTTAGAAAGTGGATCAATGCTGCGCAGTTTAAGACAAAGTCTTTGAGGATTAACCATTTTTTATAATTTGGTTGACTTTCCATTATGACGCAAAACTGTTATAAAGTTATGCGTAATTTGGATAGTCATTTTTGAGGCATAAGGCTCGCTAGATACCGAATGGTCGCACCATTGAGGAAAGTGTAGACCATGAGAAGACTTCCTCCTGGGGAGTGAGGTTATTTTGACTTAGGCTATAATTGACATAAGTTCGGAACATTGATTTGTGGACACTGTGACCCGATTTCTCATTAGAGAATTGGATAAGTAGATCCGTAGGGATTTACCTTCTGCTTTTATGGTGAAAAGTTAGGAGCGCAAAAAGGTTGCTAGTTCCAATAAATCTTTTACAAGCAGTTATCCAAACAGTGGTTCTTAGATTTCGTCAAGCCATGATAGGGCAACGATGATCGATGAAGACCACTGAGGCATGATCAATGGTCCAAAAGAAGTTTTTCCTTACTTAGTCATTATGAGCCAGGAATTTATAAGGTAGTCGCCATCTAGGGTGGACAGTCCTCTATTTTAGATATGATGGACATGGGTGATGTAATTTATATGCTCGGATGTACGATCCTTAGGGATTGTTTTAGGAAAATTCTCGGTTTGTCTTCGATGACTTACATAGAGAATATCCTAGAATGATTCTAGATGCAAAATTGCAAATCCATTGACTTACCTATCGGTAAAAGCCAGAGCCTTAGCTATTGAGTGAATCCTCGGATTGTCTTTGGGAGGACCTATATTCCTTGATTTTCTTTGTAATGGGAGCCTAAAGTACGCTATGTGGGCGTATTCGGCATGATAAGTGTTATCTTTGGTAAATGGTCAACTGAGTTGTTTAGACATTGACCTTGCTCATTAGACTGTGGATAAAATGCTATATTAGAAGCATTTTAATTTGCTCCTTGTAAAATTCAATGCGCTAGTTGGGCGCATCTGCGCTAGTTGGGCGCATTAAGAATAAACGCAAATTGGTCACCAAAAATATCTTTAGAGAGGTTATTGCGCAAGAGGTAGTGATCTTAAATCATTTCATGTGAGGCGCACATGGTGGATTCCGTTGTGTATACTTATCGCAAGAGGTGCTGATAAGGCTTATGTTTGAAATCCATAATTGCGCAAGCTGTGGTCAATTTTTTTTTAAAATCGATCACTTATTTTGAGATGATGGGATGTTGACACTATTATGGTTTGTGTCATAATGATTAGCAAATGATGATGTCAGCAGGCAAGATTGGCTCACTCACACGAGCAATCGCCCTTGGCGCTTGGGAGCGAGCAAGGATGAGACTGGTGGTTTATTTTTTTTTTGGAGCCAAGAGAGGCTTAAATCATCCACTATGTATGTCGCCTTGGTTATAACCAAGATGAGGTCGTGTTAAGGACCAAACATGGATGTTAGTACCCACTTTCCATGTTGTGCCTGTTATGATTAGCCAGATTCGAGATCTCATTTGACGCCTAGAAGGCGAGCAAATAGAGAATTCGGGTTAGGCGCTAGAAAGCGACTAGACTAATATCTGTACGGTGTATCGAGTATGACGTCACTCTTTATGGAAGAGTTACTCCACCGTAACATATATTCATACTATATGTGCTTAGCGACCGAGTAATGAGGTGAGAGAATGGATCCCTGCTTCCTCACCGTGTGAGTCTTACGAGTCATTATTGATATGACTTTCATTTATGTACCCTTTTGTGACTTTTGACTATGTCATAAGGTAAGGGGTTGATGTTCTGCTACTTTGGTATGTTGCCTGCGGTCATGCATGATTCGGCCTTAAGGGACATCACTGGGAAAGCGGTCAATCCTAAACTAAATGGCATGAGTGCAAAGGGAAGATCATCTAGTATTACACCACTGTTGTATATTCACTGCCGGCAACTCACATCGCTCTGTATGAGAGGCGAATTGAGTGTGAATATATTGCAAGAATTGAGAGGGTCAAACATGCTCTTTTTGAGGGATTAGAGATGTTTTTTGGACCGGTGTAATTAGATGGGTCTGGGGTATATGAGACACTATTTCTTTTCTTTTTGGGTTGATGTCTCTATGCTGGCTCATTTTGAGTTTCTAGTATAGAGCTCCCACATGCAGGTGTTCTCAGCAGTCGCACGGTGCAGTGGCTAGTATGAGATTGTTCGTTTTTGGGGAGATTGAGATAGAGATGTGGCAGTGTCATGCCAACTCATGTGCGAGTGGGAGATGTTAGTAATGGGCGCCCATGTGGCATGACCATTAAAATTTGATTTTGAATCCTTATCCAAATAGGTTTTGATTTTGAAATCAAACCTATTTAGGATAACCACTCTTGAAACAGACGTTATCAGTTTGAACTGATATAGATAGATATAATATATTAGATATTATCTGTATCTTAACTGATATGGATAGATATTATAATATATTAAATATTTGTTATATGGTTATGGGTAATCCAAGAGAAACAACGTTGAGTCTGTTTCAACCCATATTCTGACTCTCTCCCAAGAAACAACGATCAAGTCTCTGACACTGTGGTTAGTGTGGGTGATATTCAATCTGTGATATCACTCCACTGCTGGGTTGGTTCATCAAGAAGTTTCCTGCAAGCACGTGATTTATCCAAGAAGGTTCTATCATCAAGAAGGTATGATCTGATCATTTTAATCCGCTGCATATTCTGTGTTTTTTGTTTTGATTTACAGAGATATAACAGAGGTGTCAAATAATCAATTTGGATTTATGCCCGATATGTTAATAATGGAAACGATCTATCTTTTGGAGAGTAATAGAGAAATATAGAGAGAAGAAAAGAGACACTCGTTTGGTCTTTGTTGATCTTGAGAAAGCATATGATAGAGTGCCTCAGGATATAATCTGGTGGGTGTTAGAAAAGAAAGGGATGGCTAAATGCTATATTGATGATTTTGGACATGTATAAAAGTGTAGTGACCACTATTAGATCACTAACTGGAGAGAGATGTAAATTTCCGATTACTGTGGGGTTATAACAAAGATCAACCTTAAGTTCTTATCTTTTTGCTATAGTTATGGATGAGTTGACAAGTAATATTCAAGATAATGTATCATAGTGTATGCTTTTTGCAGATGATATCGTGTTAGTGGATGAGACTAGAGAAGAAGTTAACACTAAATTGGAGACTTAGAGAGAAACACTTGAATCTAAAGGATTAGGATAAATAGAACTAATACAGAATACATAAAGTGTAATTTTAATAATAGTAACAATGGAAACAGAGGAGAAGTGAAGATTAAGAACTAAGTACTACCTAAGATTGAACTTTTTTCATTATTTAGGATCAATTATCACAACGGCTGGAGAGATTGGAGCACATTAAGGTGAGGTGGTTTAAGTAGAGGAATGTGTCCGGGATACTGTGCGATAAACGGGTATCCACTAGATTAAAAAGAAAGTTATATAGAATGATTATTAGAACAACAATATTGTATGTGACAGAATATTTGGCAATTAAGAAATAATATGTAGATAAGATGAGTGTTACTGAGATGAAAATGTTAAGATAAATGTGTGACAAGACTAGAAAAGACAGAGTTAGAAATGAGTATATTCGTGAATAGGTAAGAGTAGTACTGATAGAGGATAAGATGAGAGAGAATAGATTAAAATGATTTGGTTATATACAACAGAGACCAACAGAGGTAGTAGTGAAGAGATGTAATACAGTGACAGTAGAGAGAAGTGTTAAGGGAAAGAACAGACCTAGATTGACATGGATTAGGGTAGTAAATAAAGATATGAATCTCTTTAATTTGACTAATCAAATGGCCTTTGATAGAGTGGAGAAGAAAAATTCATGTAGTCGATTCCATTTGATGGGACTTAAAAATTGGTTTGGTTTGGTGTGATTTTATAATCCTCATATTTTTGTTGAATTGATTTATTTTTTGGGTAATTGTTGTGGAATCTAGTCCTATTGGGACCTTTTACCCAAGATATAAAAATAAATAAATAAATAAATAAAAATCAATGCAACGGTGATACCATACTATGAATATATGCTATTTTATATTTAAATTTTTGGACTATTGTTAGATGAGAAATATGGATTGATTTTAAAAAGTGATTAATAGTTATCTAAATTTCATGGGCCGTTTGGGAAACCAAAATTGTGTGACATAGTTAATTTTTTTTTGATTTTTTTTTTTTCAAAGGTACTTAATATATAGGTTCATTTTTGAAATTTTTTGGGTCAATATGTTTAAACTTAAATCTTTTTAGACCAGAACAACATTGGTCTATCCAAATGTCACATGTTCAAATGTTACTTTTGTATAGATGTTACTTATCTATGCACGTGTTATATATTAGTGTAATGTCACCTATTTGTTCACCTTGTTGCCACCAACCATCATTGACTTTATAAGAATTTCTGGCCAATTTTCTTTATGAAATTTCAATGACTTTTCAACTCTTGTTTTATCACAAAAAATATTAAATCTTTAAGTAAATAACATATGGTCTCATAACTGTATGATTTTCACCAATTAACCTTTTTTTCAAAAATAGCATTGTAAAATCAACTCATATTTTTCATTTATCAATTGCCTATTTTAAATATAAATTTGTGCATACTTAGCATGTGCACTCAGCCCTAATATATATATATATATATATATGAGGAATTTACATGTTATTTGATTGAGTTTTTTAAATTTATTTTTAATTTTTTTCCTTAAAAAATCACAATACTTATTATTTTAAAATATATATATTTTTTTAGTTAAAATCAAATTTACAATTTTTAAAAATATTTTTTAATATTTAATTTTTCCAAACCCATTTAAAAAAAATCTTTGGTTTTAATTTTCTGGAAATTAAGTTTTAATTTTTCATGTTTTTTTTAAAAATTTTTAGGGAATATTTTTGAAGTTTTAAGTAATTTTTTACTTTTTTAAATGCACTTTACTTAAATGTATCTAAAAACAATTGTAAAAAAAATATTTTAAAAAATCAATAAATATACAAGAATACAAAATATATTAAATATTCATTATTTTTTTTATATTTTTGGCATTTAGTATTTTTTTTTTTAAAACAATTTACAAATATTATATTTTTTAAAGTATATTTATATTAGGTGTATTTAAAATTTAAAAAATTCTTAAAATATTAAAAAAAATCAGTAGAAATAAAAAAATAAAAATTAAAAATTTTAATTTTTTGAAAAGTAAATCTTGGAAAAGTGAAACAAAACAATGGCCTCCTATGAAAACTAGACTATTTTAGTAGGCTACTTTAGTTTTTATTATTTCAATACACTAAATTTTTTGTATTTAAGAAGATGATTGGATTTTTTTATAATTAAATGTGACATTTAAAAAAAAAAAGTAAAATGATTATGAATTTGATATGATATTTTATATTACTAATTATTTTAATTTATTTTTTCTTTTTATAAATTAAAATAAAAAATTTTTAAAACTCGCTATGACTAATGGTGATTATTCAGTACTCTCGGAGTATGTACACGTAGTTTTCCATAAGGTTTTAATTGGTGGAGAGACATAAGGACCCACGATTTATGTTGGGGATGGGAGAACAACATGAAACTAACTAATTAGTGATTAATTTGGAGTATGGACACGTGATGTTCCGAGAGTATTGAATAATTTCGCCTACGGCCAATGTATTCGGTTGTTTGCTTTTGCTCGTTGGTCAAACGAGAAGAAATAGACAGCAGTCACTTGCTTAGGTGGTAGTGAATATGGCATTCGCTCTTTCGCTATCATTTTCCGCCCGAGTCCAGATCTTCTATGGTACTCTTTATAATGCTCCTGTGATTGTCAAAACGACGTCATTTTAATTATTTTTTCTTTTTTCTTTTTTCCTTTCCCACTTTTTCCTTTTCTATCCCATGTGAGAGAGGGAAAAAAAGAAGAAAAAAATCTCTAACAAGAAATGTTGTAGAAAAATAACTTTTACCGACTTTTCAAAACACGCTTTATCCTTTAACTCCATTTGGTTATGACTCTAATCAGTTATTGTGTGTAAAACCGCTCTCAAAACTCTCTCTCTCTCTCTCTCTCTCTCTCTCTCTCTCTATTCCCATTCTTGGAAAGAATCAACAATGGCGAATCAAGAAAGAAATACGAAGGCCGCCGATGATGCAATGTCTTCGTCTTCATCTTCATCTTCATCATCTTCTTCTTCGTCGGACAACAATCTCTATCTCCCAATCGAAATCATCTTCGACATTCTAAATTGTCTCCCAGTCAAATCTCTCCTTCGATTTAGGTGCGTATGTGTAGACGCGCCCGCGTGGGACCTCGCCACAGTTCGGACTCTCGATTTGTGTTGCGGTTCTTAATCTGAACCAAAGAGTCCAAATCTGGCAAATCGTTTTGAGAAACAGATTTTTGAAAAAGTAGTGCCAAACATGGACTGCTTTGCCAGATACAGAGTCGCCACCTAAATATTTTTTACGGGGGGAATTTAGGAAACCCTGACTCGGTGCCGAAGGCCACACGTCCGTCATCACCGGAGTTGTCTCGGCTCGAGAGCTTGGGTACGATTGGGGAAGGTCAGCTATGAGCAACCCCTCTCGCCCGATTCGAAAATCGGCCTCTACTAACCGTGATATCTAATTTTGAAAACATTACATGTTCTTATTCCGGTTATTAGCCTAGAATTACTATGTTATGCGCACAGCAAACAAGTATAGACTAGATTGCCTAATTTGGAAATAAGCATTGCATATCCGTTTGTTTTGGAAAAATGTTTTGGAATTTGCTACTCGCAAGTAGGCTAAAATACGAATTTCAACGAGTTTTCCCAGCTCAAGCAATCCAACCTTCACACACAGGCATTCAAGCAGTTTATCATATAAACATTTAGCCGCATGGCAAGCATGCTGTCATGATGACACTCGCACGCATGTGGTATGCTAAAGCAGGAAAATACTTACATAGTACTCCGTGCCAAAACAATAAACTAGTTAGCAAACGTGCGTGATCCTAGTTCATGTTAGAGTGGCTAATGCAACGCATGCAAAATGCAATTAGAGTAGGCTCGGCTAACCTAAGCATGGCATGTGAAATGCAGTCAATTGATGCACGTATTCAATTTGGAATTGAAGTACAAATGTAGTTAGCGTGATGTACCGAGCCCGGTGCATGCAATACAAATGTATGAATGCACGCATGCATAGCATAAGGTATGCTAATTTAAACGTGCCCTAATACTAACCATCAAAGTAGGTAAGTAAAAGGGAAGAAAGAAGTGGGGATTGGAAGACATACACACCACTCACACACACTTATTACAGATTTGCCTTCGCTCGGAGGGACCGAATAAATATTACAAATAATTAACTACGCAAGCTAATTAAATATTACAAATTAATTAATTAATTAACAAATTAACTAATCTAATGAAAGCAGTAAACGGCCTCGGGAGGAGAGCCAGATGCAGCACATGCTCGGGTCTCGCCCGGAAGTGCACGGCCATGCATAGTCTGCCTCTGTTTTCCTTCCTTTACTCCTCTGGAGGCTGCCAAAACCTCAGGATTGATTCTTTGGACATAGAGGGACACCACCGTCTAAATGGAATGCCTACCGGCAATGTCATGTGGTCACCGGCACAAAATGAGTCCATCAGCTGGTTATTCACTGCCGGTCGGCAATCTATACTGCCGGTCGGCAAAGAATGCCTGCAGAACCTGCAACTCACAGCAGCAGATGACAGAACTTACATGGCAACACAATTCAAGCATATATGCACCAATCATATCCATTATCATGGCAATGACTCAAAGGGGCATGTGTCTCGATTCTCGGACCACCAATCACGCATTTCCATGCATGATGGCCCGAAGAATCGAGTATGCAACTTTCATGTCAAATGCAATGCAAACCAATCAAACAAACCAAGGCCCAATTCCTATCACCAAGTCAAGGAACAAGGCATGCATGCAAGATGCAATGCAACCAAGGCATACAAGCTAAGGATGCAACATGGCATGGCCAGGCACTTATGCAAGCATACAAGCAAACATGAGGCAATCCAAATGGGTGAAAAGAGGGACTTATGCATGATTTAGGCAACTCTAAATAAGCCCAAAACAGCAGCCAAAGTGTCCAATATAAAGGACCAAATACATACACACATGCACATGATTAAAGGCCAACACTTAGGCACAAATTGGATAACTCTCAAGCAACAAGTCAAGCTAAACATGCAACAAATGGCCCAAGTGTTTGAAGCAAGTCAAAGGGGCTCGAACCATGACCAAACCAACCAAGCCTCACAAGGCTAAGGGGACTTAAAATAGGTTCAAGGCAGACCTAGAACATGCAAAGGGGACCCCCTAGATGGCATCTAAGTGGCTCAAATTCAAAGGCATGTACAATGGCCAAAACATGGAACATGCTACACAAGCTTTCAAAGCATTAAGGAGGTATTCAAGGCAAACATATAGGCACGCAAAGGGGACTGAAATGACATGGTGGATGGTTCCAAATCATCAAATCAATGCAAAAATGTCATGCTATACATTCACACACTTAAGGCCAACAAGCCGGAATGCAAAGGGGCTATACTAAGCATGCCAAATCCGACCCAAACAACTATGGACAGACCTAAAGCATAGCAAAATATGCACAAAAGCTTCACAAGACTAAGCCTAAAACATGCTTGAACAAAGGCTAACAACCTAAGGCATATTAAGGCAATAACAAGGCATTACATGGTAGGTATGCTAAGCATGCATGGTGTAGCAAAACCAATTAAAAACAGAGGTATATTACAACATATTAAGCATGGAAAGCAGCCAAGACATGGTCAATACACACTCTAACATGATGCTCCCTCAGGAGGCCAAAATGGGTCCATTTCAAGGACAACAAGGGAAGGGGGTGGCCCTCCCCTTTTAGAGACTTCAAGGCACCATCTTCACCACTGAAATCCCTCAAGATTTCAGTGGTGAAGAGGCCCAAACACCAAAGTCTCGAAACTTGCACAAAATAGCACAAAATGAGGCCTTTCAAGGCCTAAGAGGGGTCAAACACCTCCAAACCACAAAACAGCCTTAATAAACAATCAAGAGGGCCTAAAAACAGAAATTTTTTGTATTATACACCAAGCTCAAAAACGATTTTAAGATAGGTAGAAATACAATGCAAGATTGGGGAATAAAGGGGCTAGTTTCTTACCCTTGAAGACCCCTTCAGAAATGATGCTCCAACAGCTCCTTCTAGGTTGAAAATAGCTCCAAAACTTCAAAACCAACCTCTTAGAACCTCAGTAGCTAAGTGAAGGTGAAACACTATGTGTTTGTATGCAATAGTAAGACACAAACACACTTTAACACACACAAGAGGGAGGTATAGAGATAGAAAGTGTATGGTTTCTAACCCGAGAACTCAAAACCCTAAAAATGGTTGTCTAAATATATCTAAGGTGCCTCAAGTGTCTAACCCTTGCAACAAGAGACAAGACTCTCTCTTATAGAGCCTTTTGTCATGTAAAGCTTACAAGACAAGCTTCTAAAGAGGGAAATCCCTCCATACACGTGTATGGAGGGGAGCCAACTGCAAGACAGCTGTGACAAAATATCTACAAAAGCAGATGCACAGTAGTTGGCCGGCCAAAGATGCCATTTTGGCAAAAAAGAGTGCCGACCGGCACTAAATAGTGCCGACCGGCAATATACATTGCCGGTGGCAGCAAAAACCAGCCGGTGGCCTCTAGCTACTGCCGGTGGTGTGTGGGGATGCCTCACAAGGCATTCCCTGCCCCTCCAAGGCAAGATGCAAGTGTTTGGTGCAAAACCAGACACTAAACGGTCAAGTTCGGAGATCCTGAGGCAAGGCGCGTAGCCGAGACCTCCGGGAACTCCAAACGAACACGAACATGGATAATCACCGAGTGTTCAAACGGTGACGTTCAAGTCTTGAGGACGGTCAAAAATGGGGTGTCTACAGTTGCCCCTCTTTGACAGAACTCGAAAGTCATAACAATGACGGGAGTGAATGTCAAAGCCCAGAGACGACCCATTTTTGACAAGGCTGAAGACTTAGACAAACATGCAAGACAAACAAGGTATGCGCCCGAAGGCAGGGGCACAATGCAAGACAATGCACGAAGCCGAGCATAACTGATGATCATGCAAAGAAAGCTGTAATGAAGCACACGTGCGACAATTTTAAGCTAGCATACACCGAACTACACTATAATGCAGAAAGGATGTAAGAGAATTATGCAATTCTCGATACGTCTCACTCGGAGGATACAATACCTGTCCGGTTCATCTGGTTGCACCAACCTCAAATGAACCGTACATACAATATCGTGCCTGAAAAGAAAGCAAACTTAACAGGTACAATATTGTTAACAACATGCATAGTAGTGTACTCAAAATGCGTGACAACGCAAAGCAAGTGGGAAGCATAACAATGCTGCGAAGGCACAGATGTGTAAATGGAGCATGCGGTCTACGCAGGCAACGAAATTGATCATAAGCATGCGGTCTACGCAGGCAATGAAATCGGACAATCATGCGGTCTACGCAAGTAAAATATGCGGTCTACGCAAGTAATGAATTTAACTATCATGCGGTCTACGCAGGTAATACATGCGGTCTACACAGGTAATGTAATTGAACAAGCATGCGGTTTACGCAGTCAAAACATGCGGTCTACGCAGGTAATGAAATTTGAATAATAATGCGGTCTACGCAGGTAATGAAATTGAACAATTATGCGGTCTACGCAAGCAATACATGCGGTCTACGCAGGTAAAGAAATTGAACAATAATGTGGTCTACGCAAGCAATAAAATTGAACAATTATGCGGTCTACGTAAGCAATATGTGCGGTCTACGCAGGTAAAGAAATTGAACAACGATGCGGTCTACGCAGGTAATAAAATTGATTACAAACATGCGGTCTACGCAGGTAATGCAATTAACATGCGGTCTACGCAAGTAATAAAATTGAACAATTATGCGGTCTACGCAAGCAATACATGCGGTCTACGCAGGTAAAGAAATTGAACAATGATGCGGTCTATGCAGGTAATAAAATTGATTACAAACATGCGGTCTACACAGGTAATGCAATTAACATGCGGTCTACGCAAGTAATAAAATTGAACAATTATGCGGTCTACGCAAGCAATACGTGCGGTCTACGCAGGTAAAGAAATTGAACAATGATGCGGTCTACGCAGGTAATGTAATTAACATGCGGTCTACGCAAGTAATAAAATTGAACAATTATGCGGTCTACGCAAGCAATACATGCGGTCTACGCAGGTAAAGAAATTGAATAATGACGCGGTTTACGCAGGTAATAAAATTGATTACAAACATGCGGTCTGCGCAGGTAATGCAATTAACATGCGGTCTACGCAAGTAATAAAATTGAACAATTATGCGGTCTACACAAGCAATAGATGCGGTCTACGCAGGTAAAGAAATTGAACAATAATGCGGTCTACGCAAGTAATAAAATTGAACAATTATGCGGTCTACGCAAGCAATACATGCGGTCTACGCAGGTAAAGAAATTGAACAATGATGCGGTCTACGCAAGTAATCAAATGGATTACAAACATGCGGTCTACGCAGGTAATGTAATTAACATGCGGTCTACGCAAATAATGAAATTAGCATGCGGTCTATGCAAGTAATGAAATGGATTACAAACATGCGGTCTACGCAGGTAATGTAATTAACATGCGGTCTACCCGAGTAATAAAATGGATTACAAACATGCGGTCTACGCAGGTAATGTAATTAACATGCAAAATACAATGAGATGCGCAAAACAGCGCGATGCGTTTAGACAACGCGAATGCACAAAACAGTGCCATGGTTTGAAATGCACAGGACAGTGCGATCGACTTGAAATGCACAAAACAGTGCGATTGACTTGAAATGCACAAAACAGTGCGACGGTTTGAAATGCACAAAACAGTGCGGCGATTTGAAATGAACAAAACAGTGCGACGATTGAAATGCACAGAACAGTGCGATTGATTTGAAATGCACAAAATAGTGCGATTGTTTGAAATGCACACAACAGTGCGATTGATTTGAAATGCACAAAACAGTGCGACGGTTTGAAATGCACAAAACAGTGCGACAACTTGAAATGCACAAAACAGTGCGACGGTTTGAAATGGACAAAACAGTGCGACGGTTTGAAATGCACAAAACAGTGCGACAATTTGAAATGCACAAAACAGTGCGACAACTTGAAATGCACAGAACAGTGCGATTGATTTGAAATGCACAAAACAGTGCGAGGGTTTGAAATGCACAAAACAGTGCGACGGTTTGAAATGCACAAAACAGTGCGACAATTTGAAATGCACAAAACAGTGCGACAATTTGAAATGCACAAAACAGTGCAACAACTTGAAATGCACAAAACAGTGCCACAACTTGAAATGCACAAAACAGTGCGACAACTTGAAATGCACAGAACAGTGCGATTGATTTGAAATGCACAGAACAGTGCGACGATTGAAATGCACAAAACAGTGCGATTGATTTGAAATGCACAAAATAGTGCGATTGTTTGAAATGCACACAACAGTGCGATTGATTTGAAATGCACAAAACAGTGCGACGGTTTGAAATGCACAAAACAGTGCGACAACTTGAAATGCACAAAACAGTGCGACGGTTTGAAATGGACAAAACAGTGCGACGGTTTGAAATGCACAAAACAGTGCGACAATTTGAAATGCACAAAACAGTGCGACAACTTGAAATGCACAGAACAGTGCGATTGATTTGAAATGCACAAAACAGTGCGAGGGTTTGAAATGCACAAAACAGTGCGACGGTTTGAAATGCACAAAACAGTGCGACAATTTGAAATGCACAAAACAGTGCGACAATTTGAAATGCACAAAACAGTGCAACAACTTGAAATGCACAAAACAGTGCCACAACTTGAAATGCACAAAACAGTGCGACAACTTGAAATGCACAGAACAGTGCGATTGATTTGAAATGCACAGAACAGTGCGACGATTGAAATGCACAAAACAGTGCGACGATTTGAAATGCACAAAACAGTGCGATTGACTTGAAATGCACAGAACAGTGCGATTGATTTGAAATGCACAAAACAGTGCGATTGACTTGAAATGCACAAAACAGTGCGACGGTTTGAAATGCACAAAACAGTGCGACAACTTGAAATGCACAAAACAGTGCGACAACTTGAAATGCACAAAACAGTGCGACGGTTTGAAATGCACAAAACAGTGCGACGGTTTGAAATGCACAAAACAGTGCGACAACTTGAAATGCACAAAACAGTGCGACAACTTGAACTGCACAGAACAGTGCGATTGATTTGAAATGCACAAAACAGTGCGACGGTTTGAAATGCACAAAACAGTGCGACGGTTTGAAATGCACAAAACAGTGCGACAATTTGAAATGCACAAACCTATGCGACAATTTGAAATGCACAAAACAGTGCGACGATTTGAAATGCACAAAACAGTGCGATTGACTTGAAATGCACAGAACAGTGCGACTGATTTGAAATGCACAAAACAGTGTGATTGACTTGAAATGCACAAAACAGTGCGACGGTTTGAAATGCATAGAACAGTGCGATTGATTTGAAATGCACAGAACAGTGCGATTGATTTGAAATGTACAAAACAGTGCGATTGATATGCGATACACATGGGGCAACTTTTGGATCTTGTAAAACCCAAAAGGATACGAAAAGGATACACCTTGTATGAATTGGAGTGCCACGCACGGAAGCCGCGGTCCGAGGCCAAAACGGAGGCCGGTTGAGCATCGTAGACTCATTTTCTTGCACTTTTTTGAGCTATGAAGACCAAAAGCTGCTCATATGGCCTAAACAAGGTTGTGGGAACACCACCGGCCGGGAGGGGAGGCCACTGGCTGTCCACCGGCTGAAAAATAACTCCATCGGCACAATATTGTGCCGGCCGGCACAAAATATTGCCGACTGGCAAAAAGTTGCTGAGTCGAGGCAGATTCGACATTTCACCCCGGGTGTTTTAAAATAGGTATTCAAACCCTATTTTCTTACTTTCCTAATTGGGTTTCAAACCCTATTTTCTTACTTTCCCTTCCGCTGAAAACTCACACACCCTCTCTCTAGAGCGTTTTTCTCTCCTCCTTCGCTCGTTTCTTCGCGTTCTACGCCCGTTTCGTCATCGGATTCACGATTTTCTTCGCGTTTCGGACATTTTCAGCCAAACAAAACTTTGTTTCGGTGCCTCGTTTTCCGTTCTCACCTCTTCGGGGTTTGTTCCCCTCGGTTTCCTCTTTATTTCCGTGCCTTTTCACATCCCGACCTTTCCGGCCATTTTCGACCCTCTCGGGAGTTGACTTTTCGGTTGACTCTTCGTATTCTAGCCCGGTTTTCCTTCCTCCGGCTATTTTCTCATCATTCTTGATATGGCGGACGACATTCCACGCGGCGGGACTCCCCCGGATCACGAGATGGATCCCGGGGTCGAGCTCCTACCTTTGAGCGAGCGCCCGTTCGACCCATCGACTTATCGGCCGGCGATTCATGTTCTGCCCCCCGACGGCCTGCGCCAGTTCCGGAGCTTCGAGAGGCACGTGCCACCCGAGCTGTTATTGCGCGAGCCTACCTCCCACCTGTCCTTCGACGCTTCCGAGGTAACTCTCTCTTCTCTACTTTACTTTCTGCAATGTAGGGCACAAAAACTGTCGTAGCTTGTTGTACTCTTTAATTGCTTTAGCTCAGATACCCTGTATACTGTAGTTAGTCGTCAACATACATACAACTGATATATCTGCTTGAGACTGACACATGCACACACACTGCATTAGCCCCGAATTGCCCAAACACACTGTATTTCACTGTAAGCACACCGGCACCCGGTATTTGCTTGAATCTGTCAAACTATGCACACATGCTATATCTGCTTTGAACCACCCGAACACGCTGACGCATCACACGTATTTCACTGTAAGCACACCGGCAACCGGTATTTGTCAAAATCTGTTAAACTTGCACACATGCTATATCTGCTCTGAACCACCCAGACACGCTGACGCATCACACGCTGTAGTCCACTATAAGCACACTGGCACCCGGTATTTATCAAAATCTGTCAAACTTGCACGCATGCTACATCTGCTCTGAACCACCCAGACACGCTGACGCATCACACGTTGTAGTCCACTATAAGCACACCGGCACCCGGTATTTATCAAAATCTGTCAAACTTGCACGCATGCTACATCTGTATGCTTCTCAAAACTGCATTTTGAATGTTGTCTTGCAATTGTTATTTTCTGTTTACAGGAGGATTCCCATACCATCCGCGGGTATGGGTGTCACGACCCGAACCCGCCCCCGTGGGTTAAGGACGTAACCGGCCAGTAATCATGAGATTACCTACGGCCTCAAACTGTCCTAAACGTATTTTAACAGAGTTAATGGGGGCCAAACGGAAGCAAAATTAAAAACTTTGTCCATAGAGCCGTGCTTATATGCACATCAAACAAACCATACTCAGATACGTTAATAACTCACATCAAAAGTGCAGTTTCACAAAATTCATTACAGACAGGATCGTCCGAAACGAGTCAACCTATAACAGACTATGTACAGACATGCACTGGGTCCTTGCCAACAAGACAAAACATAGGTACATAGTAAAAGGGCAAGGATGGTCTCATGCGCGAGGCACAAGGCTGACTCTCCCAAAACTCCTGTTGTTCCTAGCAGACTTCACTGGGGCTGGGTTTGGACTTCCCTTGGCTCACCTACAAATACATGAATGAGCGTGAGCGATAGCCCAGTGAATAATATCAAACATAACAGTTACATAACAATATGTAGATCAACATGCTCCAAACGGCCTTGGGCCCAATTCATACTTCTGTTTAACAGCAAAATATATATAACTATACGAAATGCAAGTCAAGTAACTGTAGTTCCAAACATTCTGGCCTTTGGCCCATCCGGGTTTCCATTCATGGCAAAACGGCCTTCGGCCCATTCATTCATGTCAAACGGCCTTTGGCCCATTCATTCATGTCAAACGGCCTTTGGCCCATTCATTCATGTCAAACGGCCTTTGGCCCATTCATTCATGTCAAACGGCCTTGGGCCCATTCATTCATGTCAAACGGCCTTGGGCCCATTCATTCATGTCAAACGGCCTTTGGCCCATTCATTCATGTCAAACGGCCTTTGGCCCATTCATTCATGTCAAACGGCCTTTGGCCCATTCATTCATGTCAAACTTTTGTCCACAATCCCAATTAACAACTCATAATATTTATAGGGGAACAACAATTGGACATTGACAAGTTTTCAAATATTGATATTACTCACAGTGATCGGCTTGTGGATGCGCCCTGGAGCTTGACCCTACACATTTCATGAATACAAAAGGGTCACTAACAGTTCAATCCGTTCTTTAATTCACATATTCCTCTTTAGGCTTTGTTCTTATCTCATTAACTCATTTACAATGCTTAACACATGCCTAAGAGTGCTTACAAGTGAGAGAGAACGGAAAACGAATCACAGAATGCATGAACAAAATTCCAGGAAACAGGGTCCCCGCTCGAGCGTAAGATTCTCCGCTCGAGCGGACCCTTAAGGCCTGCAAGGTACTGGTTGCACAAAAGATGCGCTCGAGCTGAAGGTCCGTCTACAAAAATCCACGCTCGAGCGTGAAATGTCCCGCTCGAGCGGGCATCCAACTCTGCAAAAATGCTGGGAGCACGATTTTCCCGCTCGAGCGGCCATTACCCCGCTCGAGCGGACCTCAAAAATCTGGGTTTCCCAGATCGTGTTCTTGAGCTCCAAATCAGTTTTCCATCTACATTTCTTGCATGCAATGGTTCAAATTACACATTTACACATGCTAACATGCTACTAATGCAGATTACAACATTAGGAAGCTCAATTACATGAATTATCTACATGCATGTCCCAAATTGTCTCAAACCCATCATCAACATGCTCAAATTCAACATTCAAGACTTATACTCCCATGATTTGTACATGCATGTGGGAGATGCTCATCATTCTCAACTTAGATGGTACAAATGGTGACTACAATATGAGCTTTACCCAAAACTCCACATGAATCATGTGTTTCAAGCTCAAACATGCAATTTCAAGGTAATTTCTTACATGCATGAGTTCTAAGACTTCAATCTCAACAAAAATCAACTCATTACATGTTCTTGATCACAAACAACCCTTGAACTTACAAATTACAAGTAAGAGTTCATGAAATCACTTACCTAAGAGCTTCAACACTCAAGCTCTAGCCAAATCTTGAGCTAGATCTTCAAATTCCCAAGTCTTGAGCCCAAATTACACAAATCTCTCCCTTTTTCTCTCCATGGCCGGCCTCTCTCTCCCTCTCAATTGTCTAACTCAGATTTTGAGTTTTAAGAGAGCTAAAGGGGAGTGCAATGCAAATATAAAACAAGCCCCACTAACAAATATTTTAATATAAAATAATGGGGTACTTAATTTATCAATTTAATCAGTTTTAAATTGGCCAGAATCAAATTTCAGTTAAATTTCACCGTAGGCCCTAAAAATTATGCCAACCACAATGGCGTAGTCAATTTCGGGTTCCGTGGCCGATAAGGCCCTCAATTAAATTTCCAAAACAGACTACTCAAACAGATATTCCTACGATGAACAGATAAAATTTCAAACCACATATTTTCACATAGTGGAACACAAAATCATATCAAAATACATAATCACATCATGTTAAGGACCAATTAACATACTACGGAACAGGGGTGTCACAGTCTTCCCCCCTTTAGGAAGTTTGGTCCTCCAAACTTAACTTACCTTCGTCGGGAAACAAATGTGGATAGCGTAGCCGCATTTCCTCCTCTTTTTCCCATGTAGCATCTGCCCCATAGTGTTCCTTCCATTCCACTTTCACCATTGGAATGGATTTGTTTCTCAATTCTTTCACTTGTCGGTCAACAATTCTTTCCGGCCATTCAGCATATTCCATATTTTCATCAATAGCAATCCGGTGATAATCAATCACATGCAACGGGTCTCGGAGGTAACCCCTCAACATTGACACATGAAACACATTGTGGATTTGCTCAAATCCCGGTGGCAAAGCAACTCTATAAGCAACTGGACCAAGTTTCTCCAAAATTTGAAACGGCCCAATATAACGGGGCGTCAACTTGCCCTTTTTCCCAAACCTGACTTGGCCTTTCATTGGAGAAACACGGATGAACACATGGTCGCCGACCTCATACTCAAGAGGTCTTCTCCGGACATCTGCATAACTCTTCTGTCGGTCTTGAGCTGTTTTGAGCCTTTGCCGAATAGTTTTGATCTTTTCAGAGGTGTCTTGTACAATTTCAGGCCCGAGCAAAGCTCTGTCCCCGACCTCTGTCCAACAAATAGGTGATCTACACCTCCTGCCATACAAAGCCTCGTATGGTGCCATACCGATGCTGGAGTGGAAGCTATTATTATAGGCAAATTCTGCAAGTGGCAGGTAATCTTCCCAACTCCCCTGAAAATCCAAAGCACACATGCGAAGCATATCTTCCAAAGTCTGTATTGTTCGTTCTGACTGCCCATCTGTCTGTGGGTGGAATGCAGTGCTGAACCTTAGTTCTGTTCCCATAGCTTCCTGCAAACTCTTCCACAATCTAGATACAAACTTCGGATCTCTATCCGACACAATGGATACTGGAACTCCATGTAAGCGGACAATTTCATCAACATAAATAGTAGCCAACCTGTAAGCAGTAAATGTAGTTTTGACAGGCAGAAAATGTGCAGATTTAGTCAGTCTATCAACTACAACCCAAACAGAATCCATACCGCGGGAAGTCCGAGGTAGGCCAACAACGAAATCCATGGTCACATGTTCCCACTTCCACTCAGGAATGGGGAGAGGTTGAAGTAGACCGCCTGGTTTCTGATGTTCAGCCTTAACTTGCTGACACTGAAGGCACTTGGACACATGTTCTGCAATCTCTTTCTTCATTTTAGGCCACCAATAGGTTTGTTTCAAATCCCGATACATTTTATTGTTACCCGGATGCATAGCAAATACGGATCTGTGGGCTTTATCTAAGACCCTCTTCTTTAGCTCCGGAATAACTGGAACACATATTCGGTTTCGAAATTTCAACATTCCATTCTCGATACTGAACTCTGCTTTTGGGCTGACTTCAAATTCATCAATTACCTTTCTGAGGAACTCATCCTCTTTCTGTTTTTGCTTGATTTCATCAACAATTGCCGGCTCGGCTGTAATAGCGGCTATCAATCCGCCCTGTTCACACACTACCACTTCAATTTCAGACTTTTCAAAGTCTTGCAAAATCTCCCTTTGTTCAGTAAGCAAGCAAGCCATACTCCCTGTTGATTTCCTGCTCAAGGCATCGGCCACTGTATTAGCTTTTCCGGGGTGATACTGAATTTCTAGGTCGTAATCTTTTATCAGTTCCAGCCATCTTCTCTGACGCATATTCAACTCTTTCTGCGTGAAGAAGTATTTTAGGCTTTTATGATCTGTGTAGACTTCACACTTTGCCCCATACAAATAATGCCGCCAGATTTTCAAAGCAAAAACAACTGCGGCCAATTCTAGGTCATGTGTTGGATAATTCTTCTCATGTGGCCTCAACTGTCGGGAGGCGTAAGCAATAACCTTTCCGTTCTGCATTAACACACAACCCAAACCCTTATAAGATGCGTCACTGAAAATCACAAAATTTTCCGTACCTGAAGGTAGTGTCAAAATTGGTGCAGTGGTCAATCTTGTCTTCAATTCATGAAAGGCTGATTCTCTTTCACTATTCCACTCAAATGGTTGTCCTTTACGTGTCAATTGGGTAAGAGGCACAGCTAATTTCGAAAAGTCCTTTACAAACCTTCTGTAGTACCCAGCTAAGCCCATGAAACTGCGAACTTCTGTCACATTAGTTGGTGTAGGCCAATTCACAATTGCTTCTATTTTCTGCGGGTCCACTGAAATTCCTTCCTTGTTGACCACGTGCCCTAAGAAAATAACCTCATCCAACCAAAACTCACATTTCTTTAACTTAGCAAATAGTTTTCTTTCCCGAAGTATTTGTAAAACAGTCCTCAAATGATGTTCGTGTTCAAGTCTATCTTTAGAGTATATTAAAATATCATCGATGAAGACAACAACAAACTCATCAAGGTAGGTTTTAAAAATTCTATTCATTAAGTCCATAAATGCTGCCGGAGCATTAGTCACTCCAAATGGCATAACAAGAAACTCAAAATGACCATACCTCGTTCTGAATGCGGTTTTCTCAACATCTTCTGCCTTAACCTTCAGCTGATGATACCCGGATCTCAAATCAATCTTAGAAAACACCTGTGATCCCTGCAACTGGTCAAATAAGTCATCAATACGGGGTAAGGGATATTTATTCTTTATCGTTACCTTGTTCAATTCCCGGTAATCAATACATAGGCGTAAGGTACCATCCTTTTTCTTTACAAATAACACTGGTGCGCCCCAAGGCGAAGTACTGGGCCGGATAAACCCTTTATCAAGAAGGTCTTGCAACTGTTCTTTTAATTCTTTCATTTCGGCTGTAGCCATCCTGTAGGGAGTTTTAGAAATAGGTTGGGTGCCTGGCACAGTTTCAATAGTAAACTCTATCTCCCTGTCTACCAATTCCCCTGGTAATTCATTTGGAAACACATCTGGGAATTCTCTAACGATGGGAATATCATTCAATTCAACATTCACGGATTGTTCAGTCAATACATAACACAAATAACCCTGGCAACCCTTCCTGATCAATTTACATGCTTTCATTGCAGATATCAAATATGGTGGAGGTACTACCCCATTTCCCACAAACACAATTTCTTTCTGTTCTGGTGGTTTAAATACAACCCTCTTTGTCACACAATCTATAGTGGCACAATATTTGGTCAACCAATCCATGCCCAAAATTACATCAAAGTGTCTAAAGTTTAAGGGCAACAAATCTACATACAGGGTAGCATCCTCAATATGCATGTCACAAAACCGATATATATAGTCACATAACACAGATTCCCCCGATGGAGCAGACACACATAACAAATATGGCAACAATTCTAGGGGTCTTTTCAGTCTAGATGCAAATGCATATGTCACAAATGAATGCGTTGATCCAGAATCAATTAACACAAAAGCATCCTGATTACATATCGAGATAGTACCTGAGACAACGGCATTGGCATTCCGTGTATCACCCGGAACGAGCGCAAAGACTCTCCCTTGTCTCACTGTATCCCCAGTAGTAGCAGATCTCAAAGTGTTTCCCGGCTTCGGGATCGATGCAGTGGAGCTAGCAGCTATCTTCCCACTATTCTGATTACAATCTCGGGCTATATGCCCTTGTTTCCCACACTTAAAACAGGCTCCCGATGCACGGTAACAAACTCCACGGTGCCTTTTGCTACAAGTGTTGCACATGGGAGTCGTGTCTCGGGAAGAACTTGAGGTAGTTGAGGAGCCCGTGTTTTGCTTTTTCAGAAATTTCTTCTTCAAAAAGAAGCCTTGTCTTTTGTTGCCTCTCCATTCGGTTGTTGGCTTAGCTTGTCTAGCTATATTAGCCTCTGATATGATGGCCCGGTCAAGCACCCCAATGTAGGTCTCCAATTTCAGGACATTCACCCGCTCTAGGATGTCACTTCGGAGCCCACCTTCAAAATGCCTTGCCTTCTTATGATCAGTGTCAATTACGTGTGGTGCAAACCTGGCCAACTCAGTAAATTTGGCCTCATACTCAGCTACAGTCATACTGTCTTGTTTGAGTTCCATGAACTCTGCCACTTTCCTGTCCCGGACACACTGCGGGAAGTACTTGTCATAGAAGATTTCCAAAAATTTCGCCCAATCAATATCTCTGTGGTTTTCCCTCATCAACATCCACCATCTTCTCGCTTCATCTTCTAGCATAAAGGTGGCTAGAAGCACTTTCTGTGTATCCGAGCACGGAAACACCTCAAACAGTTTCTCAATCCCAAGTACCCAAGCTTCGGCTTTTAAGGGATCTAGTCCACCATGGAACTGTGGTGGTTTCATTTTCTTGAATTCCTTGGTGAGAGCGATTATCCGATCATCATTTTGATTATCTGGCACAGGTGGTGCCGGAGGTGGAGGTGGCGGATGTGGTTGCTGCCACTGTTGTTGCCACTCCTGTTGCTGTCTCAAAGCTTCTGCCATTTCCTGAATCAGTCTTTCCATTCTGTCCAGTCTGGCAGTAGAGGATTCCTCTAACTCATCACCTCTGGTTCTCACCATCTGATTAAACTTGCATTATATTCCATACCAAAGGTACACAAGTACACATACACTAAGGAGCACATATTTCCAGATAATTCGTAATGCAAGTAGTTCACAACTTACACATATAATTATTCATAACAAAACATTTAAGTATATAATCAATGCTTCCAAACTCGTATTTATCACATGAATGCATCCTAGATCTCATCTAGACGCTTATTGCTCTTTTTGGACAAGTGTGTGAGTTATTAACTCGTGCTCTGATACCACTCTGTCACGAACCGAACCCGCCCCCGTGGGTTAAGGACGTAACCGGCCAGTAATCATGAGATTACCTACGGCCTCAAACTGTCCTAAACGTATTTTAACAGAGTTAATGGGGGCCAAACGGAAGCAAAATTAAAAACTTTGTCCATAGAGCCGTGCTTATATGCACATCAAACAAACAATACTCAGATACGTTAATAACTCACATCAAAAGTGCAGTTTCACAAAATTCATTACAGACAGGATCGTCCGAAACGAGTCAACCTATAATAGACTATGTACAGACATGCACTGGGTCCTTGCCAACAAGACAAAACATAGGTACATAGTAAAAGGGCAAGGATGGTCTCATGCGCGAGGCACAAGGCTGACTCTCCCAAAACTCCTGTTGTTCCTAGCAGACTTCACTGGGGCTGGGTTTGGACTTCCCTTGGCTCACCTACAAATACATGAATGAGCGTGAGCGATAGCCCAGTGAATAATATCAAACATAACAGTTACATAACAATATGTAGATCAACATGCTCCAAACGGCCTTGGGCCCAATTCATACTTCTGTTTAACAGCAAAATATATATAACTATACGAAATGCAAGTCAAGTAACTGTAGTTCCAAACATTCTGGCCTTTGGCCCATCCGGGTTTCCATTCATGGCAAAACGGCCTTCGGCCCATTCATTCATGTCAAACGGCCTTTGGCCCATTCATTCATGTCAAACGGCCTTTGGCCCATTCATTCATGTCAAACGGCCTTTGGCCCATTCATTCATGTCAAACGGCCTTGGGCCCATTCATTCATGTCAAACGGCCTTGGGCCCATTCATTCATGTCAAACGGCCTTTGGCCCATTCATTCATGTCAAACGGCCTTTGGCCCATTCATTCATGTCAAACGGCCTTTGGCCCATTCATTCATGTCAAACTTTTGTCCACAATCCCAATTAACAACTCATAATATTTATAGGGGAACAACAATTGGACATTGACAAGTTTTCAAATATTGATATTACTCACAGTGATCGGCTTGTGGATGCGCCCTGGAGCTTGACCCTACACATTTCATGAATACAAAAGGGTCACTAACAGTTCAATCCGTTCTTTAATTCACATATTCCTCTTTAGGCTTTGTTCTTATCTCATTAACTCATTTACAATGCTTAACACATGCCTAAGAGTGCTTACAAGTGAGAGAGAACGGAAAACGAATCACAGAATGCATGAACAAAATTCCAGGAAACAGGGTCCCCGCTCGAGCGTAAGATTCTCCGCTCGAGCGGACCCTTAAGGCCTGCAAGGTACTGGTTGCACAAAAGATGCGCTCGAGCTGAAGGTCCGTCTACAAAAATCCACGCTCGAGCGTGAAATGTCCCGCTCGAGCGGGCATCCAACTCTGCAAAAATGCTGGGAGCACGATTTTCCCGCTCGAGCGGCCATTACCCCGCTCGAGCGGACCTCAAAAATCTGGGTTTCCCAGATCGTGTTCTTGAGCTCCAAATCAGTTTTCCATCTACATTTCTTGCATGCAATGGTTCAAATTACACATTTACACATGCTAACATGCTACTAATGCAGATTACAACATTAGGAAGCTCAATTACATGAATTATCTACATGCATGTCCCAAATTGTCTCAAACCCATCATCAACATGCTCAAATTCAACATTCAAGACTTAAACTCCCATGATTTGTACATGCATGTGGGAGATGCTCATCATTCTCAACTTAGATGGTACAAATGGTGACTACAATATGAGCTTTACCCAAAACTCCACATGAATCATGTGTTTCAAGCTCAAACATGCAATTTCAAGGTAATTTCTTACATGCATGAGTTCTAAGACTTCAATCTCAACAAAAATCAACTCATTACATGTTCTTGATCACAAACAACCCTTGAACTTACAAATTACAAGTAAGAGTTCATGAAATCACTTACCTAAGAGCTTCAACACTCAAGCTCTAGCCAAATCTTGAGCTAGATCTTCAAATTCCCAAGTCTTGAGCCCAAATTACACAAATCTCTCCCTTTTTCTCTCCATGGCCGGCCTCTCTCTCCCTCTCAATTGTCTAACTCAGATTTTGAGTTTTAAGAGAGCTAAAGGGGAGTGCAATGCAAATATAAAACAAGCCCCACTAACAAATATTTTAATATAAAATAATGGGGTACTTAATTTATCAATTTAATCAGTTTTAAATTGGCCAGAATCAAATTTCAGTTAAATTTCACCGTAGGCCCTAAAAATTATGCCAACCACAATGGCGTAGTCAATTTCGGGTTCCGTGGCCGATAAGGCCCTCAATTAAATTTCCAAAACAGACTACTCAAACAGATATTCCTACGATGAACAGATAAAATTTCAAACCACATATTTTCACATAGTGGAACACAAAATCATATCAAAATACATAATCACATCATGTTAAGGACCAATTAACATACTACGGAACAGGGGTGTCACAATGGGAACACTGGCGCTCGGGAGTGGTACGACGAGCTTCCTGATGCGGTCCGTCGCATAGTGGACTGAGCGGGCTTTGGCGCCTTCTGCCGAGGACTTTCCAGGCTTACTACGTGCAGACCTCTCCTCGCCGCTCTGGCGGAGAGGTGGTGGGACACCACCGATTCATTTTATTTATCCACAGCAGGGGACATGACGATGACCCCATACGATTTCTCGATGCTCACAGGCATCGGGGTAGGGGGTGATCCGATCCCCTTTGATGTTGATATGGATGAGTGGACTGCCGCTCAGGTCCATCTGCTGGGTGAGGCGCCACCTCTTGCTCGTCCAGGCTTCATCCGATACTCCTAGTTCGAGGTCCAGTTTAGGGTCCAGCACGCGTTGGAGGAGGAGGCGCAGATAACTCAGGAGGACGTGGAGAGGTATGCTCGCGGCTTCCTTATGTTCTTGTTCGGGACGACCATCTTCGCCGACCGGGCGAACACCGTGCCTCTCTGCTTACTCAGCGCACTGGTGGACATCCAAGACATCCTGCATTATGACTGGGGGGGCGCCGCTCTGGCCACTCTCTACGAATACATGAGCTCAGTCTCCCGTGGCAGCGGACAGCTACTCGGGGGCTACTGGCAGGCTTGGGAGGTACATTTCTTCTCCGCTTTTCATTTCTGCCCTACATTCTCTGTACTCTGTACACTGCACACACTGTAGTCTGCTTTATACTTGCAGTATACTATACACACGGCACACACATACATTCTGCTTTATACTTGCTGTACACTGCTCACGCTGTACACTGTACATAATACACTGCACAACACATGGTTCTGCAATTTCTGCTTTATTCTGTATTATGCTTTATCTGATAAATGCACTGGTATTTATCTTGCAGTTGTGGGGTTACGCCTACTTTCCTAGGCTTTCTCCTGTACCGGCGACGGAGACTCCTCTAGTCGTCCTGTTTTCGCGTCACTTCGACGGGAGATGCACTCGGCGGCCGCGAGAGACTTTCAGCTTTTTCCGCCGCTACTTCGACACCATCACCCCCGCGGAGGTATGTTTTACTTGCAGTTCATTCAAGCTTCGTCTTTCTACTGCATATTTCAATAGCAATAGGTAACAAACTGTATGTCACTTTCCGATCACGTGGCAGCCTTGGGCTCCTTTGCCAGCCGTGACGCGGGATCGGTTTGCCGGTGCTGAGGAGACCTCGCGTTTCCGGATCTTACTGGAGGGCCCGGTCTGTTGGGCTTGGTACCTGGGTGAGCGTTTTCTACGCCAGACCCTAGGGTTACCTGAGCAGATAGTCCCGGTTTACCCTCCCGAGGACATGAGGGAGACCGAGAGGCTTACCACTGAGCAGATGGCTGATTACACTATCGGCTGGGAGGCGACCCGCTTTAGAGGCATCGGTGACTACCGAGAGTACGTGCAGACGTACTTTATGCGACCTCTGAGCGGCGGCCGTCGAGCGGAGGGGGCCAGGCCCGTGGCGCCAGCGGCTGGGGCAGGAGCGAGAGCTGGGGCAGGAGCGAGAGCTAGAGCAGGGGCTTCGAGGAGGGCTCGAGTTCGTGGCAGGGGCGGAGTGCAGGGAGGACGGGGGACTGGCTGGCTCGCCCTGCCTGCTGCACTGACTTTCCGAGGGCAGGGTGGGGCGACCTATCAGATTCCCTTCGCCCCTCCGCCAGCTAATCACGAGTTTGTCGTTGTCCCCGACTTGCCTCCGGTATGTATTACTGTATTTTTGTACAGTCATTTCATTTCAGATTATTTGATATTCCACAGAATATTGATGCATCCGATACTTTTGCAGGCTTCTTCTGAGTATACCCGGCAGTCATTGGAGATTTATTCCTCCATGATGGGGATGCTTCAGCGGACCTTTGATCTCCTAGCCCTCTACAGCATCCCGGTATGTTCTTCTGACAGTGGCCTCAAACCATTCATACCCTGCTTCACATAATCTGATGCACGACACAACACTTGATACACTGATCTCAGAGCATCACTGCATTCGGCACTGTACTTTGCACTGATAAACTGCTCACGGCATTCTCACACTGTACTCATACACTGCGTTCTGCACTGATAAATTGCTCACGACATTCACTCACTGTACTCATACACTGCATTCTGCACTGATAAACTGCTCACGGCATTCACACACTGTGGTCATACACTGCATTCTGCACTGATAAACTGCTCACGGCATTCACACACTATGGTCATACACTGCATTCTGCACTGATAAACTGTTCACAATGTACTGATGCATTTGTCTTTTATGTACTTTTGCAGCCTCCCTTCCAGATCCCTATGGCAGGAGGCCTTCCAGCTGGACCTTCCGTCCCCACTCGAGGGAGAGAGGAGGAGGGCAGAGCATTTCCCCGCACGAAGGCGGGGCGCACTCATGTCGGGAGTAGCTCTCGAGCTCCAGTCCCTGATGATGATGACGACGAGGAGTCAGAGGAGGAGGCAGAGTCAAAGGCGGAGGAGACCGGAGGTAGCACTAGCTCGGGCTCTGACGACGATGTTGATGATGCTCCTGGACCTTCGTCCAGGAAGAGGACTAGGACAGACTGATAGCCCTCGGAGTCGCTTGAGATGGATACGGATTTTTGTTATTATATTTTTTTTTATCTTGTACTTTTCTCTTTCTGTCAGTAGTTAGGATACTTTGTACTGCCGCAGGCAGGTTTTTGTTTCCAAAACTTTGTACTTAAAAAGATTATGAAATGAACAAACTTTTTGCTTAAAAAGTGTTATATTTACATATCTCATGCATTGCATCGCATGTTTCATCATGTTACACCTCAATGTAAATGGAATTGACTTGTTGCCTGAAAATTGAACACTTGCACGGTAACAATCAGATAACTAACAGCCAACAGCAAAATAACCTAAGCAACCCACTGCCTGATTCTGGACACACAGCCCTTACTCTACTGGGGATTAATCTGCATACAGCCCGTAACACAGCATTTGGTTCATTTTGCGCACAGCAAATCCCGAACAAACAACCCAATCTGACAAGACGGCCTTCAAAGGCGAAACCGGCTAAGGTGGAAACATGCTCGGATGCCCCAAATTTTCCCTTCCTTCTTTCGGTTCAACCAGATGTAGAGAATGGCACATCATTCTGAGCATAGACGATTTTTGAAATTAAATAAGGGTTTTCAACCGGGGTATCGAGCCTACAACTGAACACAGCGGGGAGGACTCAAACAAAGGTACACGACCTAAACACAACGAGACACGCTCGGGAAAGACGCAAAACAAAGGTTGAGGTAAACAAAGCAAAAGACACGACACACAGACGCGCTAACGAAGGCGGGGGACCTCGGATCACGAGGAGCCAGTTTTTCTGGGTATTGTTTCCCACCCTTTTTCTCATTTGTGATTCTCACATCACTCCGGCACTCAAGCTCGGTTTTTCTCTCAAAACCCTTTGGCTCGCTTTTTCTCTCAACTTACACCTCTCTATTCTTTATTCTCTCATTTTTATCCCTCCCCGGGGTGTTTAATGGATGAATAGGAAGTTGCGGGTTCATGCCCAATGCCATTAGCTCACAGCTATTTCTTCTGGTGGGTAGAGTGCCCTCCTGGCAAGTACGTCGATGACGGGGGAAAGACAGAACACCTGACTCCACTGTGCCCCTAGTTCATCACTTTGACCATTTTTTCGCTTTCGTTTTCAACTAAAACAGTTTTGATCAAGATGAGAGTCGGATTAACGTACTTGTTCGATTTTTGATTTAAAAGCCATGCAACTCAGGCTGTAAGTACTAAAAATTTTCCTTTTGAGTCCAAGAAAATGGTTCAGTTTTGGAAAATGGAATAGTTTTCGAGAAAATAGTCAACCTTAGTAAAAATTTTCAAAAACTATTTTTTTTGCAAACAGTCAATGCTCAACGAGCATGGAACTTACTCTTTGAGATGCGCGACCTCGGATCGGAGGCAATGGAAAATTGCCCCTAGCTTGAAGGGGGTGGAGGGCAACGGGAAGTTGCCCCTGGTTTGAACGGCGGCTCATGGGAACGGCAAGTTGCCCCTTGTTTAGATGATGCCGCAGCAGTCCGCAAACAGTCTTCATTGGTGGTGGCCGAATTCTTGGACACAGAGATGACGAAGACGGTCATAACAGATATATGGACACAATCCCCTTGGAAGGTGTTGGCAACTAGACTTTGAGATGAAGTCAAAACCATTGCATGGACTGAGACGCTATGGAAGCGTTGGGGGCTGGACTTCAGGATGAAGTTGCCTACGTATCCCAAACATGGGAATCAAGCCTTACGTAGTTCCGGTTAAGGTACACTCGGGTATTTTTAACCTTCACTTTTCAGGCTCTAACTTTTGCCAAGGTGCCCGATGCGGATTTTCGACCTTGCGAGCTTCTTTTCATTTTCTTTTGTTCCTTTCTTTTTCTTTTTCTTTTTCTTTTTCTTTTTTTTCACATTTTTTTCTTTTCTTTTTTTTTTGTATTTATTCTTTTTTTTTTGCTTTCTATTTTTTTGCTTTTTTCTGTATTTTTCTCTTGCTCTAACTTTTGCCCGGGTCGCCCTTCCGGGTTTTCGGCCCAGCGAGCCTCTCAAAGGGTAAAAGTGTAGCAAGTTCATGCCAAATGGTTCTTGAAGTTGAAGCCTCTCTACATCTAGGAGAATGGCTGTTGCAATGATTTGTAGGAGAATCCGTCCCGGTTGCTCCACAAGCTTCTTCCGGCGAGATCTACTCTTTTGATTTGACTTTGGTGCCTCTTGCTCGAGGGCTACTTCAAAACTGGCCACGCGGGCTTTCTCCGACAGTTGACCGTTGAATGTTCCGGATGAGTTCGTGGTTCAAAACAAACAGGTCGAATCTTGAGGCTAAGAGCGATCCTAGGCTGTACAATCTCAAGAGCGGTTCCACACAGGTCTTCACAGGGCCGCGCAAAACATTTGTTTTTGAAAGTTTTTAAGAAAGTGACAAATCGCTCGTGCCGAAGATAGTGTGGAACCAATCTGGATCAAGCCAGGGTCCTTCCCAGTACTCACGCTGACAAGCATGGTTTCATTCATTAAAAGGCTTAGCATGCTTTTCTTTCTCTCAAAATGATCAAAGTTTTGCAAAACCCGAGGAATTCCTTCCTCTTCGTTTTTATCACCGCAGTGTTCAAAAGGTTTTTTAAAAACTTAGGCTATTGCAATGAGCTTGCCGCGCAGGAGAGCAGGCGAGACGTACTGTCAGTCCATTCAAATCCTCTGGCACAACCAACTTATACTGGAAGCAAGCATGAAAATGGGATAGCCACAGCTGTTTCATTCAGATTTGTTGGTATAACTGGCCCCTCGGCAGAAACAGACTCAAAAACAAAAACAGGTAATTACAAGACAAAACGGTGTTCCGGACAACAACCCCAGAATCACCTAGTATTCTATACAAAGAGGACTGACTCGATACAACAAGACAAACCCTTAAGCAAAAAGACTGACTCGAGACAAAGAGACAGACTCAAAACAAAAGACTGACTCGATACCTAGGCCAGAATTTACAAAACTTGATTTCACCGATGTTCAAAAATGCGTGCCAGACGCCACATCCAAAATATACCGAATGCCGCCCGCAGGTGGTTCACCTTCTGATTACATACTTACAGTATCTGTGTCCTCAAAATCTAGTAACTGGGCAGTAACGGACTTGGCTGAGGTGGGCGCGAGGATAACCTCGTTGTCGATCAGATCTTGCACCTCATGACGGAGGCGGAAACAATTGTCGGTTGCATGGCCTGTCTGCTGGTGGTACGCACAGTACAAAGCAGCATCATGCGTGGCAGGGAGATTCTTCGAGAGAGGCCGAGGCTCCAAGGGTTTTAGGTGCCCCCTCTCGGCAAGGATCTGAAGTGCCTTGGACAGAGGCATGTAGAGAGCGTGAAAGGCCCTGCGCCCACGGGGCAGGTACTTTGAAGTCTGAGCGCTCTTACTGGCCGCACAAGCGAAAGGGTCGGCAGGCGCCACCTTAGCTTTCTGATCTTTCCCGGGTACAAGGGCGGGAATAGGAGGAACTGTTCTGGCATGACGGGGCCCATCCCGATCTTCTGACTTACTTGAACTACCCTCAGGTGGAGTGGGGAAAGCATCCTCCACAGCTTTTGTCACAACTGCGGATACCTGTTGCTTGTTCATCCCCCCGGCTTTCAAAGCCTCGACTGCCCACAGCAGTTGTTCAATGGAATCGGCGTCTATCTTTGCTTTGTCTTTTCCTCTGGCCTCAGCCTGATTGAGGGTTCGGGTTGATGTCGGCATGTCATTACCATAGCTGGAGGCCATCTCCGGTTGGCTCAGTTCAATCACAATTCGCCCCAACAACGGGGGCTCCTGGGGTACAAAACTCCCGGCATATGGTGCGGCTGGAGGTGAAGCTGATATTCCGTAGGCGAGATCCGCCACAGACCTCTGGAGATCACCTATCATCCCCATTAGTTCGAATGTAGTAGGCTCGCGAGCCTGATATAACTGGGGGGCCCAGACCGGGTGCACAACAGGCAACCTGGGCGAATGTGGTGCACCACCATCGATCTCGCCCTGCAAACTGATTCCTTGACCTAATGTGGCCGTCATAACCACAGTCTCTTCTGAATTTTGCATCGTCATAAGTCCTGCCTCAGCAAGGGGGAACATTGGCTATTCTGTCTCAGCTCTCTGAACTTTCTGAACTGAAAGGGAAAACAAGCAGCATTTCAGCCCAAACGGATCAAACACAGGTGTAGCCGAACAACTGTACTCTATTACTGATCACTGTTCCCCAGAATCACTGTTCCCAAAACTGAACTTGATACCCGCAGATAACCGATTCTCAACAATACTGATACTGGTACCCTCAGGCCCGATACTCAAGCTTACAAACTGGTATGTACGTTTCCTGCAGAGATACACTCTAAAAGCACATAGCAGATAAGTGAGAACCAAAACACCCCTATGTTGGGGTAGGGTTTCCCTGTCCTATTTTGTCAGGAGCTAGGGTTTCACTATGCACACAGCAGTTTCAAACAACCTATAAACAGGTAAGCAACCTGTCCTATCTTGGAATGGTCACTATGGATCCGAATATGTACTAGGTCGAATGGTCGAAAAGGGTGCCCCGGTAACAACCGGGGTTTGTGTTCCCATACTATCAGAGCCCATAACCGCTCAGCCTTATGGTCATGCCTTGACAAGACAAGCCTCTGGCAAACCGTTCAGGAATGGCAGATGGCAAACACTGTGTTCCTAGGCGCACCAATGCACATGCAATGCAAAGAAACACGTAAGTGTAATCAAAACGGGATATCACGAGTTAGAGTCAAGCTCTCTAAAAAATCCCCAGCAGAGTCGCCAGAAACTGTAGACGCGCCCGCGTGGGATCTCGCCACAGTTCGGACTCTCGATTTCTGTTGCGGTTCTTAATCTGAACCAAAGAGTCCAAATCTGGCAAATCGTTTTGAGAAACAAATTTTTTAAAAAGTAGTGCCAAACATGGACTGCTTTGCCAGATACAGAGTCGCCACCTAAATATTTTTTACGGGGGGAATTTAGGAAACCCTGACTCGGTGCCGAAGGCCACACGTCCGTCATCACCGGAGTTATCTCGGCTCAGGAGCTAGGGTACGATTGGGGAAGGTTAGCTATGAGCACCCCCTCTCGCTCGATCCGAAGATCGGCCTCTACTAACCGTGATATCTAATTTTGAAAACATTACATGTTCTTATTCCGGTTATTAGCCTAGAATTACTATGTTATGCGCACAGCAAACAAGTATAGACTAGATTGCCTAATTTGGAAATAAGCATTGCATATCCGTTTGTTTTGAAAAAATGTTTTGGAATTTGCTACTCGCAAGTAGGCTAAAATACGAATTTCAACGAGTTTTCCCAGCTCAAGCAATCCAACCTTCACCCACAGGCATTCAAGCAGTTTATCATATAAACATTTAGCCGCATGGCAAGAATGCTGTCATGATGACACTCGCACGCATGCGGTATGCTAAAGTAGGAAAATACTTACATAGTACTCCGTGCCAAAACAATAAACTAGTTAGCAAACATGCGTGATCCTAGTTCATGTTAGAGTGGCTAATGCAACGCATGCAAAATGCAATTAGAGTAGGCTCGGCTAACCTAAGCATGGCATGTGAAATGCAGTCAATTGATGCACGTATTCAATTTGGAATTGAAGTACAAATGTAGTTAGCGTGATGTACCGAGCCCGGTGCATGCAATACAAATGTATGAATGCACGCATGCATAGCATAAGGTATGCTAATTTAAACGTGCCCTAATACTAACCATCAAAGCAGGTAAGTAAAAGGGAAGAAAGAAGTGGGGATTGGAAGACATACACACCACTCACACACACTTATTACAGATTTGCCCTCGCTCGGAGGGACCGAATAAATATTACAAATAATTAACTATGCAAGCTAATTAAATATTACAAATTAATTAATTAATTAACAAATTAACTAATCTAATGAAAGCAGTAAACGGCCTCGGGAGGAGAGCCAGATGCAGCACATGCTCGGGTCTCGCCCGGAAGTGCACGACCATGCATAGTCTGCCTCTGTTTTCCTTCCTTTACTCCTCTGGAGGCTGCCAAAACCTCAGGATTGATTCTTTGGACATAGAGGGACACCACCGGCTAAATGGAATGCCTACCGGCAGTGTCATGTGGTCATCGGCACAAAATGAGTCCATCGGCTGGTTATTCACTGCCGGTCGGCAATCTATACTGCCGGTCAGCAAAGAATACCTGCAGAACCTGCAACTCACAGCAGCAGAGGACAGAACTTGCATGGCAACACAATTCAAGCATATATGCACCAATCATATCCATTATCATGGCAATGACTCAAAGGGGCATGTGTCTCGATTCTCGGACCACCAATCACGCATTTCCATGCATGATGGCCCGAAGAATCGAGTATGCAACTTTCATGTCAAATGCAATGCAAACCAATCAAACAAACCAAGGCCCAATTCCTATCACCAAGTCAAGGAACAAGGCATGCATGCAAGATGCAATGCAACCTAGGCATACAAGCTAAGGATGCAACATGGCATGGCAAGGCACTTATGCAAGCATACAAGCAAACATGAAGCAATGCAAATGGTTGAAAAGAGGGACTTATGCATGATTTAGGCAACTCTAAATAAGCCCAAAACAGCAGCCAAAGTGTCCAATATAAAGGACCAAATACATACACACATGCACATGATTAAAGGCCAACACTTAGGCACAAATTGGATAACTCTCAAGCACACTTGAAAATGGATATCATGGACAATTAGCATGCAACATAAGCTCTAAAAATCATGTTAAAACATGGTGCCAAACCAAGCAACAAGTCAAGCTAAACATGCAACAAATGGCCCAAGTGTTTGAAGCAAGTCAAAAGGGCTCGAACCATGACCAAACCAACCAAGCCTCACAAGGCTAAGGGGACTTAAAATAGGTTCAAGGCAGACCTAGAACATGCAAAGGGGACCCCCTAGATGGCATCTAAGTGGCTCAAATTCAAAGGCATGTACAATGGCCAAAACATGGAACATGCTACACAAGCTTTCAAAGCATTAAGGAGGCATTCAAGGAAAACATATAGGCATGCAAAGGGGACTGAAATGACATGGTGGATGGTTCCAAATCATCAAATCAATGCAAAAATGTCATGCTATACATTCACACACTTAACGCCAACAAGCCGGAATGCAAAGGGGCTATACTAAGCATGCCAAATCCGACCCAAACAACTATGGATAGACCTAAAGCATAGCAAAATATGCACAAAAGCTTCACAAGACTAAGCCTAAAACATGCTTGAACAAAGGCTAACAACCTAAGGCATATTAAGGCAATAACAAGGCATTACATGGTAGGTATGCTAAGCATGCATGTTGTACCAAAACCAATTAAAAACAGAGGTATATTACAACATATTAAGCATGGAAAGCAGCCAAGACATGGTCAATACACACTCTAACATGATGCTCCCTCAAGAGGCCAAAATGGGTCCATTTCAAGGACAACAAGGGGAGGGGGTGGCCCTCCCCTTTTAGAGACTTCAAGGCACCATCTTCACCACTGAAATCCCTCAAGATTTCAGTGGTGAAGAGGCCCAAACACCAAAGTCTCGAAACTTGCACAAAATAGCACAAAATGAGGCCTTTCAAGGCCTAAGAGGGGTCAAACACCTCCAAACCACAAAACAGCCTTAATAAACAATCAAGAGGGCCTAAAAACAGAAATTTTTTGTATTATACACCAAGCTCAAAAATGATTTTAAGATAGGTAGAAATACAATGCAAGATTGGGGAATAAAGGGGCTAGTTTCTTACCCTTGAAGACCCCTTCACAAATGATGCTCCAACAGCTCCTTCTAGGTTGAAAACAGCTCCAAAACTTCAAAACCAACCTCTTAGAACCTCAGTAGCTAAGTGAAGGTGAAACACTATGTGTTTGTGTGCAATAGTAAGACACAAACACACTTTAACACACACAAGAGGGAGGTATAGAGATAGAAAGTGTATGGTTTCTAACCCTAGAACTCAAAACCCTAAAAATGGCTGTCTAAATATATCTAAGGTGCCTCAAGTGTCTAACCCTTGCAACAAGAGACAAGACTCTCTCTTATAGAGCCTTTTGTCTTGTAAAGCTTACAAGACAAGCTTCTAAAGAGGGAAATCCCTCCACACACGTGTATGGAGGGGAGCCAACTGCAAGACAGCTGTGACAAAATATCTGCAAAAGCAGATGCATAGTAGTCGGCCGGCCAAAGATGCCATTTTGGCAAAAAAGAGTGCCGACCGGCACTAAATAGTGCCGACTGGCAATATACATTGCCGGTGGCAGCAAAAACCAGCCGGTGGCCTCTAGCTACTGCCGGTGGTGTGTGGGGATGCCTCACAAGGCATTCCCTGCCCCTCCAAGGCAAGATGCAAGTGTTTGGTGCAAAACCAGACACTAAACAGTCAAGTTCGGAGATTCTAAGGCAAGGCGCATAGCCGAGACCTCCGGGAACTCCAAACGAACACGAGCATGGATAATCACCGAGTGTTCAAACGGTGACGTTCAAGTCTTGAGGACGGTCAAAAATGGGGTGTCTACAGTATGTTAAACCTTCTGCCACGTCATCTCTAACCCTACATTTATCTCCTTCCACCTCCTCCACCACCACACCAACACCACCGCCGCCACCATTTTCACCTTTAAACACCGCTCCTCCTCCATCCTCTCTATGTTACAATCATCCTCATCGTCTCAAAACCCTACCATTCTGGTCCACCCCTTTCCCAACCACACTCGCGATCTACATCTAATCGGCTCCATCAATGGCCTCCTCTGTCTCTCTCGAACCCCTCATTTCCATCAACGCATCCTCCTCCTCCTCTGGAACCCTACTACCAAACTCTTGAAATCTCTCCCTCCTCCCACCATCCAAATTGCTCCTAGGTTTCTTCAACTCTCTCTCGGGTTCGAATTCTGATTCCATTCTACAACTTCTTCCAGTGACTACAAGGTTGTTAGGATAGTTTCTTTCAAGTCACATACCCGAGTCAAGGTCTACTCTTCAATTTTTAATTGTTGGAGAGAGATTCAGGTAATGGATTTGCGCTTTTATATCTATAGATTGTCTTGGGAGGCGATTGTCAATGGAGATTCCTATTGGTTGCTCTCAACTGCTTCAAATCATTGTCTTTGCTTCACATGGTTTGATGTTCAAAATGACGCTTTTGTTATGTTGCCGGGGCTCCATTTTTCTGGGTCCTACAACGGGACTTCTGTTGACTGCAAATTAATGGATTGGAAAGGTAATGTTGCTGTGGTTTTGTGTTGTCCTGGCAATCCATGTGTTGATGTGTGGATGCCAGAGGATCGTTGTGGCAGTGAGAGCAATTGGTGTAAGAAATTTGTGATTGGACCGGTTTTCGGTGTTGAACGATTTTGGTTGTTGCAATGCACGAAGAATGGTGAGATTATAGCAGAAGATGGACGGGGAAAGGATATTCTTGCACAACCCCCGAAATGGAGAGACTAAGTATATTCCTATCAAGGGAGTTCAATTCGAAGCTTTTCACTATGTAGAGAGTTTGGTTTCGATCAGAGGATTCAAACAATAAGAACTGAACAATCAGCACTGATGTTCTGCAAAGGTCAATTAGTCACTCGATTAGATAAATAACTCGAGCATTTGTTTATGCTACTTTCTGCAATGCATTTGGTTTTTGAGCTTTTGGTAGCATATGAATGGATAACTTAGACAAAATTAATAGTTAAGACAATATGGATAGTTGATATTCCTTTAATTCCTCTGATTAGATAGCTTAGACAATTTGAATAGTTAACATTAGCTAATTCCTCTGATTTGAGTTTCAATCCTGTTTCATTTGCTTGTACTTTCCTTCAAAAACAAGTGTTCAAGTCCTTTCCTTCAAATTTGGGTATTAGTACAGAATTTTATCCCAGTTAAGGGATGGAATGGAAATAATTAGAGTTTTGTCTCTGTAGTTTGTAGGTTGCTTTGCAATGTTTTCTATGCTTCTGCCTAAAAGGATCTAATATTTCCCTCCTCTCATGCTGTTGGTGAAAATACTAGAAAAAATTATTTTTTATTGATAAATAATGCAAAGAAAAATGAGATACAAATAGATCAGACTGAGGCACGGATTTCTCGTTTTCTTTAAGGAGATCAAGCCCACTGCGGTAGGAAGAATCCGAATATCGATACAGCAGTCACAAAACTATGACTTGTCCCCTCCAAGATACAACAGGCCGACCACTTGTCGTATGGTTCAGGCAAACTCTACACAAGATTGTGAACTCAAAGCTCCACCAAGAAAAAAAACCCTTCTTTGCTAGTAATCTTTCTTGTATAGAAAATAGTTGATGTGTTGGTTATAGAAAATAGTAGAAGAGAGGAACTATTTATAGGCCACTAACACATTACCAAATACATCAAAAAACAATAATGTCCATGAACCTAGAGAAAAGGGAGAGTGTATCCAAATATGAATTCACCACCAAGTTCATGAATTCTAATTAAACTCCATTCATGAACAAAACAAAAGGACACCAAAACAATGAATCTCCATTCGTGAACAAGATGAGATTCATGAATAAGACAAAAGAAGATTCATGAACAATATAAATAAATAAATAAAGATATTAAAATGGTCCAACAATCCCCCACTCATTTTAATATCAACAAGGATAAAAGAGATTACCAAACAAAGATAGACTAGTATGCATCATGAAGGTGTGCTCTGCATTGAACCTTCATCAGTGAAACAACAACCTTTACTCCAGAGTCAATAGTGGTCTCAGACTTGAACCATAACTGCTTAGGGGAAATAAAGTATTACTAATCCAGGTGTTGACATGAGCTTTTAATAGCCAGCACATTACAGCCTTATGCTTATCCCAGTTTTCATGAGCATATTTGAGAATAAGCCTTGTTCTCATAGAAAGCAGCTCCACTTTCATGCTCACATAGGTGAAATCTATCAAGGATGTTCCTGTAATTTACAGACCCCACTCAACAAGAGCTACAGAATTTCATTAAGAATATAAAAACTCAACCCTCCAACATTACATGACAAATGCACTTTCATCATAGGGATGGATAACAAAATATTAAAGAGTTCATTTTTACAACCACCATATGATTCGTTCTTCCCATTGAACCTAGCTACAAGATCTCTGGTCCCTAGGTTGGGTATCCTCATACATGGTTTATGATTTTATAGGCTTCAAACTCATCCCCCTAGATGTATTCCAGACCATATCTCCCGTCAAAGCCTTGGTTAATGGATCTGCAAGATTATCACAAGATCTAACATAATTCACAGTTATGATGCCATTACTCAAGTAGGATCTCACATTACTGTGTTTCCTTCGAATAGGTCTGAATTTACCATTATAAAAATAGTTGTTCACTCTTCCAATAGCAGCAGTGCTATCACAATGAATTAACATAGGAGGAATTGGTTTTTCCCAAAAAGGGATTTCATATAGCAAATCTCTTAACCAATTCGCTTCCTCACATGCTGAAGCTAATGCTATAAGCTTAGCTTCCATTGTAGAATTAGCAATTATAGTCTGTTTTTTAGACTTCCAACATATAGCACCACCACCCAAGGTAAAAATAAAACCCGAGGTAGAGAGTGAATCACCTAACAAAGTGTTACAATTGACATCACTATATCCCTAAAGTACTGCAGGATACTTGTTATAAAACGAACCATAATTTTTGGTACCAGATAAATATCTCATAATTCTTCCCATGGCTAGCTAATGATCTCAACTTGGCTTGCTAATAAGTTTGCTAAGTACTCCAATAGCATATGCAATTTCAGGTCTAGTACAATCAGTAGCATATCTCAAACTACCAATCATGCTAGCATATTCTTTTTGATTAATCACCTCTTTTTCATTTGTTACAACAGATAAATGTATGCTTGCATCAAAAGGAGTAGCAACATGTTTGCAGTCTAGAAAATTATATTTCTTTAAAATTTTCTCAATATAATGCGACTGATCAAGAAAAATTGCCATCATTAGTCTTGGTAATTTTAATTCCCAAAATAAAATTGGCTTCACCAAGATCTTTCATATCAAAGTGGCTATTAAGCATATTTTTAGTCTCATTTATAATATGCAAATTAGAACCAAAGATAAGTAGATCATCCACATATAGTCTAATAATTACATGTGCATTCTCATGAGTTTTATAATCTATGCACTTATCACATTCATTAGTCTTATAGCCATTCTCAAGCATTCAGGAATCAAATTTCTCTTGCCATTGTTTAGGAGCTTGTTTTAAACCATAAAAGGATTTAGTTAGCTTACACACCTTGCTTTCTTGGCCAGGCTCCGCAAAGCCTTCGGGTTGGTCCATGTAAACCTCCTCATCTAGATCTCCATTTAAAAATGTTGTTTTCACATCCATTTGATGAATTTTTAAATCACGAATTGCAGCCACTGCTATCAACAGTCTAATGGATGTAACTCTAGTAATCGGAGAGAAAGTATCAAAGAAATCAAGATCAACTTGTTGCTTAAAACCTTTAGTGACAAGCCTCGCTTTATATTTATCTATAGTTCCATCCGGTTTAAGTTTTTTACGGAGGACCCATTTACACCCAATAGTTTTACAACCAGGAGGCAAATCCACTAGCTTCCATGTTTTATTTGAAAGTAGTGAATCTATCTCATCATTTACAGCCTCTTTCCAGAAAATAGCATTAGGTGATGATAAAGCTTCTTGCATCGTAAGAGGAATTTCTTCTACATTGTAAAGATAATAGTCAGGGCCAAAATCTTTTCAACTCTAGCTCGTTTACTTCTTCTTGGTTGGATTTGAAAATTTTCTTGTTCTTGAAAAACTTGAGAAGGAGTAGAAGAGCTAGGCACGGATAAAATATTTTCAGAAATTATTTGACCCCCCTTATTTATAGATCTGAAAGGAAATTTATTTTCATGACAAATACCATCACCTGATTCAAAAACAATATTATTTTCCATATCAAAAAATCTATGAGCTGTACTATGCAACGCATACCCAAGAAAAACACACGTGGTAGCTCATTCACCCAATTTAGGTCATTTAGGATCTGCAAGTCTCACAAAAGCTAAACAACTCCAAACCCTCAAATAACCTAGATTTGGTTTACGCCCCTGCCACAACTCATAAGGTACAATTTTAGTTTTTTTTGTGCGGCACTCTATTTACGGCATGTCATGCTGTCAAAATAGCCTCGCCCCAAAGATTTGAGGGAGCACCTGAATCAATAAGCATAGCATTCGTCAAGTCAATTAATGTTCTATTTTTTCTTTCAGCTACGTCATTAGATGGAGGCGAATATAGTGGAGTAGTCTCATGAATAATTCCCAATGACTGAACAAAAGAGTTGAATCCAAGAGATTCATACTCACGGCCTCTATCACTTCTGATTCTTTTAATCTTTTTACCGAATTGATTTTCCACTTCAAGAAGGAATTCTTTAAATTTCTCAAAAGCAGCACTTTTATTTTTTAATAAATATACGTTTGTGTATTTTGAAAAATCATCAATAAAAGTGATAAAATATCGGTTACCATCCCAAGTTAAAATTCCTACAAACTCACACAAATCAGTATGAAATAATTCTAGCAATTCGGTATTTTTTTCAACACTTTTATAAGGCCTCTTGGTAATTTTGGCTTTACTGCAAACTTCACATTTCTCAAAAAAAAAATTCACTTTAGAAATTAATCCTAAACTACTCATGATTCCCACATATTTACTGTTAATATGACACAAGCGAGTATGCCAAAAATTAATAGAAGACAAAATGTAAGTGGTGTCATAGTAATAATCATAAAATTAATCAGCAAGGCAATTTAAGAGATAAAAGCGACATTTATACTCATCTGTATTATAGGAAGCCACTTTTGCTTCATGTGCCTCGTAGCCTTCATCATTCATCTCCTCGGTTGGGATTTTGTTTGGGTTCTTCTCGGTAAGAACATATGCAACTTTCAAAAGGCTAAGGGAAAAAAGAACTTTTCCTTTCCACCTCTTAAAATGAACTCCCTTGAACTTGAAAGGCTTGTTGAGATCTCCAATTCCATCATTAGTTTTTTCTGGTACTTGATCCATGGTTGATCTCCTTAAAATTGTTGGTGAAAATACCAGAAAAAATTATTTTTTATTGATAAATAATGCAAAGAAAATGAGATACAAATAGATCAGACTGAGGCACGGATATCTTGTTTTCTTTAAGGAGATCAAGCCCACTACGGTAGGGAGAATCCAAATACCGATGTAGCAGTCACAAAACTATGACTTATCCCCTCCGGGATACAATAGTCCGACCACTTGTCGTATGTTTCAGGCCAACTCTACACAAGATGGTGAATCCAAAGCTCCATCAAGAAAAACACCCTTCTTTGCTAGTAATCTCTCTTGTATAGAAAATAGTTGATGTGTTGGTTATAGAAAAGAGTAGAAGAGAGGAACTATTTATAGACCACTAAGACATTACAAAATACATCAAAAAACAATAATGGCCATGAACCTAGAGAAAAGGGAGAGTGTATCCAAGTATGAATTCACCACCAATTTCATGAATTCTAATTAAACTCCATTCATGAACAAGACAAAAGGACACCAAAACAATGAATCTCCATTCATGAACAAGATGAGATTCATGAATAAAACAAAAGAAGATTCATGAACAATAAAAATAAATAAATAAAAGATATTAAAATGGTCCAACACATGCTATGTTTGGTTAAGGAATTTGGAAAGGGAAAGGAAAAAGCCGTGTGAAACTAGGTGAAATCTAGGTATATTTTATTCATATTTCAGCTACCTTTTCTTTTTTTCTTTCCAAATCTCTTCTCAAATTTTCCAACCAAACACAGCGTCAATGAATTGGCACAATTCTTGATGTGTCTGCCTTCATTTTTTTAGATGTTATTTCTATTAAGATGGGTTTTTCTAATCTTTTATTTTTGGATAATTGTTGGGAATCTACTAGTCATTTTGAACCTTTTGCCCTAGATGTGGGGTGAGATCTCTTGATGAGAAGAGAAAAGTGCAAAACTAAGTTAGAGGAGCAGTATGTGTTGGATGAATGGATTCTTAAAAACTGCTACTGCATTCTCTTTGTTTTTGTATATGTTAAGACCATTCATTCTTGGCCCACAGTAATTATCTATTCAAATATTTAAAATTGTTTTTAACATATAATTCATCTATAATGTAACGCCCTCAAAATAATGGCATTAAACCCATCAAATAAGACATTCATTAACATATGAAATAACCGCATTCTTCTATTCATCAGAGTTTTATTACAGAAGTATTACATGCTAACAACAAAAGCAAAATGCCCTACAGGCTTACAGCTTTCCAAGTGAACACTTGGTTACAACAAAAGAGTACTAACTCGTTTACACATTAAGCCCTTGGCTTGAATTTACATATAATACATCAAATATGAAACGACAAAAGTATGTCCGCCTCTAGCCTCTCAAGCTATGTCCTTGGAGGTGGCATGCTACCTGTACCTGAAAATGATATTCCCATATAGGGTGAGCCACAGCCCAGTAGAAATACACTAAACCAACCATGAACAATGACTAAAAGATTAGCAATTGATAGATGGCCAACACTGATACTTTCACATAAATCACATATTTATGTCATACAACTTATGAGTCCAAGTTACCTATCATTTTCCCTTTTTCAACAGATAAGCATGTTAGCTCTATCATCATCTCAACAGATATGTATAAAAACTATATCCCACATTCACAGATAAGCATATAAGCTGTACCCACATTCACAACAGATATGCATATGAGCTATATCTCCACTTCACTAGACAAGCATATGAGCTATATCTACACTTCACTAGACAAGCATATGAGCTATATCTACACTTCACAAAGATAAGCATATGAGCTGTATCAATACTTCAATGGGTGAGCATATGAGCTGCATCCCTGGGTCCATGCCCCATCTTCCCTTAGCCAGTAACCGATTTAGAGGTACATCCCCCATCTTCCCCTAAATCATTAACCGGTTTAGAGGTACATCCCCCATCTTCCCCTAAACCGTGGAGTACATCCCCCATCTCCTCCCATACACAAGTAATGCATATAAACACAGAATCATATACACAATCGATCAATACATAAAGTTAATGTATTCTACCAACCGTCCACACATAACGCATATAAACACATTGGTCATATACACAATCATCCAATACATAAAGTTAATGTATTCTACCAACCGTCCTACTCTATGACACATCCGATTGATTAGTTTTAGTTTGCCTAATCATCATGCATTGTCTACCACAATCAACACTACCCTCCACCGGTAGCCCAAAGCAATTATTTCTAAACAGGAAATAAATGCACACATGGATAATATATCAACATTTCAACTAGATGAGCAATAAAAGATTCGACTACACTCTTTAGTCCCATACATTCCCAATTTCAACATTCTCAATTCAATTCCTCGTTTTCTTCAATTAATTATATGCGTTAATTAATTACACCAATTAGGGAAAATTACCATAATTCACAAAACAATCCTAAGGTTCCATTTCCACCAATGTCCCAATATTAATCTCATTTCTCTATGCCTAACATGCATATAGGTTCTTATATTTAAAACCCCAACTTTTGTAAAATTACACAAAGGCCCAAACTTTCACAAAATTACCAAACCAACCCCAACATCTCAAAATACCAAAATTTAAAGACAAAATCCATAGAGAGGAGTAGGATATCCCTACCTCAAATTCGGAGCCCCAAAGGAGAAGATGACAAAACCCAACGTGCTCCAAAACTCGAAATTTTCAGATTAAAATGTAGCCCTCGACGATCAACAACTTTTTTGTAAAGGCCAAAGGTGAGCAAATTGCTCCTACTAGATCAAAACCTAGAGAGAAGATAGAGTCTAGAGTGAGAGGCTCAACAATGGTGTTTTTGGAAAAGTAGGAGAGAGAAGAGAAAGTGAAAAAGTGATTTGAAGAGTCACAACTTTGAGACTTAAACCCAGTCTCCCGCTCGAGCGTAAAACACCCCGCTCGAGCGTAACTCACAGACTTCCGCTCGAGCGTCCACACTTCCGCTCGAGCGCCGAATGCACTCTCCCAGAACTTTTACAGAACCAGGTCTCCGCTCGAGCTCCCAACTCTCCGCTCGAGCGGCACTCACACAACCCCGCTCGAGCGGCCAAACCCACGCTCGAGCGTACAACACTGCACAGGAAAATACTGGATGGGTGTATTCCCCGCTCGAGCGCCAAAACCCCCGCTCGAGCGTACAGGTCAAAAATCTGGGCAACTAGTTTTGGTTTCTAAACTCAACCAACCTGTAACAAACCTGCCCAACACATCCTATAACTCAAATACGAAGTAAAAAGGATGTAAACAAGATAATAGTCAACTACCCACATCCACGGACACATGTCCGGATCACTGTACAACAAGGGTAAATCCGGGATCGCTATATAAAATATTCATTAGGAATGATAATTTGGGATTGTTTTGCCAAACTTCCAGGATTTGTTGAAATGTGACATGTTCTTGACTCCCTCCCTTTTTCTATGTCTATGTGTAATGATAGTTTTGCTACATTTTGTCATGTCTCTAGATGTTTATTCTGCACGAAGATGGGATAATGCCCTTTGATGCTATTGCATTCTTCGTGTACTCTATGCTATTTGAAATGAAATTTTGTCTAGCTTAATCAAACAGTGAATATCGATTCCCTTTCTCGGGTCTCTCTTTGATTTCGGAGCACATGTTGTAGCTAATTCAGTGAATAGATTCATGGTTCACAGCTTCAATTCATCGTGTGGACTTAACCTGAATTGCAATGTTGAGATAAGTGTACTTAATCTTTTATCGCGGATCAGTCTGTGGTAAAGGAAGTCAAGTCCTATATTTAGAGAAGAAATAGACAAAACGATAGATATGATGAGGGCAGGGAAGAAGAAGTGGGAGGGAGGGGAAAAGGAGGCTCAACGGGGGCTGGAAAGAAAGGAGATGGCATCGGGGGCTGGGGAGGGGGCGATGCCAAAGCTAAATTTGGAGGTGGGCAGTAGGTAGTGTAGTGGTTGGTGGTGTTATGTACTTAGAAATTAGAGTTAGAATTTTATACAAGAGAATAATTTAATTAAGGGACAAAATTGAAAGATGGTTGGTATTGAGAAATTAAGTGGGGTGTAAATAGAATTATATGTAACAATGTCATAAATAAAGTTGGACTGATCATTTATATGGATTTTACATACGCTCCACCACAAAAATGAATGACTCAAATTTATTTGTAACATGATTCGGTGACTGTAACATGAATAATTACTCTAGTGTAAAATTTTAAAGGCTCTCCATTACTTGGTGTTGGTGGCATCAAAATTAGATATTTTTTAATTGGGTAAATTAGATTGGTTACTCTTAAAGTTTCAAAAAATATAACAAGATTTACAAATTACATCAACTTTTAAAATTTAACAGAGTGAAACTCATACAAATGATATATATATATATATAAGAATAAATAAAGGTAAAATATATTTTTTGAAGTAAAAAAATAAAAAAATTATTATAGTAATGAATTATTAATGAAAATTATATTAAGTATTATATGATTTTAAAATGTTTCAAGTATAATTATATCGAATTTATGGAAGTCAACGTATTTTTTTTCAAATCTCAAGAAAAGTTATGTAAATTATCTTAAGGGATGTTTGGCATACAGTTAAAAAGTTACTTTTTAAAAAACATTTTTAGCGTTGCTCATTTTTTTTTTAAACATTATATTAATTTCCTTTTTTTTCTTTTTTAACTTTGCAGGGCTGGTTTAGACGAATCCAAAATGTTAAAAAAAGTTTTAAAAAAAAAGTTTACTAAAGCAAAATAATTAAAGAAGTATTTATTTTTTGACTTTTTATTTTATTATTATATCCTTTATCGATTTTTTTTTTCAAATTTTTTATTTTTTTTTTAATTTTTCGATTTGAGAACTCAAAAGTATAAATCCATAAATCATAAAATCAGAATTTATGGACCAACTAGTCTTATAATTATTTTAAGAGTTAATTACCTAAAAGTCTTATTTACAAATGTTATAGTAGCTCAGGTCTTATCTAAAAGTTTTTGAACCAATAAGTTCTATTTAGTAAAACTTAGAATATTATTAGTTTTTCTTAATTTTTAAAACTAAGAATATTATCAATTTTGTATAGTAATATTTCAGATAATTGTTTCACTAACTGATAAAAAAAAAAAGAAGAGCATAAGATTAAACGTTTTTATCCTTTTACTTATTGGTTTGATTCAACTAGCTAATAAAATCAAAAAGATTATTAATTTTTTTCAATTTTAAAACTGAGAACATTATCAGTTTTTTCATTTTTAAAGTGTTTTTTTTTTCAATTTTGTACATCAATATTCCATCATCATGCTCCTTTATAGACACAAAATTTTTAATTTTGCACATAATTTTTTTTTTTGTTTTTTCAATTCGAAAGTTGATATTTTAAAGTTTTAAAAATCAAAATAAATTTCAAATCATAATGTTCCTTTATATATAAATTATGAACAATCATTATTTGAAATGCAATTTTAACTATTAAAAATTTAATAGGACTTGAAAGTCTAAAAAATCTTAATTAGACTTTAATAAAATATAAATTCATAAATTAAGACTTATGTGTAAATGTCCTAAAAATAACCAATCATTGAATGTTTGCTAGTGATGCACTTCTTTCCATACAATTATTTTTTAGTCCTTTGTTTTAGGAGGATACTGATTGGTGCTGTGCTAACTTCTTTTATTTATTTATTTTTTTTAATTTATCAACAAAAGTAAATTATTAGTTATTAGATGAGAATTATGAGAGTTAGCATTTTCACTATTTGCAAAACACCAAGTGCTTACTCTCTTAATTCAATTCTCCTATGAAGAGTTAAACTCATAATCTCCCCTTAACGAGCCGTTAAAAAAGTAATAGTGACCGATTAGACTAGGTCTGGTTGGTTTTGGTGCCCAGCTACTTGACAATCAAAGGCTGTGTTTGGTTATGTTCTTAAAACGTAATTCCACACCTTGATTTGAGTGCTGTGTTTAGTTAGAATTTTCAAAAATCGATTCCACACCCACTTTTGAAAACATGTCTCCCCAGTCATCCTCTTGTATGTCCCCCCCAGACATCTGGCCGGTCGTCCGACTGGTTGATCGGAACATTTTTTTTTGGCACCTATTATTTTATATTTTAAATAAAAAATATTTTCAGAATTTTTAAATTTTTTTATGAGTTTTGAATAGAATTTTGAGTTATATGTTTGGTTATGAGCTGCAAGCTTTTGAATCAAATATCATATGTCACATCAAAATTTCCAAACTTAATTGTTGGCACAAAAAATTATTTTTCTCTGTCGAATAAACATAACAAAATATAGAGAACTGATCTAGTGGACGCTAGGGGGGAAGACCACGAGTTTATAGTGGAATGTGGGTCCTAGAATGCAAAGCATAGGACAAGAGCGAAACAGTCAAAGTAGCAGATGTGGCACAGTTTCTCCTATCGATTAATCTGATAGTGCTGTAGGATGTGACCAAACGTGGCCTAGGTGTCAAGCCATGAAGTTAGGCATGCAAGTGATGCAGGGTACGTGTCTTGTTTGCTAGGGAAAGAGAATGCTGCAGCAGAGAAGCAGTTACCAATGGTTATAGAGATCATGGGCAGTTATACAGGAAGTAGAGGTAACTTGCTCCATGGTGTGACACGTGGCAGCAAAGAAGTAGCAAGGCCAGCAGCATAAAGGCTGGAAATTTAAAGTAAAGTGGATCCAGAACAACATTCACTACCCATGTGGAATTAGGAGTAGCATAGCTTAATTAACAATAGCTTTTGTACTTAGGAGTATTTCTGTATGTAATTCAGCTTTTGTGGCTAAGTTTTCTTCTGTCGATTGGTATGCACATTGAACTTGAAATTTAATTCTTGTAATTAAGTGGCAAGTTTATTTGAACCTTATTTCAGATACTCGAGGGTGTTTGGATTAAAGTTTGCTAAGACTTTTGAAAAAACTAAAACTTATTTTAAATATTTGTTTTAATAATTTTATTTTTTGATTTTTATGAGAGTAAATATTTTTAAGTGTGGTTTGACCGAGATCACGGTAAAAAAACAACTCCAAGATTATTTGGCCCGAGATTACCAACTATGGCTGCACTCGAGATGATGAGGGTCCGAGTTGATACTTGTCCAAGGTATTCCAACCCGAGATAACCAACCAAGCTGTCAGGTTTGACAAAGTTGTCAGGCTCAAAAAAACTATCAGGCTTGAAAAGGTTGCAGCGAGAGAAGTCTTGCTAGAAGACAACAAGTATAAGTGAAGAAATAACACTTGTAAAAATATTTGGAAGCGACTGTTTGATGGCCGAGGACCAATTCTCCACATGTACCGCCACATTGGGTCCAGTACAGTTGGAATGGAGGGTTGAAACTCTTTAGGCATTGCTCTTAACTTTCCTTTCCACATCAACCAAGCTACGAGGAAGAATTTGAAACATGTTTGTAATCGGTGTAAGTGAAAATTAGGGAATACACACCTTTTGGGTTCGTTTGGGAGTGGGTTTTGGCTTTTTAGTTTTTTAGATATTTTAGTTTGGGGTTAAAAAGTCTCGTTTGGGAAAGATTTTTTGACTTTTTGTAAGAGCAAGAATATAAGATTATGGATTGGATGTGATATTTTGTCTTGTTGGGCTACAAAGACTATTTTATCTTTTTGTGGCTAAAATACTCCCAAACCCAACCCAACCTTTCTTTCCAAATGAAGTCAATTTGTTTTGATTTACATCTCCATAAAGGTATAATTATTTTGAATTAATATCATTTAATTGCAATTCTCCTGTTGAGAAAAACAAGTCTGTGCTAGTATTGCTTGGGCCAAGCTCACTTATTTCTCTTGGGCCAAAAGGAGTAAAGGCAGGGGTTGATGTTGTTGTTAAGTCTTTGATTTCGGCAGAGAGCAGTAACTTGGTCAAGAAAGAGGAAGTAATTGAAAGTGTGGTCACAATCCCCAACAATGCTAGTCACAGGAATAAAGAAAAGAGAAAGAAGTTTTTGAAAGTGTCAATGGTTTTTCCAAAATTTAAAAGATTATGGAAGAGGTTGTCGGTTATTCTTGAGGAAGCTAAGCTTGTGGCCATTTGCTCAGTTTACCTTTACATGGTTTACATCGAATATTTTAGCTAGTTTCCATATTATTTCATGCATCTCGGATTTGTTTTAAGACAGCATATCAATTTTAACATCCATCACTTCCTTATGGGAACTCTCTTCTTTTTTAATATTTTATTTTTTATAATTATATTTAATTTTTACTTCTTGTATATCACAAATCAAATTCCTAGTTCTAAAATTTCTACATTGACTCTGGTGCCTCTCATCATATGACTCCCCATCTCTTCTTACTTCAAAATTGTACTCCCATTCCATCTCCTATTACTGTTAATGCAGCTAATAGGTCTGGTATGTCTGTTATATCTGTTGGGTCTATCTTGCCGTCTGTTATGTCTGTTGTCTCAATTCCATATGTCCTTTATGTTCCTTAGTTGTCTATCAATTTATTATCATTTATGCTGTGTGTGGTTAGGGGATTTGGGGAGGGATTTGGAAAGGGAAAGGGAAAATGTGTGTGAAATTAGGTGAAATTTAGGCATATTTTATTCACATTTCATCTACCTTTTCCATTTCTCTTTCTAAATCCCTCCTCAAATCCCCCAACCAAACACAACATTAATGTTTCAAGTGCATCTATACATATATGAAGTCTTAATGTTTTTTCATCGATCTCAGGTGGAAAAAATTCCCTAATATAGTATTAGTTGTCCCTCCCACCTCCCCCAAGGTGTAAATATTAATATGCATTTCACCCTAGATATTTTGGTAATTATATCATTTACAGGACTAATTGAAACATAAAAAAATAATTTAAAATAAGAGAAGAGCTTATGATGGTAAGTTTAGGGACATGTTTTGTTTAGCATACTTATGCTTGCATATTTGCATCCATGCATTTGTATCGCATGCACCGATGCGAAGCTTGGCATGTATTATTGTTATTGTTGTATTCATCGAGAGAGAGAACTTGTGTTATTTTGTTTCTATTACCCAAGGGTAATAGATGTACATATATATAATAAAAAAAATGGAATTAAATTACAAGCTCTGGTAATGTTTTCTAGTAATAATAATGTGGGGCGTTACAATCTCTACACATATATATTGACAAAAACTTGTCTTGGAAGGTGGTGACAAAAGCCTCCAAAGTCCCTCCAATGCGCCCACGCACATACTTCCACCACTGACCTGCACCCCCTTTCAGCTGGAAAAACGCTGTAGACATCCCATTTTTGAACATCCAAATGAGCAGAGAATGATAGGAAATGAACCCCAAGGGCTTATCCTGGTCGATGACGCCTAGGACTTAGGGGTTTGCTCCCTCCAAGGTCTCAGGTTTGACTCTCGTCGCCAGCAAAAACTCTTGGGGCCACAGGTCCCATTAAATTAAATCGTAAACAAAGGCGAGAAACCGAGCAAAAACGGCGTTACCGGAAATTAAGAATTTAAAGTGATTAATCCATAATTATAGGGTCTAATAATTAACAATTGGGCTTTAAAGGTGATTATTAATCAACCGGGATCGATTAGGATTTACTCGAATTAATCCGCAATGCTTCCCAATTCTAGGGTTTAAAACGTAATTAAGCAAAAATTCAAGGGCTTTATTAAAATAAACTCAAGGTAAAGTCGCTATTCTGCGACCGAGCATACTTCGGCCATCGTCGCCAAGGTCAATAAGCTTCTAGAAGCTAGAGCAATCTGCGAAGTCAGTTACCCCACCTGGTTGTCCAATACTATTGTGGTCAAGAAGAAAAACAGATCTTGGCAAATCTGCGTGGATTTCATGAATCTGAATAAGGCTTGTCCCAAGGATTGTTTCCCTCTTCCCAGGATCGATCAACTAGTCGATACATCTGCGCACGTATGATTAATTGCAAATTTTGATTATGTGTATGATTCTGAATTTGTTTTTTTTTTAATCAAAATAAATATCCAATCATCATGTTTCTTTATAGATAATCATAAATAATCCCATGACTCGTGCCAAAGGCCAAAGTTCGTCATTATCAAAGTTGCCTCGGCTCGGGAACTTAAGTACGAGAGAGGAAGGTCCTGAAATGAAAGTACTCCCACACGCCCGATCCGAAGATCGACCTTTATTTTATTTCAATGCAAATATATTCACATAGATCACGTAGTCTTTCACGCTCATATGTTCATGTTCACAAGAATTACACATTCAAAATCAAATTTAACATGACATGTTATTTCACATAACTTCTTTGTTCATGCCATAGGTTTCATTTTTATTTCAGATATGTTCATAAAATTTCACTATGTGTTTCCCCCTAACTTCATTCTCGTTCACTTTTGGGTGACTCACATTGATTACTCAAGGTCCATCTACCTGCGGCGGTGGTGGTGGTGGAGGCGATGCTGCCGGTGCTGGGGGAAACCTTTCGTGCTCTTCCCTTGTCCTAGCCTCATCCACCAGGTCTCTCAGATGAACCTATCTGACCAGATCCTCCAAGTGTGTTTTCAAGGCCCTGTATCCTTACATCAAATGCCAATTCCCATTGTAGTAAGCGTAGTGTTTCCCAATGCTCATTCCCATAAACTCGCCGTGAACTTTCTCTAGTGCTCTGTAATACGGTTGGCTCCTAATCCTCTCCAGAACTTTGTAGATCTGGATCTTGAATATAGTGGTAACTGCCTGCGCAGCCCTTAATCCTGCCTCCTGCCTATTAACAGTTTGTTACCTCAGCCTCATTTCGACAAGCTGTTTCTTTTCTCTTGTTTCGGTATCTTCGCTCCTGGTGTATCTTCCTCTGCTCTGACATACTTCTCTTTTCATGCCATGAGCTCAAACTTGAACCCAAACCCTAGGTTTGCTCAAAATACCCCCAATATCCCATCTTTTTCACACAACAACCTATAATCAAGTTAAAACCCATATTAAGGTGTAGAGTAAGGTGTAGAGAGTCCCTACGTCAAAGAGAAAAGACGAGCCAAGCAAGGATGAAACTTCAAAGATGCTGAAACCAAAGTCTATTTGGATCAAAATGGAGATCTTGAGGTGCTCACTGTTTTTAACAAAGGCGAATGGATTGAAAAATAACTAGAACTAGATGAAAATCTAGAGAGAAGGCAAGTTTAGAGAGAGAGGGTCTCAACTTTAGGGTTTTAAGAGGATTTAGATCTGAAAAGTAATATAAAAAGTCATTCTCACGATCTGATATATGCACAGTCCGCTCGAGCGCAAGAGTTGATGCTCTAGCATCAGACACAACAAATTGTTCTGCTTGAGCACAAGAAGTCCTACTCAAGTGCAGAATACACACCTCTAATACTTTTGCAAACAACATACAAACTGCTCGAGCACAAGAAAGGCCGCTCGAGCGTAGAATACACTCGCCTAGAATTTTTACAGGTCTGCAAAAATACTGAGAGTTTGCTAAGCCCGCTCGAGTGCAAGAATGGCCGCTCAAGCGGAGGAGCAAAAATCTAGGCAATAAAGGTTTGGAAAAACAAGCAACCAACCTATCCCAAACACACCACTACAATCCAATAACCACATTTAAGGAGGAATAAGGGAGAAAGGGTAAGAACAACATTCAGAAACTATAGACCTGAACTAACAAATGTTAGAATAATTACAAAATATATGTATATAAGGCTGTTTTGGGGATCATCAAGCAACAAAAGTAAATATGATCCGAAATTAAATAATTAAACATAAAATTAATATAATCAAAACAATGATCGAACTTGATATTCCAAACTGCAAAAGCAAATACTTGGTGGTACAAATCAAGAGCCAATGTCCACTACGGTACACACAAATAAACAAGTAATTTAAGACAGTCTAATTAAAACAGCATCACAGTAATAGACAAATCAAATGGATTAATACGGTTCAGGTAATGCTCTACTTGAGTCCGAAGTCAAATCAATTCATCAAAATACATAGAAATTTAAACAATAGGGAAGCATTTTTAAGTCAAGTCTGGCCTACTAACCCGTCACACTTCACTACATGAAGCCTCAAAAGTTTATTCTATATAGAGAACAAAAAATACCCAGAAGCACAATGAAAGAAATAATTTGTACCTACTTTTTTTTTTTTTTGGCAAAAACAGGCAAAGAAATTCAACATTGCAAGATGCAACTTTCAAGGGTAGCATAAAAGCACTGGAAAAGAGAAAATTAGGAACACAGTAAAATGGGCCAAATGTCATTGGAAGGTGAAATTTCAATTCCTTCATTTTCTTGCATTTTCTATGTCAAATTCATTTTCTTGTTTTTGTTTCATATTGTTTTGTTCTTTTCTCGGTGTTGCAACATGACAGGTTTTCCTAGGCCGAGTTAGCCGGCCGGCCTATTTGACTGGCTAGTTAGCTTCTTTTGGACGAAACAGAGTAGCCTTCTGGTGTTGAGCATACCAATTTTCGGTGGTTTTTCGGTGGTCTCCAAGGTGCATATGCTTCTATTTTGTTTTGGGCTGTTTTTATTGTTTGAGGCTTGTTGTGCATGGTTTTAGTGCAAAGGGCTTCACTAACTTGTTGTTTTATGCATTTGAGCATGAGTTTCTTGAGCAAATAGCATGTTTAGTGTTGTTTTACACACAATTTCAGCACTTAAGTCTCTGTAACCTCCCTCCATTCTTCACTCTTTTGTTTGCTTTGAAAGTGGTTTTAAGCGCCTTGTTTGCCAAAGTGTGGAATTGAGGTGTTGCACCTAATGGTTTAATCCTACAAAGTCTGTCGGTGCAAGATCAATGAACTTGGGGGATAATGTGGCTAGTTTTGTGATCGGGGGATGAACCACCTGCTGATGGCACTCATTTTACTCCCGGCATTGTTTTGTGGCAAATTAAAAATGTTGTTTTTACTTTCTAAACTCGGGTATTGAGTTAGTCTTGTTACATCGGAGTTTGGTGATTTCGAGGTTGTTAACTCAGACATCACTGTCTTGTTTGGTTTGTCTTTCACTCTTTCTTTTGAGTCTGTTTCTACCATAGAGCCAGTTGTGCCAGAAGATCTGAATGAAATGGCAGTAATTTTCACCCACTTCTTTGTGCCTTTAAATCATTGCATTGACCAAAGATTTTCAAAACTTTTCAAAACTGTGGTGAAAACAAAGAGGGAGGAATTCCTTGGGATTTGTAAAATTTGATCGACTGAGAGGAAGAGAGGTGTGCTAAGCCCTTAATGAATGAGATGGTAGCGATGGTGTTGTTGGTTGAGACGATGATGAAGACGAATTTAACAATGCTTTGGAGAGAGAAATTGAGGGATTCATTAACAAGGTCATAAAAGGATGGAAGGAAGAATTGTTAGGAGAGAATCTTCACAATGACTATGGGATTAACAGATTTGGAATGAAATACTGTACATTAATGTTCTATACATGCCTTTATAAAGTGTGGATGGTAAAATGAAGTAATTTTTATCTATTTTGATTTATGTACGACATGATCTTCTAAATATCGTATTTTTTTCAAAATGCACAAGTTTCTAAGAAATGTGAAATGAGTTATGAACAACAAATATGAATTGTTGTAATATAATATGGTGGGCCCAAGGCAGTTTCGTTTATGCTATGACATGATATGAATTATCCTATCTTTAAGACCTATTGATTTCTGGTATGGAACAAAGTGTTGTACGAAATTAAGGGCTACAGTAGGAGTCACCTCTAGAGTCCGTGCGAGTCACCTCTTGGACCCCCTCGGCATTTGGGAGATTCCACAGTTTTTGGCAACTTTGTTGGGGAGACTAAGAGAACTTGACTCGAGAATTCTAAATATGAGATTTATTTATGTATATATGTTCATTGCATTACATTGTTTTAGAATCTCAATCTTTTGATTGAAAGATGTTACTATAGGTGCGTAAGCACATTCACGGAACTTGCGCATAAGACCAAGCTTGTGATCCAATGCCCCTTTGCATGGAAAATATGGTCTGAAATAGCCAATTGGTGGAGGTTTCAATGGGAAATTCCCAAATCCATAGAAAGCCTGCTATGGTGGTGGCTGGGTTAGAATTTTAAATAGAAAGTTAAACAAATCTGGAGGGCACTACCTACTACAGTAATATGGTCTACTTGCAGGTATAAGAATGACTGTATCAAAGTGAGAGTGGCAATCTGGATGAGATCTCAATCTATAGATGCTTCATACTCAGTAAATGATGTCCTCTTCAATTTTCAGCAAGTCAGGAGTTGCATTGGATCATCCTAAGGTGTTCATTCTAGATGAAAGTGGGCATACTTGCTGGTGATAGAGGAGTGCCCTGTTGCTGTTTCTGTTCTTTGTTTTGTTTTTGCTTTGTTTTGCCTTGTTGCTTTGTTTTTCTTCCTTGCTCTGTCGGTTTCTCATCAATGTGTGGTTGTACTAACATTTGATCGAGCGTATTTTTTTTGTGCCAATCTAGTTGAGATCTTGTAGTGTCGCCACAATATTTTTTGCACTTCCCTTTCTTTATTGATGTAAAACCATACTTTTAGGGCCAATCCTGAGATTTATGGGGCCTGAGGTGGGCTTTGAAAGTGAGGCCCTCCTCCATATATTTTTTATAAAAAAATTATGAATAAAATAAAAATTTACCAATAATTTTTTTACTATTTAATAGCTAAGGTTTTCTAAATCACCTAAGTGTTCAATTCTCAAGTCCAAAAGGATGATTTTGAATTTCCTTTGATTTTCTACCTATTTCTCTTTCTTCTGCCTATTAATCTATTATTTTTCAACTTATCCTCTATCAGTACTACTTTTACCCATTCTCGAATATACTCATTTCTAATTCTGTCTTTTCTAATCTTGGCACACATCTTTTTTCTTATTAAAATTCTTGATGAAAACACATAATAAAATCCCAAATTGTTAACCAATGGATTGCTCCATTCCATAAGACCCCATGAGTTGAGTGCTCATCCTAACGTCCATTGGTAGGAATGTGTTACCAAGACACAGTCTCTGAAGAATATATATATATATATATATATATCAATTAGATAAGGTCCTCCATTATATTTAGATGTCCCCGTAGTTTCAATTGGCTCGATTTTGCCCATTAATTTAACGGATTGTGTCATTTTAGTCCAATAAATAAAGACTGCTAAGTTAGTTTAACGGAAAGTCAAACTATGTGTCAATTTGGTCCATGTACTTTACACAATGTGTCAATTTAGTCACAACTTCAATTGTACAACTTCCAATCCCTTGTTAGAGTTGTAAACTCGAACAAGAGGCCACTGATCATATGTCAAGACATGATGATTTCGAGTAATGAAAAAGTCTACTGATCCTATGTCAAGATGTTGTGATTCCTAGTAGTGGAGTGACTACTGATTACATATCAAAAAAAATAGTGCATCAGTTTTCTGGCAGCCACCACGAGAGCTAAGATGAGCTTTTCCAGCGGCAGATACCGTGTTTCAGTGTCGACCATGGCCTTGCTCACATAGTAGATTGGGCACTGCTCGTTGAGTTCGGGCATTGCTCGTTGAGTTCCTCTTTTAATAATACGGCGTTGACGGCTTGGTCAGAAACTGCCAAACACATGATGAATGAATCGCTCGGTGACGGGGTTGCCAACAGCGGCACTGAACAGAGATAGATTTTCAAGCCATCCAACGTGGCCTGGCAATCGGGAGTCCATGACTTAGCCGATTAGGCTAAATCATTTTCGATATGATTGATTCACTAATTTAACCAACTTTGTCTCTTTATGTTTTATCATTTTTACACTTTGGTCCTTTTTCAACTAAGTCTAGGGCGTTTTCGGCTCTAACTCCCAACCTACAGGTCTGAATTACTTTCCTTAGGTTGTCACAAGTCCTATTGGTCACAGCAAAGATGTCCGTGAGGGCCACACAGTGGTTCAGGGGTTGTTTTGAATTTTTTCCCTCGAAATGCCTTTTTTCGACTAGGTTTAGGACGTATTCATCTCTAACTCTCTAACTCACCTAGTACTCCAAGTCAAAAAAAGAAACTAGTTAGAAAATTGCATGATTCCTAACTATACAAAATGCCTAATGCAACACATGTGATATGCTCATTTAGTGGACTTAAACATCATTTTGGACAAATTGATTAAAGAATGGAAAAGACTATTGAAATCAGCTTAAAATGAACCAACCAACATAAAGAAAATGAGTTATATTGCCTTGGTTCGGCCGGACGTTGTGCCGAGCCCTGAATGCAGATTTTTGGACCTAGCCTGGTCCATTTAGAACCGGTCGTGGCCCATTTAAACCCAGCCGGGTTTCAATGAAAACTTCTCCAGAGTCCCTTTTTAGGCCCGACTTTTCATTTTTGGGCCCAGTCGTGTGTTTTGGGGCCCGATCGGGTCTCGATAGTGCCAAACAGACAGTTGGCGGGAATTTGACAGTTGGCTTTGTTTGAAGATATTTTTGACCATTTTGGCTCAAATTTTATAAATAGACCCCATGCATTCAGATTTTGAGGTTAGAAAATTTTCCAGAAGCTTTGAAGAGCTAAAAAGACCTCCTTCCATCTTCTTTTCTTCTTTGACCTTCAAACCTTCTTTAGCTATATATACATAATACATACACCATTAGAGCTTGTTCTTGAAACTTTTTGCTAGAGTTTCAAACCATATTTCATAAACTTGAGGGTGTTGGAATCAAGTTTGTTATGACATTGGAACTTAAGGCTCGGTTTAATTTGGTTTGGTTTGGTTTGGTTTGGACATTGTCATAGAAACAAATAATCTTCTTTCAATTTGCTTTGTAATTAATCCCCTTCTTTCAGTACAAAATTCATGTGCTTCTTTGATAGCTCTAAATATACCAATGGTAAGCATAATTCTGACCCCATCATTGGCTGAAACACACATGAAAAACAGCATTGAGCGAAGATTCTAAGCATGAATGTAAGAGAGAAGTTTACACAGGTTTTACATAGTGAAACCTAACAATAAAATAATAACTCTTGTATAGAAGTCTTCCGAACCGGGGAGCAAATTTCAATAACAACAAAAACTCTGTGTCTACACCATTTGGAGATTCTATGATATGTGCTATGTATATCCGACATGCGATATTATAATTGGTGATATGAGATTGTACGTTGATTTGCTGCCTTTAAGCATTGATCATTTTGATTATATATTGGGCATGGATTGGTTAACGAAATATTGTGCCACTATTGATTGTGTGAATAAAATCGTCATGTTTAGACCACCTGGTCTGAAACTCTGTGCCATGCATAAAAAAGTCTTATAATAACTCTGAATCACACACAGATCACTCTCAATTCCCACCTTGCTTCCCATGTAACCACCTATTAAAGTATTTTTCAACATTTCTTCACTAATTTTCCAACAATCCACTTTTCAAAGTTCCTAAATTGCAAGTTAGATGGAAATATAGATGCAATATCACAATTTCACTCAGTTATAGATTTATCGATTGGATTTGGAAGTGTAGGAATGGAGTAAATGAGTCTACCGGGTAAAGATTGCCTCTCTCAGCGCTCATGTCCTGAAAACGGAGGATTGGAAGCTTGTGTTGGTTGACAATGTTGATATGACCGGCTTGCTTGGAGTAGATAACGGCTTCTCCTCATTCATCAATGTTCTGGTGAAGCCTCATGGTGCAGAAAGTTTCCAAAACTATATCCAAAACCATCAAAGTCATATAAAAAACTGTCCATAGATATTATAATTTCTACTCAAAGTCAAAGCAGATGAAATGGTTTGGCCAAGCAACAATGCTTTCAATAGCATCTTCAAGCACAAACATGTCACAATTAGGGCGAAACAATGGTGCATTGACTTTGGCATGGTTAACCCACACTTTCCAACACCCAGGGCCAAGAGGCACGCGATGTACCATTTGTTTAGAATCTGTTGAAGCAATTGTGCCTTCCGCAACCACCACCTTTGTCCCATTCCAATTGAACAATTTGCGTTTGGCATTGTCCAAGTTAAATCCATCATTCCCAGTTTCATTCTCATCATGCAACTATCATGAAAGCAAACATAAAATAAGCTAATGAATTGAAGACATAATTAAGGTAATTAATAATGCCACCATCCTCGCTAAATTTTCTTCAAATTTTAATTAAAAATATCTTCATATTTTAAGGAACTACTTTTTCAAGCATCATCTCCAACAATACTTTCTATAATTTTTAAGTGTTAGTATTAGTACTCTATCAATTATTTTGACCACTCCATTTCTTTGGACCCGCACTTATAATTTTTAAAACTCTTAAAATTTCATAGAATTGGGTTGTTTTAAGCTATTCAATAGGTCAGTGTTGTAGAATAGATAAGAGTCAATACCTTTGAAACCTTTGCTGGGAGCTTATATTGCTAAATATGCTTATATTTCTTACTCAAGCATATGCCTTGACAACTACCCAAATCATTGATTGATTGAATTTTTCATTTAAATATGTATGAGCATGAAAATTCCTTCTTCAAACATAAGTTGTTAATAATAACTATACCTTCTAGTTGTTCAAAATTCTTTAACTTCAGTTGCGTCAAGAAGTTATTCTTATTCTTGGTTTTAAATCTGAAGAAAATTACAGCAGTAGACAGATGGGTTCATTGAGAATTACAGCAGTATTCTTGGTCCTACTTTAGCAGAAAATTACAGCAGTATTCTTGGTCTTACTTGAGGTGATGTTCAATGAGATAATTCAAAGATTTTATGAAAGAATTTAGTGTTCTTTATTTCTTGTTTATACCAAACATTGTCCAATTATTATATGAAACACTGAGAGAACTTCTGCAGTTAAATGGCTCTCATTAGATTGATTTGGTAGCTATGCTTGGGCCATTGTTTGAATCATATAATATAGGACCACCAAGCTGTTGCCTTAACAACTAAATTGCATAAGAAAAATAATTGACAAATAGAATTTTTATAGTTTTCACAACATATCCCACCCATAGAAGAATAATAATAATAAGAAGAAGAACAAAATAATGATGGAGCGTTGTCTTTTTATCTTTCAACAGAAATTACCTGTTAAAAGAAAAATATTACAGAAGATAACCTCATCAACTTATTTAAGAATAGTACACACCTTGTAAACACTATTAACTTTTGCCAAATTGATAGTGGTGGAATCCTTAATAGCTCCAAGTGCCTCCCTCAAACTTTTCTATGTACCTCCTCCCAACATCCTCTCTATCAATTACAAAATTCTACACAATCGTCAACTATATAAATAGTGTTGGAATAATTAAATGAATCTTAATTCCCCTCGACCAAAAACAATAACTGTTACTACTGGGGATTATAAGAATTAATGAATTTGAATTGTGTGTTAGGAAACCAATCATAAGTTGCTACATCGGCGGGCAAGAGGAGATCCTCCATAATGGATTGGAGGAAAACTCTGTTCATAGTGTAGGGGTCTATTTACACATTTTTATAATTTAGGAGATAAAATGGTATTTTTCAATTGTTTAAAATGTCTATTTGTACGCTTCTGCAACTAGGTATATATGGCAGAAATGAGAAAGGAGGGGTTTTTGCTTGCTTACCTACCCAAATGCGAGCTATGACTAAGGAGAGATTCCATCCGAGTGTGAAAATGCCAAAAGCCACAGCTTTCTTGTGAGGCAGAAGATCTTGCACCCCATCATGCATTTTCTTATTTATGATGTGTGAATGAAAAATTGAATTCACAAGACAATATCAAATTTTGGTTAAATGGTTTCCTGCTCCGCTTGTTCCAAATTGTTGTAAATTATTTGTTATTTTATATATGGTGTGATATTGTCTAGAGGTTATTGGGCTGTTGAATGGGTATAGTCATTTTGAAGCAAATAAGAAACGGCAACACTAAGACGATTATAATAATTTTAACTATTATTACATTCTCCACATGTGTCCTATATTTTAAAAATTATTAAGAGAGTTCTCAAGTAGGCCCATTTTAAATTTTTTCAAAAAATAAAAATAAATAAATAAATCACTTCAACTCAACAGTGTTACACTGGATTATAATATTTGCACCAGTCTTTGCAATCTTGTAATGACGACTTAGGGGACCAGTGATACGAAACATAAATTTCACATACATTTTCACATAACCATCTGTTGTATTGTGGATCTGATGTATTTCGATCTAGTGGATTTATACACTCAATATCGTCCAACAAATCACTAGCCACAAGAACCACCAATACCAACACAAACAACCTCTTCAAAGACATATTTTCCAAACCTAAAACCAAGGGAAAGGAAAAGATTGGATAAAGAAAACTGGTTGAAGTTGTAGTTACAATGAACTATCTATAACAGATTTATAAACTCTTCACATTTCATAAGACATTTAATTGGAATGTATTGACATTAAAATTATCAACTAAAATGTATTTAGATCATGGCATTAATTGTGCATTAAAATTTGGTTATCTGACGGAACTGCAACCTAAACACAATTTAATCCCTCTTGACATTGGCGCGCGTTGGATTTTGATTATATTAAATTTATGAAATTAATTGTATTTTTCTCTAAATGGTGTAATTTATTGTACTCCATGTATGATTATGTGTTTAAATACATTGTATATGTATGATTGTTTAAGAAGGAGAAAAGGGATGGACTCTACTATTTGGGAGGAGAAAGGGATGGACTCCATTATAATTAAGTTGGCCGGAGTGTCCTGGGTAAAAGTCCCGAAATTTATACATGGGTGCCAATCTCGCGGATGAAATATCCTTTAAAATAGCAGATTGAAGTGTTTGCGTATCAATGATGTGATTGTAGAACCACTGAGTTGTAGTCTCATTTGGGTTATTGAGAAATGATGGAATTAACTCATGTATTGAAATGAATTGAATGTAAATAGATTACGACTTGGATTTGGTACCTGATGGATATATATAAGACGTGAATGTTTTGTCTTTTGGAAACATAATTTTTGAAAATTTAGAATACAAAATTATAACTGTTTCCTAAATAATGGATGTTTTCAAAAGGAAAAAATTTCTTTAAAAGCAGTTATGAAAATTATTTGTCAAACAAATATCCGTACTAGTTTCTTTTTTCCCTTATTTTCGTTAACACAAAATATTTTAAAAAAATGTTAAAATGTGCTATTATATATATATATATATATATATTTCAATATAAGTCATTTTTTTTCCATTTATACGATTAACAAATTGTTAATAATAAAACAAATCAAGTGTTTTGTGAACTAAAATTTCAAGGCAGTCTGATATAATTATAAAAAATTTGTGTGATTTATTATATATTTTTTTTAAATCTCCAAAAAATTAGTGTAATTTACCCATATAATAGTAACACATAAAAGAATAATACTTGCACACCTTTGATCCTCCTATAAAAGAGAGTCTAGCCATAATAAAATAAGCAAACAAAGAAATTAGTCTATTGGGCCAATTTCATTATGACACATCGGAATGGATTTTGAAGAACCATGCCCAATATAGTACAAAAATCTTAGGAAACTTTTGAATTTTGAATATTAAAATTTACAAATTAATGTTACAGTTCCGCTACATCCGCAGTAATTCAATCCACAATAATTCTAGAAATATTTTCTTATGCTGAAAACTTTGCCTGTATTAAAATTTTTCTTATTTCTTTACAACTTGTGCCTCACTTTGATGAGGGGTGCGCCTTGCCTTGCACCTCACGCTTAGGCTCCAAGAGACCTTAGTGCCTTAATGCACCGAGAGCATTTTAAAACACAGATAGGTGAACCTCAAGGGATTGGCCTAGTGGGTGTAACTTGAGGCCTGGGGATGTACTCCCTCTAAGTTTCAGGTTCAACTCACATTAGGTGCTATCAATTCCTAAGGGTCATACTTGCAGGCTCTGCCTGAGATTTGCCCAATGCCCATTTTTAAATCAGGTTGAAATATTACATGTTTCATTATTATAATTTTAAAAAAGAAAAAAAAAGTAGGGAAAGAAATTGATCCTATTTAACTTTAATCTTCATGTCTAGATTAGGGGGGCAAATAAAAGAAGAAAACAATAGGAATTTCCAAGTTATTTATCCAATTTTGGTTTATTTGAAGTCTACTTTCAAGAAAAGTGAGATTTAACGGCGTTAATTTGACGGCGTTTAAAAAAATGCTTCTGTTTCTAAATATTTAACGACATTTTCTTAAACGTCGCATTTTTATTGACTAGCATAGTACCGTTTTAATTTCAGAAAATTCAACAAATATGCGACTTAAGCCCACTTTGTTGAGTGAAAAAATCATGTTTTAAGCCCACATAAGGTGGCAAATCCACATCTTTAAGCCCACTTGAGGGTGGCAAACTCAAACCATTTTCGGAAGCAAACATGAGTTGAATTGTTCCAAAATGAGCAAACTAGTCTATACTTGTATGTGTGTGCATCACATAGTAAGGTTAGCTTAATAACTGGAATAGGAACATATAATGTTGATAAAAATCATATCATGATTAGTAGAGACCGATCTTTGATCGGGCGAGCGGGGGTGCTCAATTCATGACCTTCCCCCCTCGTACATAAGTTCCCGAGCCGAGGCAACTTTGGTGACGACAGACACGTGGCCTTTGGCACGAGTCAAGGTTTCCTAAATTTTCCCAAAAACAAAAATATTTAGGTGGTGACTCTGTATCAGGCAAAGCAGTCCAATTTTGGCATTATTTGATTAAAAATCTATTTTCCAAAACGATTTGCTGGATTTGGACTATTTGGTATTTATTTTATTTTTTATGACTATTGTAACCTCAAATCCATCCAAAGAACTGATATTGAACGAGTTTTTAACGAGATGATATTGAACGAGTTCTTAACGAGTTAAATATGAATTGAGAAAAGACTTCTCACAAGTCTCATTCCACGTAAACTTTATTCCCTTTCTAGTTAGTCTAGTCAAAGATGAGACTAACTTAGAGAAATCCTTCACAAACCGACTGTGAAATTAATTTGTTTAAATAAAATTTTATTTTCAAATTAATTGCAAATAAAAGTTACAATTCTTGTTTCTTTTATTTTTACAAAATTTAAATTATGTGTTTTTGCTTTAATTTTCTGTGTAGTATAAAATTCTAATTCTAATTATAATTTTATTTTATAATTTAGAATTAATGGCTACTGAAACTAATCCTCAAACAAGTACTGGTATAGTGGCTGTAATTGCACCAACCCCCTCTCTTGTTGTGACTGTACCGATTACTCATGGTGAAAGCCTAGAGAAGTTCTTAGGAACTGATTTTAAAAGATAGCAACAAAAAATGTTGTTTTATCTTACTACTTTCAACCTATCATGGTTTCTCGTGAGAATGCTCCTACTATGAACGAGGCTGAAACCGACCAACAATTGGTTGCTACGGTCGATGTCTAGAAACATGCTGATTTCCTTTGCCGGAACTACATCTTGAATGAACTTGATGACACATTGTACAACGTTTATGGCCCTATCAGGACGACAAAGGAACTTTCGGAGTCTTTGGAGAAAAAGTACAAAACAGAAGATGCTGGTTCGAAGAAATTCGTAGTAGGTAAATTTCTAGATTTTGTGATGGTCGATAAGGTAAATACTGTTTGGATGTGATTAATATGCAATTACCTATTTTTTTATGCTTACATGCAAATTCATTTTACTTTCTATTATTCAATATTAAACATTGACCTTGTCTTATTTGCTTAAGTCATGCCTAAACTACACTTGCTTATGTCCCCATACTTGTACCTATTTTTTGGATACATATCCAATATCCTAAGATTTAGATTTAGGAAGGTTTGATGTTTGGACGTGCACCCACACCCAATATTCTTATATTAGTCCACACAACAAAGGAAAGTGTAATATGCATCCCTTAGTGTAGCAAATTCACCAATGTTAGTATATACCATACCACACTTGTCTCACATAGAGACTATATCACGACAGAGGGTACAATTTCCCTTGTTGAAGTCCATTTTTTAGATTTTATAAAATCTAGCATAGTGTTGGTGGAAGTTTCCGTTTTGTTGCGTGAACCTAAACCATTGTCTAATTGTGGTAGAGGTTTGAGGGCATCCTTGTAAAAAACCCTTGAAGAAGTGGATGTAAATGTTTAAATTAGAGTGTTACTACTAGCACCCCATAAATTATTTTGAACCCCCAAATTTTTAGTTTTTTTTATTATAATAATAACCTCAAATAAAATTACTAGAAAGGACATCATTAATTTTGGGACACCCCATCTCACAATTAAACCTACACACCTCCAACATCATGAACTAGAGTTTATGAAAGCACCCACCTCCATCACCACCCATCTATCTTTCGCAAATCCCATCTTCAAAACCTAGCCATCCTCAAAACTTTGAAAACCCTTTGGCAGCAATATTCTGGCGGTAACGATGGCAACCATTTGATTACCTACACTTCTCCGGTAATGACAATGAGTGGAAGTTTTTTTGACAACCATAACGCCATAAGACGAGAACAGTACAACAATAAAAGCTTAGAGGAGGTTCATTGCTTTGATGTTGTTCTTAGCTTAGAGAAAATTGGCCTTGTAAGAGTAAATTTTTAAAAAACAAAAATGGAAAAAATAATAAAATATGTTCTCTATTTTTTCGAGACTGAACTCCTAAACATATGACCGAAATTCGGGAACACATGCCCGAACATTGTTTATTTGTTCGAGAGTCGGTAACCGAACATTTATTATTTGTTCAGAAATAGGTAACAGAACATTATTCATAGGTACGAACCTATTTTCCTGATCACATTTTGAAATTTACCTCTTGTTTGGCATCAACTAAGAAAGATAAAAAGTCAAAAAGTCACTAAAAAAGAAAATATATATATACTATTCACAATGTTTGGGCAGGAATCTGGGGCTGAATACTTAGAGTGCAAAAAGACGATTTTGCCCTTGCTTTTGTCCCTTCCTTTGAGAATACAATTATTAAAGGGATACTAAGGTTTATAGAGGGCTAACATCAACATCTCCTCTCCTTCTCCAAACACACGCATAAACACTCCTCCGTCAAGCCGCCGACATCATTGAATTCAACATAATAATTAAAAAAACAAAATTGCACAACTCACGGGTAAAAAAAAAAAAAAAAAAAAAAAAAAAACCAATGCAGCTCAGTGCATTGCCTTGAGTTTGACAACTCCACTGACGTGCACGGAAAGCATGCCTCCACTCAGAAGGGTAGAAAGGTAATTTTAGTATTTCATACAATATTTTAATACACATTTTTTCATAAAAAGTCAAAAAGTTATTCCAAACAACCATATTTTTTTTCCTCTACTCTTTAAGCCAAAAAAGTCAATAAGTGCACTTATATAGTTCATCCAAAACAATCCTGTAATTTGTATTGTTATTTATTTCAGTTTTGAAGAAGCAATGAGAGAGAGAGAGAGAGAGAGAGCATACCAACAGTGATAATGGTTAAACCGGCAGAGATAGAATTCTTCTTCTTCTTCATGGGTTTTGAAAAGGATGAGACTCTTCTTCTTTTTAGTAGGTTTTATAAGGGTTTTTTGGAAGGGACATTTTTTTGCCTGTTTGGTAACCATTTCATTTCCAGTTTTTAATTTATATTTACAAAAATTTTAAAAACTATCATAAAAACTTGTTTGATGATTTTTTTGGTTTATAAATGGTTGTCTCAGTTTATAAATTTGGTGGAAAAAATGTAAAATCAAAAAATGAATTTACGTGGTTTTAAGCAGAAATTTAAAAATTTGACTAACAAATTCTTTTTTTCAATTAATTTTTTTTTCCAATTATTTTTTTCAATTATAATGTGTACGATCCCATTGTCATAAATAATAAAAAATAAATACAAATATTTTAGGTCTGAACAAACATATATTTTTAGTTTATGTTTTTAAAATTTTTCAAATATTTTGTTCAAACCAAACTCATTTGTAGTTTATGTTTTTCTAAAAATAAACAAAAATCAGTTTATAAAAATTTTGTAAACATAAACCAAAAATGTAAACGTTACCAAACAGTACCTAATGCTTCAAAATTTATAAGTGGCGGTTCAAAGAAATGGGGGGCCCAAAATAATTCATGCGGTGCTAATAGCACCACTTTTAAATTACTTGGTGAAAACCCATTTGCTTACTGGATAATGCCGATAGGGAAGGTCAGGAGTGGGCATAGACAAGTTGTCGTATTGCTGTAAATCTGTTGGAACAATCTTCTGTGTAAAATAAATAACTTGAAACAAATCAAATAAATAAAAATAAATTACTTACAAAATTTATTTTACCGAAATATAAAGTACATAAAAAATCAAGTCAATTGTGTGACATTCTGTCTTTAAGATAGATTCGCCTTGCTATCGTGCTAATGGATAAAAGGCGTTTGTCTACCAGGATACAATGATCTTCACAAATTGCACTAGCACTCCAAACAATTTCTACGGCAAACCAAACCGGTGTTTTATACTCTCTAAGTATTCTCTAAAATTAATATGAAGAATTATGCAAAGAAAGAACAAAATGTGGACAGCAAGCAAATGAATTTTTCAGACTATTTTCGGATCCAAAAGACTGCTGAAATGGCTGGCATTTATAGGCATATAGATCTGTCCGAACAGGTGTTGTCTTGAACCGAACAGGTATGAAACTGTTTTGAACAGATACAGTTCAAAATTCCAACAAATCTGAAGCAGTTTTAGATTTGAATCTGTCTAGAAAAACTATCCAGAACTGTTGAGCAATTCTGACAGTTAAAACCTATTAAAAACCAGTTTATCTGAAGGGAATTTTGGACTGGAAGTGGTACAATTATGGACATAAAATTTGAATTCAAATTTGGTACAAAATTTTGAATTAATTTCCCGCAATAATTTTTAGAAAAAATTAAAACAGATTTTCTCCAAAAAATTAATGTTAGAACCGACTCGACCCACAATCCACACACGCGCCCCGCCTGGCCAATCGGATGGACAATGGCGGCCGCGCGCGCGCGTGTGGTGGTTTGAGCCAAGGTTTCATTTGTCCATAACTCCTCCTTTTTACAAACTTGGGGTGTCCCTTGGGGCCTAACCCGAATGTTACCACCTAGAACTTATATACACATAAAAGTTCTCTTAGGTTTCCAATGTGGGACAAGCATTACAAGGAAACCCACATTTTACTTCTTTAAATGTCCATTCCACAAACCCGAAAACGACGTCAAGTTCTCATTCACTCATAAATGGTTTTGACGAACCATCTTCACCGTGTGACTTTCCATGCAGCAAGGAACACGTCACCTCTTTGGACCTTCCCCAAAAGACATTTGGGACCCACTCAAATTTGGGCTCAAAGTTGGCCCAAAAGAAGCCTATAAAAACCTTTATTTCCAACAATCCCTCACATGAATAGAATTTGACAAAAAGAAAATGCAACAACATGATCTAATACAAAGAGTACAGAAATTGGAAATATTTTGCAAAGGACAGGTAGCTTTTGGCTTTGAACCTTCCCTTGTGAAACACTATCGGATTTACTAGCTAACCAGTGAACATGATGTCTTGAACTGTTCAGTGGTTTGCGTAAACCAAGACAATAGAACTCACACAGTATACCACCAGACACAGTTTAGTTCTCACTATTGTGTTCATCCTGGCCCTGAACAACCTAGTGTTTCATGAGGGCTCTAGAGAATTGTAGCCCTTCACAAATCTCATAGAACCGCCCTAGTTCACAATCATATAGGTGATTCTTATGAAGAGTATCCTGCCATACTTCACTAGGTATACCTAGATATAAGAATCATTAAAAGTATTACTTAACCTAAAATGCTGCAGACATCACTATTTCATCATAGAAATGGGTAGGAGTTTGACTTCGCAGAGATATTTATGAGTCATACACAACGTGGTTGTCCCTTTGAACCTAGATCTTGGGATCTCCAGTCAATTAGGTTGGGTTGCTATTGTGGTAACTCTTATTTAATAAACTTAAGTTCCATTTCCCTCGACGAATTCTCAACTAACTCTCTTACTAACCCTTTGGTTAGTGGATCCGCTATGTTGTCTTTAAACTTCACATATTGAAAGGAAATAATTCCATTAGAGAGTAGTTGTCTCACGGTGTTATGTCGACGATGAATGTGTCGTGACTTACCGTTATACATATGACTCTGTACTTTACCAATTGCTGATTGACTATCACAATGCATACATATAGCAGGCACTGGTTTTAGCCACATTGGAATACCTTCAAGGAAGTGGCAAAGCCATTCTGCCTCTTCCCCAGCTTTATCTAAAGCTATGAATTCTGATTCCATAGTAGACCTAGTAATACAAGTCTGTTTGGAAGATTTCCAAGATACAGCCGCCCCACCAAGAGTAAAGACATACCCACTGGTAGATTTTCAGTCTCTAGTATCCGATATCCAGTATCCTTCAAGTATTGTTGGATATCTAGTATAATTCAATCCAATGTTACGAATAAATCGAGGATATCTTAGAACCCTTATAATAGCTTTCCAGTGTTCTACTGCTGGATTACTCGTATATCTACTTAATTTACTTACTGCATAGGCTATATCTGGGTGAGTGCAGTTCATCAAGTACATTAAGCTTCCAATAATTTGGGCATACTCTAATTAAGAAATACTTTCTTGTACATTCTTAGAAAGAAACAAATTCACATCCATAGGTGTTTTAGCAAGATGATCGTCATCTTCATTAAATTTGTCAAGTATTTTCTCAATGTAATGTGATTGTAACAAAGCATAACCTTCTGATAGTTTGGTAATTTTCATACCAAGAATTACATTAGCAATCCCCATGTCCTTCATGTCAAAATGTTTATTCAACATTTTCTTGGTAGTTTTAATCATGTCACTATTACTACCTATGATGAGCATATCATCCACATAAAGACATACTATAACATAACCGTTGTTTGTGTTTTTAATATAAACACATTTGTCACATTCATTAATCTTAAATTCATTTGACATCATCGCTTTGTCAAATTTCTCATGCCATTTCTTTGGTGCTTGTTTTAAACCATATAATGATTTAACCAATTTACACACTTTTGTTTCTTTTCCTAGAACAGAAAATCCTTCTGGTTGTTCCATGTAAATTTCTTCATCCAACTCACCATTTAAGAGAACGATTTTCTCATCCATTTGATGAATTTCTAGATTATATAAAGATGCAATGGCAATTAGCATTCTAATTAATATTATTCTAGTAACTGGTGAGTATGTATCAAAATAATCAAGACCTTTTTGTCTAAAACCTTTGACCACAAGTCTTGCGTTGTATTTGTCAATTGATCCATCTGCTTTCATTTTTATTTTGAAAATCCACTTGTTCCCAAAAGGTTTATAATCTGGTAGTAAGTCCACTAATTCCCAAGTGTGATTTTGCAAGATGGATTCAAATTCACTATTGACCTCTTTTTCCATAAAGGAACTTCAGGACTGGACATAGCCTCTTTAAAAGTTAAAAGCTCATTTTCTAACAAAAATGTTAGAAAATTTGGACCAAAAGATTTTGAGGTTCTAGCACGTTTACTATGCATAGGTTCCCCTTCATCAATTTGATCTATCTCTTGCTCTTGTTCTTGATCTTGTTCTTGATCATGACTAGTAATATCTTAATAAGATCTTCTATTATTACCAGTCTCTTGTCCAGTCTTATTTGGAAATATCAGTTCAAAGAATGATGCATTCCGAGATTCAATAATAGTATTTACATGCATTTCGGTATGTTCTGATTTATGAATCAAAAACCAATATGCACTACTATTCTTGGCAAAACCAATGAAAATACAATCAACGGTTTTATGACCTATCTTAGTCTTTTTAGGACCAGGAATAGCCACTTTAGCCAAACACCCCCACACTTTTAAGTATTTGTAGGATGGTACTCTCCCATGCCACAATTCATATGGTGTTTGATTCACTTTCTTTCGGGGTACTTTATTAAGTATATAATTACCAGAAAGTATTGCTTACCCCCACAAGTTCTGAGGTAATCCAGAACTTATTAACGTGGCATTCATCATTTTTTTATAGTTCTATTTTTCCTTTCAGCAATTCCATTTTGCTGAGATGAGTAAGGAGCGGTGGTTTGATGAATTATTCCATGTCCTTTACAAAATTCACCAAAAGGTGATTTGTATTCACCACATCTATCACTTCTAAGCTTCTTAATTTTCTTACCAAGTTGATTTTCAATTTCATTATTATATTGAATAAAAGTTTCCAAAGCTTCACCCTTGGTTTGAATTAAATAAACATAACTATATCTAGTATAGTCATCTATGAAAGTGATAAAATATTAATTCCCACCTCTGGCTTGAATTGATTTAAAATCACAAATGTCACTATGAATTAATTCAAGTGGCTCCGTACTTCTTTCAATTGAATGAAAAGGAGTTTGGATAATTTTGCCTCAACACAAATTTCACATTTACGATTTAAATCAATGTCAAATTTAGGTAAACATTCCATATTAATTAATCTACGAAAAGATCCATAATTAACATGTCCAAGTTTACCATGCCATAAATTTGAAAACGCAAGCAAGTAAGAAGAAGATGTATTTTTATTAATAATTGAGGGTATAACAGTCGTTACATTCATTTTGAAAAGGCCATCAGACATGTAACATTTTTCTACATACATCCCGTTTTTGGTAAGTACAAACTTGTCATTCCAAAAACTAGCCTAAACCCAGTTTTACTCAACAAAGATCCAGAAACAAGGTTCTTGTAAATGTCCGATACGTGCAACACATTATTGACAGTGAGTTCCTTTCCAGATGTCATCTTCAGAATAATCTTTCCTTGTCCTTCAACTTTAGAAGTGGAGGAGTTACCCATAAAAAGTTGTTCACCATTGTCGACTATAGAATAAGATGTGAATATCTTTTTGTCGGCACATATATGATGAGTAGCACCAGTGTCCACCCACCATTCTTTAGGATTTCTGACAAGGTTTGCCTCGAAAACAACTGCAGAAAGATTTATGTCATCAACACCACTGGAAATTTTGTCCACTTCGGTCAAATTGGCTTGAGCAGGCTTCTTGCTTGATTTTCCTTTGCCTTTGTGTTTGCTACTGCAATCTTTGGCCCGATGTCCCTCTTTGTCACAGATGTAACACTTGTCATTAAATTTGTACTTTTTAGCTTCTCCTCCTTTAGAGCTTTGTAAGGAACTTTCTTCAGAAAACTTTTGTTTCTTGGCTTTCGGAGCATGTTCCACCACATTTGCCTTAGACTTCATTGGATGCTTACCAGCCCACTTCTTAGACTTGCAAACGCACAATAAATTCCTCCAAAGACATTTCTTTGAGCCAACATCTTCTATTTTGTACTTTTTCTCTAGAGACTCCCAAAGTTCCTTTGCTGTTTTGATAGGACTATTGACGTTGTATAATGTGTTGTCAAGTCCGTTCAAGATGTAGTTCCGGCAAAGGAAATTAGCGTGTTTCTAGGCATCGACCGTAGCAACCACTTGCCAGTCGGTTTCATCCTCTTTTAGAGTAGGAGCATCCTCACGGAGAAAACGAGCCAGGTTCACAGTTATAAGATAGAACAGCATTTTCTGTTGTCATCTTTTAAAATCAGTTTTCTGAGAACTTCTCTGGCTTCTCACCGTGATTAATTGGCACAGTCACAACAGGAGGGGTTGGAGCAATTGCAGCCACCACACTAGTACTTGTTCGAGCATTAGTTTGACCAGTTTCAGTAGCCATGAATTCTAAATTATAAAACAAAATTATAATTAGAATTTTATACTACACAAAAAAATTAAATCAAAACTGCAGAATTAATAAAAATAAAAGAAACAAGAATTGTAACTTTTATTTCCAATTAATTTGAAAATAAAATAAAATTTTATTTAAACAAATTAATTCCACACAGAAAATTAAATTTCTATAACACTTCAAAAATTAAAATACTGAAACAGAATTTTAATTAATGAAAACTCAGAAATTATTTCTAAAAACCAAAATTAATTTCTGACAAACTTCATAAACAAATATTATGGATTGTTAATGACACATATATATTACTACTAGTTGCCAAAGAAAATAAACAATATATTACTACTATTTGTCAAACAGTATATTACTGCTATTTGTTTTTCTAACCAGAATATTATTTTATAAAACCACAGAAAATAATTTCTGTAAGAAGAAGAAAAAAGAAAAGGAAACAAACGAAAAATTGTATATAAACAAAATAATTCGAATCAGTCTTAAGATTGTTGGAACAATCTTCTGTGTAAAATAAATAACTTGAAACAAATCAAACAAATAAAAATAAATTACATACATAATTTATTTTACTGAAATGTAAAAGTACAAAATAGATCAAGTCGAGTGTGTGACACTCTGTCCTTAAGACAGATTCGCCCCGCCACGGTGCTTACGGATGAAAGACGTCTATCTCCTAGGATACAATGATCTTCACAAATTTTAGTAGCACTTCAAACAATTTGTACGGCGAACCAAACCTATATTCTATACTCTCTAACTATTCCCTAAAATTAATATGAAGAATTATGCAAAGAAATAACAAAATGTGAACAGCAAGAAAATTAATTTTCCAGACTATTTTCGGATCCAAAAGACTGCTAAAATGGATGGTATTCATAGGCATACAGATCTATCCAAACAGGTGCTGTCTTGAACCGAATAGGTATGAAATTGTTTTGAACAAATACATTTCAAAATTCCAACAAATTTGCAGCAGTTTCATATTTGAATATGTCTGAAAAAACTATCTGAAACTGCTGGGAACTGCTGGGCAGTTTCTGGCAGTTAAAACCTATTAAAAACCAGTTTATCTGTTGGGAATTTTGGACTGGAAGTGGCACAATTACGGACAGAAAATTTGAATTCAAATTTGGTGCAAAATTTTGAATTAATTTCCAGAAATAATTTTTGGAAAAATTCAAACAGATTTTCTCCAAAAAATTAATGTTAGAACTGACCCGACCCGACCCACAACCCACACCCGTGCCCAACCGAGCGGCGGCACACGCATATGTTTTGGTTTAAGCCAAGGTTTCATTTGTCCATAACTCCTCCATTCTACAGACTTGGGGTGCCCCTTGGGGCCCAACCCAATTGTTGCCACCTAGAACTTATATACACATAAAAGTTCTCTTAGGTTTCAATGTAGGACAAGCCTTACAACGAAACCAACATTTTACTTCTTTAAATGTCCATTCCACAAACACGAAAATGACATCAAGTTCCCATTCACTCATAAATGGTTTTGATGAACCGTCTTCATCGTGTGACTTTCCATGCGGCAAGGAACACGTCACCTCTTTGGATCCTCTCCAAAAGACGTTTGGGACCCATTCAAATTTAGGCTCAAAGTTGACTCCAAATAAGCCTATAAAAACCATTATTTCCAACAAAATCTTGGCGTGAATCTCTTTATCTAAGGCCTTATTTGGGAACAAACTATTTTAGTAACCTTTTGGCTTTTTACGAAAATATTTTCAAAAAGTAAAGAGAGTGATGTAATAATTTATAATGACTTTTTGATATTTTAGCTAAAATGAATAGTTGACAAACGAGACCTTAATCTTCATCTCTTTATTATGTGCATTCTAATTTGTATACTTACATATTGATATTGCTGAGATGAGTGCTTTTGTATGTCATTTTGGATGATTGATGAATTGCCACAATCTTGTTCTAAAATAATTCCTGAAGTTGTACTCATCAAGTAAGATAACAAACTAGTTAAAGGGATAATTGATGATTGGTTAAGACGAATTCTAAACTAATCCCTCAAGTATACTCATCAATTAAGATAACAAACTAGTTAAAGGGGTAATTAATGATGTTTAAGACAATAGAAAATTGAATTAAGTAAAAGATGATAAAATTAGCTAGAAAAGGGAGCAAAATTTGAGTTCCTATTCAACCTCCCCCTCTCCTCTAGGACTAACTTTCACTTGACTGCTGCCCAGGTTCCTTTGCAATGGTCATAGTGCATTGAGTAAACATCCTAATGTTCTCATTGGTTTATAGAAGGCTATTGTGCTTTATAGCTTACAGAGCATTGGAAATTAGTTTGTCGTGCTTTTGGTAGCATATGAATGACGTATAGTTGTAATTGGTTTTCAATTTATTCTAATTTCAACTGTTTTATTAAGTGCTATTATTTGAGCTAGTTTCAGTGATGTGGCTGATGTCCAACCATTCCCCAAAAAATTATCCCACATTTCAATTTTTATTTTATTTTATTCTACTCTTATATATATATATATATATATACATGTATTGTAATGTTGTAGATTTTACTAAAGAAGGCTTGAATACCGCTGTGCATTGGAGAAAACAACAAAGTAATGTTGGCAGCAAACTAGAGGAACTATAGAGATGCCTTGTAATTTCATAACAAGAAGTCCTAGATGAAAAAGAGAACTAAAAACTCCATATTGACAACACTATTTTGACCTCATATTTTAGAATTTATTGTTTTCTTAAGCCTTTAATATCATATGGATTCTCTTGGTTTGATTGAATCTCAAATTTTAAACACAATTTTTTTCATTAGTAAATCTCATCTGCATTACATAATTATGTCATCGTGAGATTCTTATAACCTGGTGTAACTTTATCTTTAGCTCCACTTTTACCATGAAGAGAGATTATTGGAATTACAGGTCATTTTGCCTTTATTGGCAGGTTACTCCTGATGTTCATTTTTAGAAGGATTTGGGATTGCATAGCTTAGATACTGTGGAGATTATAATGGCTCTAGAAGAGGAGTTCAAGCTAGAGATTCCAGATAAAGAAGCTAATAAGATTGACTCCTATTTTTTTGATCTAGAAGTGTCACATGATCACGCCCCTCACCAATAACAATTTATCATATCATTTCATATTTTTTAATCACTCAACATAAATTCGTGAATTATATCCTTCCACCAATTTAAAATGTCAAGTAACGATGGCCCAAGAATCACCAATAACTTGTCTTTGGGGCACTACATACAAGCTGCACTAACTAACTAACCCACTTTATCTGGAGTTGGTTGGGGTCTCTATTCATTTCTTGATCTTGTGCAAAACCTCTATGAAAACCCTTCCTTTCTCTTCTCTCTTCTCTCTCTATTCCCATTCTTGAAAAGAAGCAAAAACGGCTAATCAAGAAACAAATACAGAGGCCACCGATGATGCAATGTCATCGTCTTCAGACTACAATCTCTATCTCCCCATGGACATCATCTTCGACATTCTGAATCGTCTCCCTGTCAAATGTCTCCTTCAATTCAGGTGCATATGCAAAACCTTCCGCCACCTCATCTCTAACCCTACCTTCATCTCATCCCACCTTCTCCACCACCGCACCACCACCACCGCCACCATTTTCACCTTCAAACACCACTCTACCACCTCCCTCTCTCTGTTACAATCACCCTCATCGTCTCAAGACCCTAACAATCTGGCCCATCCCTTTTCCAACCACACTCGCAATCTACACCTAATCGGCTCCATCAATGGCCTCCTCTGTCTCTGTCTCTCTCTGTCAAACCATCCATTCCATTGCCATCGATGCATCATCCTCCTCCTCTGGAACCCCGCTACCAAACTCTTCAAATCTCTCCCCTCTTCCACCATCCAAATTCCTCCTAGGTTTTTTTCACCCCTCTCACGGGTTCGGATTCCAATTCCATTCTACTACTTCTTCTAGTGACTACAAGGTCGTCAGGATAGTTTCTTTCAATTTACAGACCCGAGTCGAGGTCGTCTACTCTTCAATTTCTGATTGTTGGAGAGAGATTCAGGTGATGGATTTGCGCTTTTATATCCATAAATTGTCTTGTGAGGTGATTGTCAATGGATCTCCCTATTGGTTGCTCTCAACTCCTTCAAATCATTGTATTTGCTTCACATGGTTTGAGGTTCAAAATGAGGCTTTTGTCATGTTACCGGGGCTTGATTTTTTTGGGTTCTACATCGGGACTTCTGTCCACTGGAAACTAATGGATTGGAAAGATAATGCTGCTATGGTTGTGTGTTGTCCTGGCAACCCATTTATAGCGACCCCGGTCTTTTCTCATTTGATTATTGTATCCGGACTTAGGTTCCGTAGATTCTGTCATTGTATAATTGTTGTTGTTGTCCCTTATTTTTTTCTCATTTGGAATTATAGGATGTGTTGGGCAGGTTTGTTTCAGGTTGGTTGGGTTTAGAAACCAAGAGTTGCTGTCCAGGTTTTTGGTTCTTCGCTCGAGCGAGGAGTTGTTCGCTCGAGCGAGAGGTAGTGTTTGATTTGGACCTGTAGCTGTGCATTCTTGGCTCGAGCGAGCTTTTCTTCGCTCGAGCGAGTTAGTTCATCCTTCGCTCGAGCTATAGTTCCTTCGCTCGAGCGTGTGTCTGGGTTCAGACCTGAGGGTTTGAGTTTTTCGCTCGACCGAGCTTTCTTTCGCTCGAGCGAGCATTTGAGTTGTTCGCTCGAGCAAGGCTTCTTGGCTCGAGCGTAGTTTCTCTGTGTCTGGTCGCTCGAGCGACCAAGTCTTCGCTCGAGCGAGCCTGTCCAGTTTATATACACAGCAGCGGGATTTGATCAGTCTTTTTCATTTTCTTTTGATTCCAAACCCTAGGTCCGACTTCTCTCTCTCCCTACTCACCTTCTTTCTTAGATTTGATCCACTTAGGGTGTGTTTCTACCCTAGATCCTTCATTAAAAAGATAGAGTGAGGCAAGGGTTACCATTTAATCTGAGCATTTGGCGATTTGGAGCACTTTGGTATTTGGGCACTCATCTCTTTCTTCACCTTTTGGGTTGTTTTCTTTGAGGTAGGGATTTCCTACTCCATCTTATAGGTTTTGTTCTAAGTTTTGGTAATTTGATATGTTGGGAATACTTGGGTAAATTTTGGGAAAAACCCTAGTTGTATTATTGAATTAATTTGTATAAGTAATTCATGGAATTGGGAAAAGAGGGTTAAATTCACGGAATTGGGGAATTTATTGATTAAATGGCATAATTGGGTAATTGGTATCATTTGTCCATTGAATTGTTGACATGGTTATTTTCAGTTTAGAAATAACTGTTTTGGGCTATCGGTGGAGGATAGTCGTGATTGTTGTAGACATTGCATGTGAATTAGGAATAACTGAAACTAATCACATTGGTTAAGTCATTAATTTTGACTGTGGCATTGATACAGAAAATACGTGTATTGATTGAGCATTGCATTTGCATACATTGTTTGTGTGTGGGAGGAGATAGGGGATGTACTCCACGGTTTAGGGGAAGATAGGGGATGGACCTCTAAACCGGATTTTGTTTGGGAGGAGATAGGGGATGGACTCCATTAGCATCACTTTTATGTGTGCTTATTTATATAGAAGTGTTTTATTGATACAGCACTAAAATGTGTATCAATCTGGAAGTATGAAGTGTTTGATTTGAGCTTGAGTCTCATTTGTTGTTAATATTGGAAGGATGTGAGTATGATATTTGTGATTCACTGTTATAAGTTTGGCCAGGTTCTGAGCCATGTTGATAAAACTGGAAAGTAAAACGTATCTTTGGCAATAATGTCATGAGTCTGTAAAATGAAGTAATTGATTATTTTGGTTAACCATCTGTTGAATGCTATTGCTTTATTCATTGCTTATATGTGGTTTAGTATATTTCTACTGGGCTGTGGCTCACCCTATATGGGAACATCATTTTCAGGTTCAGGTGATAAACTACCTCCAAGGACTTAGCTTGGGAGGGTTTGGCTTCTGGATTGGAGAAGACAGCCTTTAGTTAATTGTCTTTAATTATTATTACATGTAAACATTCAAGCCTAGGGCTTTTCTTGTATTGAGTTAGAACTCATATTTTTGTATCCAAGTGTTGGCTTGGAAAGATGTAAGCCTGTAGGGCATTTTATTTGATGTTACATGTAATGCTTTATTTAGTAATACTCTGATGAATGAATTAATATATATTGTCTTCTTTAAATAATGCCTGTCTATGATATATATATAATGGGTTAATTTTGAGGACGTTACAACTTGGTATCAGAGCGTACCGGGTTTGAATACTTTGGGTACGTGGGACGTGATTAGTATCACATTGGGTTCGTCTCATTGGATAGAGACTTAGTGTAATGTTATATGCTTATGTGTTAACATGTTTATGTGATTATATGGGTATGGAATGTAGTTTCTAGGATGTTGATTGGACCCTTGAGTTTCTAGTAGTCTTGTTGGAAAGGCACTTGATCACTGCTGCTTCCAACTGGAACTATAGTAACGCATTGGGACTATCATTATCCGGGAATGAAATTCGTAGGTGCTTAGGTGATTATGTGCTTACGTGGAATGAATTATTGTTGTCCATTGCATTAGGACGCGAGTGTTTAGCTTCGGCACATTTATTAATGTGCTAATGTCTTTGTTTCCTTTATTAGGATGTCAGGACGAGGACGAGGACGCGGTAGGCGTGGTAGGCCAGGCAGGCAGGAGATGCCTGTGCCAGAGGAGATTCCGGCAGTTGAAGAGGGTATTGGCCAGGCCAATGTGGCCGAGCCAGGAGGCCAGCAGGCTATGGGCGCTCTAGCCCGAGAGATAGCAGGGGCATTCAGGGAGTCAGTAGGCATTCTTAGAGCTGAGAATCAAGCTCAGGCTGGTATTGCGGATGCAGGACCTTCCTTTCTGAAGAGGGAGTTCTTCCGGTCCAATCCGGATGAATTTGTGGGTGATCCTAAAGAGCCACTTAAGGCAGATGAATGGCTCGAACAGACAACGAAGACGTTTGAGATGCTTGGCATCGAAGACGAGGGGTTGAAAGTGACCTTGGCATCTTTCCAGTTGAAGGGGGATGCAGGTCAGTGGTGGAAGTTTACTAAGGGGCGTATAGGAGGTACATGGGAGGCTTTTGTGAATGCTTTCCAGGAGAAGTTCTTATCTCCAGCAGTCAGGGAGAAGCTGCGAGACCAGTTTTGTCAGCTTAAGCAGGCGAGTTCTTCAGTGGCCGAATTTGAGGCTGCATTTACTAGTTTGTCCAGGTTTGCACCTGAGTTGCTGGCGTCTGAGGAACGCCGTTGTATTGAGTTTGAGAAGAAGTTGAGGCGTGGCCTCAAGCTGAGAGTTGGGGGAACTATGATTCGGGAGTATGGGCGTATGGTTGATGCTGCAGCCCACATGGAAATCATGATGCAGGAGGAGGAGGAAGGGCAGAAGGGCTCCAAGAGGGGTCAGGATGGTCAGAATGATGGTAGGAGACAGAAGGGTTTTAATCCCCAGCAGTCTCAGGGTAGCTTTTCTCGATCGACTTTTCCTGTACCGAGTGTTAGTTCGGGGAAAGGCAGCCAGGGAGACATTACCTGTTTCAAGTGTGGCCAGCTGGGCCACAAGTCTCCAGTTTGTCCTCAGAGGGGAGGAGTTCAGAGAGCAGCATCTTCTTCGGCTCGATCTCAGAGCCAGGGTCAGGGTAGAGGTCAGCCACTCTCGTGTTATCAGTGTGGTCAGCCAGGGCATATGAAGAGGTATTGCCCACAGTTGGGTGGCACACCTGGTGCATCTGGTTTGAGGCCGATTCAGGGTCAGCAGCCAGCTTAGTCGGGTCAGGCCTCAAAGGCCAATCAGGGGGCTTCATCGTCTCAGTCGGTGCAGCAATCTTATGCTCCTAGGGTTGAGCAGGTTGATCAGAGGTCGTCTGGGCGCGTGTATGCTGTTACCGCGCAGGATCTTGTGCCAGCACCATCAGTTGTGAGAGGTACCTTCTTGTTTTACAACTCGGTTGCTAATGTTTTGATTGATACGGGTGCATCTCATTCCTTTGTGTCTGCTGCATTTGCATCTGTTTTGGAGTTGGAGTTAGCACAGCTAGCATCTCCTATTTGTGTAGTGTCACCTCTTGGGGGTGAATTGATTTTGAAACAAGGCGTTAGGGGTTGTGATATAGAGGTTGATTATCATAGAATCCCTTTTTCCTTTGTAGTTATGCCTATGAGGGGTTTTGATGTTATTTTGGGTATGGACTGGTTATCGTCATACCGGGCAGTTATTGATTGCTACCGCCAGAGGGTCACTTGTTGTACTGTGAGCGGAGAGTATTTTCATTTTCTGGGGGACCGGGTTGGTGATGTGCTGCCACCGGGGTATGTTCCGCGAGGACGGAGTGAGCTTAGTGGTCTACTTGCTAACCTTTCGATTAATGAGGATGTTAAGACTCAAATTGAGTTGCCAAGGGTGGTTTGTGAGTACCCGGACGTCTTTCCCGAGGATCTTGTTGGTTTGCCACCGCATCGAGAGACTGAGTTCTCTATTGACCTGGTGCCCGGCACGGCGCCGATTTCTATGGCACCTTATCGTTTTGCCCCAGCCGAGTTAGTTGAGTTGAAGATCCAACTCCAGGAGTTACTAGACAAGGGTTTTATACGCCCTAGTGTTTCGCCGTGGGGAGCACCGGCCCTCTTTGTTAAAAAGAAAGGTGGTGCTTTGAGACTTTGTATAGATTATCGGAAATTGAATCGGGCTACGGTTAAGAATAAGTATCCTATGCCTCGTATAGATGATCTGTTTGACCAGTTGAAGGGTTCCCGTTGTTTCTCTAAGATAGACTTGAGATCGGGATATCACCAGTTGAGGGTCAGAGAAGAGGATATTCCGAAGACGGCATTCCGTACGCGGTATGGCCATTATGAGTTTTTGGTGATGCCATTCGGGCTCACCAATGCACCGACAGTTTTTATGGATTTGATGAACCGGATCTTCCGGGAATTCTTGGATCGGTTTGTAGTCGTTTTTGTGGACGACATCCTTATCTATTCGCCTTCTGAGGAGGAGCACGAGGCACACTTGAGGGTGGTGCTTGAGTTACTTAGAGCCCATAGGTTGTATGCCAAGTTTGGGAAGTGTGAGTTCTGGCTGAGGGAAGTCAAATTCTTAGGCCATGTGGTATCCGGTGAAGGAGTGTCTGTTGATACATCTAAGGTAGAGGCAGTGCAGGATTGGGCACAGCCTAAGAGTGTATTTGAGATCCGCATTTTTCTGGGATTAGCTGGGTATTATCGTCGGTTTGTGAAAGATTTCTCCAGGTTAGCATCACCGTTGACTAGACTGACTCGGAAGGGAGTCAAATTTGTATGGAGTGAGACTTGTGAAAAGTCGTTTCAGGAGTTGAAAGTTAGACTGACTACCGCTCCAGTATTGATTATTCCAGAGAGAGGGTTGGGTTATACGGTCTATTGTGACGCCTCACGAGAGGGTCTGGGTTGTGTATTAATGCAAGAAGGGAAAGTAGTTGCCTATGGCTCACGTCAGTTGAAAATTCACGAGCAGAATTACCCTACACATGATCTAGAGTTAGCAGCTGTGATATTTGCCTTGAAGATTTGGAGGCATTATCTTTATGGTGAGAAATTCGAGGTGTTCTCGGATCATAAGAGTTTGAAGTATTTATTTACACAGAAAGACTTAAACTTGAGGCAGAGGAGGTGGATGGAGTTCATAGAGGACTATGACTTTGAGTTGCATTATCATCCGGGAAAGGCCAATGTGGTGGCCGATGCCCTTAGCAGGAAACCTGTTGGTGACATAGCTAGCATAGCCATCCGAGAGTGGGAGATGTTGGGTGCACTTGGGGAGTTTGATTTATTTCTAGGCGAATCCGTAGAGGCTGCGGTCTTGTTTTCTGTTGTTGTTCAGCCTACACTTGTGACTCGAGTGTTAGAGGCTCAGAGAGGTGACCTTGAGGTAGAATCTCTCCGTGAGAAGATTTCCAGTGGAAAGGTTGAGAAAGGTTTGACGGTGTATTCTGACCTGAGTGTGAGATACCGAGACCGTCCGTTTGTGCCGGAGTCTTGCCGAGAGGAGGTACTCCGAGAGTTTCATCATTCACGCCTTGCGGTGCATCCGGGAGGCACTAAGATGTATCGGGATTTGGGTCGTCAGTTCTGGTGGCGGGGTATGAAGAGAGATGTGGCAGCTTTCGTATCTAAGTGTCTTACTTGTCAGCAAGTGAAGGCCGAACATCAGAGGCCAGCGGGTTTGTTGCAGCCCTTGCCTATTGCCGAGTGGAAGTGGGAACACGTCACTATGGACTTCGTTGTGGGTCTTCCGAGGACTTAGCGGGGTAGTGATGCTATTTGGGTGGTTGTAGACCGGTTGACTAAGTCGTCGCACTTCATTCCGATGCGCGTGAGAGATTCGGTAGATCATCTTGCCGCCTTGTACATTCGAGACATAGTGAGGTTACACGGGGTCCCAGTGACGATCGTATCAGATAGAGATCCTTGTTTTACTGCCAGGTTGTGGCAGAGTTTGCAGAGTGCCTTAGGCACTAAGTTGACCTTTAGCACGGCTTATCATCCTCAGACTGATGGACAGTCCGAGCGTACTATTCAGATACTTGAGGATATGCTACGGGGTTGTGTTCTAGACTTTAGTGGGTCGTGGGAGAGGCACTTGCCGTTGGTGGAGTTTGCCTACAACAACAGTTTCCAGTCTAGTATTGGTATGGCACCTTTTGAGGCCTTGTATGGCCGACCGTGTAGATCTCCTGTTTGTTGGGCTGAGGTGGGTGATGCACCTCTGTTGGGTCCGGAGTTGGTGAGGGAAACGACGGAGAAAGTTGAGCTTATCCGTAAGAGGCTTGTTACAGCACAGAGTCGTCAGAAATCTTATGTCGACCGTAGGAGGAGACCCTTGGTGTTTGTGGAGGGTGATCATGTCTTTCTGAAGATATCACCTAAACGGGGTTTGATGAGGTTTGGGAAGAGTGGGAAGTTGTCCCCTCGATTCATTGGTCCGTTTGAGATCCTTGAGAGGATTGGCGAGGCTGCTTATCGTTTAGCATTGCCGCCGCAGTTGTCTGGAGTACATGACGTGTTTCATGTGAGTATGCTTCGGAAGTATGAGCCGGATCCATCACATGTGTTGGATTGGACCGATTTAGTGGTTGATGTGGATGTCTCGTATGAGGAGAGACCGGTTCAGGTATTGGATAGGCGGGATCAAGTTTTGCGAGGCAAGACCATCCCTTTGGTAAAAGTTTTGTGGAAACATCATGGAGTGGAGGAAGCCACTTGGGAGCGTGAATTGGAAGTCCGCGAAAAATACCCGGACATGTTTATTCAGTTGTAATCTTATATTTAGATTTTGTAATATTGTTGAACTTAAGAGCTTTACATATGTCTTAGGTTGTAAAACGTTGAGTATGTTTTGGAAAAGGGGTGTATCTTGAAACTTGCTTCATTATAGAAGTTTAGTATAGTATTGCAGATGTTGATTACATTGCTTAGTGTGTTATGTATATCATGTAATTAAATATGATATGGGATTGTTAGCATTGAAAGGAATAATGCATAATAATGATACAGATTGAGATATATGTTGTGTTATATATTTGATATGAGATGCCTCTTGATAAAGAGATGAAATGACCAGTTTTGGGTCAAGATGTTTACTAATGAATTGTTTAAAAAAAAAAAATCTGTTATAAAAAAAAACTTATGCTTAATTTCGGGGACGAAATTCTTTGAAGGGGGGGAGGTTATAGCGACCCCGGTCTTTTCCCATTTGATTATTGTATCCGGACTTAGGTTCCGTAGATTCTGTCATTGTATAATTGTTGTTGTTGTCCCTTCTTTTTTTCTCATTTGGAATTATAGGATGTGTTGGGCAGGTTTGTTTCAGGTTGGTTGGGTTTAGAAACCAAGAGTTGCTGTCCAGGTTTTTGGTTCTTCGCTCGAGCGAGGAGTTGTTCGCTCGAGCGAGAGGTAGTGTTTGATTTGGACCTGTAGCTGTGCATTCTTGGCTCGAGCGAGCTTTTCTTCGCTCGAGCGAGTTAGTTCATCCTTCGCTCGAGCTATAGTTCCTTCGCTCGAGCGTGTGTCTGGGTTCAGACCTGAGGGTTTGAGTTCTTCGCTCGACCGAGCTTTCTTTCGCTCGAGCGAGCATTTGAGTTGTTCGCTCGAGCAAGGCTTCCTTGGCTCGAGCGTAGTTTCTCTGTGTCTGGTCGCTCGAGCGACCAAGTCTTCGCTCGAGCGAGCCTGTCCAGTTTATATACACAGCAGCGGGATTTGATCAGTCTTTTTCATTTTCTTTTGATTCCAAACCCTAGGTCCGACTTCTCTCTCTCCCTACTCACCTTCTTTCTTAGATTTGATCCACTTAGGGTGTGTTTCTACCCTAGATCCTTCATTAAAAAGATAGAGTGAGGCAAGGGCTACCATTTAATCTGAGCATTTGGCGATTTGGATCACTTTGGTATTTGGGCACTCATCTCTTTCTTCACCTTTTGGGTTGTTTTCTTTGAGGTAGGGATTTCCTACTCCATCTTATAGGTTTTGTTCTAAGTTTTGGTAATTTGATATGTTGGGAATACTTGGGTAAATTTTGGGAAAAACCCTAGTTGTATTATTGAATTAATTTGTATAAGTAATTCATGGAATTGGGAAAACAGGGTTAAATTCACGGAATTGGGGAATTTATTGATTAAATGGCATAATTGGGTAATTGGTATCATTTGTCCATTGAATTGTTGACATGGTTATTTTCAGTTTAGAAATAACTGTTTTGGGCTATCGGTGGAGGACAGTCGTGATTGTTGTAGACATTGCATGTGAATTAGGAATAACTGAAACTAATCACATTGGTTAAGTCATTAATTTTGACTGTGGCATTGATACAGAAAATACGTGTATTGATTGAGCATTGCATTTGCATACATTGTTTGTGTGTGGGAGGAGATAGGGGATGTACTCCACGGTTTAGGGGAAGATAGGGGATGGACCTCTAAACCGGATTTTGTTTGGGAGGAGATAGGGGATGGACTCCATTAGCATCACTTTTATGTGTGCTTATTTATATAGAAGTGTTTTATTGATACAGCACTAAAATGTGTATCAATCTGGAAGTATGAAGTGTTTGATTTGAGCTTGAGTCTCATTTGTTGTTAATATTGGAAGGATGTGAGTATGATATTTGTGATTCACTGTTATAAGTTTGGCCAGGTTCTGAGCCATGTTGATAAAACTGGAAAGTAAAACGTATCTTTGGCAATAATGTCATGAGTCTGTAAAATGAAGTAATTGATTATTTTGGTTAACCATCTGTTGAATGCTATTGCTTTATTCATTGCTTATATGTGGTTTAGTATATTTCTACTGGGCTGTGGCTCACCCTATATGGGAACATCATTTTCAGGTTCAGGTGATAAACTACCTCCAAGGACTTAGCTTGGGAGGGTTTGGCTTCTGGATTGGAGAAGACAGCCTTTAGTTAATTGTCTTTAATTATTATTACATGTAAACATTCAAGCCTAGGGATTTTCTTGTATTGAGTTAGAACTCATATTTTTGTATCCAAGTGTTGGCTTGGAAAGATGTAAGCCTGTAGGGCATTTTATTTGATGTTACATGTAATGCTTTATTTAGTAATACTCTGATGAATGAATTAATATATATTGTCTTCTTTAAATAATGCCTGTCTATGATATATATATAATGGGTTAATTTTGAGGACGTTACACCATTTGTTGATGTATGGATGATAGAGGATCATTGCGGCGGTGAGAGCAATTGGTGTAAGAAATTTGTGATTGGACCAGTTCTGGGTGTTGACCGATTTTGGTTTTTGCAATGCATGAAGAATGGTGAGATTATAGCAGCAGATGCACGGGGAAGGATATTCTTGTACAACCCCCGAAATGAAGAGACTAAAGATATTCCAATCCATGGAGTTTTGTTCGAAGCTTTTCACTATGTGAAGAGTTTGGTTTCTATCAAAGGATTCAGACAACAAGAACTGAACAATCAGCACCGATTTTCTACAAAGGTCAATTCATCACTCAATCAGATAAGTAACTCGAGCATTTGTTTATGCTACTTACTACAATGCATTTGGTTTATAGAAGGCTATTGTCCTTTACAGTTTACATAGCATTGGAAATTAGTTTTTTTGCGCTTTTGGTAGCATATGAATGACAAATATAATTGTAATTGGTTTTCAATTTATCCTAATTTTCACCCTACCATTGATTGTGGTCTTGTTTGGTCTCTTTTTAATTTGTGAACATCTGTGTTCAATTGTTATAGTATTATTTGGGCTTGTTTCAGCAATGTGAGTCATGTGACTGTTGTCCAACATTCCCTCCAAATATTATCCTGCATTATAGTTTTGAATTTATTTTATTTATTTGTTTTAATTCTTATTTTTGTATAGAAGTGTTGTAGTTTTTGTAGGACAATCTTCACTGTATTTAAAAAAGATTAAATTTTGTTGTGTACTCAACAACAACAAGAATATAAAGAAATAAAGGAAAGGAGAGAATTTGTTTGATTACAAAAATCAAACTAGAAATAAATAAATAAAAACAGATTTTATTTTGTTACAAAAACAAAATTAAAATCTGATTTAATAAACAGAATAATAAATTAAACAACTTACGTGATTAATTTCTTCAAATAAATATCTGATCAAGTCCAGTGTTTGACACTGTGTCCTTAAGACAGATTCGCCCTCTCCTCGGTGCTTTCAGAATATGGATGTCTATCTCCCAAGATGAAATGATCTATCAACAAATAAAAGCAACACTACAATTTATGTAACGCCCTCAAAATAACAACATTAAACCCATCAGATAAGACATGCATTTATATATAAACTAACCACATTCCTTTATTCATTAGAGTTCCATTACATAAGTATTACATGTTAACATCATAACAAAATGCCCTACGGGCTTACAGCTTTCCAAGTTAACACTTGGTTACAACAAAAGAGTACTAACTCGTTCACACAAAAAGCCATTGGCTTGAAGTTACATGTAATACATCAAAAGTAAAACAACAAAACATGTCCGCCTCTAGCATCCCAAGCTATGTCCTTGGAGGTGGCATGCTTCCTGCACCTGAAAATGATATTCCCATATAGGGTGAGCCACAGCCCAGTAGAAATACACTAAACCAACCATGAACAATGGCTAAAATATTAGCAATTGATAGATGGTCAACACTGATACAATCACATAAATCATATATTTATGTCAAACGACTTATGAGTCTAAGTTACCTTTCATTTTCCCTTTTTCAACAGATAAGCATGCTAGCTCTATCATCATTTCCACAGATATGTATAAAAACTATATCTCACATTCAGATAAGCATAAAAGCTATATCTACATCCTCAAAAGATATGTATAACAACAATATCCACAGATATGCATTTAAGCTATATCCACACATCACAAAGATAAGCATATAAGCTCTATCTTCACTTCTTTAGACAAGCATATGAGCTGTATCTACGGAGTTCATCCCCTATCTTCTCCCATCACTATCCGGTTTAGAGGTACATCCCCTATCTTCCCCTAAACCGCGGAGTACATCCCCTTTCTCCTCCTCTACACATAACGTATACAAACACAATGGTTCTATATACAATCACCCAATACATACAGTTAATGTATTCTATCAACCGTCAAGTTCCATGACATACTTGATTGATTAGTTTCAGTTTGCCTAATCATCATGCATTGTCTACAACAATCACGACTATCCTCCACCGATAGCCCAAAGCAGTTATTTCTAAACAGAATATAAATGCACAAATGGATATTCAATCAACATTTCATTCCCTCACTTCTCGCCATTAATTATCCCAATTAATCAATAATGTAATTGGGTCATTATCCATAATTACCATTTCAACCCTTAGGTCCCATTTTCATCAATGGTTGAACATTCATTCAATTTTTCTATGCCAAACATGCATCCAGATTTATTATGAATAAAACCCCAATTTTTGTAAAATTACACAAAGGCCCCAAACTTTCACAAAATTACCAAACTAACCCCAACATCTCAAAATACCAAAATTTAAAGACAAAATCTATAGAGAGGAGTAGGATATCCCTACCTCAAATCCGGAGCCCCAAAGAAGAAGACGACAAAACCCAACGTGCTCCAAAACCCGAGATTTTCAGATTAAAATGAAGCCCTCGACGATCAACAACTTTTTTGTAAAGGTCAAAGGTGAGCAAATCACTCTTACTAGATCAAAACCTAGAGAGAAGGTAGAGTCTAGAGTGAGAGGCTCAACAATGGTGATTTTGGAAAAGTAAGAGAGAGAAGAGAAAGTAAAAAGTGATTTGAAAAGTCACAATTTCAGGACTTAAACCCAGTCGCCCGCTCGAGCGTCACTCACAGACTCCCGCTCGAGCGTCCAAACTTCCGCTCGAGCGTCCAAACTTCCGCTCGAGCGCCGGATGCACTCTCCCAGCATTTATACAGAACCAGGCCTCCGCTCGAGCTTCCAACTCTACGCTCGAGCGGCACTCAGACAACCCCGCTCGAGCGGCCAATCCCACGCTCGAGCGTACAACACTGCACAACAAATACTGGATGGGTGTATTCCCCGCTCGAGCGCCAAAACCCCCGCTCGAGCGTACAGGCCAAAACCTGGGCAACTAGTTTTGGTTTCTAAACTCAACCAACCTGTAACAAACCTGCCCAACACATCCCATAACTCAAAATACAAAGAAAAAGGAATGTAAACACGATAATAACCAACTACCAACATCCACAGACACATGTCCGGGTCACTGTACAACAAGGGTAAACCCGGGATCGCTATAACCTCCCCCCCTTAAAGAATTTCGTCCCCGAAATTAAGCACAAGTTTTCAAAAACAAGTTTTTCTTCATTTTAAACAATGTTACACTTTAACATTCAACAATTCGACCCATTACCGGTCATCCCCTCCTTAACAAGAGGCATATCACAATATGTAAACAACATATGTATTTTCAACATGCATCAACATTATGCACTATCTTTCCAATTTCAACATTGATATATACAATGTTACATTCAACTCCCATATGAGGCAAGTTCCCAAAACATACTTCCAATAAACCAAACATTTTCAATGTTTCACAACTTAAGACATATATAAAAGCTCTTAAGTTCAACAAAATGCAAAATGTAAATACAAGATTACATATCAACAAACAAGCCCGGATATTTCTCTCGAACTTCCAACTCACATTCCCAAGTGGCTTCCTCCACTCCGTGATGTTTCCACAAGACTTTTACCAAAGGAATGGTCTTGCCACGCAGGACCTGATCCCGCCTATCCAAGACCCGAACCGGTCTCTCCTCATACGAGGCATCCTCATCTACCTCTAAATCGGTCCAATCCAACACATGTGATGGATCTGGCTCATACTTCCGAAGCATACTCACATGAAACACATCATGCACTCCGGACAACTGCGGCGGTAAGGCTAACCGATAAGCAACCTCACCAATCCTCTCAAGAATCTCAAAAGGACCAACAAACCGAGGGGATAACTTCCCACTCTTCCCAAACCTCATCAAGCCTCGCCTAGGTGATATCTTCAGAAAGACATGATCACCTACATCAAACGCCAAAGGTCTCCTCCTACGGTCGGCATAACTCTTTTGTCGACTCTGGGCTGTAACAAGCCTCCTACGGATAAGTTCAACTTTCTCCGTCGTCTCCCTAACCAACTCCGGACCCAACAAAGGTGCATCACCCACCTCGGCCCAACAAACTGGAGACCTACACGGTCGGCCATACAAGGCCTCAAACGGTGCCATACCGATACTAGACTGAAAACTATTGTTGTAGGCAAACTCTACCAATGTCAAGTGCCTCTCCCACGTCCCACTAAAGTCCAGGACACAACCCCGAAGCATATCCTCGAGGATCTGAATAGTACGCTCGGACTGCCCGTCAGTCTGAGGATGATAGGCCGTACTAAAGGTCAACTTAGTGCCCAAGGCACTCTGCAAACTCTGCCACAACCTAGCAGTAAAACGAGGATCTCTATCTGAGACGATCGCCACTGGGACCCCGTGCAATCTCATTACGTTCCGAATATACAAATCGGCAAGATGATCCACCGAATCTCTCACGCGCATAGGAATAAAGTGCGCCGACTTAGTCAACCGGTCTACAATCACCCAAATAGCATCACTACCCCGCTGAGTCCTCGGAAGACCTACAACGAAGTCCATAGTGACATGCTCCCACTTCCACTTGGCAATAGGCAAGGGTTGCAACAAACCCGCTGGCCTCTGATGCTCGGCCTTCACTTGCTGGCAAGTAAGGCACTTCGATACGAAAACAGCCACATCTCTCTTCATACCCCGCCACCAAAACTGGCGACCCAAATCTTGATACATCTTAGTACCTCCCGGATGCACCGCAAGGCACGAATGATGAAACTCTCGGAGTACTTCCTCACGGCAAGACTCCGGTACAAACAAACGGTCTCGGTATCTCACACTCAGGTCGGGATACACCGTCAAACCCTTCTCAACTTTCCCACTGGAGATCTTCTCTCGGAGGGATTCTACCTCAAGGTCACCTCTCTGTGCCTCTAGCACTCTAATCACAAGTGTAGGCTGCGCAACTACAGAATACAAGGCCGCAGCCTCAACAGATTCGCCCAGTAGCAAATCAAACTCTCCAAGTGCTCCCAACATCTCCCATTCTCGGATGGCTATACTAGCTACATCACCAATGGTCTTCCTACTAAGGGCATCGGCCACGACATTGGCCTTTCTCGGGTGATAGTGCAACTCAAAATCATAATCCTCGATGAACTCCATCCACCTCCTCTGCCTCAAATTCAAGTCTCTCTGTGTAAACAGATACTTCAAACTCTTGTGGTCCGAGAATACCTCGAACCTCTCACCATAAAGGTAGTGCCTCCAGATTTTCAAGGCAAAGATCACTGCTGCTAACTCTAGGTCGTGTGTAGGGTAATTCTTCTCGTGTATTTTCAACTGACGTGAGCCATAAGCTACCACATTCCCTTCTTGCATTAACACACAACCCAAACCCTCTCGTGAGGCATCACAATAAACCGCATAACCCAACCCTCTCTCCGGAATAATCAACACCGGAGCGGTGGTCAATCTAACTTTCAACTCTTGGAACGACTTTTCACAAGTCTCACTCCACACAAACTTGACTCCCTTCTGAGTCAGTCTAGTCAACGGTGACGCTAGCCTGGAGAAATCTTTCACAAACCGACGGTAATACCCAGCTAATCCCAGAAAACTGCGGATTTCAAACACACTCTTAGGCTGTGCCCAATCTTGCACTGCCTCAACCTTGGATGTATCAACAGACACTCCTTCCCCGGATACCACGTGGCCTAAGAATTTGACTTCCCTCAGCCAGAACTCACACTTCCCAAACTTGGCATACAGCCTATGGGCTCTAAGCAACTCAAGCACCACTCTCATGTGTGCCTCGTGCTCCTCCTCAGAAGGCGAATAGATAAGAATGTCGTCCACGAAGACGACCACAAATCGGTCTAAGAACTCCCGGAAAATCCGGTTCATCAAGTCCATAAAGACTGCCGGTGCATTGGTAAGCCCAAATGGCATTACCAGAAACTCATAATGGCCATACCGCGTACGGAATGCCGTTTTCGGAATATCCTCTTCCCTGACCCTCAACTGGTGGTAACCCGATCTCAAGTCTATCTTAGAGAAACAACGGGAACCCTTCAACTGGTCAAACAGGTCATCTATACGGGGCATAGGATACTTATTCTTAACCGTAGCCCGATTCAACTTCCGGTAGTCAATACACAATCTCAAGGCACCATCTTTCTTTTTAACAAAGAGGGCCGGCGCTCCCCACGGCGAAACACTAGGGCGAACAAAGCCCTTATCGAGCAATTCCTGGAGCTGAATTTTCAACTCAACCAACTCTGCTGGAGCAAAACGGTAAGGTGCCATAGAAATCGGCGCCGTACCAGGCACTAAATCAATAGAGAACTCTATCTCTCGGTGAGGTGGCAAACTAACAAGATCTTCGGGAAAGACATCCGAATATTCACAAACCACCCTCGGCAACACAAGCTGGGTCTCACCACTCTCACCACTCTCAAAGCTGGCAAGTAGACTACTAAGCTCACTTCGCCCTCGCGAATCATACCCCGGTGGCAAAACACTACCAACCCGGTCTCCCAAGAAATGGAACCACTCCCCGCTTAAGGTACATAACGTGACCCTCTGGCGGTAGCAATCAATAACAGCCCGGTATGACGATAACCAGTCCATACCCAAAATAACATCAAAACCCTTCATGGGCATGACAACAAACGGAAAAGGAAGCCTATAGTCGGCGACCTCTATATCACATCCTCTAACACCCTGTTTCAGGATCAAGTCACCACCCAAAGGCGATACCAAACAAATAGGAGATGCTAACTGTGCTAACTCCAATTCCAAAACCGATGCAAATGCAGCAGATACAAAAGAATGAGATGCACCCGTGTTTATCAACACATTAGCAACCGAGTTGCAAAACAGAAAAGTACCTCTCACTACTGATGGAGCTGGTACTAAATCATGCACGGTAACAGCATACACGCGCCCCGTAGGCCCCTGGTCTACCTGCTCACCTCTCGGAGCAAAAGACTGTTGCACAGACTGGGATGACGAAGCTCCCAGATTGGCCCTCGAGGCCTGCACAGACTGAGCTGGCTGAAAACCCTGCGTCTGCCTAGAACCAGACGCTCCCGAAGTGGCACTCAATTGCGGGCAAAACCTCTTCAGGTGCCCAGGCTGTCCACACTGATAACAAGTCAAGGGCTGCCCCCTGCCCAAACTCTGACTCTGCGGTCTAGCTGAAGAAGAAGCAGCTTTCTGACCCCCACCCTTCTGCGGGCAAACTGAAACCTTGTGACCCAGCTGGCCACACTTGTAACAAGTGAATTCCCCCTGACCACCTCTCCCGGAGCCTACACTCGGCACTGGGAAGGTCGATCTAGCAACACCACCCTGCGACTGCTGAGGGTTAGAACCCCTCTGCCTCCTGCCATCACTCTGACTATCCTGGCTCCTCTTGGAGCCTCTCTGTCCCTCATCCTCCTCCTGCATCATAAGCTCCATATGAGCTGCAGCATCTACCAGGTGTCTATACTCTCGGATGTAAGACCCATCAACCCTCAACTTGAGGCCCCGCCTCAACTTCCGCTCAAACTCATAGCAACGGCGTTCCTCAGACGCCACCAGTTCAGGTGCAAACCTGGACAGACTGGTAAAAGTAGCCTCAAACTCGGCCACTGACAAGCCCTGTTGATTAAGCCGGCTGAACTGATCCCTCAGCTTCTCCCTAGCTGCTGCAGACAAAAACCTTTCCTGAAAAGCATTCACAAATGCCTCCCAAGTACCACCAACACGAGCCTTCTCGTACTTCCACCATTGACCCGCATCTCCCTTCAGCTGGAAGGATGCCAAGGTCACTTTCAGTGCTCCGTCCTCGATGCCAAGCATCTCGAACGTCTTACTCATTTGCTCTAGCCACTCATCAGCCTTCAGTGGCTCCTTCGGATCCCCGATAAACTCATCCGGATTAGACCGGAAGAACTCCCTCTTCAAGAAAGAAGGCCCTGCCTCAGCTGTCTGATTCCCAGCTCTAAGAATACCCAAAGCTCCTGCTATCTCTCTGGCCAAGGCACCCATAGCCTACTGACCTACTGGCTCAGCCACATTGGCCTGCCCAACTCCCTCCTGCACTGCTGGAATCTCACCCGGTAACGGTACTTCCTGCCTCGCAGGTCTACCACGCCTAGCTCCTCTTCCTCGTCCTGACATCCTAATAAAGGCAACACAGAACGTTAGCACATTCACAAATGTGCCGGAACTAAACACTCACGTCCTAATACATGGACAACTGTAATTCATTCAACATAAGCACATAAACACATAAGCACTTACGAATTTCATTCCCGGATAATGATAGTCCCAAGGCGTTACTAGAGTTCCGGTTAGAAATAGCATTGATCAAGTGCTTTTCCAACAAGACTCCCAGAAACTCAAGGATCCAATCAACATCCTAGAAACTAAATCCCATACCCACATAGTCACATAAGCATGTTCGCATTTAAGCACATAGCATATGATACTACATCTAAGTCTCTATCAAGCGAGACAAACCCATTGTGATACTAATCACTTCCCACGTACCCAAAGTATTCGAACCCGGTACGCTCTGATACCAAGTTGTAACGCCCTCAAAATAACAACATTAAACCCATCAGATAAGACATGCATTTACATATAAACTAACCACATTCCTTTATTCATTAGAGTTCCATTACATAAGTATTACATGTTAACATCATAACAAAATGCCCTACGGGCTTACAGCTTTCCAAGTTAACACTTGGTTACAACAAAAGAGTACTAACTCGTTCACACAAAAAGCCCTTGGCTTGAAGTTACATGTAATACATCAAAAGTAAAACAACAAAACATGTCCGCCTCTAGCATCCCAAGCTATGTCCTTGGAGGTGGCATGCTTCCTGCACCTGAAAATGATATTCCCATATAGGGTGAGCCACAGCCCAGTAGAAATACACTAAACCAACCATGAACAATGGCTAAAATATTAGCAATTGATAGATGGTCAACACTGATACAATCACATAAATCATATATTTATGTCAAACGACTTATGAGTCTAAGTTACCTTTCATTTTCCCTTTTTCAACAGATAAGCATGCTAGCTCTATCATCATTTCCACAAATATGTATAAAAACTATATCTCACATTCAGATAAGCATAAAAGCTATATCTACATCCTCAAAAGATATGTATAACAACAATATCCACAGATATGCATTTAAGCTATATCCACACATCACAAAGATAAGCATATAAGCTCTATCTTCACTTCTTTAGACAAGCATATGAGCTGTATCTACGGAGTTCATCCCCTATCTTCTCCCATCACTATCCGGTTTAGAGGTACATCCCCTATCTTCCCCTAAACCGCGGAGTACATCCCCTTTCTCCTCCTCTACACATAACGTATACAAACACAATGGTTCTATATACAATCACCCAATACATACAGTTAATGTATTCTATCAACCGTCAAGTTCCATGACATACTTGATTGATTAGTTTCAGTTTGCCTAATCATCATGCATTGTCTACAACAATCACGACTATCCTCCACCGATAGCCCAAAGCAGTTATTTCTAAACAGAATATAAATGCACAAATGGATATTCAATCAACATTTCATTCCCTCACTTCTCGCCATTAATTATCCCAAGTAATCAATAATGTAATTAGGTCATTATCCATAATTACCATTTCAACCCTTAGGTCCCATTTTCATCAATGGTTGAACATTCATTCAATTTTTCTATGCCAAACATGCATCCAGATTTATTATGAATAAAACCCCAACTTTTGTAAAATTACACAAAGGCCCCAAACTTTCACAAAATTACCAAACTAACCCCAACATCTCAAAATACCAAAATTTAAAGACAAAATCCATAGAGAGGAGTAGGATATCCCTACCTCAAATCCGGAGCCCCAAAGAAGAAGACGACAAAACCCAACGTGCTCCAAAACCCGAGATTTTCAGATTAAAATGAAGCCCTCGACGATCAACAACTTTTTTGTAAAGGTCAAAGGTGAGCAAATCACTCTTACTAGATAAAAACCTAGAGAGAAGGTAGAGTCTAGAGTGAGAGGCTCAACAATGGTGATTTTGGAAAAGTAAGAGAGAGAAGAGAAAGTAAAAAGTGATTTGAAAAGTCACAATTTCGGGACTTAAACCCAGTCGCCCGCTCGAGCGTAAAACACCCCGCTCGATCGTCACTCACAGACTCCCGCTCGAGCGTCCAAACTTCCGCTCGAGCGCCGGATGCACTCTCCCAGCATTTATACAGAACCAGGCCTCCGCTCGAGCTTCCAACTCTACGCTCGAGCGGCACTCAGACAACGCCGCTCGAGCGGCCAATCCCACGCTCGAGCGTACAACACTGCACAAGAAATACTGGATGGGTGTATTCCCCGCTCGAGCGCCAAAACCCCCGCTCGAGCGTACAGGCCAAAACCTGGGCAACTAGTTTTGGTTTCTAAACTCAACCAACCTGTAACAAACCTGCCCAACACATCCCATAACTCAAAATACAAAGAAAAAGGAATGTAAACACGATAATAACCAACTACCAACATCCACGGACACATGTCCGGGTCACTGTACAACAAGGGTAAACCCGGGATCGCTATAATTTATTCGTTCGTCGAACACACTAAGTGTTTATACTCTCTCTGAGAAGAAAATAATGCAGCAAAATGAAGATTATGCATGCAGAATTTTATGGACGAAAGTAGTGAATGAATCCAAATGAGGGGCTAGTCTATTTATAGATGGAATGGTGGCTGTAAATTTTGAATTAAACAGGTATAGCACCTGTTCAATTTGAATTAAACAGATACAAATCTGTTTAAGGCACTGTTTGGTTTGAAATTCAGATGGATTTGAATTTGAACATATAAAACGGGAAGGGCCTTGTTTGGGTGCACAGGAAAAAACCGGACTAGTTTAATTCTAGAATTAATTTGAATTCTGGATTTTATTTTCAAAAAAATAAAATTTAATTCAAATGTTTTTGGCCCAAAAAGATAGGTATTGGGCCGAACAAGCCCAACCCAACCACACACCACGCACCCAGCCCAGCCAGACGGACGACGGCGGCGCGCGCGCGCGTGTGGTGATTTTTGGGTCCAATGGATCTAGCCCATTTTGCCCATAACCTCCCTCTCTAAAACACTTAGGTACCCCTTGGGGCACACCCCAAGTACCAAACCCATGCCTTATAAACCCATTCACAACTTCCCACCAAATCAATGCGAGACAAGTCTTATTCAAACCTTTAAGGATTTTCCACCAAAACTCCATTTCCATGGAGCATACTTTGGCTTCAATTTTCTATTCACTCGGTAATGGTTTTGAGCAACCAAATATACCATGTGAATCACAACGCAACATAGAACGCGTTACCACTTTGACCCGTGAAAATTGACGCACGGGGCCCACTTAAAAAATAGACCAAAGTTAGGAAAAAATTATGCTTTACCTGGAATTTTTCCAAACCGTTTCCAGCAATCCCCCACATGAATGAAATTTGATGACAACGGAAATGCAACAATATGCAGACTATACTGAAAGAGTATAAGTCAAAAATATTTTGCATCAGGATAGGTAGCTTTCGGCCTTGAACCTTTCCTAGTGATAACCTATCAGACTTACTAGATAACCAATGGACGCTATGCCTTGAGTTGTTCAGCCGTTTGTGTAAGCCAAGACAATAGATTTCACACAAAATATCTTCTAACACATCCTGGTTCTCACTGTTGTGTTCATTTTGGCCTTGAACGCTCCTGGTTTTCATAAGTGTTTCTAGAGAATTTAGCCTCTTATATTCTCATAGAACTGACACCAGTTCGACACTCATATAGGTGATTCTTATTGTGAGTTTCTCCTTATACTCGTCTTGATTTTATGCCTTAATCAAGATATAAGTAATTATTAAAAGCAAAGCTTATCCTTGTACCCCTGCATACAACATATGTTGCAGATATCACTCTCACCATAGGAATGGGTAGGGATTTTTAATCCCTTGGTGATTTCTAGCGAGCCATACTTAACTTAGTTGTCCCTTTGAACTTAGTTCTTGGGATCTCCAGTCATATAAGTAGGGTTACCATTATGACGACTCTTATGTAATAGGCTTTAATCCCATCCCCTTTGATGAACTATACACTAGCTCTTTTGCCAAACCTTTTGTTAATGGATCCGCAATATTCTCTTTAGATTTTATATAATCTATTGAGATTATTTCATTTGACAACAACTGCCTAACGGTATTATGTCGACGACGAATATGTCGTGACTTACCGTTATACATGTGATTTTGTGCCCTGCATATTGTAGATTGACTATCACAATGAATGCAAATAGCTGGCACAGGTTTTGGCCACATTGGAATGTCTTCTAAGAAGTGACGAAGCCATTCTGCTTCTTCTCCTGCTTTGTCTAAAGCAATAAACTCGGATTCCATTGTGGATCGCGCAATGCATGTTTGTTTCGTGGATTTCCAAAAAACAGCAACGCCTCCCAGAGTAAAGACATATCCACTTGTGGATTTTGAATCTTTAGTATCCGATATCCAATTTGCATCACAATAACCTTCAAGTACTGCTGGATATCGAGTAAAGTTCAAACCATGATCACGAGTAAATCTTAGATATCTAAGAACCCGAATGATCGCCTTCCAATGGTCTTCTCTGGGATTACTAGTGTACCTACTCAATTTACTGATAGCATAAGCTATATCAGGACGAGTACAATTCATTTGGTACATTAGGCTTCCAATGATTTGGGAGTATTTTAACTGAGACACCGCATCACCTTTATTTTTTGATAAATAAAGATTGACGTCTACAGGTGTTCTAGCTAAATTCATATCATCCTTGATAAATTTATCAAGAATTTTCTCAATATAATGAGATTGAGATAATGCATATCCGTCAGATGTTTTAGTAATTTTCATTCCTAATATAACATCTGCAACCCCCATATCTTTCATATCAAATCTTTTGTTAAGTATTTGCTTAGTTGATTTGATCATGTTTTGACTGCTTCCAATGATAAGGATGTCATCCACATAAAGACAAACTATGACATATCCTTGGTCAGTGTTTTTAACATAGACGCATTTGTCACATTCGTTTATCTTAAACCCATTGGTAAGCATTGCATGATCAAATTTTTCATGCCATTGCTTAGGTGTTTGTTTTAATCCATAAAGGGATTTTACAAGTCGACAAACTTTCTTTTCTTGCCCTGGTACTACAAACCCTTCGGGTTGCTCCATATAGATCTCTTTATTTAGATCACCGTTTAAGAAAGCTGTCTTAACATCCATTTGATGTATTTCTAATTTAAACAACGCTGCTATAGAAATAACCATGCGAATGGTTGTTATTCTTGTCACGAGGGAATATGTGTCAAAATAGTCCAGACCTTCTTTTTGTCTGTAACCTTTAACTACAAGTCTTGCTTTATACTTGTCAATTGAACCATCTGCTTTCATTTTTCTCTTGAATATCCATTTATATCCAAGAGGTTTAGAACCTAGTGGAAGATTCACCAATTCCCAAGTATGATTTTACATAATGGATTCAATTTCATTATTAACAGCCTCTTTCCACAAAGGTGCTTCAGGACTGGTCATTGCTGCCTTAAAGCTTTGAGGTTCATTTTCTAACAGGTATGTCAGAAAATATGGAGCAAAGGATTTTGATGTTCTCACTCTCTTACTTCGTCTTGGTTCACCATCAGTCAAATCATGTTGGTCGAGACCATTACTAGTCTCTTGTGTTTGATTGTCATTAGTCTCTTGACTTTCTGTACAATCATAAGTTCTTTTCTGTGACCTTAATTCATGTCCTTTCTTGTAAGGAAAGACATGCTCAGAAAGCACAACATTCCTTGACTCTATAATAGTGTTCACATTTATATCAGGTATTTCTGATTTATAAGTCAAAAACCGATATGCACTACTATTCTGAGCATAACCAATAAACACACAATCTACTACTTTTGGTCCAATCTTAGTCTTTTTAGGAACAGGAACTTCAACTTTTGCCAAACACCCCCACACTTTTAGTATTTGTAGGAAGGCGGTCGACCTTTCCACAATTCATAAAGAGTGTTGTTAGTTTTCTTGTGGGGTATTCTGTTAAAAACATAATTAGTAGACAATATTGCTTCCCCCCACAAGTTCTGTGGTAAGCCTGAACTTAGTAACATGGCATTCATCATTTCTTTTAGGGTTCTATTCTTCCTTTCAGCAATTCTATTTTGCTGTGGAGAATAAGGTGCTGTAGTTTGGTGAATAATGCCATGTTGTGCACAAAATTCATTTAATGGTGCATCATATTCACCACCCCTATCACTTCTAACCATTTTAATGGTTTTACCAAGTTGATTTTCAACTTCTGTTTTGTAGAGTTTAAACATTTCTAAGGCTTCATCTTTACTTCTAAGTAAATAAACATAACAATATCTTGTGCAGTCATCGATAAATGTTATGAAATACTTTTTGCCTCCTCTAGTTTGAACAAATTTAAGATCACATACACCAGTATGAATTAATTCTAGAGGTTCGGTTTTTCTTTCAACCGATTTAAATGGAGCCTTAGTTAGTTTTGCTTCTACACAAACTTCACATTTATAATTAGGATTAATTTCAAACTTTGGTACATAATCCAAACCAATTAATCTACGCAAAGCATCAAAATTCACATGTCCTAATCTGCCATGCCATAAATTCGACTCAAGAATATAAGCAAAAGATGTGTCATTCTTATTCATAGCAACTCTCGGTACAACTGTCATTACATTCAACTTAAAGAGACCATCACTCATGTATCCCTTACCAACATACATACTACTCTTTGTTAATACAAATTTATCAGACTCAAAGACAAGCCTAAAACCATTTTTACTTAACAAAAGAACCAAAAACTAAATTTTTCTGGATGTCAGGTACATGCAGTACGTTGTTGAGGGTCAGTTCTTTCCCTGATGTCATCTTCAAGATAACTTTCCCTTGTCCAACCACAGTAGAAGTAGAAGAATTTCCCATGAAAAGTTGTTCACTATTTGCAGCATCATTGTAGGTAGTGAACATCTTCTTATCCGCACAAATATGACGAGTTGCCCCAGTGTCAACCCACCATTCCTTGGGATTTCCAACCAAGTTAGCCTTAGACACCACAGTAGAGAGGTTGATGTCATTCACTCCGTCAGAGATGTAATCTAGTTCAGTTACATTGGCCAGATTGGTAGTCTTCTTACTTGTACTTCCATGATCCTTCTTAGGGCGGCGGCAGTCAGAAGCTCGATGTCCAGTCTTGCCACAGTTATAGCATTTTCCTTTGAACTTCTTGTTGCTATCGCCTTGTTTAGGACCATCTCCAGTAAACTTCCTCTTTTTGTTATGTGGTTTATGAACTTGTTCAACCACATTAGCCTTGGATTCAATGGATTTTTCCCATTCCTCTTTTCATCCTTTCGGTTATCTTCCTCAATTCTAAATCTTACAATCAATTCATCCATAGTCATCTCTTTGCGTTTATGTTTTAAATAATTTTTAAAATCTTTCCAAGCTGGTGGTAACTTTTCCACTAAAGTAGCGACTTGGAATGACTGCTAAGTATGCTAAGAGACATACCTTCTGAATAAATATCATGCAAAATTATTTGAAAACTTTGAACTTGAGAAATTACCGTTTGGGAGTCTACCATAACAAAGTCCATAAATTTACCGACGACAAATTTCTTCGTGCCGGCATCCTCTGTCTTGTATTTCTTCTCCAAAGAATCCCACAATTCTTTTGCTAATTTCAAAGGACTGCAAACATTATACAGCATGTTGTCAAGGCCATTAAGGATGTAGTTCCTGCACAGGAAATCTGAATGTTTCCAAGCATCTACAGCGGCAACAACTTGCCGATCACTTTCACCCTCTTTAAGTGCTGGAGCATCTTCATGGAGAAACAGGGCCAAATTTAGAGTTGTAAGATAGAACAGCATCTTCTGCTGCCATCTCTTAAACTCAGTACCATTAAATTTTTTTGATTTTTCTCGATGATTTATTGGTACATGAACATGGTTCTGGATAGGGACTGGTGTTGGTGTAATAATCGGAGTACCACTACCAATTGCAGTTTCAGTAGCAGTAGCCATAATCTCTGATTACAAAAATCAGAAAAAATTAAAACACAAATTAATTTTCTAGTTACTAAAACCAGAAAATAAATTACAACACAAAATAATTTTATTTTTCTTGTTACTAAAACTAGAAAAATTAAAATACCACAATAATTTTCTGTAACACAATTAATATTCCGCAATTGTTAATGACACCAATATATTACTACTAGTTGTCAAAGAAAAGAGACAGTATATTACTACTATCTGTCAAATAGCATAAATCACTATTTGTTTTTCCAACCAGAATATGTCTTTATGAAATTAGAAAATTAAATACAATGAAGATACCAAAAAATGGTATGTCTTAAGATTGTAGGACAATCTTCACTGTATTTAAAAAAGATTAAATTCTGTTGTATACTAAACAACAACAAGAATATAAAGAAATAAAGGAAATGAGAGAATTTGTTTGATTACAAAAATCAAACTAGAAATAAATAAATAAATAAAGATTTTATTTTGTTACAAAAATAAAATTAAAATCTGATTTAATAAACAAATAAAAACAGAATAATAAATTAAACAACTTACTTGATTAATTTCTGCAAATAAATATCTGATCAAGTCCAGTGTTTGACACTGTGTCCTTAAGACAGATTCGTCCTCTCCTCGGTGCTTTTAGAATATGGATGCCTATCTTCCACGATGAAATGATCTATCAACGAATAAAAGCAGCACTACAATTTATTCGTTCGTCGAACACACTAAGTGTTTATACTCTCTCTGACAAGAAAATAATGCAGCAAAATGAAGATTATGTATGCAGAATTTTATGGACAAAATTAGTGAATGAATCCAAATGAGGGGCTAGTCTATTTATAGATGGAATGGTGGCTGCAAATTTTGAATTAAACAGGTACAACACCTATTCAATTTGAATTAAACAGATACAAATCTGTTTAAGGTGCTGTTTGGTTTGAAATTCAGATGGATTTGAATTTGAACATATAAAACGGGAAAGGCCTTGTTTGGCTGCACAGGAAAAAACCAGACTAGTTTAATTCCAGAATTAATTTGAATTCTGGATTTTATTTTCAAAATTTTATTTTTTAATTCAAATGTTTTTGGCCCAAAAGATAGGTATTGGGCCGAACAAGCCCAACCATACACCACACACCCAGCCCAGCCCGCCCGACCGGACGGACGGCGGTGGCACGCGTTGTGATTTTTGGGTTCAATGGGTCTAGCCCATTTTGCCCATAACCTCACTCTCTAAAACACTTGGGTACCCCTTGGGGCGCACCCCAAGTACCAAACCCATGCCTTATAAACCCATTCACAACTTCCCACCAAATCAATGTGGGACAAGCCTTATTCAAACCTTTAAGGATTTTCCACCAAAACTCCATTTCCATGGAGCATACTTTGGCTTCAATTTCCCATTCACTCGGTAATGGTTTTGAGCAACCAAATATACCACGTGAATCACAACGTGACATAGAACACGTTACCACTTTGACCTGTGAAAATTGACGCACGGGGCCCACCTAAAAAATAGACCAAAGTTACCCATAATTTTTCCAAACCATTTCCAACAGATTTTACTAAAGGCAACCACTATGAATTAGAGAAAACAACAAGAAGTGTTGGCAACGAACAATAGAACTACAAAGATGCTTTATAATTTCATAAAAAGAAGTCCTAGATAAAACTAGAAGGCTCCATATTAACAAAATTATTTTAGACCTCAGATTTTTGGAATTTAATTTTTCCTTGACTTGATTGAACGTCAAATTTATAACTCAATTCTTTTCATCGGAAAATTTCATTGTCAGCATTACATAATTATGTCTAGCATGGGATTTTCATATATCTCTGGTGCCACTTGTAGCATAGGGAGTTATTATTGGATTTGGAATTACAATTCGTTCTACCTTTATCTGCAGGTGACTCCTGATGTCCATTTTCATGAAGATTTGGGATTGGATAACTTAGACAATATGCATATTGTAATGCCTCTAGCAAAGGAGTTCAAGCTAGAGATTCCAAATAAAGAAGCTGATAAGATTGACTCCTGCTTTCTTGCAATTGAGTAAATCTATAACCATCCGTTGGATAGTTAACATTAGCGAATTCCTCTAATTTGAGTTTCAATCCTATTTCATTTGCTTATACTATCCTTAAAAAACAAGTGTTCTAGTGCTTTCTTGCTTTTGATTTTGGAAGTTAGTACAAAATTTTATCCCTGTTAAGAGATGGAATGGACATAATTGGAGTTCTGTTTGTGTAGTTTGTTGGCTGCTTTGCAATGTTTGCTATGCTTTTGCTTAAAAAGATCTAATATTTCCTTCCTCTCAAATTCTCAATGAATTGGCACAATTCTTGATCTGTCTGCTTTCATTTTTTGAGATGTTATTTTTGTTAACATGGTTTTTTTTTTAATTCTTTTATTTTTGTTGCATTTGATTTATTTTTGGGTAATTGTTGTGGGATCTAGTCCTGTTAGACCTTTTTCCCTAGATGTGGGGTGACATCAATGTGTGGTTAGGTCTCTTGATGAGAAGAGAAGAGTGCAAAACCAAGTTAGAGGAGCAAATGTGTTGGAGAAATGGATTCTTAAAAACAGCCACTACATTCTCTTTGTTTTTGGCCCACGATTGCTATTTGTTCAAATATTTAAAATTGCTATACTGTAGAATTCATCTATAATATTGTTGTGCCAAACTACCAGAATTTGTTGAAATATGACGTATTTGAGACTGCATATTTTATATCCATGTATAATGATAGTTTGCTACATTTTGTTACATCTCTAGATGATTACACTGCGTGAAGATATAGGATGATGCCCTTTGATGCTATTTCGTTCTTCTTGCACTCAATGCTATTTGAAATTAAGGGGTTGTTCGAGAAACACTATATTAGTATACTTTTTGACTTTTTACGAAAAAAACATGAAATAGGGGTTGAGTTTGAAATGATATGGTAGAGAAGTGATGTAACCCAAATAAGATGATTATGACCCAAATAAGATAATGTGAAAAAATAGCATGTGTTATTTTAACGCACGCCAAACAAGCACTGAATGTTTCTCTAGCTCAATCAAACAGTGGATATCAATTCCATTTCTCTTGTCTCTCTTTGATTTTGGAGCACATGTTGTAGCAATTAAATTCAGTGAATAGATTCATGGTTCCCACCTTCAATTCATCTTGTGCATTTTATGATTGGCATCAATGGCTGGGGAGGGTTTACTGTCGAAGCTGGATTTGGAGGTGAGCTGTAGGTTGGGGCGGTGATTGGTGTTATGTACTTACAAATTAGGGTTAGAATTTTGTCCAAAAGAATAATGTAATTAAGGGATAAATTTGTAATAAATAAAAAAAAAAATTTGAAAGACGGTAGGTGTAAATAGAATTACCCATGACAATCATAAAAAAAAAAGAAAAAAATTTAAAAAAAAAAAGAAAAAAATTGAATTTTTTTTTCTTTATATGGGTTTTACATAGTCTCCACATAAATAAATAATTAATGATTTAAATTTATTTGTGACATGACTACAAACTTAATATAAAATTTCAAAGGCTCTCCACTACTTAGTGTTGGTGGCATCAAAATTGGAAAATGTTTCAGATTCACAAAAAGTTCTCACAATTTGACCTACACTAAAGAAGTATGATAGGTGTCAATTTTTGATTAGTTACACGCTCAATTATATAAAACCTACCTTCTTTGTTACATCATTGTGGGAGAAATTGTAGGTAAATTTTTTACCTTAAAATGTGAGTTTCTAACATTACTCCATCAAAATTGGGTAAATTACATTGGTTACTTTTGAATTTAAAAAAAAAAAAATTAAATAACTTTTGAATTTAAAAAATAAATAAATAAATAACAAACTTTACAATTATCTCAACTTTTAAAATTAAAACGGGTGGAACTTATGCAAATGACATATACATATAAGGATAAATAAAGGCAAGGTATATTTTTTTTAAGTAAAAAAGATGGCAATATTATAGTAGTGATATACTGATGAAAGTGATACAAGTTTTCGATGATTTAAAATCTTATAAACTTTTAAGTGTAATTATAATAAACTTATAGATGTTGACGTATTTTTTTTTTCCCAAATCTCAAAGTTAGTTTAAGTTACCTCATGGGGTGTTTGGCATCTATTTAGGAAAGTCAATTTTTTTTTTTTTTTTTGAACTTTTTTTTGTCTTTAAGTATCTTTTTTTTCCAAAGTTCTGTTGATGTTTTTTGCATTTTAAGCCTTGTTTAGATGAATCTAAAATATTTTATAAAAAAAATCACTAAACACTAAAATAAACTAAAAAATTCAATTATTTTTTACTCTTTTTTTAGATATCCTTTTGGACTTTTTTTTCCAATTTTTGTTTAATTCTTTTTTAATCCGTCTAATTGGATAAAATTCAAAAATTTAAACCTAATTTTTTTTTAAAATTGACAAATAAATAAATAATCAATCCCAAACACCCTTCATTGAATGTCTGCTAATGGTGCATTTCTTTCCACACTAATCTTTTTTCCTTTTTTCTCATGAAGATACTGGTTGGTGTTGAAAAACCCATCAATCCAACACTATTTGAATTGGAAAAAAATTTATAATCCTTATACATGCAATAACAGTATTTCTAATATAAATGTTAAAATTTTGTATATTTGCGTTATATAACAAAAAATTATAAAAGTGAAGTGCAATTTTGTATTTTAAGATTTGTTAATTCAGTGAGTAAGTGGTGTTATAATAGAGATGTTAAGGTATGTGTTAAGTAAAAATAGGATAAATTATAAAAATAAAAATAATAAAAAAATTCTAAGATTTGATCCTAATAAAATAAACCTTGAAATTTTAATTTTTTCACTTTAAAGTCTTAACTTTTTATTTATTTTCAATTTAAACTATTTATTTATTTTTTTGAAATAAAATCAATAAAAAAAATATTTTAATCATTAAATTCAATAAAAACAAATATTTTAGATATTATATAAATCCTTAGTTTTCAAAGAAAATAAAATAACATAGGGATGTTTTGAAAAGATAATTAAAAGTTAATTTTTAAATTTTTTTTATTATTTTATGTGAAAGGTGATGTGACCCAAAATTATTTTTAATTTTTTTTTTTTTACCCCATAATATGAGTACAATGTCCCACCACATGCACCTACCACCAGGCCCTCTGTCTCTCTCTCTCTCTCTCTCTCCCCATGCATCTTCTTTCCCAATCTAATTTTTTTAATGGACGTTTGAGAGATTATATTTAAATATTTTTTATATATTGAAGGCCAAATGAAAATAATTTTATGTACTGAAAATTAAATTAATACAATTTAAATATTGAAAATTAAACACAAAATTTATATTTGGGAACAAAAAATATAATTAATTGATTATTTTATTTATTTTAATATTTTGCACCCAAGTCTATGTTTCATATAACATTTACATTTTGCTTGATATACATAAATGGGATGGGAAATGCTATACCATATGCACCCTTCTACAAAGTGTATAATTTTATTATAAAATTTCGTAACATTAACTACAAAATGAGTAATCTCGTCATAAATTGATTTTAAAAAAATACAATCAATCACACATTTTTATTGTTGCAATTATGAAGAGATTATACATTTTATGATTGATATTATAAAATTTTATAATAAAATTATATATTTTTTTAGTAGAATGCACATAATATATGTACTGCTAAGAACATCTTCAACGGCGTATCAAAACTATCATCAAATTTAAATTTGATAAAAAGAAATTTCTTTTTCTGCTTCAATAGTTTCATCAAATACATATCAAATTAAGAATATCAAAAATGTTTCACCAAATTAAGGACATCTGGGACCTTTAGCATTTTACTGTTGAGATCCGTTATATTTTTATCATCGGATGTCTCTCCAGATGTCTCTCGAATGTCCACCTCAAAGCAAAAATTTGTGAAAAATTTACATTGGCCGGTCGACCGGTCAGACATCTGCCCGGTCAACCCCTGGATGACCACGTCAAATGTAACGCCCTCAAAATAATGCACAAAACCCATCATTCTAGATATACAATGATATAAGAGAGATCAATACATTACCATTCATCAGAGTAGTTCTTACAACAGTATTACATGTTAACAACAAAGCAAATGCCATAGGGGCTTACAGCTTTCCAAGTCAACACTTGGACACAGAAAGAAGAGCACTAACTCTATACAAGAAAAGCCCAAGGCTTGGTATACATGTTTAATACAAACAAAAGAATCAAAAAGAGTCTTCAACTCTCATCTCCATCCAAGCTATGTCCTTGGAGGTGGCATGCTACCTGTACCTGAAAATGATGTCCCATAAAGGGTGAGCCAATGCCCAGTAGAGATATGCTAAACACAATATGAGCAACAACTAAGACTTTAGCAATTGATAAACATTTAACTCAGATCAACCAATTCATACACTACTTTCGTTACATAACCACTGCATTCATGTTTCATTTCATTTTCCATTTCTTATCTAATTCACAATTCAACTACGGCTCAGAACCTAGCCAACAACCTAGATGAGACAGTAACTCATGTTAAACATTTTCCATTTCCCATTAGATATGCATAAGAGCTATACCAACAAATCAACAGATAAGCATATGAGCTATATCAACAATTCAACAAATATGCATATGAGCTATATCAACAATTCAACAGATAAGCATATAAGCTGTATCAACACTTCAATAGATAAGCATATGAGCTATATCAACACTTCAATAGATAAGCATATGAGCTGTATCAACACTTCAATAGATAAGCATATGAGCTGTATCCATTTCCGGTTTAGAGGTCCAGTCCCTTTCTTCCAATAAACCGTTCGGTTTAGAGGTCTAACCCCTTTCTTCCAATAAACCGTTTGGTTTAGAGGTCCAGCCCCTTTCTTCCAATAAACTGTCCACACAAAACAACATATATATATATACACATTGGTAGTATACATAATCAATCAATACATAAAGTTAATGTATTCATTCAACAGTCATACTCTATGACATGTCCATTCGATTAGTTTTAGTTTGCCTAATCCTCATGCATTGTCTACAACAATCGAAACCACCCTCCACCGGTAGCCCAAGCAATTATTTCTAAACAGATAATAAAAGCTCTAACAGATAAAATTATCAACATTTTCAATAGTGAGCGATAAATAAATTCAACTCCACTAGTCCATCTAATAATGAGCCAATTTCATTATATTCACTTCAATTTCACAAATTCATAACTTTCCCAAATTTAAGTATATCAATTAATTAATACACAAATAGGGCTTTCTCTCCCAAGTCTCAATATTAACCATAGGTTCAAATATCAACAACCAACACTCAAATCAACATTTGAGACCCAAAATACATGTTTAAGAATCAAAATAACAAACCCTCGTTTATACCATTTTGAAACCCTAAGTCCCAAAACCAACCAACTTCAACACTTTATCAAAACTACCAATAATCTATGTTGAAGACCATAATAGTGAGTAGGAATCCCTACCTCAAATTCGGAGCTCAAGGGGAGAAGATGACGGAACTCAACGTGCTCCAAAACTTGAAATTTTCGGATCAAAGGAAAGCCCTCGACGATCAACCCAACTTTTGTAAAGACCAAAGGTGAGGAAAACGCCCTAGCTAGATCAATACTTAGAGAGAAGTTATGGTTTTAGAGAGAAGAGCTCTCAAATGGCTTTTTGGAAAAGTATGAGAGAGAAACGGGTGTGAAAAAGTAAGCCAAAAAGCTGAATCTCGGAACCTTATACCAGTCGCCCCGCTCGAGCGTGGAAACCCTCACTCGAGCGTCACTCACAGACTCCTACTTGAGCGTCACTCACAGACTCCCGCTCGAGCGTCGAATACGCACTCCCAGTACTTTTGCAGAACCAGGTCCTCGCTCGAGCGTCCAACTCGCCGCTCGAGCGTACAGCACTACAGAGGAGATACTGGATGGGTGATGTTCCCGCTCGAGCGTCAAAACCCCCCGCTCGAGCGGACAAAGAGCAAAAGGATCCCCACTCGAGCTTCAAAAGCCCCGCTCGAGCAGACAGGTCAAAATCTGGGCAACTACTTTTGGTTCTTAAGCTCAACCAACTTGTTTCAAACCTGCCCAACACAATCCAAGACTCAAATACACAGTGTAAAGGATGCAAATAAGGTATAAACAACAACCAACTCCACGAAACTGAGTCCAGATCCGACAAATAAGGAAAAAGGGAAACCAGGATCGCTATATCAAAGCAAAAATTTATGCAAAATTTACACTGACCGATCAACCAACGGGACATCCGCCCAATCATCCTCCTGATTGGTCGGTGTTTTGATGAAATCTTAAAAACTTTCGTTAAATCACTTGATATTAAATAAACTTTCTATTTAAATTTAATAAAAAATTTGATACACTGCTCTAAAACGATGCACACTAAGGGTGTGTTTAATTAGACAGACTGGATAAAAGGGATTAAAATCCATCAAACTTGAATCCTAGGACTGTGAATCCCCCAGACTATTTGGTTGGATTTGATGGATATCCCGTGTTTGTTTTCTCATAGGATTAGATGTCTAGAAATGATTATTTTTAGTGAATCTAATGTTTGGTTGGACGGACTGGATAGGATAAATGAGTAAAAGATTATTTTAATATTTTTATTATTTTTAGCTAGATTAAATAAAAATTTATTTTATTTTATTTTTACACAATTAAATAAATTTATTATTAAAAAATTAAATAAATAAAATATCAATAAAAATATATGTTATTTTTAATTAAAATTTTAAATAAATTTATTTTAAAAAATAATAATAATGAAATAATGAAATTAAATAAAACATCTATTAAATTTTAAATAATGAAATTAAATAAAATATAAACGAAATTTTAAAATAAAAAATCAATAAAATATCTATAAAAAATTTAGTAAATAAAACATCAATAAAATTTAAATATAATTATTTATTTTAAAATTGAGACATTTAAATTTTATTGAATTTTACTAAATATAATACATAATTAAATAGTAGAGGGTCAAAATGGTCATTTCACCACCTAATCCCAATAGTAATAATTCCATGAAAATTGTGCCACATCCCCCCAAATTTTATAATCCCATATATGGGGGATAAGAAATCCGACCAGACTCCATGTTCGGAAAACAAACACCGAATAAAATCTTTCCCCAAATTACAATCTGAACAATAAATAATCCCTCCTAATCCCCAATCAAATGCACCCAAGAGTTCCCGTGTGAAGCCATTTCAAAGGTGGGGGACATGCTTTGAATCGATTATAAATTGTGTCTTTACAAGAAAATGACGTAAAACTGATTTTACAGCCTATTTTAGGAAAAATGTTTGGATCTCCATAGCTAGCCCACCACATTATGTGTTTTTTTTTTTTATTTAAATTTTCAAAATTCTATTTGAATTATAAATTTATATACTAATTTAAAATAAAATTATCAAAAAAATATAAACTAATTTTTTTTTTTCATTTCGTTTTTCCTTTTGCTGGGTGTGTTGCCGGGCGTGGGGGAGGGGTTCCAGCCACCGGTATCCTCTCTCATCTTTCCATCTATTTTTTTCTTTTTTTTCTTTGTCTTTTTTCTTAATAATATTGGAAGCTTGTCCTTCCAACTCTTTTTAGCGCCGCCACCACCACACTGCCACCAGATCTACCACCTTCCTACCTCCATGAATCTAACCTCACTAGATTTGTCTCTAGCCACTGGTGTTGGTGTCGCCTCTCCCTCCTTCCAATCTTTTTCGAATCTAATGTTTGGCTTGCACCCAAACTTTCACCTTCGCGCCCAAAACATTAAGATCTAGTTTCAGATTTTCTCATAATCTGAAGACCGATACTGTTTAATGCGTTCATTTTGCGCTAGCAAACACCTCAACCTCAATGCTTCATCTTGACCAGGGGACATGGGGTCTTAATATTTCAAGTTGAAGGTTACGGTGTAATGGAGCTTTGGTGCGTTTCGCGACTGATTGCTTTTGATTTTTTTTTATTGTTTGCTGTAATAATCCCCCCTATGTAGAGGTTGTGACCCTTCTTTGTGAGGATTTTTTATCATCCTCTATAAAGGCTACAACTCGTCCTCCTATGGAAGTTTGTTATCTCTTTTTGCTGTAATAATCCCCCCTATGTAGAGGTTGTGACCCTCCTTTGTGAGGATTTCTTCTCATCCTCTATAGAGGTTAAAATTCATCCTCCTATGGAAGTTTGTTATCTCTTTATGAGATCTTTTGCTAGCATTGTAATTTGTATGACATTAATATGATTTTTTTATCAGTTTTATAATGAAAATTTTCTTTCCAATTTTTTTTTAAAAAAAAACTTTAGTGTAAGTCAATCATCAATATTGATACTTTCATATTCTTAGATAAAATAGTAACATAAATATACATTAATGAAGGAATCACATTTAATGTGTACTTATTCGGTTTGATTTTTAGTTTTTTAAATATAATTTTTTTATTTTTTATTTTTTGTATTTGTGTCTATAATGAATTTTTTAAATATTTCATCAAAAAAAAATTAATTTTTTTTTAAATATACTTAAAAAGTAAAATATTTATAAAAGTTTTACTGAACTTGATTATAAATTCCTTATTATTTGGAAAGCTAGACAGAAAAGACTTAGACTTGAACAGAGAGATGGCATTTGTGAGCGAATTCTTTTGATTTTAAACTAAATTCTTTTAGTGATATAATTTCATACTTTATTCTAATTCTAATAATTTTAACCTATATATCACTATATTTTAGGATAATTCCAAATTACAGAATGATGATCCATTAGGCTTATATTTTTTCTTATGAACCATTTGGTCCTATTTAATTAGTAAGGAATATTTTCCTTTGATTTGGCATGGGCAGAGTTTACACACTAAGGCTTTGTTTGTCATAACCTAAAAAAATTAAAAAGTCAAAAAGTCACTATCCTATTTAAGTCACATCATCTTATTTAAGTCACATCACCTCTGTACCACATCACTTCAAACCCAACCCATACCCAATCCATATTTCATAAAAAGTCAAAAAGTGCACTTATTTAGATTATCCTAAACCACCCCTTACTCTTGTTATGATTTTGGTGGATTCTTTTTTGCTCATTTGTATATAATGATTGAGATGGTAACGTTTTACATTTTCATTTTTGTGTGTTTGATTTTTATAGAATAATATATGGTGGATGGATTTTAATTGCTGATGTTATTTTCTTCATTAACATCGATACGATTAACATTACATTTTTACCTAACACAAATGTTATTAAGATTCCATATCACTACCAACATCCATACACTCAAAAAATAGAGGAATGGGTGATACATTACAACACAACAAATCAAAAAAAAAAAAAAAAAATTGATACGGACACTATACTTCATTAACATCGATACGGTTAACATTAAATTTTTTATTACCGCAAATGTTATTAACATTTCATATCACTACCAACATCCATACACTCAAAGAACAACGTTTCATGCAGTTGCTTACTATGCCCTTCTCCCAATTCCAATTCCATCACAGTGTTTATCACTCCTGTGACATTAGACTGGTACATCAACCTTGATGGGTCAATCACACATTATCGCACACTTCCTCAAACAACTTTCTTCTTCCTGAACGACAATTGTGACTGTCTCTTTGCTGCCAATCTTGTAGACATCTACACTGATACGTTTGACCCGAGTTTCTTGCCACCATTACTACGTTTCCTGGAATGTCGTCCAACACTACCTGCTAGATTAGTCACAGATACACATCAGTCCATAAACCGACATAATTTGCGACAACAATGGGCATACCATCACACAAATGTCATTACATATAGTTGTTCTTGAATCACCACATCATATCAACAAGACAACAAATAACCTTCACAATTCTTACAAATTTCTTGCTCACATTACAACACAACCAACCTACACAAAATGTTGTTCTACACACACACACAAAAAAAAAAAAAGAACATTTGCGTATTTAGGGGCCAAATAATCAAATTGACCCACCAGAAATGGCATTAGCCATGGAACCTCATAACATTTCGTCCACGTTTCATTCTGTTAAATGATAATAACATTACAACAACAAACAATGCATAATGGGTTATTACAACCTATCATACAAAATTAATTCCAACTACGAGTACACAATAATTTCACATGATCACGTGAAAAAATAACACACTCACATTCGCGACGCCTACTAACGTCCTATCCCAATTGCATTTTACCACTTACTCGCCCAAGACATCATAACACGCAGACGATGCACAACACCATATTGCCAGTAACAAAGCACCCCTATCCCATGGGACCAAAACATACATTATGCTACTAACACTATACTCAAACACCGCCAACGTAAACCACAAAATATGTACTAAACTAATCTCCACGATTACATTACGATAATTCCATTCACACTTAACAAATTGCACGAACCAACACTTGCATATTACACCACTGAAATTACATAAACCAAATTACAAGAACCAACACTTACAAAAGCTCGACCAGGCCACTGTAATTGACATATGCGGTCATAACCTTCAACTTATATTAACATCGACCACAGAGCACACTAATCAACAACTAATTACCAACCACAATTAGGGATGGCAATTTGAACTCGGCCCGACGGGGACCTGAACCCCCGACCCCAATTAGAACGGGTTTTCCTCGAAAATTACCCCCATAGGGTCGGGGATGGTATTAAAAATTGAATCCCTGATTAAAAATTATATCTAATATCTATCTCAGTTCTCAACTCTCTTACACACACTCTCTCTCTCTCTCTCTCTCTCTCTCTCTCTCTCTCTCTCTCTCTCGTTCTTCTCCCTCTACTCTCAGTGAGAGAGATGAATGAGCACCTTCCAGATCTAAGTCGCGATGGAGAAATCTAGAGACAAATCAGCGACGGAGAGCTCCTTCTAGATCTGAGCCGCAATGAACATTTTTGCACACCACCGTCAGCCGCTGATCGCACCACTGTCACTGACACCACCACCACTACTCTCTCTCTCTCTTTTTCTTACACCTCCATTTGCTGCCTTGTCTCCAAATCTACCACCATTGTTCATCTGCACTTTCTGTGGAGCCATTCTTTGATCTTACCAATGAAAAATGTGATTTTGGTTTCTTTGAGTAAGCTCTGTTTTGTGTTGTACTTCTAATATTTTTGTTTCTTCTAGTTGAAACTCTGATGATGATGATTGATCCATGTAGTTTTGTTCATTTTTTTTCAAAAAAAAAAATGGTTATAAAAGTTGGAGTTATGGATGAGGAGATGTAATATTTGACTGGTAGGAATACATTGATCTCTCTCAAAAATATATATATATACACTAGTTCTCAAGATCTTCACTATATCAACATCATTGATATAGATATAGATATAGATATACATTTTGTTGTTGTTGATGTTGATGATGATGATCATTGATGATAATTTTGTAGAGTGTAGTTAATGTTGATGTTGATGATGATGAGATAGCTGTTGTTTTGCTTTTTCTTTTTTCTTTTTTTTTTTTGGCCAGGGAATTTTCGAGGTCGGGTAACGAGGGTGATGATAGGTTCCTCGTCGGGGATCGGGGCCGGGGCTGGAGGAATTTTCACCATCAGGGATCGGGGACGGGAAGTGTGATCCCTAGCCCCACCCCGCTTCGTTGCCATTCCTTACCACAATATACTTCCCATTATCAATACCCCACCAATTACCTACCCTCAAAGCTTTCTTACAACGCACTCGAACACCAACATACACATCAAAAATAATAAAAAATAAAAAATAAACCACACATTTTTAATAAAACACAAAATTTATTCAAACCCCAACACACAACCACTATAACTTGTCTACGTCGCACACCAAAATCTTCTACACAACACTGATGCCATTACACCAACATTCAATGTTTTGTATACATTAATATATATACACAAACTAAAACCATGTCCATAAAATGTAACAGATGTACAAACCCCCACCCAACATCGCAGACTACCCCAAAACAACATCACGCTACAATTACACATTTCCAATCCAAAATATATGCAAACATACATGTTTAGCCATACTAACAACATCGGCAGAGAAAGCATTCATCTCAAACACACACACACATACACACACACACACACACAAAACACAAACGAACACATTCTGAAAAAATGTTTCCTTGTGAATCAAACGAAACCCATACTTGACGCCATTTTGGAACAAATCCAATGCCGCCTCTGACACATTGAAGAACTACACTCACCGGAAACCCGTTGCCAACATCAAGCAATTCAATTACACCAAAAGACGATTCGTATTTCTAGGGTTTCAATGACCCAAATACCAAATTAGAAACTCATAATGACGAGTTAACATTACCAAAGCCAGCAACGTCACATAAAACCCATTTCACTAGTTTAACATTGGGAATCTAATTTTTTCCATAATCATCTCTTCCGTGAAGATCGTAAAGGAGGAAAAACTAAAACAGGCTATAGTAAGATTTTTGGGTACTAATGTAATTGCAACATTGTTCAATCCCTAGATTACCCACATATTACACACATCACGCGCTAACATGATGGCCAAATAGGTCATTTCATATAAAACGAGACTCATCAGTCTACAAGATAAAACACAAGACTAAATGGTTCAAAAGTCCTCATTTTGGAATTTATTGGTTCATTACCCCATATTTTATCCTAACCAATCAATGTTCTCCCAAACTCTTTTTATTAAAATCGAATTGAAGCAAATACAATCAGATCGAGTGATTTTGCCATAACACGAGATTTATAAGGTTTGTTTTAAGATGGATTTGACTTATAGCCTAAGATGGATTTGACTTTGTTTTAAGATGGATTTGACTTGTAACTCCAAGACTTGAGAGATTTTGTGAGAAAATGAAAGAAATTGACAAATAAGGTTTCTCATTATTTGTTTAAATTATTTATGATGAGTAATGGTGAGAAAAAAAAATGACAAGAAAGACAAATCACACAAAACTTAAGTTTTACTTCTCACTAAAAGTGGTGAGCAGGGGTCGGCAAGCATCTACCCAATTCATCAAAACTGAATGGCCTGAACCAATCCATCACAAAATGGACTATTTCAATGATCCGAGCGGATGAATGCAAATGCATTTTCTCAATCTACTTAAGTTTGAACAGATGGTGGATAAGAGGCCACCTGATTCAACCCGATTCGCCACTCTCCTAAAATAATGAAATTATGCTTTTATACTTTGTGTGTAAAAAAAGGAAATTTTATTTATTAATTATATTTGTTATTTAAAAAAAATGAACAATAAAAAATTTTGAGCGCAAAATAGTGCAGAATTACTAGAAACTAGTTCGAAAAAAAAGTTCAAAATCATAAAGTCTAAACCATTAAATCAATTCGTGTCCACCCTTATGACCCGCTCAATCCGCATCCGCTAACTAAGCGGACGGATGCAGATTAATTTTTCTAAATCCGCTTAAGTTCGAACAGATGGTGGAAGAGAAACTATTCGGTCCAACCCGATCCATGAGCACCTTTAGTGGTGAGATTTGATGAGAAACCAAATTACTCTTTATAAAAAATTTATAATACCTAAACTACCCCTCTAATTACAAAACAAATAAAAAGACACATGTATTCTCATTTAGTCATTGTCCATCCAAACAACAAGATAAGAAATCACAATCAATTTTTTCTTTTCTTTTTTCACCTAAATGAGAAATTCCAATCATTTATTTTCTTTTATCATCTCAACATCATCACAAATAAAATAACAAGAGTCAATGATCTAAAATTAATAAATAAGAGCCTTGTCCCGAGATTACCATATAGATTCGAACTCATGTTCAATTCCATTAAATAATATCCAAAGACTTTGTTATATTATTTTATTTTTTATTATATATTTTGTTCTAAATAGAAATAATAGAATTCACATTAATAAATTAATAGATGCATATCTTGTATCTATAGTGATAAAATAGGTATAAGAAATTGTGTGTGTCAATTTTCGACCACACTGCCAACTTAGTACTCAACTGGAGAACACCGGCAGAATAGGTTAAGCCCGAACAACCTGCAATAGAAAGAAGAGATTCCGGCAGTGGTTCGTCCACCCGGGGGCACTCCGACGATCAAGTCAGTAAAATATCTCTCAAAGATAACCAATAGTGCTTAACTCACTAGACAGAGCATAAAAGACATACCTTAGACCCATGAGGGTGCCTTCCTTTTATAGCCAACATAATTCTAGTCCCAATAGAAGTCTAGCTCTAATGGACTTAGGATTACTGCTAATCTTGGACTCCCAGTAGGATTAGGATAAACTCTCTAAGAGTCTTATCTTTACCCAAATTGAAGTCTTCTCTCATTCTAGGATTCTTGTCCCTTATTCGCTTATCCTTGATTTCGGTATCTTCGCAGATAACCTCGGCCTAGCTGAGATTACCTCGGCATCATGACCATGACACGTGGCACCTCGGTTGGCACTTCGGTGACACCTCGGCCACGTGTTGTCATTCAAAAAATATGTCCCCACAATTGCCCCCTAGGTTCTATTATCTCGGCATCCTGAGGTGATGGAACCTATACATGTACTCCTCTAACCGAGTTCATGGCATGTCGGCGCCAAGAATTTAGGACTCATATGTCCACTCATCAAGAATTAAGAATCAAGAATCATCATGTTCTTTCTTATCCAGGTTCAACATGTCAACAGAGATCACACTATCATCAGAGATCATCATCAGATTTGGAACATACCAATCACACCCCCATTGTGTCGCATCAGTTCTGCCCCCCGCCGTCTGACGTCGGTACGGGCAGGTCAGGATTTCTAATTCCAATGAAACCATTTCATTTTTATCCGTGTCGTTAGACTCTCTTTCTTTTTATTCTCCCAAATCTGCCATGTTTCAAGCTCTCAAGCTCTGCAACCACTTCCATTCTTCTTCTCCGGTGAAGCTTTTGCTGACCCTTTCCGATTGCTGCCATTATCTAACTCCGGCATACTGAACACCGGCTTCATTTTCTTTCATGAGTTATTCCTTTTTTCTCCTCTTTAGTTTCATACCTTGTTGTCTCTGCTTGTTTGCCATGTTTGAACATATCTGTTTGCTCCTGTCCCTAAGGATTCTCCTCTCAAGAATGCTAGCAACCTCGTCCTGTCATTCCCTCCATCTCCAAGCCAGTCCGAAGACGAAGCTGAGTCTGAGGATCAGACTGAGGCCGAGAAAAAATGAAGAAGCTGCTGGGGCCAAGTCTTCAACTCTGAATGAGCAAGTCTCCGACTTGACTCAAGATGAAGGGGATGAGGTCTCAAAGATGCTATCCCTGAGAAGAGCACATCTGACGCGTCTATCGCCAAGAAGAGCATCGACCAGACTCTACAAGAGACCGACGTCGAGCTCGAGGCCAAGAAGGTTGTCGGGAAGTCTCCCCAGCTGTCTTCTGGGGGTGAGACATAGTCCGTTGCCAATGCCGAGTAGTTTCATTTATGATCTTTTTTTTTCCTTTGTACTTAGTCATCTGGGTCGAGATCTTGCCTTCAAGAATCTGGGATCTGCTCACTTTAGATTGAGCTCTTCTTTTCTCGGACCTAATCATCTAGGCCGAGATCGTGTCTTCTGGGATTCTCCATGGCCGACCTCTCGCGAAGGCCGGTGAGAATGTCCCTTGGTCTCGCCATGCTGAGGGACTGCATGAACCGTTTTCTGCCCCCTTTTCTGGGCGTCTTTCTTGGCCGCTAGAATCCGCATATCTTGTAGCGAGAACAGTGGCTGCACGACGTTGTTCTGCATCAGGAAATTGACGACCGTTTGTAGGTCTGCCAATTTGTCCGCCATTCTCTTTATCTTGTCGTCCTTCCACAGGCATCTATCCTTCCATACCTGGAGGTCTCCCGCGTTGTAATACTCGCCTCGGTCGGCCTTCTTTGGGGCGTCTCCCTCTCAGCCGACATTCTTTCCTCCGTGATTCTTATCACGAGTCTCTTCATTGCAGTTGTCTTCTTCGACGTCAAGGTCAATATGTTTCCCACTCTCAATAGGGGTGCCGTCCCCAACCTTCTCTTTATGTCCGTCATTGGCCATCTATTCTCTTTTCTTTCCCACAGACGGCGCCAAATTGTGTGTGTCAATTTTCGACCACACTACCAACTTAGTACTCAACTGGAGAACACCGGCAGAATAGGTTAAGCCCGAATAACCTGCAATAGAAAGAAGAGATTCCGGCAGTGGCTCGTCCACCCGGGGGCACTCCGATGATCAAGTCAGTAAAATATCTCTCAAAGATAACCAATAGTGCTTAACTCACTAGACAGAGCATAAAAGACATACCTTAGACCCATGGGGGTGTTTTCTTTTTATAGCCAACACAATTCTAGTCCCAATAGAAGCCTAGCTCTAATGGACTTAGGATTACTGCTAATCTTGGACTCCCAGTAGGATTAGGATAAACTCACTAAGAGTCTTATGTTTACCCAAACTGAAGTCTTCTCTCATTCTAGGATTCTTGTCCCTTATCCGCTTATCCTGGATTCCGGTATCTTCGCATATAACCTCGACCTAGCCGAGATTACCTCGGCATCATGACCACGACATGTGGCACCTCGGTTGGCACTTCGGTGACACATCGGCCACGTGTTGTCATTCAAAAAATAAGTCCCCACAGAAATGAGGCTCGTCATTTGAAGACCTCATAAAAAGGTTAATTTTTGAATAAAAAATAAAATAAAATAAAAGCCTATTTGGTTGCTTATTATTAGTTAAAAAAATTAAATGGCATGCCAACTTTTCACTTACAAAAAATAAATTTTTTAACAACTTTACAAATGCATTAATTTTTTTTGCTCCTTAAAAAAAAAAAAAAAAAAAATACTAAAAGACTACACACACCCACAAAAAAAAAAAAAAAAGAAAAAAAAAAAAGAAAAAAAGAAGCAAATCCCAAACGTTCACTTAAGGATATTTGACATACAAGTAAAACAAGTTACATTTGGTCCAAACGTTTTTCAATCTTTAGTAATATTTTTTCAAAATTATATTAATTTTTTATTTTATTTTTATTTTTCAAGTCCGTCTTGAATAGATCAATCTAAAAAATAAAAATAAAAAATTCAAAAAATCTTTTTAAAAAAACAAAAATAAACCGAAAGAGCCAACTGTTCTTGACTTTTGTTGTTGTTGTTGTCATTCTTGGACCTCTTTTTTTTTTTTTATCCATCTAATTGAATAAAAGACAAAAGTATATATATTTTTTAAATTTATAAAAAAAAATTAACTAAAAATAAAAAATATATATATTAAAAAAGCCAACTCTAAACACTCATTTAGGTATGAGAACTCTGAAGAGCCAAGTAATAAGATTGCCTTGCAATTTGTTCAGTATTAAAAGAAAGAGCAATGCTACATACCTCGAATTTGATCTTGCCTCGAATGGCTTGAATCTTATTTTGCCAATCGTCTGACGGTCGTCCACTAAAAAAATTCACAGCCGCAGTCGACAAAGTTACAACTGCGATAGACAAGTGCTTCACCCGGTCATCCGATGAACACAAATTCGAGCCATTCAAAGCTACTCAATTCGAGGCACCAAGAATTTCCCTAAAAGAAAGATTGGCATGCAACTTTCTTCACATAATGTAGAATCTACTTAGCTTAGCACTTACCAATAATTTGGGAATTTACTATTTTGTTTGATTTTTTAACAACTTTACAAATGCATTAATTTTTTTATCTCCTACAAAAAAAATTAAAAAGCAACAAAGAGCAAACAACAAAGTAACGTTGGCAGCAAACTAGAGGAACTATAGAGATGCCTTGTAATTTCATAAAAAGATGTCCTAGATGAAAAAGAGAACTAAAAAGCTCCATATTGACAACACTATTTTGACCTCATATTTTTAGAATTTAGTTTTTTCTTAAGCCATTAATATCATATGGATTTCTCTTGGTTTGATTGAACCTCAAATTTCAAACAATTCTTTTCATTAGTAAATTTCATCCACATTACATAATTATGTCATCATGAGATTCTTATAACCTATGAAGCGCGGGTACGAGTATGAGCATTGGCAATGGTACGATGCGGGTACATCGATACTGTAAAATTCAAAAAAAAATAGGGTACAGATATGCCTTGGTACGCTCATAAAAAAATTTTTATTTTTAATTTAGAATAATATAAAAATTAATTAAATGGTTTAATTTGTTAAGATCCAATCTACAATTAACATTTAATGTCAAAAGTAAAAGTATAATTCAAAATTAAATGTCAATATATTAAATAACTTACAAACCATAGTTTAATTTTAAAATCATACTAAGCATAAACAAAAAATTAAAAAAAAAAAAGAAATCTTGTGAAAGGAGTTTTATCTTTATAGTAGAAGAAAATATTGTTTCAACTGAGGTAGGTACAGCTTGGGTATATGCTGGGTACGTCTGGGTACGCAAAAAATTAAGAAAAAAAAATTTGGATACGTATTTTGTGTACCCGATACGTATACAGAAGTACCATAGGAGATACTAAACGCCAGTAAGTACCCAGTACGGGTACGACATGTTTTTCGAAATACCCATACTTCATAGCTTATAACCTAGTGTAACTTTATCTTTGGCTCCACTTTTACCATGGGGAGAGATTATTGGAATTACATGTCGTTTTGCCTTTATCTGCAGGTGACTCCTGATGTCTATTTTTAGAAGGATTTGGGATTGGATAACTTAGATACTGTGGAGATTATAATGGCTCTAGAAGAGGAGTTTAAGCTAGAGATTCCAGTTAAAGAAGCTAATAAGATTGACTTATGTTTTCTTGCAGTTGAGTATATCCATAACCATCCAATGGCTAGTTAATCTTAATGAATTCCTCTGGTTTGAGTTTCAATCATGTTTCATTTGCTTATATTGTTCCTTAAAAACAACTGTTCAAGTCCTTTCTTTCTTTGATTTGGGTGTTATAGACACCCCATTTTTTACTGCCCTTAAGACTTGGGCGCCATTGATTGATCACTCAATGATGAAAGTTGTGCTATGTAAATGTTCGATTTTTTCAGCAACGAGAGCTTCTAACTCCCAACCTTACACCCTATTTTGGATCAAAATGTTTTTCGACCAAAACAATTTTAGACCTTAAAACCCTCTCTTTCAAAATATTTTTGAAAATGTTACTACAATGTTCCGAGGCTCGCATTTTGTTAAATGTTGCGCTTTTTGGTAAACCGAGCAAGGACAAAGCGGAGATAAATGGAAAAGAGGTGAACTCTTTGAAAAATATTTTTTAAACCTCTTATGTATAGGTTTGGAGTTGAAGAAAATTAGAGGAGAGAGAAGAAAACTAGTTGGGGAAGAAGTTGGGTATGAAACCGTAAGAGAGAACTGAGTAGCCTCACTAAATCAGGTCTATCCTTTTGTAAACTTAGACTTTAGTTGTGAGGCCACCACCATTGGAAATTGGACTTTCGGGGCTTCATTTAACACTCAAGAATATTCTTAAGCCGAGTCCGGATAAGGGAGATATGGTTGGTTGAAGTTAGGCATCAATCCGGTTAAACCAAAACTGAACAACCTTCACTAAAATAGGCATATCTCTTTGCACACTTAGACTCGTGATGTGAGACCACTTCCATTGGAAAGTAGACTTCCAAGGCTTCAACTTAGACTCAAGAATGACCTACAAAAGAGTCCGGATGAAGGAGATATACCCGTTTGAAGTTGGGCTTGGAAGCAGATTTTTGGTGGCCGACTAGCCAGCATTGATGGCTGACTTATAGCGATCCCGGGTTTACCCTTGTTGTACAGTGATCCGGACATGTGTCCGTGGATGTTGGTTGTTGTTTATTATCTAGTTTGCATCCTTTGTACTTTGTATATTGAGTTATGGGATGTGTTGGGCAGGTTTGTTACAGGTTGGTTGTGTTTGGGAGCCTAGTGTTGCTGCCCAGATTTTTGGTCCTTCGCTCGAGCGAGGAGTTTGTCGCTCGAGCGAGAGTAGTGTTGTGTCTGGTTCTGGACCTGAGAGTTCCATTTCTTGGCTCGAGCGAGCCTCCTTCGCTCGAGCGGTCTGGATTTTTCTTCGCTCGATCGAGAACTTCTTGGCTCGAGCGAGAGTTTTCTGTGTCTGGTCGCTCGAGCGACCAAGTCTTCGCTCGAGCGAGCGTGTTTTATATCAGCGGACAGCAGCGTCTTAAACATCACTTTTTCAGTCCCTTTCTTTGATTAAACCCTAAATCCGACACCCTCTCTCTCTACACTTGCACTCTCTCTAAGATTTGATCTCCCTAGGGTGTGAATCTAGCCTAGGGCCTTTGTTAAAAAGATAGAGGGCGTTGAGAGCTTCGATTTAATCTGAAAAAGTTTGGATTTGGAGCAAGTTGATCTTCGAGTCTTCATCTCCTTTGTGGCTTAAACTTCGAGGTAGGGATATCCTACTCCTCTCTATGGGTTTTGTCTTTAAATTTTGGTATTTTGAGATGTTGGGCTTGGTTTGGTAATTTTGTGAAAGTTTGGGGCTTTTGTGTAATTTTATAAAAGTTGGGGTTTTATTCATAATAAACCTGAATGCATGTTTGGCATAGAGAAATTGAATGAATGTTAAATCATTGATGAAAATGGGACCTAGGGGTTGAAATGGTAATTATGGAAAATAGCCTTATTACATTGATTGATTAATTGGGATAATTAATGGTAAGAAAAGAGGAAATGAAATGTTGATTGAATATCCATTGTGCATTTATTTTCTGTTTAGAAATAACTGCTTTGGGCTATCGGTGGAGGATAGTCGTGATTGTTGTAGACAATGCATGATGATTAGGTAAACTGAAACTAATCAATGAAATGTGTCATGGAACTTGACGGTTGATAGAATACATTAATTGTATGTATTGGGTGATAGTATATAGAACCAATGTGTTTATATACGTCATGCGTAGAGGAGGAGATAGGGGATGTACTCCGCGGTTTAGGGGAAGATAGGGGATGTACCTCTAAACCGGATAGTGTTGGGAGAAGATAGGGGATGAACTCCGTAGACACAGCTCATATGCTTGTCTAGAGAAGTGAAGATAGAGCTTATATGCTTATCTTAGTAAAGTGTGGATACAGCTTATATGTTTATCTGTGAATGTGGGATATTGTTGTTATACATATCTGTTGAGAATGTGGATATAGCTTTTATGCTTATCTGAATGTGAGATATAGTTTTTATACATATCTGTGGAAATGATGATAGAGCTAGCATGCTTATCTGTTGAAAAAGGGAAAATGAAAGGTAACTTAGACTCATAAGTTGTTACATAAATATGTGATTTATGTGGATGAATCAGTGTTGACCATCTATCAATTGCTAATATTTTAGTCATTGTCCATGGTTGGTTTAGTGTATTTCTACTGGGCTGTGGCTCACCCTATATGGGAATATCATTTTCAGGTGCAGGAAGCATGCCACCTCCAAGGACATAGCTGGGAGGCTAGTGGCGGACATACTTTTGTCGCTTAACTTTTGATGTGTTACATGTAACTTCAAGCCTAGGGCTTAATGTGTAAACGAGTTAGTACTCTTTTGTTGTAACCAAGTGTTAACTTGGAAAGCTGTAAGCCCGTAGGGCATTTTGTTTTTGATGTTAACATGTAATACTTATGTAATGGAACTCTAATGAATAAAAGAATGTGGTTAGTTTATATGTAAATGCATGTCTTATCTGATGGGTTTATTGTTGTTATTTTGAGGGCGTTACATGACTGGCCACCATTGATGGCCGACAATGCACACTTCTGGCCGGTCGGCCATTAGTGAAAAAGCTACATATTTTTGGCCAACTATCCCCCACAAGCTCCAGCTGTTCAAGGCTTGATATTTTGACCTGTTAGGTTGTTTTTCTATATATACCAGGTCAAACCTCTTGATTTAAGGTTCAAAAAATTTCCAAAAGGTCCAATTCTTGGAATTATCTCTCTGTCTCTATCTTGCAACCTATACACCCCCTCTCTACACTTCCTAAGCCAATATTGGAGCTCTCCTTGCTGAGATTCTTGTGTCCAAATTTCAGCCTTTGAGAGTGCAGGACGTGTGATTTGTGAACAAAAGTGTTATTTCTCTTCAAGAGGTAAAATTTTGAGCATCTTTGCACCCCTTCTTTTTTTGTCTTTTCTTGCTGATTTAGAAGCGTTTTTCAACTATTTTTATGGGCTGAAACTTGTGGTTTAAGGCTATTAAAGGTTAAGGGGTTAATCACCCTTCTTTGAACCTTGTTCTCTAAGCCTTTCCACTTGTGTTTCCCACCCTTGCATCATCTTTTTCAGAGCTTTTAAACACTGTTTTTCAGAGCTATCTCAGTGGCTAAAATTGTCTTTTGAAGTCCAAAATTGGAGAGGTTAGACTACCCTCCTTGTGTCTTGCTTACTAGCATAACTTGTGTTATGTTTTAGCCTATTATTCTAGCCTTTGTTAGCTCAATTCCAGCATGTTTTAGGATTGTTTTTAACCTATTTTAGGATTGTTTTTAACCTATTTTAGGATTGTTTTGAGCTGTTAGTGGCATTTGAGCTTTGCTTTGCATAGTTGTAGTGTAAGTCCTTTCACTAGCTTGGTGTTTTAAGGCTTTAATTACTATTAGTTTGAGTTGATTGCATGTTTTAGTGCTTTTCCTCACCTCATTTCAGCACTTATAATCTCTGCAATCTCCCTCATTTCTTCACTTTTTCATTTTCTTTGAGGGTTGTTTCAACCTTAGGGTTGTTTAAGCTTGAGATGGAGGCTCATGCTTAACGGTTTAATCCTCCTTTAAGGGTTCATTACCAACGGCATGAAGCTTCTCTCATGCCTTAAACTATCTCTTGGTTGACACTTCTTTCACCTTGGAAGACACTCACCAATGGACTAATTGATTAATAAATGGTTTGGTAACTAAAATGTGTAAACAAAATCGGCAAGTAAAAGAGGCAAAATAAAGCATTCTTTGTGTTGCATTGCATGTGTTCAAATCGGGCATTAGCTTGAACACAAGGAAAATGAAACATTTCATGCTCAAAAGTGATGAAATGTGCCATTTTCCTAGGTCTCCATTGCTCTTGATCATGCATGATAGAATGATGGTCATTTTGGTCTCATTTTGCATTTATTGAACTTGCACAATTGGTTTCACAAGCCGTCATGCAACGAAATTGCTTGATTGATGGTTTATGAACCAAATCTTGTCCCTCTTTTGATTTTCCCATGAAAATGAGAGGCAAAGTGTGCAAACAATCTGTGAGAATACATTGTTTTGCTCTGTTTTGCTCTCTGTTGCAGCAAAAAGAAGGCCAGATCATCAGTGGCCAACGACCACCAATAGTAGTCGACGGCCACCATCAGTAACTGACCAGCCACCAATGAAATTTGCACAGTGTGTTAATAAGGTGGAGCAGAGCTGTTCTGGAATTTAGCAGCACTGTTGGTGTTCAAATATGCAAACAGAGGCTTACAGCAGCAAGGCAATGGCTTTTCGAGTGGAAACTAAACACGTACATGAGCAGTCGTCGCATACCGAGCCTTTTACTTAGCCAATTGTTATAATTAATTAGTTGTAACTAGTTAATTGTGTATAGTGTTGTGATTAGTTAACTAGAGTAGTTAATTAATCCAGTTTGTAATAATTAGTTAGCTAGTATAGTTAATTAATTCGTTCATTTTTGTTGTAATAAGTAGTTAAGTAGTTTAGCTATTTACTTCATTTGTGTTGTATTAGTTAGCTTAATTAGCATACCTAGTTGGTTAGCTTATTCATTCGGACCCTCCTTTGCGAGGGCATAATGTTGTAATAAGTGTGCGTGCGTGTGTGTATGTCTTCCAATCCCATGTCTTTCTCCTTTTTATTTAACCACTTTTGATGGTTAGATTAGAGACATATTTCGATTAGCATACCGCATGCTTGCATCCATTCATTTGTCTTGCATACACCGAGGCTCAGCTCATCATTCAAACTGCATTGTTATTTCAATACTTCTTGAATACGTGTTTAATCGCATGTTGTTCAAATTGATCCATATGCCATATTAGTAACTGAGCCTATTAGTTGTATATCGCATGTGTTATATTAGTCATTTTGCATAGTTAGGAATCATGCATTATTTTCTAACTCATCTCTTCTTAGCTTAGAGTACTAGTTGAGTTTTTATGCTTTAGCATACTTGCATAAGTGTAAGTAATTGCCATGTTTAGCATGCTTGCCATAAGGCTATGTGCTTAAATGCTAACTACTTGATGCCTGTGGATGAAGGCTTGTTGTTTGAATTGGAATGATTTAACAATTGTATGTTTTGAGCCCACTTTGTTGGGTAGCAAATCATGTTTTAAGCCCACTATGTTTGGTGGTAAATCCGCATCTTTAAGCCTACTTGAGGTGGCAAATTTAAACCATTTTCGAAAAAAAACATGAGTTGAGTTGTTCTAACTTGAGCAAACTAGTCTATACTTTCTTGTGCGCATCACATACTAAGCTAGCCTAAATAACCGGAACAAGAGCACATAATGTTTATAAAAAATCATATCATGATTAGTAGAGGTCGATCTTTGATCGAGCGAGCGGGGGTGCTCAATTCATGACCTTTCCCCCTTGTACCCAATTTCCCAAGCCGAGGCAACTTTGGTGATGATGGATACGTGGCCTTTGGCACGAGTCGGGATTTCTTAAATTTTCCCAAAATAAAATATTTAGGTGGCAACTTTGTATCTGGCAAAGTAGTTCAATTTTGATATTATTTGATTCAAAATCAATTTTCCAAAACGATTTGCCGGATTTGGACTCTTTGGTGTTTATCAATTTCACATGACACTTGTGAGATTAGATTCAAAACCGCAGGAGTCCAAATTGTAGGGCTTTCTTTCAAACCTTCCAAAAGGGAGCGCGAAAAAGGCGAGCTACAGTGAGTATGGCATTCCGGTCATCAGCTAGAGAAGTTACTGGTGGGTCTAGGACAACGTGACACTTATATATATTGGAATTGGTAGAGAATGTAAAATTTATTTGTGTTTGAGTGATTGAGTAATATAAGAGGTATGAAAGTTTGTGATTGACTTGAAGCATGACTATATAATGCCGCACGATCAAATCAATAATTTTTTCTTGTGGTTGATTTAAGGACAACGTCACGTGATGCTTTATATTTATTGTGATTGATGGTGAATGTATAACTCATGTGTTGGGTGATTAGAAATATGAGTATGCATAGAGATTGATTGGTTTAAAATATAGTCATATAGTGTCACAAGACTAACTAATAATTTTCCATCCGCTATTATTTTTGTGTAGAAAAATTATTTTTTGATCCAAAAGTATCACATGATCACGTTCCACATCAATCACAATTCATCGTACCATCCCATATTTTATAACCAGTCAACATGAATTCTACCCTTCCCCAATAACAATACTGTTAAAATGTGGAGTAGAGGTGGCCCAAGAACCACCAAAAACTTGTCTTTGGTGCACTACATACAAACTGCAGTAACTAACTTGTCTTTTCTCTTTCTATTACCATTCTTGGAAAGAAGCAACAATGTGCAATCCAGAAAGAAATACAGAGACCACCGATGATGCAATAATATGTCATCGTCTTCAGACTACAATCTTTATCTCCCCATGGACATCATCTTTGACATTCTCAATCGTCTCCCTGCCAAATCTCTCCTCTAATTCAAGTGCGTGTGCAAAACCTTCCGGCACCTCATCTCTAACCCTACCTTCATCTCCTCCCACCTCCTCCACCACCGTACCACCACCACAGGTGCGACCATTTCATCTTCAAACACAGCACCACCACCTCACTCTCTCTGTTACAATCTCAAAACCCTAACAATCTAGTCCACCCCTTTCCCAACCACACTCGTGATCTACACCTAATCGGCCCCATCAATGGCCTCCTCTGTCTCTGTCTGTGTCTCTCTCTCCCTCACCATCCACTCCATTCCAGTCAACGCATCATCCTCCTATGGAACCCCGCTACCCAACACATCACATCTCTCCCTCCTCCCACCATCCAAATTCCTCTTTGGTTTTTTCACCTCTCTCTCGGGTTCAGACTCCGATCCCCATTCGATTCTACTTCTTCTGCCACTGATTACAAGGTCGTCAGGATAGTTTCTTTCAAGTTACAGACCCGAGTCGAGGTCTGCTCTGCAATTTCTGATTGTTGGAGACAGATTCAGGTTATGGATTTGTGCTTTTATATCCATAAATTGTCTTGTGAGGTGATTGTCAATGGGGCTTCCTATTGGTTGCTCTCAACTGCTTCAAATCATTGTTTGTGCTTTACATGGTTTGATGTTCAACATGAGGCTTTTTTTATGTTGTTGGGGCTCGATTTTTCGGGGCTTGATTTTTCTGGGTTCTATGAAGGGACTTCTGTCCACTGGAAATTAATGGATTGGAATGATAATGCTGATGTAGTTGTTTGTGGTTCTGGCAACCCATATGTTGATGTGTGGATGATCGACGATTGTTGTGGCGGTGAGAGCAATTGGTGTAAGAAATTTGTGATTGAACCGATTTTGGGTGTTGAACGATTTTGGTTGTTGCAATGCACGAAGAATGGTGAGATTATAGCAGAAGATGCACGGGAAGGATATTCTTGTACAACTCCCAAAATGGAGAGACTAAGTATATTCCAATCAATGGAGTTCAATTCAAAGCTTTTCACTATGTAGAGAGTTTGGTTTCGATCAAAGGATTCAAACAACAAGAACTGAACAACCAGCACTAATGTTCTGAAAAGGTCAATTTGTCACTCGATCAGATAAATAACTCGAGCATTTGTTTATGCTACTTACTGCAATGCATTTGGTTTTTGAGTTTTTGGTAGCATATGAATGGATAGCTTAGACAAAATGGATAATTAAGGCAATATAGATAGTTAATATTCCTTTAATTCCTCTGATTGGATAGCTTAAACAATATGGATAGTTAATATTAGCTAATTCCTCTGATTTGAGTTTCAATCCTGTTTCATTTGCTTATACTTTCCTACAAAGACAAGTGTTCAAGTCCTTTCCTTCAAATTTGGGTATTACTATAGAATTTTATCCCAGTCAAGGGATGGAATGGAAATAATTGGAGTTTTTTCTGTGCAGTTTGTAGGCCACTTTGCAATGTTTTCTATGCTTTTCTTAAAAGGATCTAAATTTCCCTCTTCTCACGCTATGTTTGGTTGAGGAATTTTGGAAGGAATTTGAGGCGTGTGAAATTAGGTGAAATGTAGGTATATTTTATTCATATTTCAACTACCTTTTCTTTTTTCCTTTCCAAATCTCTTCTCAAATTTCCCAACCAAACACAGCGTCAATGAATTGGCATAGTTCTTGATGTGTCTGCCTTCATTTTTTTAGGTGTTATTTCTATTAACATGGTTTTTTTTTTTATCTTTTATTTTTGTATTGATTAATTTTTGGATAATTGTTGTGGGATCTACTAGTCCTGTTGAACCTTTTTCCCTAGATGTGGAGTGAGGTCTCTTTATGAGAAGAGAAAAGTGCAAAACCAAGTTAGAGGAGCAATATGTGTTGGATGAATGGATTCTTAAAAACTGCTACTGCATTCTCTTTGTTTTTGTGTATGTTTAAGGCCATTCATTCTTGGCCCACAGATGTTCTGTAAAGGTCAATTCGTCATTTGAATCAGAGGATTTTTTGTCCAACTTGAGCATTTGATTTCTTTATGTTACTGCAATGCATTTGTTTGTGATGTTAGGCTTTACTACATGTTTTAGATACTATAATTTTCATTGACACCCCTTCGCTAAGATAATTCCTTCTTTCACTGGATTGCTGCCCAGTTTCTTTTGCTATGGTCATACTGAATTGATTAAACTTCCCAATGCTCTGACTGGTTTATGGAAGGCTATTGTGCTTTAAGCTATGTTTGGATCATGGATTTGGTTAAATATTTAGATAGGGAAAAGGAAAAGTGAGAAAATGTTAACAAAATATAAGCTAAATGTGTTCTCTATTTCTCTGACATTCTCTTTTCTCTTTCTGAATCTCGACTCAAATCATTGATCCAAACACAACCTTACAGTCTACATAGCATTGGAAATTAATTTTTCTTGCTTTTGGTAGCATATGAATGACGTATAATTGTATTTGGTTTTCAATTTAACTAGTTTCTACTCTACCATTGATTATGGTCTTGTTCTCTCTCTCTCTCTCTCTCTCTCCCTATTTGTGAACATCTATGTTCAACTGTTTTCTGATGTAGTATTATTAGGGCTGGTTTCAGCAATGTGGGTCCCGTGACTGATGTCCAAACATTTCCCTCTCCTAAAAAATACCCTGCATTACAATTTTCAATTTATTTTATTTTATTCTTATTTTCGTAGCTTAATGTTGTAGGTTTTACTAAAGAAAGTCTTGAATACTACTGTGCATTAGAGAAAACAACAAAGAAGTATTGGCAGCAAACAATAGAACTATAAAGATGACTTATAATTTCATAAAAAAAAGAAGTCCTAGATAATATTTGTATATATATAAAAACAAAAACTAAAATTAAAACTAAAACTAAAAGGTTCCATGTTAACAACATTATTTTAGACCTCATATTTTTGGAATTTAATTTTTTTTAAGCCATTAATATCGTTTGGCTTTCGTCTTGACTTGATTGAACTTCAAACTTCAAAAGCAATTCTTTTTGTCAACAAATTCTGTATTACAACATTACATTTTTATGTCTAGCATGAGATTCTCCTAACCTGGTGTTACTTATCTCTGGCTTGACCTGTACCGTGGGGAGATGTTATTGGAATTACAGCTCATTTGCCTTTATCTACAGGTGACGTGACTCCTGATGTCCATTTTCAAAATGATTTGGGATTGGATAGCTTCGACAATGTGGAGATTGTATTGGCTCTAGAAGAGAAGTTCGAGCTAGAGATTCCAAATAAAGAAACTAATAAGATTGACTCTTGTTTTCTTGCAATTGAGTAAATCTATAACCATCCAATGGCTAGTTAATATTAGTGAATTCCACTGATTTGAGTTCCAATCTTGTTTCATTTGTTTATACTATCCTTTGAAAACAACTGTTCTAGTACTTTCTTTCTTTGATCAAGGCATTAGTGTAGAATTTTATCCCAGTTAAGGGATGGAATGGAGATCGTTGGAGTTTTGTTTGTGTAGTTTGTAGGCTGCTTTGCTATGCTTCTGCTTAACAATACCTAATATTTCCTTCCTCTCATTGAATTGGCACAATTTATGATGTGCCTGCTTTGTTTTTGGAGATGTTATTTCTGTTCAGATGAGTTTTTTAATCGTTGTATTTTTTGTTGCATTGATTTATTCTTGGGTAATTGTAGTGGGATCTAGTCCTGTTGGACCATTGCCCTAGACGTGGGGTGACATCATTGTGTGGTTAGGTCTCTTGATGAGAAGAGAAAAGTGCAAAACTATGAGGAGCAATATGTGTTTAACAAATGGATTCTTAAAAATTGCTACTACATTTGTATATGTTAAGATCATTCATTCTTGACCCACAATAACTATCTATTCAAATATTTAAAATTGCTTTAACGTAGAATTCATCTATTGTATTCAAAAGAATGAGATAATTTGGGATTGTTTTGCCACAAGTCCAAGATTTGTTGAAATTTGATATGTTTGAGACTATATTTTTTATATCCATGTATAATGTTAGTTTTGCCACATTTTGTTACGTCTCTAGATGGTTATGCTTCTGCTTAACAAGATCTAATATTGCTTCTCTCTTAATGAATTGGCATAATATTTTGTTGTGACTGCTTTTGTTTTTGGAGATGTTATTGTCATTTACATGGTTTTTGTAAAAAAGTTGGTCCAAGATTATAGGTATAGGGTAGCCAGATGAAATGTAAAAACTTTAACTAGTCAGACAGTGAAATTGATAGATATCATGATTAGGATGAGGGTTAGTATAATTTGCATACAAGAAACTAAGTGGATGGGTGAGAAATTTAGGGAAATAGAGGATACCTGTTTAAAACTATATTATAGTGGCAAGGATAAACAAATGAATAGGGTAGAAAATGTAATTGCAGTCATTAGGAGAGGTGATAAGATTATATTAGTTAAACTAGTTATTGGAGAAAATATAGTAAACGTTATTAGTGTATACACCCCCCACTAAGGATTAGATGATTAAACTCGGGGAGATTTTTGGGATCAAATGGATGATAGGAGATATTCGTATGAGAAACCGTTGTTATAGGTGGAGATTTAAACGGCAGGAATAAATAAATTAGATTATGAGAGGGTGTATGGTGGGTATGTTTTGGGGGATAGAACTGATGCTGGAGAGAGTATTTTAGATTTTGCGTTAGCTTCTGACCTCGTAGTGGCTAATACTATGTATAAGAAGAAAAATAAGCATTTGATAACCTTTAAGAGTGGGTCAAATAAGAGCCAAATCTATTACTTTCTACTAAGAAAAGTGGACATTCTAAAATGTAACGACTGTAAGGTGATTCTTAGAGAGAGCCTAACATTTCAACATAAGATTTTAGTGCTAGATTTATGCTTCAAAAAGCAGCACAAAGTTAGAAAAAGATAGTGGGCACCGCAAGACGAGATGGTGGGATCTAAAAGGGGATAAATTAGAAATATTTAAGAATAGAGTAGATGAAGAAGGTACTTGGGACTTGGAAGATGATGCTAACACTATGTGGAACTCGATGATCAATTGTATGAGGAGAATCTCAAGGGAAGTCCTTGGAGAGTCGAGGAAAAGGGACCCAACTCAAAACTTGGTGATGAAGAAATGAGGTTCAAGAGGTAATGAAGAAGAAAAAAGAGTGCTTTAAAAAGTAGCAAAAATATAGAACTGAGGAAAACTTTAAGAATTACAGATTAACTAATAAGGAGGTAAAAAAAGTACTAAGAAAGGCTAAGTTGAAAGCCTACGATGACCTATACACTAGATTAGATAGTAAGGAGGGAATAAGAGAATATAAAACTTACCAAGATAAAAGAGAGGAAAATAAGAGATTTTAATTAGGTATCAAGAGTGAGGACTTTAAGGTGTTGGTTAATGATGAAGAGATTAAGGAGAGGTAAAAGAACTATTTTGAGAAGTTGTTAAATAAGGAACATGGAAGAAGGTCAAAAGGGGAGATGTAACAGTAATACGAAAAACTAAGACTACAGGTTTTATTGCAGGATTAGGAACTTTGAAGTGAAGATTACACTTAAGAAGATGAAATCGAATAAGGTTTTAGGACCTGATGGTATCCCCATTGAAGCTTGAAAATATTTAGGTAAGAATGGGGTTACTTGGTTGACTAGATTATTTAGTAAAATTTGGTTGATTAGGAAAATGCTAAATGAGTGAAGGAAGATTATTTTAGTACCAATCTACAATAATAAAGGAGATGTCTATAATTGCAACAATTATAGATGAATCAAGTTGATGTGTCATATAATGAAAGTGTGGGAGAGAGTAGTGGAATGTTGATTGCGAGATATAACAGAGGTGTCAAATAATCAATTTGGATTTATGCCCGATATGTTAATAATGGAAACGATTAATAGAGAAATATAGAGAGAAGAAAAGAGACACTCATTTGGTCTTTGTCGATCTTGAGAAAGCATATGATAGAGTGCCTCAGGATATAATCTGGTGGGTGTTAGAAAAGAAAGGGATGGCTAAATGCTGTATTGATGATTTTGGACATGTATAAAAGTGTAGTGACCACTATTAGATCACTAGCTGGAGAGAGATGTAAATTTCCGATTACTGTGGGGTTATAACAAAGATCAACCTTAAGTTCTTATCTTTTTGCTTTAGTTATGGATGAGTTGACAAGTAATATTCAAGATAATGTATCATAGTGTATGCTTTTTGCAGATGATATCGTGTTAGTGGATGAGACTAGAGAAGAAGTTAACACTAAACTGGAGACTTAAAGAGAAACACTTGAATCTAAAGAATTAGGATAAATAGAACTAATACAGAATACATGAAGTGTAATTTTAATAATAGTAACAATGGAAACAGAGGAGAAGTGAAGATTAAGAACTAAGAACTACCTAAGATTGAACTTTTTTCGTTATTTAGGATCAATTATCACAACGGCTGGAGAGATTGGAGCACATTAAGGTGAGGTGGTTTAAGTAGAGGAATGTGTCCGGGATACTGTGCGATAAACGGGTATCCACTAGATTAAAAAGAAAGTTATATAGAATGATTATTAGACCAGCAATATTGTATGTGACGGAATATTTTGCAATTAAGAAATAACATGTAGATAAGATGAGTGTTACTGAGATGAGAATGTTAAGATAAATGTGTGACAAGACTAGAAAAGACAGAGTTAGAAATGAGTATATTCGTGAATAGGTAAGAGTAGTACTGATAGAGGATAAGATGAGAGAGAATAGATTAAAATGATTTGGCTATATACAACAGAGACCAACAGAGATAGTAGTGAAGAGATGTAATACAGTGACAGTAGAGAGAAGTATTAAGGGAAAGAACAGACGAAATTGACAAGGATTAGGGTAGTAAATAAAGATATGAATCTCTTTAATTTGACTAATCAAATGGCCTTTGATAGAGTGGAGAAGAAAAATTCATGTAATCGATTCCATTTGATGGGACTTAAAAATTGGTTTGGTTTGGTGTGATTTTATAATCCTCATATTTTTGTTGAATTGATTTATTTTTTGGGTAATTGTTGTGGAATCTAGTCCTATTGGGACCTTTTACCCAAGATATAAAAATAAATAAATAAATAAAAATCAATACAATAGTGATACCATACTATGAATATATGCAATTTTATATTGAAATTTTTGGACTATTGTTAGATGAGAAATATGGATTGATTTTAAAAAGTGATTAATAGTTATCTAAATTTCATGGGCCGTTTGGGAAACCAAAATTGTGTGACATAGTTAATTTTTTTTTTTTTTTTTTTTTGAAAGGTACTTAATCTATAGGTTCATTTTTGAAACTTTTTGGGTCAATATGTTTAAACTTAAATCTTTTTAGACCAGAACGACATTGGTCTATCCAAATGTCACATGTTCAAATGTTACTTTTGTATACATGTTACTTATCTATGCACGTGTTATATATTAGTGTAATGTCACCTATTTGTTCACCTTGTTGCCACCAACCATTATTGACTTTCTAAGAATTTTCTGGCTAATTTTCTTTATGAAATTTCAACGACTTTTCAACTCTTGTTTTATCACAAAAAATAT